>NC_035444.2:86427785-87075285 GCF_002127325.2 Helianthus annuus | reverse complement strand
AGTTGTATAAGTGCTTTTTAAAGGTCATGACCATCCAGTTTATTATGTAAAGTATCTATTTCCCACTAGTGAGTTTTAGACCCCTTTTAGATTATTTTGGGGTGGTGTACATACCCTATAGAGTGTTTTAAAGGATAGTATGATTTCTAAAGTAAATGATGGTTTTTACAAAAGAAATAGTTGGGGCTTCTAGCTGCGATGTTGTCAATTGTTGTGAGACAGTATTCGGCACACCTCGTTCTTCCGCTTTATGTCACACCCTGATATTTCCACATATTACCGGTGGGCCCGGCGGGGAGTATCGTGACGTAGTTGATATCATCATTGTCAATACACATAATATTATAGCACAGCGAAAGGCTTGGTGAATAAACTATTACAAACCATATTGTCTGAGTGTTCGAGTTTATGGATATACAGACTGGAATGTAATAAGATCTACAGGCGGATCATAAATGTACAAAGAAACAAAAACAACAGACTTCAGGTATCTTCTGGATTTGCAAGATCCTCTATTGACACCCTATAGCTCCAGCCTATTACGAGAGGTACCTGTCAATCAGTCTTTAAGAAAATACGTCAGTTTACACTGGTAAATACAATTTAACTGACTCTTTTTGAAAACATTTATGAAAATTGATTTAAGCGTACGTGACACAAATCATTTATAACTTGGGACAATTATTTAAAGATAATCTTGTATACTGATTTATATGTTTGTCATACAATTGGGGCCGGTTGGAAGCCGGTCGTGATTAACCGACTCACTACTTATAAAACCCACAGAGGAGTTATCCCCAACTTGTGGGTAAATTAATATTTAGCATTTGCATCTGTCAGGTGCATGCCTGCACCCCGTGCATAAGTCGTGGCCATTAATAACTTAAATGAGCCGAGGATATCCAGGACACGGTCTTTAACCTCCAATGTCTATGTTATTAAACAATACAGCTTAAAACGGGTTATGCAGATTTATTACATCACAATCCGATTAAATAATCTCATACCCGACCAAGCGGTATTATTATAATACCGTATCCCAAGCCCGTATAAGGGAAAATAAGTTAAAAGTATTTACCTGATGCTAGCAGTAATATCCTAAAGCTTTTTGAAGGCACCTTCTACTGGAAGCTATTTAATCTGTATAGAAGGTTTATTAACCTATTAGGATGCTAACGGGTCTTTAATTAAGTCAAGGACTTAGTCCGGCTAGCTAGAAGGAAACCTTACGGTTCTAAACGCTAGATTAAGCGGAGACCGGAATAGAATGTGGTTACCCGACAAGCTTGGATACTTGTATCATATGGGTAAACTAAACACATTCTGGAAATTGAGAATTAAATGATAAGGTTAAGCCCGTTTCGGCTATTTTACGTAAACTAGTCACGTAAGCCGATCCGAACGAATAAACGCGTAACGGGTAACCAAATAAATTATATACAGGTCTTAATCGTTATTATGCTCAAAACATATTAATACATCAGTAAGATGCTAACATAATGCCCAAAAAGTAATTTAAACCAAAATAAGTCCCATAAGGGCATTTTGTTAATTTTAATGCCCATAAAATAGTTTAAATGTGAAAATGAGTTTCAGGTTTGATTTAATTAGTAAAAATATGTATTTTCATGAGTCATATCAGTAGGGTATTTATTATATGTGAAATTATATTATATAACCAAACTATGCACCGTAGGGGCATTTTGGTAATTTCACATAAGCTTTAAAGGTCAAAATAGAGTTCTGAGTTTAAAAACTTTGGCTTACTGTATAATTATATAAATTAGCTTAAAACATCAGTGGTTAATAAGTTTTAGATGCTAAAACTAGTTTTGACCCATACAAGGTGCTAAAAACGCTTAAAAGTCGGTTTAAAGGGATATTCGGGTTAAAATAGGAAATCTGAGTTTTTGACTAGTTTATGAAGTTCAAAATATTTTATTTATGATATAGAATCAGTAGCAAAAGGTTTGGCATTAAAAAGTTATGTAAAACTCATTTTATGCATGAAAAGGGTAAAACCGTCAATTGCCGAAATCAAGCTATAATCTTATGTTATGCTCAGCCTAAAAATAAATAAAAATCCTCAAAAATCCCAAAATATTATTTTACATCAGTAGGTAAAAAGTTTGGTGTCAAAAATCGGGTTTAGATAGGCTTTATGCTAATTAAGCCTTTTAAATAATAAAAAGCTCCTTAATTACGCTATTGAGCATAACTCCTATTTTAGACCTCAAATTGATGTCAAATTTTCGGGACATGTCTAAATATCAGTAGCAAAGGTGTTAGTCCATTCACATTGCTAAAAATCTCAGTTGTATGTCAAAAGGGCGTTTATGGCATTATTAAGCATAATTACGATCAAGTGCATATAATTCAAACCACTAGGTACCATGCAATATAACTCTAGAGGGTTATACTACTAAGTAATGTGGTCCTAATGGAAGCTTAATACATGGGAGAATTAAGCTTAAACGGGTCAGAACTGAAAGTCAAAGCATAAGTCAAGCTTTTGCGACTTTCGATTATAAATTGACCTTAGACTATTAATTGCCGGGTTAGGACTGGTAAAACATGTTTTAATATTAATTACCAAGTCATTAGAATGTTAAAATATAATTTAGAACCTCTATTTTATTAATTTTAGTCATTTTCAAACATTCTGTCCAGTTTGACTTTTTGTCAAACTACTTTGACCCGACAATTGACCACTCAAACGAGATAATTTGGAGCTGCCCTTTTTGGGGTTAGTCACCTACCTTAATATGGTCCCAAAACCACTTTCAATTTGATTAGTGGCTGGTCCATATGTGATTAATATGAAAGTCAAACTTAGTTTACGATAAGTTTGACTTATAGACAATTAAGCTAATTAAAACAACTAAACAAGTAATTAGAGGCTTACTAATGGTCCTAGCTGTCTTTTCTACCCTTGATAGTCTTCTCCTACTGATGCAAGCTCCAGAAACAAGTCCTTAATGAAGTTGTTTGCAAATGTGTTTATGAACACAAGAACAAGCTCCTTTATATAGCAAAGTCCATGAATCTAGATCATCCACACCTGTTATGGGGGCATCCTAGTATCACCCCAGGTGTCCTAGTTGATGAAATAACCGACATATAGCTCCTTAGGTCGTTACAAACTAGGCTAATGTAACACCTCGTAAAATCATGTCCAATGATGTGATGACACGTGTAATGAACCCTAATAAAGTCAAACGTTGACTATGAGGGACTAATTTTGTCAAAATCGAAAACCTTGATTTTAGAAGGACTGAAAGTGTCAACATGCCTAAACTAGGCCTCTGAGCGTCCATATACGGTGTCCGTATTCTCAAATGAGCCACTTGTTGGACGAGAGTAGACGTTTGCGTAATTATTTGAAAGTTTGCGCAATAAGGGTTAAAAGTGTCAACATGTTAATTCTTACCTCCGAGTGACCTTTTAACAAACCGAGAGCTTCAATATGTTTCATCATATTCTCGGGAATGCCTAATATTGGCTATGCAAGGCTTTTATGCCTATAAGTGAAGTTATGCGGAGGTTTGAAAGTTAGAGGGGTTAAAAGCGTCAACATGTTTAATTATACCTCTGAATGACCTTTTAACGAACCTGGAGCATCTTGATGTATTATAATACTCTCAAGAATGCCTAACATGGACTACATAAGGCTTCGATGCTATTAAACGATGATATGCGCAAATTTGCGCATTAGAGGGACCAAAAGCGTCAACTTTTGAATTTGCACCTCTCGGGGACCTTTTAAGCGAACCGGAGCATTGTAATAATTGGACATACATTTGGGAATGCCCATTTTGGGCTATGGAAGGCTTGGATATCATTAAACGGCGTTTTTCGCTCCTTTGCGCAATTAAGGGACTAATTGCGTCAAACTACAAAAGTAGGTCGAATCGTTTGACAACGGACCTTCCGGAATATGCCCACAAGTTAAATATACCCCTTCATCCTTTATATAGCTTAGATATAGGCTTAGAGGTGTTTGGTGCGCAAAAATAAACTTTTATGTCATACAGGGACTAAAAGTGTCAAAAAGAGCACAAGTTTGCACTTTCGCGCATATCTCGCATTCTGAATATCCCCGGACACCCAAAAATTTATGTAAGCACTAAAATATTTTATTTTAGTGTGTGGCATGAGAAAATTCCACTCGTCGCGTGATTTGGACCATTTTTAGTGTCCGTTCGTATTCCGTCGTAATTAGACGCAAAACGTGACCGTGCGACCAAACGAGCGGACATCCGGCATGTTTTTGAGCATATATCATGTCCGCTATGTTCTAGCCTCATAGTGAAGCCTTGAAATGAGATTAACATGCCTCAAACAAGTTAGAAATGATATTTATCAAGTTCAGGGACTAAAACTGCACTTTTTAAAAGATGTTGCTGAACTGTGAAGGGCAGGCGGGCCGCGTAAGCCTGTCCCTCAGCTTGCGCGGGCCGTGTGAACATGCCCAGCGACAAAAAAATCAGTTTTAGCACACTGTTGATACTTCAGGGGCTGTTTTTGAGCATTTTCCGTGTGTGTTGGCCAAGTTAACACTCCTCCAAGTTATGCCAGCTGCTATAACAGGTGTAAGGACCTGATTAACCCTCCCAAACACCTGTCTTGATCAGATTTATACCCAAAAACTATAAATAGGAGGAAAAACCCAACTAGTCATTTGCTCATTTTTATTCTTTCCTCCTCATCTCTCAATCTGGAGCCTTAGGAGCTGACGTGGAACATAATTTTAGTAGAAAAGATAGCATGGACCATTTGTAAGTGCCTTCGCCCACTCACTAGTTCAGATTTATGTTCTATCAACCGAAAAGTCAAATATCGCAAATAAACTTTGACTTTCGGTTTATACTCTCATGGTCCAGCCACTGATCGAATTGAAAGTGGGTATAAGACCATAGTTAGGTAGGTGATTAACCCCTGAAAGGGCACCTCCTTATTCCTTCGTTTGCTTAGTTAATTGTCGGGTCAAACCGTTTAGGTAAAAAGTCAAACCTGGCAGATTTGTGGGTATTAATTAAACCATAGATGCAGAGGTTATAAATTATATTTTTACACTCTAATAACTTAGAAATGATTATTAGAACATGTCTAAGCTGGTCCAACCTGACAATTCTAAGTTTAGGGTCGGTTCGCAACCGAAAGTCGCAAAAGCTTGACTTTGCTTTGACTTTTCAGTTCTGACCCGATTAAGCTTGATTCTTCCATGTTTTAAGCTTCCATTAGGACCATATTATTCAGTAGAATAACCCTCAGGAGTTATATGGCATGGTTCCTTGTGGTTTGAATTATACGCTAGTTTCTGCTATTATGCTTATAAACGCCCGTTTTACCCTTTTGACATAAGAATGAGATTTTTAAAAATGTGAGAGGACAAAAACCTTTGTTACTGATATATAAGCTTGTCCCGAAAATTTGACATCAGTTCTTGGTCCCAAATAGGAGTTATGCTCGATATCGTAATTAGAAGCTTTTAACTAAGTAAATTGCGATATCTTGCATAAAGCATGTTTAAACTTGGATTTTGACCCGAAACTCATTACCTACTGTTAAGATATTATTTTTAGGGATGGTTGGAGTTATTGATCAGATTATAAACTGATCATATTATAGAGTTCTTGTATTAATTCGGTAAAGGACGATAATGCCCTTTTCATGCATAAAATAAGATTTACAAATGATTTGAATGCCAAACCTTTTCCTACTGATTTCATATATTAAATAAATTATTTTGAGCATTCAAAACTAATCAAAATCTCAGATTTCCATAAAACCCTTAATTATCGTCAATTAGCGATTTTTACGCTATTTAGGCGCATAGTATGGTTTTAAACCATAATTAACACCTAAGACTTATTACCTACTGAATTTTTAAACAAATTTTAATATTATTACAGTAGGTATAAGTCGTGAACTCAGACGTCCAAAAAATGCTCGTAAAAGCATATGTGAAATGACCAAAATACCCTTTCGGGACATAGTTTGGCCATAAATGGTAAACCTCACATATGTATGATATCTTACTGATGTAATGAGATAAAATAAATATTTTTACTGATTAGAAAGGACCAGAACTACAGTTTGTTATAAAATCTCTTTTATAAGTATTAAAATTACCAAAATGCCCTTGCGGGACTTAAAATGGTTTTAAATACATTTTGGGCATATATGTTGGCATCCTACTGATGTATTGACATATTCTAAGCATAATAACATATGGAACTTGTATATGATTCATTTGGTTACCCGTTACGCATTTTACGCGTTCGGATCGGTTTATGTAACTAGTTTACGTATGTTTGCCGAAACGGGTTTAACCTTATCGTTTTTGTCTCAAAATCCGGAATGTGTTTAGTTTACCCATATTATACAAGTATCAAAACTTGTTGGGTCTAAATAATGTTCTATTCCGGTCATCGCTTAATCTAGCATGTCGTACCGCTTTAGATACTTCAAGCTAGCCGGTCTAAGTCTATGACTTAAATAAAGACCATTAGCATTCTGAATTGGTTATATATTACCATCACTCCAGACTAGAGCCACCCGGTAAAAGCTACCTGCATTTAGATAGATTGGATACGACTGAGTTATTATGCTATGAATCAAGTATTAGCTCAGGTAAATACTTTTAACTTATTTTTCCCTTACGCGGGCTTGGGATACGGTAAATTAATACCGCTTGGTCGGGTGTGGATCAATCAAATGCCAGATTGTGGCTAGAAAATCCACAAAACCTGTTTTGATACTGTTCTGTTGATGACTTAAACATTGGGGGTTAACGACCGTGTCCTGGATATATCCTTGGCTCATTCAATTGTAAATGGCCACAATAAATGCGCAGGGTGTAGGCATACACCGGAAAGATGCCAATAATAAATTATTAATTACCCACAAGTTGGGGATAACTCCTTTATGGGTTTTATAAGTGGTGAGTCGTTTAATCATGTCTCAGTCTCTGTACTGGGCCCCAGATGTACGGTAAACATGTAATTCAGTATACAAGATTTTTATTAAGAATTGTCCCAAGTTATAAAAGGTTTTGTGCCTTGTGCAGTTAATTCAATTTTCATAAACTCTTTTCAAATGAGTCGGTTAAATTGTATTTACGAGTGAAAACTAACGTATTTTCAAAAGGCTAAGTGGCAGGTACTACTCGTAATAGGTTGGGAGTTGCTCGGTGTCGAAAAAGCGGATCTTGCAAATCCTTAAAGATGCCATAAAGTCTGCTAAGCTTCATTTTAAACATTCTGTAATGATCCTCCTGTGGATTTGATATTACAGACTCGTCTTTGATAAATGCTTTGATATTTTTAGACATTGAATTTGTAATAATATTTTTATATTCCTAGACTTCCACTGTGCTATTCTGTGTATGTTTGACCATGATGATATCAACTACGTCACGACTCCCCACCGGGCCCACCGGTGACATGTGGAATTATCGGGGTGTGACATGTTGGTATCAGAGCCAACATTGAGTGAATTAAACATTAGTCTTTTGTGTTTAATCTCAATGACACAGTAGCCTATTCCTCAGACCTTTTGAGTCTAGACTTAACATAGGAATGTTCTCATCCCTATTAAGTAAACATTGTTTTCGATTTTATGTATTTTGAATATGTCGCCAAGCAAGGAAGCCGTTGATAGAGATTTTCCCCGTCGGAAGCCATTGAATGCCAAGCTTCACCATACGGCTAGAATAAGCGTGCGACCGGTTTGGAGGAAGACCTTTATTGATTCATTTCCAAAACCAAACCCATTTTAATTGGAATCAGACTTCAGAGTCCATACCGGAGGTGCCTGAGGCTCAAATTTTAAAGTCTGTACCAGTGGAGTCCATACCAGGTGGTCCCTGAGACTCCCGTTTTTGATGATAACCCTTGTTTCTTACCTTCAAGTTTGGAATCTCAGACTTGGATTATATCAGTCAAAACCCAATCCGTGATCCATATCATTCTTTAACCATTGAATCCTAGAATTCTACTTCTGTAACGGATCCTGATTGGAATGTCTACATTATTCAATGAGGTCTTTTGTACCTTCACCGTGTGTGATAAACACAGAAGAGAAACAATCGATTGGAGCAAGGAAGACGTTAGAAAACCATTCCTTCATAATATTCCTTGTCTTTTAAGTCCTTAAAAGGACCTATCTCTTTTATTTAGTTCCTGTGTGGACATACCTTCGACTTAAGACCCTATATGGGCATTTGCTATTTAGTCCTTTCATGGACATAGTATTTCATTAAAAGTCTTTTCATAGACATATTATTTTATCAGAGTCCCCTGGCGGACATAATGATTCATCATAGTCCTTTCGCGGACATATTATTTAATCATAAAGTCCCTTCGAGGGCAATTGTATATTGACGTCCCTTCATGGACATGTTATATCATAAAAGTCCTTATATGGACGTATTTTATAGTTCCTTTTCGGACTTATATTTCCCTTTTGGTCCCTGCGTGGACTAGAGTTATTTAAAAGTCCTTGTGAGGACACCTGTACAGCAAAGCCTATTTTGAATTAAGTCCCTTTTGAGGACATTGATATTTTATTATAATCCATATTTGGATTTGTAATATTTTCTAGTCCTCGTACGGACTTATATTTTTTTAAGTCCTCTGTGGACAAATATATTACTAAAAGTCCTGTTTAAGGCACTATTGTAAATTCCTAATAATCTGGGAAAGTTTCAAAAATTTTATGTAGGTATTCATTTCGTCCCTTTATCCAACAATAGTTCTGAATTTACTCGAACTTTATCGATCAGCTGAAATATTTCAAAAAGATCCTCTTAATGGTATAACCTAGCCTATATGTTTATAAACATGGCTATGATGGTAAAACCCTCTTAAGATAATTAATCTTTGTTAACATCTGAGAACATGTTAACATTCTTGCTGTGTGACTTGAGAGACCACACTAGCTTCCAAAAGTACTTGGACTTTTCCAAGCCACCTTCATAGCCTATATGATCAATACGAATCATGGCTATCCAACAACAATATGAAGAATACATCAAAACATCCAATTAAGATGTATGCCATTGGGCGAAGGTGTATTCATGACAATGATAGTTTTATTTTATAAACTTCTTGTCAAAAGGCGATGAACTATGTTCGACCCCTAAAGATCACCGATCCAAGAGATCATTGATTATGTTTTAATTGTCCTTGTGACAAGGCCTTTTGTGCCATTTAACTGGCCTTCGAGACAAGCCTTGTGTTATATAAGGACGTCTCTATGATATTGACATTGTGATCTTTATGATCCCCTGTCCAAGGTAATGAGCTGTGCTCAAGCCTAATAGTCTGCATGATCAATGCGATCACGACTAAAATCATCAGTACGATGATTAAATCTGACATCCTTAAGGATGTTCCCTTAAGGGCTATATTATTTGTCCATTTGAGACTAGGCAATTGTAATCTTTTGTGATTCTTTGCCAAAGGGGGTGAGCCATGCTCGAATCCCAAAAGTCTATATGACCATTGTAATCCTGACTCGTATCATCAATATGATGATCATAATAATAACATCCCTTATGATGAAATGCCTACGGGCTACACTTTACTCTATTATCGATAAAACAAAGTTAGTGGTGATCTTTATGATCCCCTGTACAAAGTGGTGGGTTATACCCAACTCTAACAGTCTATATGATCAGCGCGATCATGACTAATATCATCAAATGCAATGATGATGTATGAACATCCATTAGTGATGTCGAATGGAATACCCTTGTGTTAAATAAGTCGTCTTTAGAGACAATGGCAGATGTAGTTATGACTCCCTGTCCGAAGGCGAAGAACTATGTTCAAGCCTGGAAGCCTCTAATTCAACAAGATTGCGACTTATAAATTAATGTCCTTGGTGATAAATCAATGAGTTATGTTTTAAACTCATCAATGACAAGCCAATGTGCTATAATTTGTCATTCGTGACAAGTTAACATATTAAGTGTTAACATTCCTAGTCACAAGCCTTTTGTGCCAGCATTGATAAATGTTCTCTGTGACAGGCCTTGGTGCCATATCTTATAACGTCATTGTGACACGGCTACTTTAAGCCATATCTAAATATCCTTTGCGACAAGGCCTTCGTGCCATATAATCATTTATGTCCTTCATGACTAGGCCTTATGCCATATTTTATTTTACGTCCTTCACGACGGGCATTTATGCCATATATGTATATAATATAATAAAAGTCATGTAAGGCTAGCCTTCGAGCTATTCTTAATCGTCCTTGTGATAAAGTCAGTTGTGACACTATGATCCCCTGTTAGGAAGGTAATGGACTCACTCTAAACCTTAAGTGCCATTGATGGTCCTTTTGTGACCTAGGCTAAATGTAATGGATATATGTTCAAATAACATTCATTAGGAATGTTTGGAAAATAATAGCCTATACGGCTTGTGGATGCCGTGGCTGATCTATGTCAGGTCATCAGGATGATGACTAACAATTGCTTAACGTGGTAATTAATACCAAGTTTCGAGTATGGCAAACTTGAATGAGGTGGATAGCAGTCGCGATGCTATTAAGGCGACAAAAGCTAATAATGCTACAACATAAACCTCAATATTAATGGAGTTAATCTCCAAGCTGTGATTGACGTAGCAGTTTTGGTTCACACATCGAATATGAAGGATGAACAAGGGAGGGGGATAACTCCCAGAAATCGAAGAAAAAGAGCAAATTACGGGCTTAATAAGAACTATCATAAGTTCAGTAAGAAGCCTGTATGTAAGACTTGTTATAAAAGACACCAGGGACAGTGTCAAATAGAACAAAGACCAAAGCAATGTGGTATCTGCAAAGGAACTGGTCATCAGTCCCATGAATATAGGGACATAAAGAATGCAGTCTGTTGCGACTATAGTGAGTAAGGCTACATCAGAAGTTGATGCCATAAAGCTGCCAAAGAAGGTGCAGCTAAGTCTAGAAAGGCTAAGAAAGGAAATGCCTAAACTCACTGATGAATGTCAAAAGGCAGTGCATGATGTCATCCAGCACTTTCCTTATCATTTGGACAATGATAAATTATGCCAAGTATCCTGTTTTAAATGCAGGCAATAATAAGTCTTTCATAGACCATAAGCTTAGCAAAACTTACAATGATATTTATTAGAACTCCAGATTCTAAATCAGGAAAAACTTACCAATGAAACCTGAGAGACCGATTCTCCTATTATCAGCAATGATCTTTCTGTATAATCTAAGAGTACTCTTTCTTTGAATAGAGTACGACAATATATGTTAATTTAATTATTTTCTTTTCTCATTGATTTCTATCAACTGCGAGTGCCAACTATGCTTGACAAAAGCACCATGTGAGGATTGGCATATCCCAATGTGTCCCATAGATTATGTCCATGCCTGATCAGTATGGAAGTTTAATGCATGGGGCCACTAAGATATACCGATGGTCATATTGTACTAAAGTCAGCTAGTGGTATTCAAAGAAGATATCCATATTAGAAATGCCTAAGTAGGCGTCTCTACTTAAGGCATCCGTGCACTCGTAAATCAAATATGTCATTGCGTGACACAATCGACGGTAAATGGACCAAGGTCGAAGATGGAAACTACCTCTATCATATTGGATAACTTAATTTCTTCTCAGTTGAACTACCCTGTTTGACCTCTCGAGAGGCAAGATGAAATTAGGATTTACATCCTATTAAGAGCTGTATCTATTACAGAAGCTCTTTATCAGTCAGCATCAATAGAAATGGAAGAAACTAAGATCTAACTAGATGAGTTTTTGGAGAAAGGCTTGGACAGCCTAGCTCATCATCTTAAGAGCTCTGATTATGGTTGAAAAAAGAAAGCGTAAGGTAATACGCTTGTGCATTGATTGTTGCAACCTAACTAAGAAACGATTAAAAATCGTTATTAGCTGCCCAGGATCGTCGACTTGTTTGACTAACCATGAGGATAGTTGATTCCTTAAGACTGATTCGGGTAGTAGTTGGAATAACTATCTCACCCTGAATAAATTCTTATAACCGAAAGCGTGATATAAGCATAAAGGCTGCTCCATTGGAGACCTTGTTTGGAGGAAATTGTCAACGCCCCTTCGTTCGACAGGAGATTGGGAATGCTCAATTCTCAGGATCTAAAATTTATATTAAAGAAGATGGATAGGATATTATGAATCCATAATCGTCTGAAAATTTCTAATAATCGGCAGAAGAGCAATGCAAACAAGAGGCGCAATTCTCTTAAAGTTCCAAATGGGGAGCAAGGCTCTATCGAAAATATCAAATATGAAAGAGTACAATACGTTTCGGTATATAGAGCAAGTTAAGCCTTGGATATATAAATCATTCGAGATCATCGAATGTGACAGCAGTATAGCTCGTAAGCTAAACATGCCTAAGGAGCTCGGTGAAATTCACAATGTGTTTCACATCTTTAACTGAAAGAAATGCCTAGCTGATGAATCGCTAGAAATGTCTCATGAAGACGTATAGAATGATGAAAGCCTGAGGTTTATGGAAAGACCTATATCGATCAAGGATCGACAGGTTAAGAAACTCCAAAAAGGAGCAAGCGCCTATTGGATAGGTCAACTGGAATACCTGTAAAAGTCCTTAAATGTTTATGGAAGTTAAGCTCAGTTTACGACAGAAAGTACTTCCATCTTTTTGAGCAAATCTCGGGGTCGAGATTTCTTTTAAGGGGGTGAGGATGTAACACCTCGTAAAATCGTGTCCAATGATGTGATGACACGTGTAATGAACCCTAATAAAGTCAAACGTTGACTATGAGGGACTAATTTCGTCAAAATCGAAAACCTTGATTTTAGAAGGACTGAAAGTGTCAACATGCATAAACTCGGCCTCTGAGCGTCCATGTACGGTGTCCGTATTCTCAAATGAGCCACTTGTTGGACGAGAGGAGCCGTTTGCGTAATTATTTGAAAGTTTGCGCAATAAGGGTTATAAGTGTCAACATGTTAATTCTTACCTTCGAGTGAGCTTTTAACAAACCGAGAGCTTCAATATGTTTCATCATATTCTCGGGAATGCCTAATATTGGCTATGCAAGGCTTTTATGCCTATAAGTGAAGTTATGCGCAGGTTTGAAAGTTAGAGGGGTTAAAAACGTCAACATGTTTAATTATACCTCTGAATGTCCTTTTAACGAACCTGGAGCATCTTGATGTATTATAATACTCTCAAGAATGCCTAACATGGACTACATAAGGCTTCGATGCTATTAAACGATGATATGCGCAAATTTGCGCATTAGAGGGACCAAAAGCGTAAACTTTTGAATTTACGCCTCTCGGGGACCTTTTAAGCGAACCGGAGCATTGTAATAATTGGACATACATTTGTGAATGCCCATTTTGGGCTATGGAAGGCTTGGATATCATTAAACGGCATTTTTCGCTCCTTTGCGCAATTAAGGGACTAATTGCGTCATACTACAAAAGTAGGTCGAATCGTTTGACAACGGACCTTCCGGAATATGCCCACAAGTTAAATATACCCTATTCATCCTTTATATAGCTTAGATTTAGGCTTAGAGGTGTTTGGTGCGCAAAAATAAACTTTTATGTCATACAGGGACTAAAAGTGTCAAAAAGAGCACAAGTTTGCACTTTCGCGCATATCTCGCATTCTGAATATCCCCGGATACCCAAAAATTTATGTAAGCACTAAAATATTTTATTTTAGTGTGTGGCATGAGAAAATTCCACTCGTCGCGTGATTTGGACCATTTTTAGCGTTCGTTCGTATTCCGTCGTAATTAGACGCAAAACGTGACCGTGCGACCAAACGAGCCGACATCCGGCATGTTTTTGAGCATATCCCATGTCCGCTATGTTCTAGCATCATAGTGAAGCCTTGAAATGAGATTAACGTGCCTCAAACAAGTTAGAAATGATATTTATCAAGTTCAGGGACTAAAACTGCACTTTTTAAAAGATGTTGCTAAACTGTGAAGGGCAGGCGGGCCGCGTAAGCCTGTCCCTCAGCTTACGCGGGCCGTGTGAACATGCCCATCGACAAAAAAATCAGTTTTAGCAAACTGTTGATACTTCAGGGGCTGTTTTTGAGCATTTTCCTTGTGTGTTGGCCAAGTTAACACTCCTCCAAGTTATGCCAGCTGCTATAACAGGTGTAAGGACCTGATTAACCCTCCCAAACACTTGTCTTGATCAGATTTATACCCAAAAACTATAAATAGGAGGAAAAACCCAACTAGTTATTTGCTCATTTTTATTCTTTCCTCCTCATCTCTCAATCTGGAGCCTTAGGAGCTGAAGTGGAACATAATTTTAGTAGAAAAGATAGCATGGACCATTTGTAAGTGCCTTAGCCCACTCACTAGTTCAGATTTATGTTCTATCAACCGAAAAGTCAAATATCGCAAATAAACTTTGACTTTTGGTTTATACTCTCATAGTCCAGCCACTGATCGAATTGAAAGTGGGTATAAGACCATAGTTAGGTAGGTGATTAACCCCTGAAAGGGCACCTCCTAGTTCCTTCGTTTGCTTAGTTAATTATCGGGTCAAACCGTTTAGGTAAAAAGTCAAACCTGGCAGATTTGTGGGTATTAATTAAACCATAGATGCAGAGGTTATAAATTATATTTTTACACTCTAATAACTTAGAAATGATTATTAGAACATGTCTAAGCTGGTCCAACCCGACAATTCTAAGTTTAGGGTCGGTTCGCAACCGAAAGTCGCAAAAGCTTGACTTTGCTTTGACTTTTCAGTTCTGACCCGATTAAGCTTGATTCTTCCATGTTTTAAGCTTCCATTAGTACCATATTATTCAGTAGTATAACCCTCTGGAGTTATATGGCATGGTTTCTTGTGGTTTGAATTATACGCTAGTTTCTGCTATTATGCTTATAAACACCCGTTTTACCCTTTTGACATAAGAATGAGATTTTTAGAAATGTGAGAGGACAAAAACCTTTGTTACTGATATATAAGCTTGTCCCGAAAATTTGACATCAGTTCTTGGTCCCAAATAGAAGTTATGCTCGATATCGTAATTAGAAGCTTTTAACTAAGTAAATTGCGATATCTTGCATACAGCATGTTTAAACTTGGATTTTGACCCGAAACTCATTACCTACTGTTAAGATATTATTTTTAGGGATGGTTGGAGTTATTGATCAGATTATAAACTGATCATATCATAGAGTTCTTGTATTAATTCGGTAAAGGACGATAATGCCCTTTTCATGCATAAAATAAGATTTACAAATGATTTGAATGTCAAACCTTTTCCTACTGATTTCATATATTAAATAAATTATTTTGAGCATTCAAAACTAATCAAAATCTCAGATTTCCATAAAACCCCTTAATTATCGTCAATTAGCGATTTTTACGCTATTTAGGTGCATAGTATGGTTTTAAACCATAATTAACACCTCAGACTTATTACCTACTGAATTTTTAAACAAATTTTAATATTATTACAGTAGGTATAAGTCGTGAACTCAGACTTCCAAAAAATGCCCGTAAAAGCATATGTGAAATGACCAAAATACCCTTTCGGGACATAGTTTGGCCATAAATGGTAACCTCACATATGTATGATATCTTATTAATGTAATGAGATAAAATAAATATTTGTACTGATTAGAAAGGACCAGAACTAAAGTTTGTTATAAAATCTCTTTTATAAGTATTAAAATTACCAAAATGCCCTTGCAGGACTTAAAATGGTTTTAAATACATTTTGGGCGTATATGTTGACATCCTACTGATGTATTGACATATTCTAAGCATAATAACATATGGAACTTGTATATGATTCATTTGGTTACCCGTTACGCATTTTACGCGTTCGGATCGGTTTATGTAACTAGTTTACGTATGTTTGCCGAAACGGGTTTAACCTTATCCTTTTTGTCTCAAAATCCGGAATGTGTTTAGTTTACCCATATTAGATACTTCAAGCTAGCCGGTCTAAGTCTATGACTTAAATAAAGACCATTAGCATTCTGAATTGGTTATATATTACCATCACTCCAGACTAGAGCCACCCGGTAAAAGCTACCTGCATTTAGATAGATTGGATACGACTGAGTTATTATGCTGTGAATCAAGTATTAGCTCAGGTAAATACTTTTAACTTATTTTTCCCTTACGCGGGCTTGGGATACGGTAAATTAATACCGCTTGGTCGGGTGTGGATCAATCAAATGCCGGATTGTGGCTAGAAAATCCACAAAACCTGTTTTGATACTGTTCTGTTGATGACTTAAACATTGGGGGTTAACGACCGTGTCCTGGATATATCCTTGGCTCATTCAATTGTAAATGGCCACAATAAATGCGCAGGGTGTAGGCATACACCGAAAAGATGCCAATAATAAATTATTAATTACCCACAAGTTGGGGATAACTCCTTTATGGGTTTTATAAGTGGTGAGTCGTTTAATCATGTCTCAGTCTCTGTACTGGGCCCCAGATGTACGGTAAACATGTAATTCAGTATACAAGATTTTTATTAAGAATTGTCCCAAGTTATAAAAGGTTTTGTGCCTTGTGCACTTAATTCAATTTTCATAAACTTTTTTCAAATGAGTCGGTTAAATTGTATTTACCAGTGAAAACTAACGTATTTTCAAAAGGCTAAGTGGCAGGTACTACTCGTAATAGGTTGGGAGTTGCTCGGTGTTGAAAAAGAGGATCTTGCAAATCCTTAAAGATGCCATAAAGTCTGCTAAGCTTCATTTTGAACATTCTGTAATGATCCTCCTGTGGATTTGATATTACAGACTCGTCTTTGATAAATGCTTTGATATTTTTAGACATTGAGTTTGTAATAATATTTTTATATTCCTAGATTTCCGCTGCGCTATTCTGTGTATGTTTGACCATGATGATATCAACTACGTACGACTCCCACCAGGCCCACCGGTGACATGTGGAATTATCGGGGTGTGACAGCTAAGGCGGTGGAACAGCCAAAACCCGCACCTGGCAACATTTTACTGATCTGGCACTCTCACGCGGCCCACGTAAGAGTCCTTATGGACTTACGCGACGCGCCTGGCCCTTGTTAACTGGCAAAACAAGTTTCTGAGTTGTCAGCTTTAGTCCCTGATCGTTTTTAACCCTTTTTAACCTTGTTTTTGACATGTAGGGCCCTTGTAGTTAGTTTGATGAAGCTCAAGGATGAATAAACAAACTTCGTTAGGCTCGGGTTCGTTAAATATCACTATGAAAACAAGCTTCGTCAAGTTGACACTTATAACCCAAAGTCTTGAAAACATGCTTAACGACATCGAAACCACGTGAAATTTATACCACTTATTCTTGAGAGTATATTTGAATATTTCGAAGCCTCGGTTTCATTAAAAGGTCACTTAGAGGTCAGAAATGACATGTTGACACGTTTAACCTTTGTAGTTTTATAATCTTCCGATTATTTTCACAAACGGCTTCTTATATCCAATCAAACACTCGTTTAAGAATATATTTATCACGTATGGTCATTCAGAGGCTCAAGTTTGGCATGTTGGCACTTTTAGTCCTTCTGAAGCATAGTTTCACTGTTTGTCAAATTTTAGTCCTTCAAACTCAATTCTTCACATGTTTAGAGTCTAGGACACGTGTCTATACATGATTGGACACGTTTTTACGTGGTGTTACATCCTCACCCCCTTAAAAGAAATCTCGACCCCGAGATTTATTGGAACAAGTGAGGGTATTTATGTCTCATGGTGGACTCGACTTCCCACGTATATTCGGGACCTCTACGAGTATCCCATTTGACCTTAACTATAGGCACATGCTTTCTTCGGAGCTTTTTAACCTGCCGATCCTCTATCGCTATAGGTCTTTCAACAAATCTCAAGCTTTCATCAATTTGTACGTCTTTATGTGACATAGCTAGCGATTCATCAGCTAGGCATTTCTTGAGATTACAAATGTGGAACACGTTATGAATTCCATTCAGCTCCTCATGCAAGTTTAGCTTATAAGCTACACTGCCGACACATTCGATAATCTCGAATGGTCCAATATACCTAGGGCTTAACTTGCCCTTCTTACCAAAACGTATCACACCTTTCCAGGGTGATACTTTCAGTAAAACTTTATCGCCAACCTCAAACTTTAGAGGTTTTCGCCTCTTATCAGCATAACTTTTCTGCCTATCCCTGGCAGCTTTCAGGCGATCACGAATCTGGACAATCTTGTCCATTGTTTCAAGGACTATATCAGGTCCTGATAACTGAGCTTCTCCTACTTCTGCCCAACAAACAGGCGTTCTGCATTTCCTACCATATAATGCCTCAAAAGGCACAGCCTGAATGCTAGTATGGTAGCTATTGTTATAAGAGAACTCAATTAATGGCAGGTGGTCATCCCAACTACCACCTAAATCAATAACACATGCACGAAGCATGTCTTCCAGAGTTTGAATTGTACGCTCACTCTGTCCATCTGTTTGAGGATGGTAAGCAGTACTAAAGTTCAAACGCGTGCCCAAAGATTGTTGGAAACTTTTCCTAAAATGAGAGGTGTATCTAGTATCTCTATCTGAGATAATGGACACCGGTACTCCGTGATGCGCTACAGTCTTATCCATATATAACTGAGCTAACTTGTCGGAGCTATGAGTCTCCTTGATGGGCAGGAAATGTGCTGACTTAGTCAGTCTATCAACAATAGCCCATATGGTATCATTTCCATGCCTTGTTTTAGGTAACTTGGTTATGAAATCCATAGTTACAATCTCCCACTTCCATGTAGGGAGTTTTGGTTGTTGAAGCAGACCTGAAGGCTTTTGATGTTCAGCTTTAATCTGAGCACAAGTCAAGCACTTAGCTACATGTGTGGCAATAGATTTCTTCAACCCTATCCACCAATAGTTCGCCTTCAAATCCTGATACATCTTGTCACCTCCAGGGTGAACTGAGTACTTAGAGTTGTGGGCTTCCTGGAGGATTACATCTCGAAGTCCTCCTTGAACAGGAACCCAAATTCTTCCATTCATTCTGAGGATTCCATCCTTACTAGGTGCTAACTGTTCAGCAGTTATACCTAACTTTTCGTTTGGAAGGTTAACTTCCAAAACAACAACTTTTTGTGCCGTTAATAGTCTTTCATTCAGACTATTCTTTAACTCAATGCTCTTGGCATTGATCCTGATTGGTTTAACTCTTTCCTTTCGGCTTAGAGCATTAGCGACCACGTTCGCTTTACCTGGATGGTAGCGTATCTCGCAATCATAGTCATTCAGAGTTTCCATCCAACGGCGTTGTTTCATATTGAGCTCTTTTTAATTGAACAAGTGTCACGGCCCCCGTGCCCGGTTTGACCCGGTCCAAGAGCCGCGGGACAGAAAACCCGTGGTATTCATTTTCACAGCAGAAGTCTTAACAGGATCGTTTTAAACTTGAAAATGCCTGAGTTTTATTTATTTATAATTCGGGATAAACCCCGTGATTTACAGTAGAGAAATTTCATAATTTCTTTATTTTACAAACATGTTTATTTCTTTTATTCGAGCCACTACTTTAAGCTTCAGAGTGCTCCTGAGCACTTGTACTTGATTCAAAGTAGGTCACCTGGAACATGTTGTAAAAATATTTTGTCAGCGGGGAAATACTGAGTGAATCATTCATTTTTAATAAAATGACACATAGTTATAAATTACAGCATAAGAGCGATTTCTATGGCAGTATCTTATTTTTATCTGGCGCCTTGTCAGCTCCTGGTGACTACGGTCATGCCACTATTGGGTCCTTTCACCCAAGTAGTGACGATTATCACTGTTAGGACTTATTAGCCTAACCTATGTTAGGGCTTATAGCCTAACCTTGTGAGAAATTTAGTAATGTGCACAATACCCCACTAGCCAGTGATTCAAGATAACCACGACTTAATCCCTGTAATTATAACTTTTGAAAATAATTTGAGGTATTGTAAAATAGTTGATAAAAAGAGAATGACTCACATTGCAAGTTTAGACGGGCAACACTTAGCCTACTGATAAGCTGAATAACCTAGTTTAACAATAATGCACATAACCAGGTTAGTAACTAATACAGCAGTTACGATAATTCATGAGATACAACCCTCACAACAAATGACAAAGTGCGATACTTAAATATCCAGCGGATTCACAACGAATAACAGAGCATAGCTCAAATATCCTGTTGGAATCACGACGAATAACAAAGTATAAACCCAGATTGAGCAGCACTTAAACACTCGTTGGATAGTTTCAATCGATCGGACGTTAAATCGTAATAGCAATCGAGTTATTACCTGGTATTGTGGCAGCACCTCGCTACTATTAAAAATTATACCTTATATTGCTATATTTATGTCTGAGAATTGAAATTTTTCGACAACAGAATGCCGTCCCATGCACTAGCTATTTATAGCCTGAAAACAGCCTTCACGCGGCCCGCGTAAGGTCACAAGTAACCTTTACTTGGCCCGCATTGCCGCCTATTCTACGTATAGGCTTGGCCAGTCATGGGCTTAGGCTTCACAGGTGGCCCAAACGTGGCCCAAACATGTTTCCGGAGAATTTTGAGTTGTCGCGGCCCGCGTTAATGTATGTTTAGCTTTTACGCGGCCCGCCCGGACCCTTGAAACTTATCCGGTTTAGTTATTAAGTTTATGCGGCCCGCGTAAGACTAAACTATCACTTACGCGGCCCGCCTAAAACCCAAAAATCAGATTTTTCTTGATTTTTCTTGATTTTTCATGTAGGTTAGGGTTTTAGGGGTTCGAGTTTTCATATACAGGTATACTAAAGATATTTTTGAAGGTCCTTACATCCTCCCCACCTTAATAAAAATCTCGTCCTCGAGATTTACTGAAATAAATGTGGATACTTGCGTTTCATTTCCGATTCCAGCTCCCAAGTATATTCAGGTCCTCTCTTTGAATCCCACTTGACCTTGACTAGCACCAGTCGTTTATGTTTGAGAAATTTAATCTTTCTATCTTCTATTTGGAGTGGTTTCTCAACAAACTTCAACTTTTCATTTACTTGTACATCTTGGAGAGGTATTACCAGAGATTCGTCAGATAGACATTTCTTAAGATTGGATACATGAAATACATCATGCACTCCCGCTAGTTCTTCTGGTAGTTGTAGACGGTAAGCTACTGGTCCTATCCGTTGGACTACTTGGAATGGTCCTACGTATCTTGGACTTAGCTTTCCTTTCTTTCCAAATCGCACTACTCCTTTCCAAGGAGAAACCTTTAAAAGTACCTTGTCTCCGATTTGGAATTCTAACGGCTTACGTCAATTATCGGCATAGCTCTTCTGACGATCTCGAGCTGCCTTCAGTTTTTCTTTAATTTGGGTTATTTTGTCGGTGGTTTCTTGTACAATCTCAGGTCCTGATAATTGACTTTCTCCTATTTCTGCCCAACAAACTGGAGTTCTACACTTGCGTCCGTACAGTGCTTCGAACGGGGCAGCTTCAATGCTTGAATGATAACTATTGTTATAGGAGAATTCAATTAAGGGCAAATGATCATCCCAGTTTCCACCAAAATCTATTACACATGCCCTAAGCATGTCTTCCAAGGTTTAAATGCTTCTTTCACTTTGTCCATCTGTCTGAGGATGATATGCCGTACTTAAATTTAATCGAGTACCCATGGCTTCTTGGAAACTTGTCCAGAAATGTGAAGTGAAACGACTATCCCTATCCGATACAATAGAGAGTGGAACTCCATGTAGGGATACTACTTCATCTACGTATAATTTTGCTAATCTTTCCATGGTGAAAGTTTCTTTCATGGGTAGAAAATGAGCTGACTTGCTTAATCGGTCCACAATTACCCAAATCGCATCATTACCTTTTCTAGTTTTGGGCAACTTAGTAACAAAATCCATGGTTATAAGTTCCCATTTCCAAACAAGCATCTCTAATTGTTGCAGTAATCCTGAAGGTTTCTGGTGTTCTGCCTTAACTTGTGAACAAGTAAGACACTTGGATACATAACTAGCTATATCCTTTTTCATACCTATCCACCAGAAATTATTTCTTAAATCTTGGTACATCTTATTATTTCCAGGGTGCATGGTATACCTAGATTTATGGGCTTCCTCTAAAATTTTATTTCTTAAATTTCCTTGTTTAGGTACCCAAATCCTTTTCTTGTGGAATCTCCAAATTCCATCACTTCCTTGTTCTAGTTCTTTTATGTAACCTTTCATTCCTTCAGCATCGTCCTTGATTGCTGTTTCCTGAACTTTCTTCAATTGTTCCATTAAATCTAACTGTAGATTTATTCTAAGAGCACGGACTCGCTTTTGTTTTTCATGGTATTTACGACTTAAGGCATCTGCAACTACATTTGCCTTTCCCTCGTGATATTGGATATCACAGTCGTAATCACTTAGAATTTCCATCCATCTTCTTTGTCTCATGTTTAATTCTTTTTGCCCAAATATGTATCTTAAGCTTTTATGATCCGTATAGACAGTAAACTTACTTCCATACAGATAGTGTCTCCAAATCTTAAGGGCAAAAATTACTGCTCCTAATTCTAAGTCATGAGTCGTGTAGTTTTCTTCGTGCTTTTTCAATTGTCTTGAGGCATACGCAATTACCTTTTTGCGTTGCATTAACACACATCCTAATCCTAGCATAGAAGCATCACAGTAAACTTCAAAATCTTCTGTTCCATCTGGTAGTGCTAAGATTGGGGCATTTGTTAACTTTTTCTTTAAAATTCTAAAAGCCTCTTCCTGTCTTGGTCCCCATTCAAATTTTACAGCTTTACAAGTTAGCTTAGTTAATGGCACGGCTATCTTCGAAAAATCTTTAATAAAATGCTTATAATATCCAGCTAATCCAAGAAAACTTCTAACTTCTGTTGCTGATTTCGGGGCTTTCCATTTGGTGATAGCTTCAATCTTAGAGGGTTCTACGTGAATACCTTCGTGATTCACCATGTGTCCTAATAATTGCACTTCCTGGAGCCAAAATTCACACTTTGAGAATTTGGCGTAAAGCTTTTCTTTTCTTAACAAAGTTAAGAGTGCATGCAAGTGCTCACAATGCTCCTCCTGGTTTTTTGGAATAAATAAGTATATCGTCAATGAAAACGATTACAAATTTATCCAAATACGGTTTACAGATTCTACTCATCATGTCCATAAATGCTGCTGGAGCATTTGTTAATCCGAAGGGCATGACTGTAAACTCGTAATGTCCATACCTAGTTCTGAAAGCAGTTTTAGGTATGTCTTCTTCTTGTACCTTTAATTGATGATATCCGGAGCGCAAATCTATCTTAGAGAAATATCTAGCTCCTTGCAATTGATCAAAAAGATCATCAATCCTAGGTAATGGGTATCGATTCTTAATTGTAACCTTGTTTAATTCCCTATAATCAATACACATTCTCATTGATCCATCTTTCTTCTTTACAAACAACACCGGGGCTCCCCATGGAGAGACACTCGGTCGTATAAATCCTTTACTTAATAATTCATCTAACTGTTTCTTTAATTCTAACATTTCAGTAGGTGCTAACCGATAGGGTGCCTTGGCTATCGGCATAGTTCCTGAAATTAGATGAATTCTAAATTCTACCTCCCTATCGGGTGGTAATCCCGGTAGATCTTCCGGAAAAACATCTGGGTATTCCGATACTATCGGAATATCCTCCAGTTTCTTACTTTTGTTGTTAATAACTACCGAAATCATATATATTATATTCCTGGTTTTCTTGAATAACTGGCCAACTTCATTACTGAAATAAATTTCAGTGGCTTCTGTGGCTTATCTCCGGCAATTATTACTAATTCTCCTGTGGGGGTATGAATTTCTATGGAATTTTCATCACAGAGAATTCGAGCATGGTTGGCTATTAACCAATCCATTCCTAACACAAGATCGAATCCGGCTAAATTCATTGGCAACAGGTTTGCAGAAAATTTATGGCCTAAAAGTTCTATCTTTCCCTTTTGCAAAACCTTATTTATTTTAACAGAATTCCCATCTGCCGTTTCGACTGTAAAAATCTGCCTAAGATTGGTTAAAGGTAAATTAAGGGCTTGGCAGAATGAAGTATTTATAAAACTTTGGTTTGCACCAGAGTCAAATAATACTTTTGCATAAACATCGTGAACTAGAAACGTACCAGCTATGACATCAGGAATTAGTTCAGCTTCCTGAGTTGTCAATTGGAAGGCTCTAGCGTTCTTCTAGGTAGTTCCTTCAGCCGGTTTCTTGTTGTCTGCTGGTTTGACCAATTTAGGACATTCTGTTTTGTAATGTCCAGGTTCTCCGCAGTTATAGCAGACTATTACTTTCTTCCTTCTGCAGTCCTCTTCTTGATGTCCTAGAGTTTTGCAGAAATTACAGCACCCTTTGCATTTTCCAAAATGCTTCTTTTTACAGGTACCGCAGAATGGGATGGTGGAAAATCGCCTGGTTCCTCTTTTCTTGAAATTGCTATTGTTACCCACACGCAATCCTTGGGAAATTTTCTGGCCCAAATCCTTCTTTTTATTTTCTTCTTGAGTGCGTACCAGACCAACGGTTAAAGTGTTGGCTAGTTCCACCGTATCATCAATTATGCGTGGTCTCGCGGCCTTGACAATGTCACGAATCTCGCTAATTAAACCCCAAATATAACGAGAAATAAGTACCGGTTCTGGCGAAGCCAGAGTAGGTACAATTATGGCATACTCAAAGAATTTTGAGGTATACCCTCGACAATCTACATCCACCATTCGGTGGCTTAGGAATTTATTCGCCATCTGCTCTTTCTCGTATTCAGGGCAGAACTTCCTTTCTATCAGCTGTTTAAATTCCTCCCAACTCATGGCATAAGCCATGTCACTTCCTTTGGCTTGTAATACTGTGTTCCACCATTCCAACGCTTCTTCCTTGAAAAGGTGCGAAGCATACATGACTCTATCTTCTTCGGCATATTTGCTTATTTTAATTACGGCTTCGGTTTTCTCCAACCAACGTAGTGCCGCAGTTGCCCCTTCGTTGTCTGCAAATTCCACAGGTTTACAGGCAAGAAATTCTTTGTAAGTGCAACCAGGTGTTGCAGCTTTCATCCTTTTATGTAGAGGGGCCTGAATTCTATTGTCATTATTGTTACCACCTCCATTGATACTATTACTTGCAGTATCGCCGTGCGTACGTTTACTAGGGTGAGCTTGCGAAGGCTCAACAGGACTTTTTACCACAACAACGATAGCTGGGATAGCATTAACTATTCCCTGTGCAACAATATTTTCTATGTCTTGCTGTAACACCTCGAATTTTTGTGTCCAATAAAGTGTTAACACGTGTCATTTGATTACACGTGGCATTGATATTAAATAAAGGACTAATATTGACAAACCTTGAAAGTATATAAATTCGAGGGTTATAAATGTCAATCAAGGGTAAATATACTGTATAGTAACCCTAAATAATGCTTGTACCTTCAAACGAATAAATCATAGATCGTACGGAAGTGAAACGCGGAGAAAGTGAGAGATTACAAACCACAGGGGTTAATTGTGTCAACATGTTTAATTATACCTCTGAGTGACCCTTTAACGTTCCCAAGGCTTTGTAACAGTATTACACGCTCACCAGAATATACTGTATAAATTCCGCGAAGTTCCATTTTAAAACGAGAAAGTTATGATCAGACTCGTACAAGAAGGGTTAAAGGCGTCAATAATAAAATATAAGGCTTTCCGGATAATAAATAAATTAACCGGGGGCTTAACAATGCGGGTAAATAACGCGGGGTCCTTAACTGTAATTAATCAAGGGCCATATCGCAAAGTTACCCCTTCAAACCCGAAAGGTCAGGTTATTAATTACCGAAGATTCGATATTAATTGTAAAGATTTGATAATCATTTGAAAAAGATTTATTTTTAACCCCTTACGGACCGTAAAGGGTATGCCTTACGGACTGTAAGGAGGTGAATGATTAAATTTGATCCGCCTATGGCTTACGGACCGCAAGGCCGAAGCCATACGGTCCGTAAGCAACGCCCAGCGACAGATTGTTGGCTGTTGCCTGTTTTAAGCGCCAAAACACGAATTTATGGGTTTCTCAGAGTCATGGGTGCCCCCTACTCGACCCATAACCCTCTAGGACACATGCCATCCATCCATGATCAGTTGTAGGGTGTTGTGTGATGATCTTAGATGCCTTCCTTGGCTATAAATAGAACTCTTGTGCTCATAAGTTTCATCACAACACAACAACACTTCTCTGGTCATTCTAAAGGCTCTCAAGTGTTCTTCATTGCCCTCTAAGCAAGTCTTAACTTCTGTAAGTTCATTAGATCCTTTGTAGTTCAATTTATGCTTAGAAAATCACTAGAAACCAAACCGTCGTAAATACGGTTTGACTTTAAAATAAATCTGAGATGGTTCAGTCTTATGACGAATCAAAGGTAGTTATAAGTTGGTATTAATGCGGGTAATAGACCCCTAAAAGGGTTCCCTCTGATCACCACTCTAACTATGTCAAATGTCGAGTCAAACGTGCACTTAAAAAGTCAACAGAAAGCTATTTTGCCGTTTTATACATAATCTATAATGTATATGCTATGAAACCTGTTTTGGCACTCATAAAACATGATATTAAGTATATAAACTTGTTTACGCTCGTTTGAATCGACCATTTGCTATATTAACCCGGTTCGGAGCCGAATGTCGCAAAAGTTTGACTTTTGCTTTGACTTCAGTTCTGACCCGTTTTAGTGAGGTATAGATATGCCTTAGGACTCTTTAGGGACCAGGTTACATGATGGTATAGACCTCTGTGATCGGTTCATGAATTGTCCGAGTCTTTTACGCATTTCCGTTAATCGCCTAAAAGTTGACCGTAACGGCCTTTTAAAAATAAAACGAGTATTTCGGACATGTGAACGGACCATAACCTTGCTTACTAAATTATAAGCATGTCCTTAAAGTTTCACTCCAATCCGAGGTCTAGAATGAGAGTTATGCTAAATAGCGCGATTAAAGTAAACTTTTGTAATAAACGGCGCAATTAGCGTAACGCCCATCTAAACCAAGATTTCGTCACCAAAACTTTTACCCACTATTATAAAATAATATTTTTGGAATTTTAAAGATTTTTAATAATTTTTACCTTGCTCATAACCTGCGGTTATGGCTACGGTTCGGTAAATACCGAATATGCCTTTTTCGGCCAAAACTTGAGTTCTACAAGGTCTTTTGACCCGATTCCAGTTGCTACTGATTTTAAATAATAAGTAAAGTATTTTAGACTTTATAAACTGTTCGGGAAACTCAGATTTCCTGTAGAACTCGAAAAGCTCTTTAAAAGTCTTTAAAATGACCGAAAAGCCCCTACGGGGCGTAATATTAACTTAAACTCGTTACGGGCATCACGGAAGGTATCCTACTGATACCACAACCTCTTTAAGGCCTATTGACTTAGGAAATAAACGTAAGACTCTCATGGTTAACCGTTTCGCCTATAGAGCGCACGGTTCGGCTTATGAAACTAGTTTTCGTAAATTAGCCGATACGGGTCAAATTATATTATTTGGACCCCAAAACCCAGAGTGTGAACCTTGAACCCATATAAAACAAGTCTCTGAACTTGTTTGGGGCAGAATCACATTCCATTCTCGGTTTTCGCCTTTCACACGATTAAACCATATCTATATATCGGAACCAACCGGTCTAGGCTACGGCTAATATAAGACCCGTTAGGATTCTAAGAGGTTAATTAAAACCTTCGTTCCAGATTAGGAGCCCCAGTAAAAGCTATCGGTGATTTAATCAAATTAAGGAATATACTTGCAAAGGTAAATACTTTTAACTTATTTCCCCTATACGGGCTTGGGATACGGTATAATATTTACCGCTTGATTGAACATCATATCTTCCATCGCTTAGGTGGTTAGTTAAATATTATGATCGGCTCATTTAAACAGTTTTGTTTCTTAAAAGCCTTTGGGGGGTTAATGACCGTTGTCCCGGATATCCTTGGCATCATTTTACGAAATGGCCACGACCTCGACATCCCGGTGTAGGCGTACACCCGGTATATATTGTCGACACTTAATTAAAAGACGTAGCCGTTGGTTTCGATACTACGGTTTTACGCAATGTGGTGTGTCTATTAATCTTTAACCCGGCACGATCCGGGCTACTGAACGCATAAAAGAACATGTAATACGTTCACAAGATTTTAATAATTTTCCCAAGTGATGAAAGAATTTGTGCCTTGTGCATTCAAATCAATTTTTAATAAACATTTTCAAATGTGTCAGTTGAACGTATTTACCAGTGTAAACTGACGTATTTTCCCCAAAAAGATTAAGTGCAGGTACTATACGAAATTGGCTGGTATTAGCTTCCTAAGCATCACGAATAGTCTCGCAAACTCGGTGCCGTATCTGAATGAACAATATTTTATTATTTTGATCCGCTGTGGATACATTCGACTTCTGTAATACATTTGATATTACAACCAGAGGTTGAAATATATATTTATCTTTAAGCTTCCGCTGTGCATTTATATAATTGTGTGGTTTGACTATATTGTTGCCAACTACGTCACGGAAATCCCCCACCGGGCCCACCGGTGATACACGTGGAAATCGGGGTGTGACAGGTTGGTATCAGAGCCAACGTTGAGCGAATTAAACACTATCCTATTGTGTTTAATCTCAATGACACAATTGCACATACTTGAGTCTAGACAAGAACTTAGGACAAATTCGAATTGTTATTCCAATTTTGTCTTTTTCTTTTATTATTGGTATTTAAAGTTTTATAAAGCAGGAAAAATGCCGCCAGTGATATTCCGAGGAAGAGGAAGGGGAAGAAGAGGCAGAGGAGAGATCGTTACTCATCACGATCACGAAGCCGGACCTTCTGGTACAAGACCTCCTTCAATGACAAGGAGCGAAGAACCCCAACGACGAAGAGACCTTTACGAACCTGCGAGGCATTCCACCTCGCACAGCTCGACGCCATCATACCGACACTCCTTTGGGCCAAACTCAGAGAATGATCCCAACAACCCACAACCTTCCTTCATACCTCTACAACGTTCGGTATCGCACCGAAATTACGACGACCCTACTCCATACTTCATAGGTCAGTTTAATCCAGCTGACTACATACAGGAACCTTCAGGCTTTGTTCCATTAGGGCCACAAGATCACTTCTTCGAAGACCATATGGATGAAGATACTGATCCAACAGAACCTGCTCGTGGTACGCCCACGCATCCGATAGAAGTCTCTGATGGGTCATCCTTCCATGGCACACCCTATCAGGGACCAGACAGTTTCCAAGCGTTGTTTGACCGACATGAGTGGTACTACACACCACCTCAACAGACATCACAACAACCGCGACATCCACAGGATCCCTCTGAGGATTCACGCTTTGTGGCAGTTACGCCACCACCTCCGCCACCGGCGCAACCAGTAATGCCTGATCCGCCAAGGCGTAGGAGGATAAATGCTCGTATGTCCACACGAGGAGGAGGGGGTATCCACTTCAGCACCCCTCGACACTCTAGTAGTAGCCACTATCCGCCACTACAAGAAGAAGGACCTTCAAGTCCTATTCAGGAGGCGAACTCCGCACCAGCTGCACCAAATTCGCCACCATTTGGGTACGACCAACCCATACCTGCTTACACGGGTCCAACGGCTTACAACCCGTTCGAACCGTCACAAGCACATTACAATTACAATTATGAGCGCGACCCATATGTGGTATCGGCTAGATATAATGCACGATATCCTGGCGGAGCTCATGGGAACATGGGAGCACCGGACTACTCAGCTCATGGGTATCCAATACCTCCCAGACCTCCAGTTCCGCAACAAGCGCCACAACCACGTTTCTCACCTCCTGAACAGGAAGAGATACTCCATCGACTAGATTGTGTGGAGAGAGAGTTCGAGGAAGAGAAAAAGAGCCACCGAGTATTTCTCAAAGGCTTGGCGAACCTACTAAAGGGCAAAAAGAAGAAACGTGACCACTAGCCCTTAATAGTTGTACTAATGTAATTTCTACTTTAAAAGAAGTCCCTACATGGACATTTATCGTATTTCAGTCCCTACGTGGACTTATCTTTTAGTCCTTGCATGGACACTTATCTTATGTTAGTCCCTGCGTGGACTTGTCACTTATTTTAAACCTCTATGGAGGTATGTACTATTTGAAAGACCCGTTTAGGGCAATATGTGATTGTATTTGAGATTATGGAATGTATGTTATGAATTTTGTTTTAATATGTATGAAATAAATCAAAACCATTCCTTTTAAATTGATCTGCCTAAATAAAGAATCTTACGAGTGAAACCTAGCCTGGTGTCTTTTAAGATCCGGCCAAGATGGTAGGACTTAATTAAAGGATTCAGATTCCCTGTTAACCGCTGCAAGCATGTTAACAATCAAGGCAGATGTGATTCGTTAAAAATCACGCGTGTCATTCTTATACAATAATCCTTTAAGGATTTCAAAACCCAACTAGATGATTTATAAATCATGGGTTAAATCACCAATAAAGGTGATCAATCTTATTTAAACATCCATTAGTGATGTAGTGCCTACGGGCCAACCTTATTTAAAACATCCATTAGTGATGTAGTGCCTACGGGCCAATCTTATTAAAACATCCATTAGTGATGTAGTGCCTACGGGCCAAATCTTATTAAAACATCCATTAAGTGATGTAGTGCCTACGGGCCAACCATATTAAAACATCCATTAGTGGTGTAGTGCCTATGGGCCGCAATAATTGTCTTATAAAGACAAAAGACAATGGTGGTCTATGACTCCCTGCCAGAAAGGGGTAAGAGAACTACGGTTCAAACCTCTATGCCTTTAATTCTCTGAAATCTCGGCTAATATTATAAAACATCCTCGTGATTAGGCTTTATGCCGCCAATATTATTGTTATAGCTAAAATAGGATGTATTCAAATCCTAAGATTTAATAAGTAATAAGTTAACCAAATATGGTCTCTGTTACCATGGTTGACAAATTGTCATAAAAGACAATTATATAATAATCTCCTGAATAAAATTTTGTTATCTTCTGTAGCAGATTCAAGTTACAATGGCGGATCCCAATGGAGAGAATAGCCATACAAATGAAGATGACTACGACAATGCGCAGGTGCATCTGACCGGCGCACAGCTAAAGGCTCTAATTGACAATGCTGTTCAGGCAGCTCTTGATCGTCAATACACTGAGTCTCATAGCAGATCTGTAACAAAACCACTCTCCAAACCAAAGACACACTCCAAACCACCCTCTCAACCCAAGAAGGATGACGACAATCACTCGTCAGCTGAAAATAGTATTCGTCGTGAACGAGAGTACACTGATGCATCTGGTGCCAAGGGTTGCACCTACAAGTATTTCGTATCTTGTAAGCCCCGGGAATTTACGGGGGAGAAAGGTGATGTTGATTGTATCACCTGGCTAGATGAGATGGACACTATTGTGGACATCAGTGGGTGCGCAGAGAAGGATGTGGTGAAGTTTGTGTCCCAGTCATTTAAGGGCGAGGCCCTGGCATGGTGGAGGGCGTTGGTGCAGGCATCAGGTAAGTCTGCTTTATACAAGATGACATGGGAGGAATTTATTGCTCTCATTAAGGAAAACTACTGCCCTCAGCATGAGGTTGAGAAGATCGAGGCTGACTTTGTGTCACTGGTGATGACGAACCTGGACTGCCAGGCTTATTTGACGAGCTTCAATACGATGTCTCGCCTGGTTCCTTACCTTGTGACACCAGAGTCTAGAAGAATCGCCCGTTTCATTGGGGGCTTGGAGCCTGCGATAAAGGCTAGCGTGAAGGCCTCTCGGCCGACGACCTTCAGGTCAGTTACTACCCTCTCCTTGTCTCTCACTTTGGATGTTGTCCGTCTGAGGACGCTAAGGAGCAAGGAGGCTGAGAAGAGGAAACGTGAGGATGATACCTCACGAAGGTCAGGAAAGAAGCACCGTGGAAACGGTGATGGCAAAAGAGGGTCGGAGACGAAGAAAGATGGGCAAACTGGTGAAAGGCCCAATTGCAAAATCTGCAAAAAACCCCACTCTGGGAAATGTAGGTTTGGGTCAAATTCACAGTCCCAGACAAAGTCTTTTGCCTGTGGACTATGCAAGTCCAGGACCATAAGACAGTGGACTGTAAAAAGATCAAGGATGCAACATGCTATGGTTGCAATGAAAAAGGGCATATAAAGAGTAACTGCCCTAAGAATGCCAGGAAACCAGAAGAGAACAAGAAGACAAATGCGAGAGTCTTCCGTATGGATGCAAAGGAGGCTGTGCTGAACGACAATGTGCTTACAGGTACTTTTCTCGTAAATAATATATTTGCAAGAGTACTTTTCGATTCAGGCGTCGATAAATCCTTTGTAGACCAAAAATTTTGCAAACTATTAAGTATGCCTATCAAAACCCTAGATGTGAAATACGAGGTAGAGTTAGCAGACGGCACGATAAAAACCGTCTCCACTGTTCTAGAGGGATGTGAAATGTCCATTAAGAACCATTCTTTTCCTCTATCTCTACTTCTTTTCAAACTAGAGGGTTTCGACATTGTTCTAGGCATGGACTGGTTATCCCATAATCAGGCCCAAATCATTTGCGGCAAAAGGCATATAGTATTAAAGACTCCGAGTGGTGAATCGCTTACCATTCGAGGAGATACGCAGTACGGATTGCCCGAGGACGTATCTATGCTCAAAGCTTCTAGATGTTTGAACAGAGGCTGTGTCATTTACATGGCTCAGGTGATAATTGAAGAACCCAGGCCGAAGATAGAGGATCTTCCTGTCATTTCTGAATATCCCGAGGTCTTCCCCGAAGAACTACCTGGTTTACCACCAGATAGACAAGTGGAATTCAGAATAGATATTATTCCTGGAGCAGCTCCGATAGCAAGAGCACCTTACAGGCTAGCTCCTACTGAAATGAAGGAACTAAGAACCCAGTTGGATGAACTGTTGGCAAAAGGTTTTATCAGACCTAGTTCGTCTCTCTGGGGAGCACCTGTCCTATTTGTAAAGAAGAAGGACGGATCGATGCGGTTGTGCATCGATTACCGTGAGCTGAACAAAGTTACCATAAAGAATAGATATCCTTTGCCAAGGATCGACGATCTGTTCGATCAGCTGCAAGGAGCAAGCTACTTCTCAAAAATCGACTTGAGGTCGGGCTACCATCAGCTAAGGGTCAGACATGAAGATGTACATAAGACAGCATTTAGGACTCGCTATGGTCATTACGAGTTCCTAGTGATGCCTTTTGGGCTCACAAATGCACCGGCTGCGTTCATGGATCTCATGAATCGCGTCTGCAAGCCGTATTTGGACAAATTTGTCATCGTCTTCATCGAAGATATTCTTATATATTCCAAAAGCCAAGCTGACCACGAGAAGCACCTCCGTTGCATTCTCGAATTACTACAGCGTGAGAAACTCTACGCCAAATTCTCGAAATGTGAATTCTGGCTACGAGAGGTTCAGTTTTTAGGTCACGTTGTAAGTGAGCGAGGAATCCAGGTGGATCCCGCTAAGGTAGAGGCAGTCATGAACTGGCAAGAGCCAAAGACGCCTACCGAAATTCGTAGTTTCCTGGGATTAGCAGGATACTACAGGAGATTTATTGAGAATTTTTCAAGGATTGCTGCGCCCCTGACTTCCTTAACCAAGAAGAAAGAAAAATTTATTTGGGGCCCAAAGCAGCAAGAGTCCTTCGAAGTTCTGAAGCAGAAGCTAAGCAACGCACCTGTATTGACACTACCCGAAGGTACAGATGAATTCGTAGTTTACTGCGATGCATCACACACAGGCATGGGGTGTGTGCTTATGCAGAAGGGCAAGGTGATTGCCTATGCTTCAAGGCAATTAAAGGTGCACGAAAAGAATTACACCACCCATGATTTGGAGTTGGGTGCCGTTGTATTTGCACTGAAATTGTGGAGGCATTACCTTTATGGTATTAAATTTGTGATTTATTCTGATCATAAAAGCCTCCAGCACCTGTTCAATCAGAAGGAGCTGAACATGAGGCAACGCCGTTGGATGGAAACATTGAATGATTATGATTGCGAGATCAGGTACCATCCCGGCAAGGCGAATGTAGTCGCTGATGCTCTGAGCAGAAAAGAAAGGGTAAAACCTATTCGAATCAATGCCAAGAGCATTGAGGTCAAGAACAATTTAATTGAAAGGATATTAGCTGCACAGCGAGAGGCTGTGTTGGAAGCTAATTATCCTAATGAAAAGTTAGGAGTAACTGAAGAACAGTTTACTCTTAGCAAGGATGGAATCCTTAGATTGAACGGACGTATATGGGTTCCGGTTTATGGAGGACTACGAGATGTTATCCTCCAGGAAGCCCATAGTTCCAAATATTCTGTCCATCCTGGTGCAGACAAGATGTATCAAGATTTAAAGACAAACTATTGGTGGATAGGCTTGAAAAAGTCTGTAGCCGCCCATGTAGCAAAGTGCTTGAGTTGTGCTCAAGTCAAAGCCGAGCACCAAAAGCCGTCTGGCTTGCTACAACAGCCTGAGCTTCCCGAGTGGAAGTGGGAATGTGTAACTATGGACTTCATAACCAAGTTACCCAAAACCAGGAAAGGAAACGATACAATATGGGTTATAGTCGATAGGCTGACTAAATCAGCTCATTTCTTACCCATCAAGGAGACGTATAGCTCCGATATGTTAGCCCAACTGTATGTTGATAAGATTGTAGCCTTACACGGCATACCTGTGTCTATTATCTCCGACAGGGATACTAGATACACGTCTCATTTCTGGAAGAGTTTCCAGCAATCTTTGGGCACGCGTTTGAACTTCAGTATGGCTTACCATCCACAGACGGACGGTCAGAGTGAGCGTACCATTCAAACGTTAGAAGACATGCTACGCACGTGTGCAATCGATTTAGGTGGTAACTGGGATAAGAACCTACCCCTAATCGAATTCTCCTACAATAATAGCTACCATACCAGCATAAAGGCTGCGCCTTTCGAGGCATTATACGGTAGGAAATGTAGATCGCCTGTTTGTTGGGCGGAAGTAGGAGAGGTCCAATTATCGGGACCAGAGATAGTTTTCCAGACAACGGACAAGATTGTCCAGATACGGGAACGTCTCAAGGCTGCCCGCGATAGGCAGAAGAGCTACGCTGATCCAAAGCGTAAGGATTTTCACTTCGAAGTGGGTGAAAAGGTGTTGCTTAAAGTGTCGCCCTGGAAAGGGGTGATGCGTTTCGGCAAGAAAGGCAAATTGAGTCCGAGATACATAGGACCTTTTGAGGTCATTGAACGTGTCGGGTCAGTTGCCTATAAGTTGAACTTGCTTGAAGAACTCAATGGAATTCACAATGTGTTCCACATCTGCAATCTCAAAAAGTGCTTCGCCGATGAATCATTGGTGATTCCACACACAGATGTGCATATAGATGAGAGCTTAAAGTTTGTAGAGAAGCCTTTATCGATTGAAGATCGACAGGTGAAAAAGCTTCGAAGAAAACACGTACTGATTGTAAAAGTCAAATGGGATGCTCGTAGAGGTCCCGAATACACGTGGGAAGTCGAAGCCACAATGAAAGAAAAATACCCTTATTTATTTGAGTAAATCTCGGGTTGAGATTTATTTTAAGGGGGTGAGGATGTAACACCTCGAATTTTTGTGTCCAATAAAGTGTTAACACGTGTCATTTGATTACATGTGGCATTGATATTAAATAAAGGACTAATATTGACAAACCTTGAAAGTATATAAATTCGAGGGTTATAAATGTCAATCAAGGGTAAATATATTGTATAGTAACCCTAAATAATGCTTGTACCTTCAAACGAATAAATCATAGATCGTACGGAAGTGAAACGCGGAGAAAGTGAGAGATTACAAACCACAGGGGTTAATTGTGTCAACATGTTTAATTATACCTCTGAGTGGCCCTTTAATGTTCCCAAGGCTTTGTAACATTATTACACGCTCACCAGAATATACTGTATAAATTCCGCGAAGTTCCATTTTAAAACGAGAAAGTTATGATCAGACTCGTACAAGAAGGGTTAAAGGCGTCAATAATAAAATATAAGGCTTTCCGGATAATAAATAAATTAACCGGGGGCTTAACAATGCGGGTAAATAACGCGGGGTCCTTAACTGTAATTAATCAAGGGCCATATCGCAAAGTTACCCCTTCAAACCCGAAAGGTCAGGTTATTAATTACCGAAGATTCGATATTAATTGTAAAGATTTGATAATCATTTGAAAAAGATTTATTTTTAACCCCTTACGGACCGTAAAGGGTATGCCTTACGGACCGTAAGGAGGTGAATGATTAAATTTGATCCACCTATGGCTTACGGACCGCAAGGCCGAAGCCATACGGTCCGTAAGCAACGCCCAGCGACAGATTGTTGGCTGTTGGCTGTTTTAAGCGCCAAAACACGAATTTATGGGTTTCTCAGAGTCATGGGTGCCCCCTACTCGACCCATAACCCTCTAGGACACATGCCATCCATCCATGATCAGTTGTAGGGTGTTGTGTGATGATCTTAGATGCCTTCCTTGGCTATAAATAGAACTCTTGTGCTCATAAGTTTCATCACAACACAACAACACTTCTCTGGTCATTCTAAAGGCTCTCAAGTGTTCTTCATTGCTCTCTAAGCAAGTCTTAACTTCTGTAAGTTCATTAGATCCTTTGTAGTTCAATTTATGCTTAGAAAATCACTAGAAACCAAACCGTCGTAAATACGGTTTGACTTTAAAATAAATCCGAGATGGTTCAGTCTTATGACGAATCAAAGGTAGTTATGAGTTGGTATTAATGCGGGTAATAGACCCCTAAAAGGGTTCCCTCTGATCACCACTCTAACTATGTCAAATGTCGAGTCAAACGTGCACTTAAAAAGTCAACAGAAAGCTATTTTGCCGTTTTATACATAATCTGTAATGTATATGCTATGAAACCTGTTTTGGCACTCATAAAACATGATATTAAGTATATAAACTTGTTTACGCTCGTTTGAATCGACCATTTGCTATATTAACCCGGTTCGGAGCCGAATGTCGCAAAAGTTTGACTTTTGCTTTGACTTCAGTTCTGACCCGTTTTAGTGAGGTATAGATATGCCTTAGGACTCTTTAGGGACCAGGTTACATGATGGTATAGACCTCTGTGATCGGTTCATGAATTGTCCGAGTCTTTTACGCATTTCCGTTAATCGCCTAAAAGTTGACCGTAACGGCCTTTTAAAAATAAAACGAGTATTTCGGACACGTGAACGGACCATAACCTTGCTTACTAAATTATAAGCATGTCCTTAAAGTTTCACGCTAATCCGAGGTCTAGAATGAGAGTTATGCTAAATAGCGCGATTAAAGTAAACTTTTGTAATAAACGGCGCAATTAGCGTAACGCCCATCTAAACCAAGATTTCGTCACCAAAACTTTTACCCACTATTATAAAATAATATTTTTGGAATTTTAAAGATTTTTAATAATTTTTACCTTGCTCATAACCTGCGGTTATGGCTACGGTTCGGTAAATACCGAATATGCCCTTTTCGGCCAAAACTTGAGTTCTACAAGGTCTTTTGACCCGATTCCAGTTGCTACTGATTTTAAATAATAAGTAAAGTATTTTAGACTTTATAAACTGTTCGGGAAACTCAGGTTTCCTGTAGAACTCGAAAAGCTCTTTAAAAGTCTTTAAAATGACCGAAAAGCCCCTACGGGGCGTAATATTAACTTAAACTCGTTACGGGCATCACGGAAGGTATCCTACTGATACCACAACCTCTTTAAGGCATATTGACTTAGGAAATAAACGTAAGACTCTCATGGTTAACCGTTTCGCCTATAGAGCGCACGGTTCGGCTTATGAAACTAGTTTTCGTAAATTAGCCGATACGGGTCAAATTATATTATTTGGACCCCAAAACCCAGAGTGTGAACCTTGAACCCATATAAAACAAGTCTCTGAACTTGTTTGGGGCAGAATCACATTCCATTCTCGGTTTTCGCCTTTCACGCGATTAAACCATATCTATATATCGGAACCAACCGGTCTAGGCTACGGCTAATATAAGACCCGTTAGGATTCTAAGAGGTTAATTAAAACCTTCGTTCCAGATTAGGAGCCCCAGTAAAAGCTATCGGTGATTTAATCAAATTAAGGAATATACTTGCAAAGGTAAATACTTTTAACTTATTTCCCCTATACGGGCTTGGGATACGGTATAATATTTACCGCTTGATTGAACATCATATCTTCCATCGCTTAGGTGGTTAGTTAAATATTATGATCGGCTCATTTAAACAGTTTTGTTTCTTAAAAGCCTTTGGGGGGTTAATGACCGTTGTCCCGGATATCCTTGGCATCATTTTACGAAATGGCCACGACCTCGACATCCCGGTGTAGGCGTACACCCGGTATATATTGTCGACACTTAATTAAAAGACGTAGCCGTTGGTTTCGATACTACGGTTTTACGCAATGTGGTGTGTCTATTAATCTTTAACCCGGCACGATCCGGGCTACTGAACGCATAAAAGAACATGTAATACGTTCACAAGATTTTAATAATTTTCCCAAGTTATAAAAGAATTTGTGCCTTGTGCATTCAAATCAATTTTTAATAAACATTTTCAAATGTGTCAGTTGAACGTATTTACCAGTGTAAACTGACGTATTTTCCCCAAAAAGATTAAGTGCAGGTACTATACGAAATTGGCTGGTATTAGCTTCCTAAGCATCACGAATAGTCTCGCAAACTCGGTGCCGTATCTGAATGAACAATATTTTATTATTTTGATCCGCTGTGGATACATTCGACTTCTGTAATACATTTGATATTACAACCAGAGGTTGAAATATATATTTATCTTTAAGCTTCCGTTGTGCATTTATATAATTGTGTGGTTTGACTATATTGTTGCCAACTACGTCACGGAAATCCCCCACCGGGCCCACCGGTGATACACGTGGAAATCGGGGTGTGACACTTGCCGGTTTAGGAAGTGATCCTCGTTATTATGTTCTGACAGGTTAACTTCATTAGCTGGTTCGTTTACGGCGTTTTCCATCTGAACGTATATGAATTTATTATTTAGTACAAATACTTGGTACACAAACTTTATTAAAAATAGCAATACACCAATTTATAGATCTATTACAACTGAAATTCAAAACGCACTACTAGTTTAACTATGCTGATTATACCCTGCGTTTATTTTCTCGTACTTTATTTATTTACCAGGGGGAATCTTGGTTTGGCTACTTATTTGGATTACGGATCAAGGTTCACTGCAGTAGTAGCTAACATATAAAGGTCTGACCATTTTTCATCTAACTTGTCTTCCCATGGTGGTTTCTTACCGGTTTCTTTATTAACTACCATTTCTTTTGATTTGGACGTTCCTATTTTTTCTTGACTTTTTCTAATAATCCAATCTCTTTTCTCGGGAGTAAGTGGGTTTTCATAGGATGCTTTACGAACAAATATCCCTTCATTGGTATTTACTGAATATCTTGAGGAACTTGGTTGGGACGAGGTTTTCTTAGTCTTTTGGGTACTATCTAGTTGATGGTAAACATCCGAAAGCTTTTGTTTACCCATTCTGTACATTAACAAGTAGGCAATTAATACTAATAAAACAATTAAGAAAACAGATAATCACAAAAACATGTACAGCCAAAATTGTCGACTTTGCGACTATTCGATTTTTATATATATTTTAATACTATGCTTCCGTACACACCGATTATCTATTATCTTACAAGGTTTTATTTTTTAAACTTATTTTACAAGATTACTAATATTATACATCACAATCACACCAACTCCTGCAATTCCTGTTAACTGGCTTTTTCAGAAACGACGTTCCCTCTCGTCGTATTTCCAGGAGATCTGCTCTCCTACCTCCCGAATCCTGTTCCCGGCATCCACCAATTCCTCGCCAAAATGGCGGAGCTCTGCTAAATTCTCGTTACTCATTGGTGGGTTTGGCGCAGGTTCCGGGTCGAATTGAGGGAGAAAAGTGTTAGGGCTATTTATAATATTCTGAAATTGCCAGTCGGCTGACCAGCACTCTTCTAGTGTTCCTGGAAAAGGTCTAGGGTGCATAATAGGGTCTGGAATAGCAGGTTCTAGGTTAACAGGCAATAGGGCTTCTGCTGGGTAACTAAAGAGAGTTTCATCGGCAGGTCCGATGATATCACCTAGGGACAGTTTATGGTCCAGCTCTTTCTCCCAAGATAGGGGTTCCTAGTTTTGCCTAGAACTTTCTCATGTTTCTATTCCCTTTCCTTTATCCTTTGGGTCGTCCTTTTTCATGGTTTTCTGTGTCGCGGGCTTCTTCCTACGTACACGCCTCCAACCTGCCCACCTATGTCTCTTTTTCACTACTTTAGGTTTTCCCTGGGGTTGGGCATTAAATACCATAGGCTCTTCTATGTCTGCCTAGTACCCAGTAGTGACACTGGTGGTATCCATATCTGAACTATGGATTGAAATATTTTGTAGGGCTTCGGATAGTTCATTCATGTTGTTAGCACACACGAAGACGCACATAATTCTAAGTTAAAATTTTGTAAACTAAAATTTCACAAAATCACATAATGGCAATCAGATAAATTAAGTATTTTAAAAATATTTAATTAGCTTAAATCAGTGGCTCTGATACCACCTTTTTCTGTCACGGCCCCCGTGCCCGGTTTGACCCGGTCCAAGAGCCGCGGGACAGAAAACCCGTGGTATTCATTTTCACAGCGGAAGTCTTAACAGGATCGTTTTAAACTTGAAAATTCCCGAGTTTTATTTATTTATAATTCGGGATAAACCCCGTGATTTACAGTAGAGAAATTTCATAATTTCTTTATTTTACAAACATGTTTATTTCTTTTATTCGAGCCACTACTTTAAGCTTCAGAGTGCTCCTGAGCACTTGTACTTGATTCAAAGTAGGTCACCTGAAACATGTTGTAAAAATATTTTGTCAGCGGGGAAATACTGAGTGAATCATTCATTTTTAATAAAACGACACATAGTTATAAATTACAGCATAAGAGCGATTACTATGGCAGTATCTTATTTATCTGGCGCCTTGTCACCTCCTGGTGACTATGGTCATGCCACTATTGGGTCCTTTCACCCAAGTAGTGACGATTATCACTGTTAGGACTTATTAGCCTAACCTAGGTTAGGGCTTATAGCCTAACCCTGTGAGAAATTTAGTAATGTGCACAATACCCCACTAGCCAGTGATTCAAGATAACCACGACTTAATCCCTGTAATTATAACTTTTGAAAATAATTTGAGGTATTGTAAAATAGTTGATAAAAAGAGAATGACTCACATTGCAAGTTTAGACGGGCAACACTTAGCCTACTAATAAGCTGAATAACCTAGTTTAACAATAATGCACACAACCATGTTAGTAACTAATACAGCAGTTACGATAATTCACGAGATACAACCCTCACAACAAATGACAAAGTGCGATACTTAAATATCCAGCGGATTCACAACGAATAACAGAGCATAGCTCAAATATCCTGTTGGAATCACGACGAATAACAAAGTATAAAGCCAGATTGAGCAGCACTTAAACACTCGTTGGATAGTTTCAATCGATCGGACGTTAAATCGTAATAACGATCGAGTTATTACCCGGTATTGTGGCAGCACCTCGCTACTATTAAAAATTATACCTTTTATTGCTATATTTATGTCTGAGAATTGAAATTTTTCGACAACAGAATGCCGTCCCATGCACTGGCTATTTATAGCCTGAAAACAGCCTTCACGCGGCCCGCGTAAGGTCACAAGCAACCTTTACGCGGCCCGCATTGCCGCCTATTCTACGTATAGGCTTGGCCAGTCATGGGCTTAGGCTTCACATGTGGCCCAAACGTGGCCCAAACATGTTTCCGGAGAATTTTGAGTTGTCGCGGCCCGCGTTAATGTATGTTTAGCTTTTACGCGGCCCGCCCGGACCCTTGAAACTTATCCGGTTTAGTTATTAAGTCTAAGCGGCCCGCGTAAGACTAAACTATCACTTACGCGGCCCGCCTAAAACCCAAAAATCAGATTTTTCTTGATTTTTCATGTAGGTTAGGGTTTTAGAAGTTCGAGTTTTCATATACAGGTATACTAAAGATATTTTTGAAGGTCCTTACAACAAGTGTTGGAGACTTTTGTGATCTGAATAGATCACACATTTTGTTCCATATTGATAGTGTCTCCATAACTTAAGTGCGAATACAACGGCACCCAATTCCAAATCATGGGTGGTGTAATTCTTTTCATGAACTTTCAGGTGTCGTGAAGCATAGGCAATCACTTTGCCACGCTGCATAAGTACACAACCCATGCCGGTGTGTGAAGCATCACAATATACGACAAACTCCTCAATTCCTTCAGGTAAGGCCAACACCGGAGCATTGCTCAATTTTTGTTTTAGAATCTCAAAAGATTCTTGTTGCTTTGGACCCCAGTCAAATTTCACATTCTTACGGGTTAAAGAAGTTAATGGTGCAGCTATTCTTGAGAAATTTTCGATGAATCTTCTATAATATCCAGCCAAACCCAGGAAGCTGCGAATTTCAGTAGGCGTCTTTGGTGCTTCCCAATTCATAATGGCTTCTATCTTGGCGGGATCAACTTGGATACCACGCTTGCTAACAACATGTCCAAGGAATGGACTTCGTGAAGCCAGAACTCGCATTTGGAGAATTTAGCAAACAGCTTCTCCTGTTGAAGCAATCCTAAGATGCATCGAAGGTGCTTCTCGTGATCAACTTGACTACGAGAGTAGATAAGTATGTCGTCTATAAAGACAATGAAAAACTTATCTAAGTATGATTTGCAGACTCTATTCATGAGGTCCATGAATGCTGCGGGCGCATTAGTGAGCCCAAAAGGCATCACTAAGAACTCGAAATGTCCATACCTCGTTCTGAATGTTGTCTTAGGCACATCTTCAGTTCTCACTTTAAGTTGATGATACCCAGATCTCAAATCAATCTTTGAGAAATAACTCGCCCCTTGGAGCTGATCAAATAAATCATTGATCCTGGGTAAAGGATAACGATTCTTGATCGTTACCTTATTCAGTTCACGTTAATCAATGCATAAGCGCATGGATCCGTCCTTCTTTTTCACGAACAGTATTGGAGCTCCCCAAGGCGAAGAGCTGGGTTGAATGAAACCTTTATTCAGTAAGTCGTCCAATTGAGTTCTGAGCTCTTTCATTTCTGTAGGCGCTAAACGATAAGGAGGTCGTGCAATAGGTGCAGATCCTGGAAGAATGTCTATCCTGAACTCTACTTGCCTCTCAGGAGGTAATCTAGGTAATTTATCAGGAAAAACATCAGGATATTCTGAGATAATCGGAATGTCTTCAATCTTAGGCTAAGGATCATTCACAGTCACTTGTGCCATGTAAATGACACATCCACTCTTCAAACATTGCGATACCTTGAGAATAGACACATTGTTGGGCCATCCATATTGTGTATCTCCCTGAATAGTGACTGATTCGCCAAAAGGGGTTTTGATAATAACTAGCTTTTTATCACAGGCAATTTGGGCTTGGTTATGCGACAACCAATGCATGCCTAAAACTATATCAAAACCAGCCAATTTCATTGGCAAGAGGGATAGCGGGATAGAATGATTCTTAATGGATATTGAACATCCATCAAGAAGAGTGGAAGCTGTTTCTAAGGTACCATCAGCAAGCTCTACCTCATATTTTACGTCTAGAGTCTTAATAGGCAAATTCAGTATCTTACAGAACTTATGATCTACAAAAGACTTATCAGCACCAGAATCAAATAAGACTCTAGCATAATTATTATTGATGAGGAAGGTACCTGTTATGACGTTTTCGTCGTTCACCGCTTCCCTCGCGTTCATCTGAAAAACTCTTGCATTTTTCTTCTTCGCCTCCTCAGGCTTCTTTGCATTCTTGGGGCAATTGGTTTTGATGTGCCCATTTTCATTGCAACCATAGCAGGTTGCATCCTTAATATTTCGGCACTCAACAGACTTGTGCCCCTTCTTCTTACAACTCCCACATGGTTTGGCCTGTGGGTCCTGGTTGCACTTCCCGAAGTGCCTCTTATGACATGTCTTGCACCTGGGCTTGTCATTTGACTACCCCTTTTTGGAACCAGAGGTCCCTTTCCCCTTTTTGTTTGACTGCGGAGACTTGTCTTCCTCTCTTTTCCTTTTCCCCTCATCGGTACTCTTCTTCGCCTTGTTCCTCACAACATCCAAAGTGAGGGACAAAGATAGATCCACAGCAGATCTATAAGTGGTTGGCTTAGAGGCCTTAACATTCCCTTTTACTTCAGGGGCCAAACCACCAATAAAACGCGCAATGCGTTTGGGCTCAGGAGTGACTAAATATGGCACAAGCCTCGACATAGAATTGAAACTAGTCACATAGGATCTACAATCCAGATCCTTCATCACTAAGGTGAGGAAATCAGTCTCTATCCGCTCGACTTCCTGTTGAGGACAATAGGTGTCCTTAACCAAGTCAACAAACTTCTCCCAAGAGAGATTGTACAAATGAACCTTCCCAGTGGACTGCACTAGAGCTTTCCACCATGTGAGGGCATCGCCCTTAAAAGATTGTGATACAAACATAACCACATCCTCCTTAGCACATCCGCTGATGTCTATCACAGTCTCCCTCTCGTCCAACCATTTCATACAATCAATCGCTCTCTTTTCTCCTGTAAAAATCCCTCGTCTTACAGGAGACAAAATATTTGTAGGTACAACCCTTGGTGGACCTAGGAGTCGGCTCGAGGACTATTTGCTTCTTGGGTTCACTACCCTGGTTAGATGAGTGCTAAGACTCACTCTTCTTATGAGTATGAGGTTGAGAATGGGTTCTCGAATGAGTTTGAGACCGAACAACACTCGGCTCTTTAAACTTAGCATCTACCACCTGAGAAACTACTGCGGTGATCATTGATTGCAGTTCGGCACCAGTGATATTAATCCTGGTGTTGCCTTCTGCAGGATGACTGTTTGCTTCATCCGAGCCAGCCATTTCTGAATACTATATCAAACATAAATAATATATTTAAATCACACATTAGATCATCGTATTGATGACTAGATGGTCATGGTATTATTAAACCATTTAGACCATTTTAAGTAATAAGTAAATAATCACTAGTATATAATATTCTTTATATTTATTAGACAGGGGAAATAAAATTTTCACAACTGTCAATGTCGTAAAGGACATTTTATTTAACACTAGGCTCGTCTCGAAGGACATTTAGATGGCTCAAAAAGCTTGTCACTGAGATGATTAAAATATAATCAATGATCCTTTGGATCAGTGATCCAATAAAGGTCGAACAAAGTTCATCGCCTTTTTGACAAGAAGTTTATAAATGGAACTTTCATTATCATTATTACACTTTTGCTTATAAGCACACATCTCATATGGATGTTTTGGTGTATACATCCTATTGATGTTCATTAGCCATGATTCGCATTGAACATTTAGGCTGTATATAGGTGACTTGGAAAACCCAAGTATATTTGGAAGCTTGTGTGGTTTCTCGTACCGCACAGCTAGGAATGTTAACATGTTTTCAGATGTTAACGGAGATTTACTATCTTAAAAAGGTTGTACCTCTAAGAATTTCTTTGGCAGATCAATTATAAATTGAAAAGGTATAGCATGATGTAATAAAATACATATTTAAAAACCAAAGATAAACTTCATTAAACATGAAAACTAGTACAAATGCCCTAAACGGGTCTTAGAAAGAACAAACTGCCCACGCAGGGGCTTACAGAAATAGGAAATAAGTCCGCACAGGGACTTTAGTATAGAAAATGAAATAATGTCCTCACAGGGACTTGATTAAAAACAATACAAGAAAATTAAACAATTCCCTACTTCTTCTTGCCTTTAATAAGGTTTGCAAGGCCCTTCATGAAGCTACTATGCTCCTTCTTGTTTTTCCTAGCTTCGTGTTCCACCTTGTCTAACCTTTCCAGGATCTCCTGAGTTTGCTGCTGCTGGGGAGGAGGAGGTTGCTGGTAAGGCAGGTATTGATAACCCTGCACTGGGTATCCAGTTGGATAAACTGGAGGGTAAGAAGAAGGGTAAAGATGATGATATTCCGCAGCTGTAAGATAGGGTCATGAGTTCCAATAATCCGATGGATATCCCGACGGATTTTCAAAAGGGTTGTACCCAGAAGAACCTGGGTAAGTCGGGATAGGGTTATCGAAACCCGTAGGCGGCTGAGGTGGTGCATAAGAAGCTGGCGGAGGATCGATCTTCGGTGCCGCGTTCGAGGGCCCACCCATTTGGGGGTCCTCTAGAATAGGAGGGTAGGAACTCGAACCCTGAGGAGAACTAAAATGAGGTCCTCCTCGCACTGACATGCGCGCACTCCTCCTTCGCCTCAGAGGCTCTGGAGGTGGCTACTGAGGCGGTTCCTCAACAGGAAGTGGCGGAGGTGAAACTACCTGAAGCTGAGGCTCAATCAAAGGAGGTTGAGCTGGAGAGCTATGGTATGAGCGAGTAAAATACCATTCATAATTGGCCATCCTCTCTTGAAACGCATCGGGCCCATGGTATGGTGATCCCTGAAATGGAGATCCACTTGAAATACTAATCGGGTGGCCCGGTGTCCCGGTCTGCATCTCCGGATCTGGGTCATCGTCCATCTCCATTTCCTGAGAAAAATGGTCCTCAGGGCCCAATGGGTTGTAACCAAGGAAGTCGTTAACATAGTCATTCGGGTTGAACTACGTCAGCGAGTAGATAGAATCCGAATGGTGAAACGAATGGGAATGCAACTTGTGGTAAGATTGGTGAGACTCGTGAGAGTGATGGGATTGATGAGAGTGGTGCGAGTGTTGGGGCTCGTCTGGGATAAGCGGCCCAAAAGATGGATGGAAAGAAGGTGAAGAGCTTAACGAGAGAGAATGTCTCGCCGGCTCAAAGGAGTGACCCCACAGATCGTGAGAGTCAGAGCTGGAAAGGGACGCAGACGGAGTGCGTCGGTGAGATGGTCCTGCTTTATGTCACACCCCGATATTTCCACATATTACTGGTGGGCCCGGCGGGGAGAATCGTGACGTAGTTGATATCATCATTGTCAATACACACAATATTATAGCACAGCAGAAGGCTTAGTGAATAAACTATTACAAACCATATTGTCTGAGTGTTCGATTTTTATGAATATACAGACTGTAATGTAATAAGATCCACAGGGGGATCATAAATGTACAAAGAAACAAAAACAACAGACTTTAGGTATTTATGGATTTGCAAGATCCTCTATTGACACCCTATAGCTCCAGCCTATTACGAGATGTACCTGTCAATCAGTCTTTAAGAAAATACGTCAGTTTACACTGGTAAATACAAATTAACTTACTCTTTTTGAAAACATTTATGAAAATTGATTTAAGTGCACGTGGCACAAATCATTTATAACTTGGGACAATTATTTAAAGATAATCTTGTATACTGATTTATATGTTTGTCATACAATTGGGGCCGGTTGGAAGCCAGTCGTGATTAACCGACTCACCACTTATAAAACCCACAGAGGAGTTATCCCCAACTTGTGGGTAAATTAATATTTAGCATTTGCATCTGTCAGGTGCATGCCTGCACCCCGTGCATAGGTCGTGGCCATTAATAACTTAAATGAGCTGAGGATATCCAAGACACGGTCGTTAACCCCCAATGTTTATGTTATCAAACAATACAGATTAAAACGGGTTATGCAGATTTATTACATCACAATCCGATTAAATAATCTCATACCCGACCAAGCGGTATTATTATAATACCGTATCCCAAGCCCGTATAAGCGAAAATAAGTTAAAAGTTTTTACCTGATGCTAGCAGTAATATCCTAAAGCTTTTTGAAGGCACCTTCTACTGGAAGCTATTTAATCTGTATAGAAGGTTTATTAACTTATTAGGATGTTAACGGGTCTTTAATTAAGTCAAGGACTTAGACCGGCTAGCTAGAAGGAAACCTTACGGTTCTGAACGCTAGATTAAGCGGAGACCGGAATAGAATGTGGTTTAAACCCGACAAGCTTGGATACTTGTATAATATGGGTAAACTAAACACATTCTGGAAATTGAGAATTAAATGATAAGGTTAAGCCCGTTTCGGCTATTTTACGTAAACTAGTCACGTAAGCCGATTCGAACGCATAAACGCGTAACGGGTAACGGGTAACCAATTAAATTATATACAGGTCTTAAGCGTTATTATGCTCAAAACATGTTAATACATCAGTAAGATGCTAACATATATGCCCAATAAGTAATTTAAACCAAAATAAGTCCCATAAGGGCATTTTGGTAATTTTAATGCCCATAAAATAGTTTAAATTTGAAACTGAGTTTCAGGTCTGATTTAATTAGTAAAAATATGTATTTTCATGAGTCATATCAGTATGGTATTTATTATATGTGAAATTTATATTATATAACCAAACTATGCACCGTAGGGGCATTTTGGTAATTTCACATAAGCTTTAAAGGTCAAAATAGAGTTCTGAGTTTAAAAACTTTGGCTTACTGTATAATTATATAAATTAGCTTAAAACATCAGTGGTTAATAAGTTTTAGATGCTAAAACTAGTTTTAACCCATACAAGGTGCTAAAAACGCTTAAAAGTCGGTTTAAAGGGATATTCGGGTTAAAATAGGAAATCTGAGTTTTTGACCAGTTTATAAAGTTCAAAATATTTTATTTATGATATAGAATCAGTAGCAAAAGGTTTGGCATTAAAAAGTTATGTAAAACTCATTTTATGCATGAAAAGGGTAAAACCGACAATTACCGAAATCAAGCTATAATCCTATGTTATGCTCAGCCTAAAAATAAATAAAAATCTTCAAAAATCCCAAAATATTATTTTACATCAGTAGGTAAAAAGTTTGGTGTCAAAAATCGGGTTTAGATAGGCTTTATGCTAATTACGCCTTTTAAATAATAAAAAGCTCCTTAATTACGCTATTGAGCATAACTCCTATTCTAGACCTCAAACTGATGTCAAATTTTCGGGACATGTCTAAATATCAGTAGCAAAGGTGTTAGTCCATTCAAATTGCTAAAAATCTTAGTTGTATGTCAAAAGGGCGTTTATGGCATTATTAAGCATAATTACGATCAAGTGCATATAATTCAAACCACCAGGTACCATGCAATATAATTCCAGAGGGTTATACTACTAAGCAATGTGGTCCTAATGGAAGCTTAAAACATGAGAATTAAGCTTAAACGGGTCAGAACTGAAAGTCAAAGCAAAAGTCAAGCTTTTGCGACTTTCGGTTATAAACTGACCTTAGACTATTAATTGCCGGGTTAGGATTGGTAAAACATGTTTTAATATTAATTACCAAGTCATTAGAATGTTAAAATATAATTTAGAACCTCTGATTTATTAATTTTAGTCATTTTCAAACATTCTGTCCTAGTCAAACTGCTTTGACCCGACAATTGACCAGTCAAACGAGATAATTAGGAGGTGCCCTTTTTGGGGTTAGTCACCTACTTTAATATGGTCCCATAACCACTTTCAATTTGATCAGTGGCTGGTCCATATGTGATTAATACGAAAGTCAAACTTAATTTACGATAAGTTTGACTTATAGACAATTAAGCTAATTAAAACAACTAAACAAGTAATTAGAGGCTTACTAATGGTCCTAGCTGTCTTTTCTACCCTTGATAGTCTTCTCCTACTGATGCAAGCTCCAGAAACAAGCCCTTAATGATGTTGTTTGCAAATGTGTTTATGAACACAAGAACAAGCTCATTTATATAGCAAAGTCCATGAATCTAGATCATCCACACCTGTTATGGGGCCATCCTAGGATCACCCCATGTGTCCTAGTTGATGAAATAACCGACATATTGCTCCTTAGGTCGTTACAAACTAGGCTAAGGAGGTGGAACAGCCAAAACCCGCACCTGGCAACATTTTACTGATCTGGCACTCTCACGCGGCCCGCGTAAGAGTCCTTATGGACTTACGCGGCCCGCGTAAGAGTCCTTATGGACTTACGCGGCCCGCCTGGCCCTTGTTAACTGGCAAAACAAGTTTCTGAGTTGGCAGCTTTGGTCCCTGATCGTTTTTAACCCTTTTTAACCTTGTTTTTGACATGTAGGGCCCTTGTAGTTAGTTTGATGAAGCTCAAGGATGAATAAACAAACTTCGTTAGGCTCGGGTTCGTTAAATATCACTATGAAAACAAGTTTCGTCAAGTTGACACTTATAGCCCAAAGTCTTGAAAACATGCTTAACGACATAGAAACCACGTGAAATTTATACCACTTATTCTTGAGAGTATATTTGAATATTTTGAAGCCTCGGTTTCGTTAAAAGGTCACACAGAGGTCAGAAATGACATGTTGACACGTTTAACCTTTGTAGTTTTATAATCTTCCGATTATTTTCAAAAACGGCTTCTTATATCCAATCAAACACTCGTTTAAGAATATATTTATCACGTATGGTCATTCAGAGGCTCAAGTTTGGCATGTTGACACTTTTAGTCCTTCTGAAGCATAGTTTCACTGTTTGTCAAATTTTACTCCTTCAAACTCAATTCTTCACATGTTTAGAGTCTAGGACACGTGTCTATACATGATTGGACACGTTTTTACGTGGTGTTACACTTTAACAGGGTGTGACAATAACGGTCATATGACCGTTTTTTCAGCCTCCAACATTCCAAAACAATTTTTGCAGAGGTGGACCTTTTTGGGGTAAAACTAGATCAGTTAAGTGGTTAATAACGATTAAAAAAACGGTTTTCAATAACCGGTTACAAACCGGTTAATACATAAATATCAACAAACTGGTTAGGAACAAGTGGTTTTGGAATAACCTAAACCGGTTAATATGGTACCGGTTAAAAACCAGCTTTGGTTACGGTTAAAAACCGGTCACAGTTATATATCCTGTTTTTTATCACCTCTATGCTGACATATGGAAGGCCCATAAAAGGGTTTTGGTCTATCATATTTTGAAGGCCCCAAGCTTTGGGTATATAGTGTTATTTTGTTAGTAGATATTATGTATGTGGGCTTTGTTAGCATTGTGTTAGAAAAGGATATGACGCCTACTAGAATATGTATTGTGGTAGGTTTTGTATGATTTACTTTTGTTGGTGGTCCCCGAAGCATGTTTTGGGAGACCATATGTTTAGTCCCTCGGGGGGGAGGGGGTATGCCCCTCCTTTAAATTCATGTAACAATTTCTTCATTTATGAAAGTTTGCTGGACGAAAGCTCATTTACCCAAAAAAAATATACCCACTGCAAGGCCCACAGTTGGAGTGTCATCTCTTGTATGAGAACCTTGTGAAATGTATTTGTCAAAAATCAAAATGCAAAAATGCAGATTCAATAGTACACCAGAATAAATCATTTTAAAGTAAAAGCTCAGCTGCTCGTGATATCTTGCTAGTCATTGCTATTATTCAGATAAAGAGGTTGTAGCTTGGTGCACTAAACCACATCATATGCAATACGTTTCTAACACTCATCAAACATTATCACTTATTTGTCCATTTTTATAAAATTTATAATTCAAAGATGTTATTGGTACCAGTAAAATGGCCTTTATTTTGTGGGTTTGGGTTTAGTATAAACGGGTTGATAATTATATTATGAGGTGTTCAAATAGTTCAAACTCCCTAAACAGTCTAAATCGAAGAAGGTCATCCTATTTCAAATGTAGACCTATTAGTTAACGGTTTAACGGTTCGATATGTGCTTGGTTCCTCAAAGTATACCCAAATTTGCTAGCTTCCATATTCATTCTTTCAGTTAGGAGTTTTACTCAAACCGACCTTTAAAGAGGCATTGAGCATTCTAGCTCAAGTCTCCCATATTCCTTATTAACCTTTCCATTCCTTCCAACCACAACCACGATTGTAATTGGTAATATGGGTAATGCCCTACATTCTACAACCACGTGGGACATTTATACTTCGGTGTTACATGCCCATTCCATATTTCGTAGTTCTATAGACTGCGAATGACCCGTTTAGTTAACACTCATAGTCCCCTTCAATACCATGAGTGGTGACTATCTTTTGTTCAGTTCTCACCATAATCCATGACTCCAGATTGTGGATTTCAAACTTAAATTTGAAAGAAAAGTCCTAAGTATGATAACTTGAGTTTGGGCCAACTTGGGTAAAATATGGTGAAAAACTAAAAATGTTGGCTAAGTGTGAAAAAAGTGAGATTGTTGGCAACCTGCTAGAAAAGCCCCCCCCCCCCCCCCCCCCCCCCGCACCATGGGAGGAGATACCTAGGCCCCCGCGCCACGTGAGGGATAGAGTTATGCCCTCCGTGACATGCATGACACTCCCAGACTCACGAATAGTTTTTTTTTAACATTTTCCGTTTGTTCAATCGATTTACCAATCGTCTAATGAAAATTTATGGTAGGTAAATTAGAAAGGAGGCACCGGATGGAAAATCAAGCTATGTGAAGAACCGAACACCCGAATGCTTACGAATTCCCGCCTTTTGTATATGTTTTCTTGGGATTGTAAATGATGATTAGTCTTATGTAATCGAACTATTACGTTACATCTTATAAAACTTTCTTTAATGAAACATGTAAGATGGCTTAGTTATATATGAATCAGTATGAAACTATAAATATTATATGTATTATATCAAAGTTGGTCAACCTCGTTCAACTCAGCCTACTTGCGGAACTGGCCTTGTAGCTTTCCCCACCAACTATTTAAAAAAAAAAAGCAAAACTTCGCTTTATTATACAGGCTAATGGGTCAATTAAGAATAAAAAATAAGTTAACTGAAAGCATGATGGGTATTCTCCTTTTATAACCACATTTCCCTTGCAAATTTTCTTAATCAGACGATGTGGGATAATATTCACATTTTTAGATGGACAAAGTTGTAATTTGCGAGGTGGGATATTTATCACCACTTATATCACTGGCAACAACTTTTTTCCTAAATGACTTAAAATTTTACTGAAATTACAACTTTTCCCACTCTATATGCTTTATATAGTAATTAGGTTATTGCCCGCGTTACACGCGGTTTAACAAATGAAAATATTTTGAAGCTTTAATTTATAAGTCTATAAATAATATTTTTACAAATATTTAATTTATAAGTCTATAAATAATATTTTTATGAATATGATGTTTTATTACATGAAATAATAAAAAATAAGGACTAGTTTTAAGTTTTTTTCTCAATAACTCTGTTTGTTGCTTCCGATTCTAATAGATTTTGTTCCAACCTATATCATAGCAAAGTTGACATAAATTAGCATAATAAATTACCACCAAAAAGTGATTTAAATAAGAGTACGGGAGACTAACCATTTTAGAGGTGTAAAGAGAATTTCAAATTTTAGGTCTTTTCCTAAAAAAAAAAAACTATATCTTATCGGTAACGATCCATTTAAATCAAAGTATGCGATCATTTTTGATACAAACACAAAAATAATAGACTACTTAGCATTTTTATATTAAATGCCAAAGAGATCATTAGAGTTACTCTGTTATTGTTATAATTTAATCAACAAATGAAATCAACTTAACTATTTTAATCATACATTCACGTATAAAAACTAAAACTGAACAAACTACGAAATTTGTCACCTATAAACATTTAGGGATGAGCACTTCGTACCAGTACCGAACTAGTGCCGCACAGTTCCGATCATTTTCAAACCGGTATCGATACCCATTTTTTCTGTTTTTCAAGACCGGTACCGGTTCGCAGGGCCGGCTTTGGGCCCGGCAAACCCGTGCCGACGCCCGAGGCCCAAAATTTCAAAGGGCCCGAAAAGTCTTACCTCCTGGCTATCCTTTTTCGGTGGCGATTCATTCATAACCTCGGCGCCATTATTATTATTATTATTATTATTATTATTATTATTATTATTATTATTATTATTATTATTATTATTATTATTATTATTATTATTATTATTATTATTATTATTATTATTATTATTATTATCAAGAAAATGACTTGACAGAAAAATCAGAATTCCTCCGTCATTTAGGTTAAAGAAACTAAAATCAAATGATATCAACATTCCATTCCTTGATGCGAGTTTCGTTGCAAAAATGCTTTATAAATGCTGCTTCTACTCGCTCAATGAGCTTAGAAACCTAAATTCATATTCTATAAAAGTGACTCATCAAAGCATATACTTTCCTACAATCAAAGAACATGCCTTTATAACACCAACAAAAATCTAATTCTCAATTTGATTATTTCTATAAATTTTAATATAGCACACACTACACAACTTCAAGAAACGCCGACTTTAATAACATACATGACCCACACAACCGTATTGTACCCGCTCTCTGCTATACCTACAAAACAAAAGGATCAAAACTTAACCGTATCAGATACTATAACATATGTTATTTCACCACACTAAAAACACCATTTAGTCCGAGATGAATTCCTGAACATAATTGTTGTTTATGTTCAAGAGATGGCATCTTAAAAAACATATAATTTGTCTTAGTTTTTATAATAGTAAAAACATATAATTTGCTTGTAGGAAGGAAGAGTGTCAAAAGTCTAGAACCTTCAAAAGCCGAGTTATGCCATTTATTTTCAAGTAGAGATACGAAACTCGATTTTATTCAAATAATTAAGATTCAAAATTGTAAATAACAAAGAAACATTGGGAATAATAATCGTGCGAACAACTGAAATTATAAAATAAAATCCGACATTTATCTTAATTAGGCAATCTCCTTTCCAATGCTTTTGCATAACTTTGTAATATGCAAGCTAGATCATCACGACAACATGCTAATAAAAATAAAATACGTTACATAAATACAATGATGCATGATATAGGATAAAATAAGTAGATACCAAAAATCATGAGCAAATGATATCTACAAAGACTATCTTTATGAGTTTGCCTAAATTCCTTCCCTGACAACTACAAAATATAATAACAACAAATTGTAGTATTAATCAACCGGGTTGGGTATTTTTATCATTAATAGGGTAATTCGAAAAATAAATTGAAGAGCTTGAGAGAGGTGTGAAAATAGTCAATAAAACAAAATTGAGGTGAAACCAGGGAGTGATACGTGTCAACTAATGGTTTCTTTTATATAACTAGGGGGTTACACCTGCGCTTGACGACGGGGAAACCCGGTTTCTGATTCGATATAGCAATTGGAAGAGAAAACTTACAAAATAAAGTCGTCGTAAGTATAAAAGTATGTTGACACGTATTTTACATCGATCAAAAACAATAGTAAAGAATACTAGTAATGGTTCTAATAGGACCGATATTGATATAATTTTTTATACACGTATTTAGTTTTTGTAAAAAGAACTAATGAACGAACGTTATAAGAGAATTTTTTTCCCTAACCCTTTTGGCCACCAACGTCTTTTTTTTCTAACCCTTTTGGCCCCTAAAAGTAAATGGACGGGGTTAGTATTAGGGGCCAAAAGGATTAGGAAAAAAGACGTTGGGGGCTCAGATGTTAAAAGATTTTTTTGGGCTAAAAGGGTAAAAGTTATATAAACACAGGGGAGAAAAGCGTAATTTACTCTATTATTATTTATAGTATAAAAGTCAACTTGAATATTGGAGAAGTAAAAAAAAAAAGTTATTGTAGCAGTAAAAATAACTAATGAACGAACGTTATAAGAGGAAAAAAATTTTTCCTAACCCTTTTGGCCCTAACGTCTTTTTTTATAACTTTTTTGTCCCCTAAAAGTAAATGGACGGGGTTAGTATTAGGGGCCAAAAGAGTTAGGAAAAAATACGTTGGTGACTCAGATGTTAAAAGATTTTTTTGGACTAAAAGGGTAAAAGTCATATAATCATAGGGGCGAAAATCGTAATTACTCTATTATTTATACTATTCAGACCAATGTTTGAAATTAATACATATATATATATATATATATATATATATATGAATATATAGATATAGATATTTGAGTATTAGTATCGTTACTATTTTAAATATTTAGTAATGACATTTGGGTACTACTATTACTACCACTATCACTACCATCATCACCGCCACTACTATAGATACTTGATTTAAACTTTGTAGGTTGGCCTGCATGATGGAGCGAGTGTCATCAAAGCTCTTTTAGAGAGCACAATCTAACCCAACTGGCCTTAAACACTGATTATATTTGCATATTATTATTATTTTATTACGCATTACCGGAGCCGGCTATTGGGCCGGCCAAGCCGGGCGACGGCTCTAGGCCCAAATATCCAAGGGGCCCGAAAAGTTTTAAAAATGTTATATATTATACATAAAATAAATAGCTTATATTGGTTCCTACTATAGTTCAATTGGTAAGTGTGTTGAATTATAATCAAAAGGTCTCCTGTTCTATACTTTTGCATGTATTATGTACGGGCCTATTTTCGATTCCCTCTATCCCTTTCCATTTTTTTTTTATTAATTAAATAGCAGTTATATATCCAATTTGGAGATAGTGATGCAAAAGCAATACCATTAATACCGTTATCTACAAGTGCATTTTACAATAAAATAAAATCATATATGCACTTTGCTCGTACTTTTTATAACATTATACTAGTTTTCTATTGTTTTAACCTAACTATAGGTAAACCTTCATCTAAAAGTGACTTTTATTATATCTTCATCTAAAAGTGACTTTTATTATAAAATGTACGAGTAAAATTTAAGAATGTTATATGTGATAATGTAATATTACAACTTTGGTATAATTAAACTTTACTTATGCTTATAAAAACCTTCTGGGTAGAATATTTATTATTTGTACCAACTACTCGTATCGTACCTTACCAAATGAAACCAAGATTCGATGAATATCAATTATAGGGAGGGGCCCAATTTTTTGGCTCGCACGAGGCCCAAATTTTTTTTATCTTTCTCAGGGACGGCTCTGCGCATTACATTACATTACATTATTACACATCTATAATTACACATCTATAATTTACCAAATAAGCTATGGGAGGTAGTTTTACTACTCATTTTTTTAGTGTTTGGATTTGTTAAGAATTTTGTAAATTAGTGGGTGGATGCCATGAGACATCCACTATTTTTTATTTGTTTATTTTTGGCAAATTGTATTTAAATAATTACAACTCACTGTTATTGGCCAATAATAATCCAAACTCATTTAATCACCAATAATAATCCAAACTATTCACTTTTGTTTGTAAAATGCTCCCACGTTAAAAACACTAACTAGATTAAAAAATTGCTGATGTGGCTTGACATGTGTGCACTGACGTGGCTGGTTAATTATAAAAGAAACCCAACATTAAAGCCATCTCTGTATAAAGGTTTTCACCCCCAAATTACAACTATCTATCCCCAAATAAACACACAGACCATCACGATTCCCTTAAACCCTAATCAATCGAGAGAGCAAACGATCAAGTCATTGTATCAGGTTTATTTTTTAGTGTATTCTTCTTGTTTATCTGTGATTCAATCCTAATCCACTACTAAACCCATCAGGATGGATGACAAAGTGATCGTAAAAGCGTGGCATGGTGGGAAGCTGAAATAAAAGCCAAAATTGCACTATGAAGGAGGTGAAACTTATATGTTTGAAGTTGAAGTAGACAAGATGTCCTATTTTGAGTTGATGGATTATGTCATTGAAGGTGGGTCTTACAAAACAAGGATTTTGAAATGTATTACTTGATGCCTGGAGAGAAGTTTGCTGATCGTATTGTGTAGTGAAGAACGACAAAGATGTGATCGATATTGTGCAAGCAATTCATGGTTACAATAAACATTACCATCGGTGCCAAGTCTAAAAATTTTGGGGTTTTGTGAACGAATTGAAGGAGATGAAGAGTTTGAGCTCATGTTTTCGTTTAGGGATCGACTAAATTTGCCCAATTTGTAGAATTAGGGTTTTGATGGAGAGTGCGATTGTGCAATAAGGCTGATAATGATTATATACACAGGTAAGATGTTAACCAGCCACGTCAGTGCACACATGTCAAGCCACATCAGCAATTTTTTAACCTAGTTAGTGTTTTCTAACGTGGGAGTATTTTACAAACAAAAGTGAATAGTTTGGATTATTATTGGTGATTAAATGAGTTGGGATTATTATTGGCCAATAATAGTGAGTTGGGATTATTTAAATCCAATTTGCCTTTATTTTTTTATCTATATGTACAAGTATTAAAGTTATGTATACAAGTCTCTATTACATATAAGTATTTATGTTTTCTAACCTTAGACTATTACTAAAAGTGAATATCTTCCCTTAGAGTATAGGTATAAGTACCAAAGAATCCCTATGGTCTACTTTTAATTTAAAAAAAAAACCTATACTTTAAAAATTTATTTAAATATTATTATAAATATAAACTCGATTGAGCTGCGAGTTAACACGTCACCACGTGCTTACGTGGTTCAACATGTTTACGTCTAATTTTTTGTTCAATTTAACCGTATCGCCGCAACGTGCTTCACTTTTTTACATAATATTTCGGATATTGTCAACGCCTTTACTATAACGCGTGAAAATTATTTTTTTGTTTTATGTTTTAGTATAAATTTTGCGCTTCAACATTTTTACGTTTATTTTTGTTTGATTTAAGGGTCCCGCCGCAATGCACATGTCCTATATACTCGTTATTGCAATTATCTATATATATCCAATAATTATATACTTAAGTATATAAATAAGATAATATTTAAAATAACTAATATTTAGCTATAAAATCATAAATAGTAAATGTAAATTTAAATCTTAATTTAAGGTCTTATAATTTTAATAAAAGTTAATGTAGTAATTTAAATAATCTCAAAGCGTTATATAATGTATCATTTACGAGAAGTTTATCGAATAATGGCAAATTTGTAACTATTCCTAGAACATTTTTACCTTATGCTTAGAAAGTTGTAATAGACATCTTATAAATTTTAAGAAATTACCATGTTGTTCATCTAAAATATTTTATAATATATTATAGATATATAGCCAGATTAGGTTGTTGATTATACATGTATATTTGGTACCAAAATTGAAATATAAAAAATTCATGGTATTATTTTTTTATTAAAAAAGTACTTTTGAAGCGGTTAATAAACCAACCCTAACAAAACAGTTTTGAGGCGGTTTCTCTTTTACCAGGTATCCGCATCATATGTTGCTTTTGTAACAATTTTATGGGGCGGTTAAATCTTTTGAGAGGGATTCTACTTTCGCCATGTATACGCATCATGTTCCATTTGTCAAGATTTTATGGGGCGGCTCCATGATCGCTTTAAAAAACGAGAGCACTTTTGATTCCCTATTTATTTGAACGGTCTAGAAACCACTTTAAAAGTGGTTTTCGCTACCTTAAAAAATCAATCATGACGTGTGGTAAGTGCGGTAAAAAAATTAGCAACAACAGCAATGGTATTTTTGTTACCCAAAATCATCGCAAAACTGTAGTTATTGGTATAAACTTTTAAAAATTTTGAATGTATCTAGAGTTTTATAAAATATTATTGAAACTTGAACTAAGCAGTATGCATGTTATCTCTATAGTGTATAATATATTGATGTATTTTCTAGTAAAATAAAAAGATGTAGGTATGATTATTGAGAGAGGCGGAGCTAATGTGTTAGTAGGGATAGCATGAGCTACGGCTCATTCCCGTCTTCGTAGTGTAAAATACCTCTCAACTTCGTCTCCGTAGTGTAAAAATACCCCTTAACTTCTTCTTTGTTATACAAAGAATACCCTGATCCTCAAAAAAATTTGAGATATCCCTAAATTTTGAGGCTAGTTTCGCCGAATTTTGTAGTAAAATGAAAAGATATAGGTATGATCACACAAATCAATATTTGACTTGATATATCTATGATTAGGGTCAGGATCATGAGTGAACAACATCCTTGTTTGTGAACAGAGTGAACTAATCTCAGCCATCCATTTGTTTTTTAATTAAAAGGATAGGATTGTAAATTTACCTTTAATTTTCATAAATTAGATTTAAATCATTTTGTTTTAATTCTTGATTTCAGTTACACGTTTCCTATTTAAATCATTTTGTTTGAATTCTTGATTTCAGTTACATGTTTCCTATTTTGTAGAGATTATACATTTTCTCATGACATATTTACATATATGTACTTTTTAATTTACATGTGTATGTATGTGTATAAAAAAGATATACATATGTGTATAAAACAGTTTGGTTGAATAGAAACTGTGTATAAAATATACATAAACAGAACTAATAAATGGTTTATACACATATGTAATTGTATTGGATACTCAAAGTACACATATGTATTATTCAAATTACATATGTATGCATGTGTATAAAATGGATATACATATGTGTATAAAACAGGTTGGCTGAATAGTACTTGTGTTTATTTTTAAATTAATAAATTAGTTAATTGGTGAGAGAAATGAAGAGGGAGAATGTAATTAAATATTTAATTGGAAAGAGAACTAGTTAATAATTTACACTTATACCCTTTTCATTTATTTTCTACACATAAATAATTAGGAAATTGTCATTATTATAAATCTCAAGATCTCCTAAATCAATGGACAAGATTTGTTCATTTTGTTCACAAAAACAATATGGTTCACTCTTGAACCCTACCCTCTATGATTATATACAACACATTTGAATAGTAGAAAGGATACGTGAGGACCTCAAAGCACGTGTTGTCTTAATTGTAAAATCACATGGTAATCACATGCCTCAATCCCATATTTTGTGGTCACAAATACATTCGTTCCCAAGATATTTTTTTAACAACTAATTTTTCTTCTTAAATACTTACACCTTTTAATAATTGAATCTTTCTCTTCCCACAAGAGATAATTTCTCTTGACCATACTCGTTCCCAAAGTATTAGAAAAGAATACTTATTATACTACAATAGAAACAACATTTAACAGAGGGGTAGGCTAAATGTACCATCTCTTATTATTTTTATACCATTTTATCATAAAATCATGTCATATTTATACAAGTCATATTTTAGAAAAGAGTATTCTTTTATTACAAAACAAGTTCAAAAGTATAGAAAAAGATTACATACATCTTTTTGGTAAAAAAAAAATGTTTGTCTTTTTAATTTTTATTTAAAGGAACATATTTTTTAAAAGTTTTCAGATATTGCTTTTAAAGATACTTTTCTCAAATAGTATTTTGATTAATTTTTTATTGAACATCTTTACAAATTAATAATAATAATGTTTTTCTTATAAAAATGACAAAAAAAAAAAAAAAGTTTTGTGCTTTCTTTTTGAAAAAAAAAAGGCTTATATTCTTTTTTCGTTGTCTAGTTTGTATTTTAGAGGACTTACTTTTATAATTTTTAATACCTTAAAATGTGTTTGTAAAAAGTTAGCAATTTTTATTTATTAAAAAGGTAATAAGTTTTTCTTTTAAAATGTTTACAGCTAGGGGTGTTCAGAATTCAATTATAGGATTCGAAAAAATTGGAACTCGACTCGATTCGAATTCAATTAATAAAGTTCGAATTTGAGTTGATTCGTAGTCGAGTCTAGTAATCGAATACGAATTTGTGATTTTCAATTCGATTCAATTCGAATTGAAGTTATATATATTTTTTAATATATGTATATACACACACAAACATATATATACACACACATATAACTTCTAAACTTAGGCAATGTGTGAATATCAATAAGAGATAAGTTTATTATTTATAATTTTACCAAAACTACTGACAAATAGCCTATACTATCTATTTATAAACTTTTACCTGACTTAATATAGACCTTTTTCAGAAAGAAAATTCAAATCTTTTTTATTATTTTTATATGAAAAACGTTATTAGTAATTTGCAAAGATGTTCCATAAAAGAAAGCATAAAAAATACTATTTGAGAAAGTGTTTTTAGAAACAATATTTTAAAACTTTTTTTATAAAATATGTTTTTTAAATTAACATAAAAAATGTTTGTAATATTTTTTTTACAATTTTGATTTGTTTTTTAACATAAAAGAATACTTTTTAAAAATGGTGATTTGTATACGGATAAATATGATAAATTTAAATGTGATTTATGGAAATGGGGGCATGAAAAATATTAAGAGGGAGTACATTTATCAACCATCACAACAAACTGTTTCTTATTATTATTTATATTTTAAAGAGAAAAGACACATTTAAAATTTAAAGCCAAAATATGAATTTCTTCTTTTACATACTCAAAAGTTAATTTGTTTAAAACATTATACAAATTGAACTTCATAGGACAGGAAAGCTAAATTGGTTAAAATAAAAATAATTAAAATATACAACTTACGTATAGTTATCATATAAATTGAGAGATCTATTTGTATTTTTCATATATATTATTATATTTTTGTAGGTTATTTGAATTGATTATTATAAAATTTTACAGGCTCAAAATAAAATCGATTGAAAATCAAACAAGTTAATTTCTAAAACATAATAATAACAGTAATGTGGTATCACGAGTCATGCCTCCTAAATGTCGGCATGGTTAAAATATTTGATATACAATTATTTTATGGAATTGTCTCCCCTAGCTACAACCTCCAGACCATGTGCTATTTCATACCTTGTAAAAATCATCAGAAATTTATAATTTTGTTCATTTTAACATGTTACGTGTCATGTTCGACATGTATATTCATTCCTAACTTCAAAATATATGTATTTATTTTTTAACATGTTAATGAAAAAATATAAGAGATGTTACTGAAATGATTTTCTATTGTTGTTAGAATATTAACTGTTATGTATTTTTCTCGTTAGATAAATAAACCATAAAGCCATACTTTTCAACATGAAAGTTTAATCAATTAATGTTAATTTAAAAAATTGGCTAATTGTGGTTTCTTCTTCCGAGATCAACAATTCATTCGTATTTTGTTCTTATATAATATCTTTATAGCATATAAGGAGATAATTGAGCATAAAAAATTAAATGTGTTAATATAAGGAGATAATAAGCATAAAAAAATCAAATATGTGAATATATGCATGTACGTACGTATGTGTCTGGTGATTGACTATTTTTGCTGGGCTGCATGCATAAATTCCCTGCCCACATGCATTGACAAAAGCAGCCAGCCTGCAACAAGTAGAAAACTTGTGTCAATTGTGTTCTTTCTAAATTGGATAAAATCATCATCAATCGTTAATTTCAAATTATTAAACGCTTATCATTACCCTATATGGATCAGTCTCTACATATGTGTTTCACAAAATTAAGTCTACCATATTTTAAATTTGTTATTATGTAATAATTATGTTAAAGGAAATATTGTCAACACACACAGGATGGTTTGGATGATTTCTAACTTCCAAAATTTTGTAGATTCTAATGTCTTAGTTAAAAGATTTGACTAAACTTGGTCAACTAATTTACCTGGTTTTGTGTTATCAATCATCAATGCTAAAGGGGGGATCAAGAGGGTTCCATTGACCCTCCTACCATAGAAATTTGTCGGACTTTTTATATATAAAATCTGAGATTTTTCTAGAAAATCATGATTTGGACTCTCTACTTGTAGCCGTTAAGGAAGAGAGTTTTATAATGATCCTCCGACGAAGAAGTTTTGATTCTAACATTGTTATCAATAATCTTATTTGTTCAATTTTGTCCTTGCCAACTGAACCGGTCAAAAATATTGTCATCAAAATCGTAAAAATATTGTTATCAATTGTTGAAACCCTTTTGACAGAGCTTGATATTTCAAGCCTGTAATTGTCAATGGAACCAGACCATTTGGGTCAAATCTTGAAAATATATATATAGGGATGGGTTAAAATGAGAACCAACTTAAGTTGTGAGAACCATAAGAACTAGGTCATCCAAAAGGTTTTCCCGAATTTTTTTTTCTCAAAAGTCATAAAAAATCACTCGTTTCAAGAAAAAAACAAATTTTAAAAAATGCCGCATATCCACAATTACATGAGACGTAAAAAAATATTTTTTTTTTCGTACAAAAATTACATCAGCGCATAAAAAAACTTGTGGTGTTTCTCATTTTACTTTTTTTACAGTTGTCTTTATAATATTTTCACCTATGTTTGTGCAAAAATATTTTGGCCCAACTCGCGCGGGAACAAAAAGTACTCACGGTTCTCACAACTCGTGGTGGTTCTCATTTGAACCGAGCTCTATATATATATATGGTAAGGTTCATGCGAGAACCACCCTTATTGCGAGAACCGCGAGAACCAGTGTGAACAGGGGGTATTGTTGTAATTAAATATTGAATGTTAATTACACGGTGTCTACAATCTCTGCAATTCGATTTCCCGGTGTCTACAATCTCTGCAATTCGAGTTCCACTGTCAACATCACCGTATCATCGTACAAATTATGGCACGATTTAGGGCACAAATTGAACAAAATCATTCATCATCGGTTACTGATTGTTATTACATTCAGTAATTGATTACAAAATCATCGATTACCATTGCTCGACATGCCCTAGAAATCAGAAATCGTGTCGATTCAGGGCACAAATTGAACAAAATCATTCATCATCGGTTACTGACTGTTATTACATTCAGTAATTGATTACAAAATCATCGATTACCATTGCTCGACATGCCCTAGAAATCAGAAATCGTGTCCGTTTATTAATCGCTGATTGGCTATCCCTGCCAAATCTTAATTAGTCGCCAATCACGCCATCTAACACTCGGTAAGGATCTGATTATTACCAGTAGATATATATATTGTTCTTTAGGTATCTGTTTTTTATCAAGAATTTTGATTTCCATCAATGATTTATATGAATGTGATTCAACTCGTTGATCTGTTAACTGTGCTTGTTATGTTATCGCACAGATCTTATAAAGTGCCATAGTCGACCTAGTATGTATATGTGAACCAAATAAAGTTAATAATATCATTCATGTGCATAGTGAATTTGAGCATGTTTGTTTAGGATACGTGTATATGATTTTGGGTAATTAGAAAATGTTGGTGTTGTTGTTTTAGGTAATGCACATGTGCATAGTGAACTTGAGAAGTTTTGTGTAAGATACGTGGTTTTGTGTAATTAGGATATGATGGTGTTATTGTGATTTTGTGTAATTAGGATATGATGGTGTTATTGTTTCACGTGATTCACATGTGCATAGCAAACATAAGCAGCTTTGTTTAATATACGTGTATACGATTCTGTGTAATTAGATTTTGTTGATGTTGTTGTTTAAACTGATGCATATGTGCATATTGAATTTGAGCACATAACATTAAACTTTACATATGGATTGATTTTAAGCATCATTATAAGAATATGTGATGCACATGTGCATATAGATGCACAAATTCATATCGTTACAGTGATGAAAAAGTTTGTTTAATGCACATACTAATTGAAATTGCATATTTGATTATATTATGTTTCAATTATTATTGTAGGCAAAAAAATGGAAAAAAGCGAAGAAAATAACACTTTTGTTGAGATCGAATGACGAAGGGGCAACAAAACTGCCAGATGATAAGGAAGGTGAATACAAAAGTGTTAAGTGAAAAGCCAAAAAAGGTTGGTTATTAGTCAATGATGCAGTTGGTAATATATGCACATGTGCATCCAATTGTTACTTTCTGTTGAACGATATTCTTTAATGTCATGTGCAGTTACGGCAGAATAAAGAAATACAAGGAATAGGACAAGTAGACGAATGCACGATGTGATGGATCTTATGTGATGGATGATAAGGGCGACAAGACAGTGGAAAACATTAATGAAAGAAAGTTGGATAGAACGATGTTATATTGAAAATTATGGTTATTTTTTGTATGGTGGTTTATTTGTTAGTTATTTTCTTTTAACGATAATTTATATTTGTTTATTGGACGATGACAACCATGTGATCGTTAATTCCATAATTTGATGTAATATGGTATAGTATATGTTGGAAATGCACATGTGCATAAGGTGAATTAGTATGCATAGTGGTGATATATGATGTGTTACCGGATGATTATATTCAGTTTACAACGTTTTCAAATGTTATATGGTGGTTGGTATAGTATATGTTAGAAATACACAAGTGTGAAATATTGTGACGTAAATGATTGTGTTGCCTATGCACATGTGCATGTTTATATATTATGATGCATCGTGGTAATTCATGATGGTGTTTGGTATAGGATATGTAGTTTACAATGGTTTATGGTGTCTGGTATAATATATGTTGGAAATGCCCAGGCACCTATTGATGTGATATAATGTGTAGCATAATTTATGTTGGCAATGCACATGTGCATAACATAACGGTAGTAATGTATAATGTTGTTTGACATAGTATATGGTGGGAAATGCACATGTGTATAATGTATAAGGTGGATTGAAAATGGGGTACATGCACTTAAAACATAATGACATTAGAAACAGTGCATCGATAAGTTTAGATGCTACTACGGTTTCAATGTTGAGAATGCACGTGTTGGGTAATGCACATATGCATGTGTTGAAATAGTGGACATATTGGTAATTTATGTTAATCGGTCATGAATAAAACAGTGAATATTACACCGTTAAGTAGATAAACAATAAGTATAAACAATGAATGTAAGCAAAAAAAAGTGATAATCAATATATAAGTAGTTGCGTGCGAAAAAATCCAGATTTTGTAGCATAAGTGTTGTACATCATCACAATGTCCTCCTAGTGATTAAACGTTCTATTTAGAGTAGGGATGTATTCAACATCAACATCAGGTATCCAATATGGTGTGCCATTAGGTGAAGAATGCACGACATTCTTAATTGTTACTGTATATAAACAAAAATTAAAATGAATAAAAAGAAGATATAAATATCATAATTAATAAAATATATGGAGTGTGTACGCACAATGTTTATACGGTCAACGATGTATACATGGTCAACAGTTTATCGGTGATGAGTAATCATATACAGACGTGCCGGATTAGTTTGTTGTAATCACCGAATAAATGATGTATTCGACTGATTAATCGTATACAGACGAGCCAGATTAGTTATCGCAGTTTCTTGCTCGTATCCGCAACCCGGGCACAATGTGTTGCTGATCTGAATTCCCCTTTTTTTTCCAGATCTGTCTTTGTCGGTAACCTGCCTTCGACGCTTTTCCTTTCTAACATATTGGCTTTAGATGTAGCCCAGCCGTTCCATGTCATTACAAAGCCACTCGACGGGTCCCCGCTTGTGACACACAAATCCTCTCTAATGGTTTAACATTAAAAGTCGACTTATTTTCTGAGTGCCAACCCTACCCATCTTGACCCGTCTTCATTTTGTCTTCATTCTGGTGTTTCTCAGCAGCGCCAAAAGATGCATAAACTCCACCCATGCCTCCTTGGTTGTCGGCTTGTTCTTCTATTGCCAATCCCACACAGTCATATCCCCTATTTTTTTGTAGTTGTCCGCCACCCAAGACCCTTTTGTTTGATGCCATTCTGTACATAATTGGATAGTAATACATAAGGTACCTGTTCAGAATCCATACATAAACAGAATCTATACATCAACGACATAGTCTAATTTTCAACATAATGCACATGTTCGTATAGGTTAATACAACATCATTTACAATCAACATAATGCACATGTGCATATAATTTAATATAACATCATTTACATTCAATATAATGCACATATGTCACAACCCAAATTTCCACGTGTCACCGGTGGGCCCGGTGGGGGTTCCGTGACGTAGTTGATATCGTCATAGTCAAACATACAATAATCAAATGCACAGCGGAAGCAAAAGAAAGATTTATTTCAACATAAATTATTGTAATATTCAAGTATCACAAAATGTCAAAATAGATCCACAGGCAGATTCAAACAAAAAGGAAACTTCTTTTCAACAGACTTCATGCATCCTAAGCTTGCGAGACTTCTATGGATGCTTAAGGAGTGACCAGCCTATTACGCGTAGTACCTGCACTTAGCCTTTTTGGAAAATACGTCAGTTTACACTGGTAAATACAATTTAACTGACTCATTTTGAAAATGTTTAAAATTGATTTAAATGCCCGAGGCACAAAACTTTTTAAAACTTGGGATAATTATTTGCTTAATAATCTTGTAAAAGAATTACATGTTCGTTATGCGTTCACTGGCCCGGGTCATGCCGGGTTAAAGTTCAATAGACACACCACTTAATATAATTCCGTCGCAAGACTTCTCTCGGCCGATGATTATACAATAATGAAATGCACAACGGGTGTACGCCTACACCCGTGTGCTAAGGTCGTGGCCATTCTTTGAATGATGCCAAGGATATCTGGGACATGGTCATTAAACCCCAAAGGCGTTAAACAAACAAAACATCATTTTCAAACGGGTTAATTTGACAGCACTTAACCATCAACTGGATAAGGTCAATTCCCCGACCAAGCGGTATTTTATATACCGTACCCCAAGCCCGTATAGGGAAAATAAGTTAAACGTATTTACCTGAGCAAAGTATAATTCAAATACAGCGAGTGCACGTAGCTTTTACTGGGCTCCTAGATCTGGAAATTAAGGTTTTAATAACCTATTAGAATTCTACCGGGTCTTGAACCTAGACCGGTTAGTTAAAAAGGAAGATTACGGTTTAAACACACAATAAGGCGAAGACCATTTTAAAATGTGGTTTTGACCCAACAAGCTTGCATACTTGTTTAATATGGGTAATATAATCACATTCTGGATTTTGAGACCGAAAAGATATGGTTTGACCCGTTTCGGCTAAAACGGCCAAACTAGTCACATAAGCCGATCCGAACGCGTATAGTGCGTAACGAGTAACCATAAGAGTCAAATACAAGTTTCTGAAGTCAATATGCTCAAAATATGTTGTGATATTAGAATGATACCTTCCATTATGCCCCAAATGATTTTAAACCAAAACTATGCCTCATAAGGGCGTTTTGGTCATTTTATAAGGTGAAAAAGGGTTAAAATAATAACCTGAGTTACAGGTCTGAATAAATTAGTAAATATGCTTAATTTACTAAGTTATAACAGTAGGGTAGCAAGTCTATGTGAAATTTATTATCTTTAACCTTACTATGCACCGTAGGGGCATTTTGGTAATTTCACATGTGCCTAAAAGGTCAATTCCGGAACTCTGAGTTCAAAACATTTGTCTACTGTTTAAAATATAAAAATTCATTAATTACATTAGTAGGTTCAATCCCTTAGGCTTAATAAGGTTCTAGAGCACACTTATGCGTTAAAAATGCCTAAAAAGGCGATTTGGAGCCATTTCCGGGTTTTCTGTAAAAAGCTGATATTTTTAATATTCCAGAAGGCTCAAAATAATTTATTTATCATAACAAATCAGTAGAAATTGGTTTGAGGTCAAAAGGATTTGTAAAACTCAATTTATGGCTAAAAAGGGCAAAACCGGCATAAACCGAATTAATCTTAGAACACTAAGTTATGCTCAGCCTAAAAATAAATAAAAATCACCAAAAATCCCAAAATATTATTTTATAACAGTGGGTATAAAGTTTGGTATAAAAATTTGGGTTTTGATAGGCTATACGTAATTTACGCCATTTAATTAGTAAAGAAGCTCCTAATTACGCTATTGAGCATAACTCTTAATCTAGACCTCAAACTGACTTCAAATTTTGGGTGCAAGTTTATAAATCAGTAGCTAAAGTGCCTACCCTTTTACATTTTCAAAAATCATGTTTTAAGGTCAAATGGGCATAATGGTCAACATATAAGCGATTAACGGAAACATGCATGTGAATAGGATATCTAACGAACCAAGTTGTATAATCTCAGAGAGTTATACTAACATGTAAATAGGTTCAAAGGAAGCTCTAAGGCAATCCTAATCTTGGCTTAAACGGGTCAGAACTGAAAGTCAAGGCAGAAGTCAAACTTTGCGACTTTCGGTTCCAAACCGAGCCTAAGCTGAAAATTGTCGAGTTGAACATGTTGGAACATGTTCTTACATTAATTACCAAGTTATTTTAATGATTAAACAGGTTGCATGTACCCTACATTGCTAATTATGCATTAATTTGCAAATAACCTTTCTGTTGACTTTTTATAATAAGCTTTGACTCGACAATTAACATAGCTAGAGTGGGAATCTGGAAATACCTTTTTAAGGGTTTGTTACCCACATAATTACCTACTTAAAGGTACTTTTAATTCGTGATTTGACAGAGCACAATTTAATTAATCACGAAGTCAAACCTTAATTACGATGGTTTGACTTTTAGCTAATTAACTAAGCTAAAACGAATTAAGGGAGGTTAAGGACACTTACAAGAGTCCTAAGAAGGATTAGAGGCTTAAGGGAATCTTGGTTGATGTCCAGAGAAGCTCCAAGAGTGCCTTGAGTGTAATGTGAATGAGTAAGTCCAAATGGTCACCACTCAAGTCCCTTTTATAGTGAACCAAGAGGCTCAAGATCATGCCAAGGTAGTCTAGGATAGTTACAAGACCATCCCAGATGTCCCTAGAGGGCTAAATACTGCCTAGCAAGGCCATTGTTTCGAAAACCACCTCTTTAAGTCGGTGTAACAGGCCGAACAGGCAGCTGTCCAAATCCTGCTGCCAGCGACAGGCTTACGGACCGTAAGCCTATACTTTTGCGGTCCGTATGCAGCCCTTGTGGACCGTATGCTCAGATTGTTGCGGTCCGTAACCGACCTTTGCTGAAAACGCCCAGGTACCCTTCTTACGGACTGTAAGCCTAGGGACTTGCGGTCCGTAACCGGTGGTCAGAGGACAAAAATTTGTAAACTTCCCAAGTCTTGACCATGCAATCAAACAAACCCGAATCCAAGCCATCTTTTTCAGTTGTGGGACCATCTGTTCAGCCATTGCATGCTTGAATGGTTCTTACATGTCCCCTTTTCAAATTGGATTCTTGTGGGACTTGCAAAGTGACGGAAATTACAAGGAAAGCTTGAATTCTCATCAACTCCCAATTCTCACTAGATTAGGATTTAAAATCAGAATTTATTGTAGTAGCACTTATTAATAATCCAACTTCCTTACAAAGGATGGAGTTTTATTTATTTAGAATTAGCCGGTAAAAATATATAAGATGTTTATCAAATAATTTATGGATCTTGGGATTTATAAATTCGGGTCGCATAGACGTGTTTTAATAACATGTCGCCCTTGGGTCGTTCAGAGGTATTTTGATAACATGACGCCCTCTTAAAAATCCTACCACGCATCTTTATATTTGACCTGGTTTCTGACACATTTGTCCCACATGACACGTGTCTTTATTTCGTTGGACAGGAATTTTCAAGGTGTTACAACATGTGCATATCATTTAATACAATATCATTTACAAAGTATAATACCTTTAGTCACAAATCGAATGAATTGCAACTCTTGATGCTCTGTATTTGCAGGTGTCGTACCAGTCAAAGTGATGTAGACATAGAGTAAAGAGTCTGAATTTCAAAGCCATGAAGTGTATGTCGACTTACAACAGTTTTAGACATAATTCTGTGACTATCAACGGTATTGACAGCAGATGGACCACCAAAGTCGGCATCAGATGTTGTAGATGTTGTATGAGGATGATATTTAGATAATATATGAGGAGGTTCATCGGATATACGAGGATCGACCCGGGATGAATCAGAAGATGCCATATGCCGCTGTAAACATCTCGTGCCGACTGCAACCGCCGTGAAATACATGAATACGACTATCTATATGCCGTGTAAACCACCGTGCACGGCTCTCCGCCGCCGTGAACCGTTGTGAATGCCTCCTAGCCATGTGTGAAGACCATGAACTGGTGCTGGTGAACTACTGAAACCCTAAAATGGAGATAACAATGACATAAGAAAAAAAAAAAAACAGAACGTGTGTGTTTTTTTATAAACATAATATAATTACAACAAATGCCATGTGTTCACACTGGTTATAACAGGAATGTATTCAATATCAACTTCACCTATCCAATATGGGGTGCCATTGGGCATAGAATGTATAGCAGCCGTAATTGTTCCTGAGAAAATAATAAATAAATAAAGGTCAACATGATGAACAGGTGAATAGTAAAATTGTAACCAAAATGCACATGTGCATTGTCAGATAATATATAATGTCATAAGTTATTTTTCATCATATTGCACATGTGCATAAATTTGTAATGTAACATAAATTATAATACGATGCAGTTAACATAATGCACATGTGCATATATTCTTGAGTAATCATTATTTACAACATAATATCACTGTGAACATGTTGCAAACGTGTATATCATTGAACAGATCACAATTTACATAAAATGGACATGGAATACCTTTGGTCTCAAACTGAATGAACTGTAATTGCTGATGTTCTGCATCAGGTCTATGAAGATGATATTCAAAAATTGTTGGATGATGATCATCATATGCGTTAGGTTCAACACGGGATGAATCAGAAGACACTATATGTAGCCCTAATCATTATACCGAACGCCTCCACCGTGAAATAGGTGGGAGTGACCGTCTTTTCCTGCCGTAAGACAAACGTACACACCTGTACGCCGCCGTGAACAGTGGGTTCACGCCGTCGTGTCAATGTATCGATGCTGCTGATGCCGATTGTGATGATGCCGATTGTGGATCGATTATGGATTGGGAACGATGTGAATTGATGAAACCCTAAAAACAGGGGAACACTTACAGAACCTTAATAGAAATTGAAGGACGAGCGTGTTTTATGATACAATATAGTATAATTACAAGTTTGCCATGTGTTCACATTGGTTCTCGCGGTTCTCGCAATAAAGGGTGGTTCCTAACGGATCTTTGTCCTATATATATATATATATATATATATAGGAGAAGAATCCGTTAGGAACCACCCTTTATTGCCAGAAGCAATGTGAACACAACCAAAAATACCTAAATAAATCTAAAAAACACACAAAAATTTTTTTAATACTTTTTATAAAAAAAATCCGCTACTTTTCGTCATAAAAAAATTGATGACAAAAAGTAGCGATTATTTTATAAAAAAATATTAAAAAATAGTTTGTTTTTTATATTTTTTTAGGTTTTTCGGTGGTTAGATTTTTTTAGGTTTTTTGGAAGTGGGGTGGGGTGGGGGTTAGGTTTTTTTAGGTTTTGAGTGATGGTGTAGCGGGTTTATTTTGTTGTGTTCACATTGGTTCTCGCAATAAAGGTAGTTCTCGCATGAACACTACCCTATATATGGATTTCCCGTAGTTGATTTGATTCCAATAAAGAACTAAGGACTTAATAATGTTACCCACGGAACACCCACAAATTTGAAGGATTAGATCTCGGATAAGATCTGGTTTAAGCTTTTCAAGCGTTCTCTATGAGTTAGTACTTTTGCTGGAAGTTCCATATGCGATCCATGAATCTTAAAGATAAAATCTTGGATAAGATTTTTGCCAATCTTTACAGTTATTATTAATTAAAAGGGAAAATAACGAAAATGGCCATTGACCATTCAAATTTTCCAAACCAGCCATTTGTAACGGCTCAGGGAGCCTCTTCACGGAATTTCACGGGGCTGAAACGACTCTAAAAGAGTCGTCAAAACAAACCAATCGTCCCCCGCCACGTGTCCTAAATGGCTGAAACGGCTCGGAGTCGTTTCATGCATTGTCATTTAGTGGTAGTCTCTTAGTTGAGACGCTTCCATCGGCTCGTGATTGACTTGTCCCTCGGCTCAAAATTTTGAGACGTTTCAACATTCTCAAGCCGTTTGAATAATTGAAATGGCTTAGAGCCGCTATAGTGAGATTAAAGCCGTTTGAAAAATTGAAACGGCTTAGAGCCGCTATAGTGAGATTAAAGTCATTTGAATAATTGAAACGACTTAGAGCCGTTTCATAAAGTGTAAAGCCCTTTCATACACTGTCCAAACTGTATCATTTACTTAAACGGTTTAGAGCCGTGTCCGTACAAATGAGTCTTTTCTACTAAATTGGAGCGGTGTTCGTACACCGTACCATCTTTTTTAAAAAAAATTATATTTTGTTAACATGCATGTTAATTTATAATGCAACCGAATGAATTGTTTCCCAATATCAAGACAATCACGTTTTCTATTATGCAAAATGAATCTCCGCAGTTAATTGCATTACAGTTATTGGGAAAATATATTGTGATTTTAGTGACTGCATATCTATCTTTAAGATCAACCGCTTGTGTTCTTTGTGCGATACTGGTACGTAGAACTGAAAAAATGTTTAACTTTTAAACTTTGTAGATAATATTCAAACATGAATAATATTCAAAATTTATAATTCGTTATCTTTATTATTCCTTTCATTCAAACTAAATTTTCAAGAAAAAAAAAATAAATCTTTCAAATTGATAGTGGCACGGAATTTATAAATCATAGAGTTCGAATTTTATTTAAAGAAAATGGCAAGTTGCCTCACCTATCGTGCCCGCACACACCTCAACAAAACAGTTGGGTTAAATGCAAACATTGACACATTGTCGAAATGGGGCTTGCATTGCTTTTTAATTCTAAATTAACTTCTTCTTATTGGGTAGATGCGTTTTCTTTAGGAATATATATCATTAATCATTTACCCAAACCAGTACTAACTGGAAAAATACCGTTTGAAATGTTATATAACGACACACCTAATTATGCCTCATCACGTGCCTTTGGATGTTGGGTTTACCCGTTTTACATGATTACTCACCAAATAGAGCTGCCCCAAGAAACCTACCATGTGTATTTATTGGCTACAATCCTAAATTTAAAGGATACAGGTGTTTGGATCCACAAACCTCTCCTCTATATGTTACCCGACATGCCAAATTCGATGATACGTATTTTCCCTTTGATGCTTCTATCACCGCAACACCTATATACGCATTTGATGCTTCTACCAACATTTGCATGGATGAATTGTTATCATGTCTTCGTATCGACTAACAAAAGTCAGTAATAGTTGTGTTTTAGTGATGCTCATTTAGTCAACCTCTTAAGAATTTGAACTAAGTTTGGTTCCTTGAGTAAGTCTGTTGACAATAAAGTTCTTTAGGTAACCATATAAGTTACTTTCTTGACTCAAAAGTTCTTCTACTTACCACAAGAGATGTAAATAACAAATGATCAACTTTTACACAATTTACTAAGAAAACACTGGGGCCTGACATACTACCACATTATATTCAAATATTTAAGTAATTTGTACAACTTTCATCTACATAATCTACACATGTATTTATTTTCATTTTCAACATATACATTTACCATGGCAGGGAATAGTGCTTCTCTGTCATTGGTCGAAATGGATGGCCGTCCCTCTTCTATTAGACCAACCATTTTATTATTTTATATCCACTTTAAAATTACGGTTTTACCCCCAGTTTAAAATTACGCTTTTCTTCCAACTAAAAAATATAATAACCCTTTTTGCCAGCAGCTCAAAATTACGACTTTGCCATCGGTTCAAAAATTACGATTTTACCCTCAGCTTTTTATTTTATACTCACTTTAAAATTACGGTTTTGCCCCCAGTTTAAAATTAGGTCTTCGCCCCAAGTTCAAAATAAATTATGCTTTTGCCCCTAGCTCAAAATTACGATTTTTTCCTCGGTGCAAAATTACGATTTCACCCTCAGTTTAAATTTACTTTTTTGCCCCTAGCTAAAAATAAAATTATGGTTTTCCCCTACCTCAAAATTACGATTTTACCCTCGGTTCAAAATTATGATTTTCCCCCGGTTCAAAATAAAAATATGACTTTACACCCAGCTAAACCGAAAATACGATTTCGCCCTCGGTAAAAAATTACGCTTTTACCCTTAGTCAAAATTACGTTTTCGCCCCAGTTCAAAATAAAATTTTGTTTTCCCCCCGGCTCAAAATTACGATTTTACACCAGTTTATTATTTTATATCCACTTTAAAATTACGTTTTTGCCCAGTTCAAAATAAAAATTTGGTTTTCCCCCGGCTCAAAATTACGATTTACACCAGTTTAAAATTACGTCTTTGCCCCCAGTTCAAAATAAAAGTATGCTTTTGCCCCCAGCTAAAATTTACGATTTTCCCCTCGGTTCAAAATTACGATATCGCCCTCAATTCAAACTTACGTTTTTTTGCCCCCGGTGCAAAATAAAAATATGGTTTTCCCATAGCTAAAAATTAGGATTTTACCCCCGGGAAAAAAAATTTCATTTTCCCCCAAGTAAAAATAAAAATATGACTTTGCCTGCAGCTAAAAATCGTGTCAAGGAGCTGCCTAACACTCTTTTTACTTTTCATTTCTAGCAAAACTATGGTACTGTTTTCTTAATTGATTGAGAATTATTTGGCTATCGTCCCACAACACGAACGGGGCAACAACTACTTCCTTACATATACAAACTAGCCTGTTAATGACACACCGATAATCAAATAACAATGTTTAATAAACATAATTTTACCAAAAAGTAACGGTTCAAGAAGTAACAGATGAACCATAGTTGTTATTTAAAGAGTACGATTATATGAACTAAGCCCTTAGTTCAAATGATGTATCACAAAGTGAAACAAGTACTGAGAATTTTTCACTATGGTTATTTGATCATATGAACTAAGCCCTTAGTTCAAATGATGTATCACAAAGTGAAACAAGTACTGAGAATTTTTCACAAACTATAACGACTTTCTTGTCGATTTTATTATTAAGGATGGTGTTAGAACATATGATACGATATCACAACTAGAAAGTATATTCATCATGAAGTGGAACAACGAAGAAGACCGAAGTTTGATATATTACGATGGTGAAAACAAAATACTTCGAGTTACTTAACAATACCGAAACTGATGAAATGCATTTTAGCATCGGTAGAAGAGTTTTGGATTCGTATAGAACTTCATTATCCAGTTCGATTGTTATACATTAATATGCAAAAAAAAAAAGTTTGGATTCGGAAATTAATAAAAAGAACAAACCGTAACAACAACAAAAACCAGTAAACTTTTCGACGAAAAATGTCATAGGAAACCATCGAGTTTTAATTCACGTATCTGACTACATAACGTCATAACTTCACAAATGCTATACTATATATTATGCTTTTTATGTAGTTAAATTTACATAACGTCATAACTTCATAAATGCTATGCTATTATGCTTTTTATGTAGATAAATTTAATAGACAATTAAGAAAAATCATGATAGATTTAGCTGATGGTTAAAGATTTTTAATTAGAAAACTCTATTTTATGTTATGGCCGTTATCAACAATTACTTAATGGGCAAATTTTTTTTTATGGTAATTAAGGTTATTCCAATCAACAGGGGAAATTACATAAGGATAGCAGGTAAACGGGCAACAAATTACGCCGCCATCCCCTTCTGAATAGAAAACCGTAATCTGCTAAAAACAAAGCCTCGTCCCTGAGGGGTCGAAAAGTTGCTATGAACGTATTGAAACCAATTGATCTTGCATGATTTATGATTAATTATTATTTTTTAAACTGACAAAAAAATTCATCACATAACACTTTGATGTGTGACAAAAATAGTTACAATGATTTAATTATGTTCTAACAAGTAGCAAGTAACTAAGAGCATCACCAATAGAGGTGTTTTTAGATGATGTTTTTTGGTGTTAATGTGGCACCTGCCCAACCAATGAGAGCATTTCTCTCATTTGCCCCTCTCACAAACACATTTCTTCTCTCTCTCCTCTCTCCTACACTCACATAATTCACATCCATCCATTTTTTCTCATTTTTCCTCACAAACATCTTCACACCCTCTCTCCTCCACCTCACACCCTCTCTTCTCCACATCACTTTCTCCCTCCCTAAAAACACCAAAATATCCCCTTATTGTGGATTCTCTAAGGAAGCCCACTTTACATTCATCTGAAAAATATTCAAATTCATGATCATGAGTTTGGGCCATTTTATGGGTGCTGGCTCTGGCTTGTCAGTGCAGTTCCATGTGAGAAATTTTTTTAGTACACAAGTATATAACCCACTGAAGAAGCCCACAGTGTGCAGCCAAAAAAAGGGTCACGGTCCGGGAACTAGATGCATTTTAATGCTAATATATTATTTTTTAAGAAAATTAGATTTACGAAATATGGTCATTTATATAGCCTACTTGTATTATAAACTGTTTACAATACTTGTTACTCTAATTGAAGAATGTGAAGATGAGGAGGGGTCGCTCGTCCTTCACCATTATCAATAGTCTTAATTAGATATCTTGTGCCAATGGCAGTTTTAGAAGAAAATTTCGGAGTATACTAAAAATATTTTTTTCTCGTATATTCATACAGTAAAATATACACAATAACAACTAAAATTAGTAACTAAACCCTAACCTAAAATTCAATTTCGTCCCTTTTGTGCTAGAAAAATACAATTTGCAAATAAACCCTAAAATCAAAAGTGAATGATAGCAGTGACAAAAGTAGAATTTTTTTTTGTTAAAGGATCACAATAACTTTTTTTCTACATTACCTAGTGTACATCAGCAATTTCGTCCCTGTTGTGCTAGACAAATAGAATTTGCACATAAATGCTAAAATCAAAAGTGAACAATATCAGTGACGGAATTAAAATTTTTTGTTGAAGCCCAATAACTTTTTTTCTACATTAGCTAGTATACATCAGCTATTCTATCAATGGATGCAACCTTATGTAAGATTAAATATATTATTACTGTAATATTTAATCTTGTAGCAATATAATCATTTATATTATATATATCAAAATATATTATAACCTATTATATAATTAATTGGTAATTATTGATGGACCATATTAGCCTTATTAACTAATTAGGTTTACTCTTGGGTGTATATATAAGGGGATAACTAGAGAGCTAAAAGGAGAGACAATAATCATAACATCATTAACATCAAAATCGCCCCTCTCTCTCCATCCGAATTCCCCTTTGATTCGGCTCATCACCATCATAATTTTACACCCTAAGGAGGAACCAAATCATCCTTACAAGTATGTCAAACTCAATTGTTGCATATCTGACTGGATTCTCTACTGGCATCTCTGCTATCATAGGTATTTCTTTATGTTTTCCATTATGTTTAAACAGAACTGATCAACATGTGGTATCAGAGCGTATGTTGCTCAAATCAGTTCTGTTAGTTTTCCCTAAATCTGGAATTAAAACTGGAAAACTAATTGGTTGTTGGAAAACGAAATTAAAATATAATGTTATTGTTTTCTCAACAAGAAATCTAGAAAAATATTAAGTTTAAATCGGGTTATGTTTTATTAAAAATCTGAATCATTGTTCAAATCGAAATCTACACACAAAATTATGTTTAAGGTTTCGATTCCAGATGAAAACTCATAAAATTCTTCAATGGTGTTCTTCGTGTTCATCACGAAATTCTTAGAATTACTAAGATTTAGGATGAATCGATTAAAAGATTATGTTTTTCCTAAGTTTGATCATTTTATCCATAAGATTTTGAAATAATTGTTAATGTTTATCTGTAGAAAGATTTCGAAATCAAGGATAATTATTAACAAGCATTAATTTAGGAAACAAGATAATCTATAAAATTTTCGAAATCATCCACACTTATCACAAACAGCTACCATAATTAGGAGATTTCAAGCTTGGAGAACAAGTTTTCGAGATCCATAAGAGATTTTGAGGTTACATAGAACTCGAAATCTCATACTAACTCGAAATCTCATTATTCCGAAACAAAGATTCCAACTGAGATTCCTACTCGAAATCTCATTAAATTGTGATAACAACTGAGATTGCGACTAAGATATTTGACTCGCAATCAGGTTGTTGCGACTAAGAAGACTGTTGTTTGATTTCGACTGGGGTTAGAACTCGAAACCTCATAAGGAACTCGAAATCCCATTAAGGCATTGGTTTTCATCACTCGAAACCTCGAGATTTCGAGTGAGGTTGCGACTGGCATTAATCACTTGAAATCACCGTAGATATCGAAACCCCGCTTAGAGGTCGACATCTTATCAGATCTCGAAATCATTAAGGGACTCGAAATCTCATTAGAATTTCGAGATTAAAAGGCTACTCGTAATCATAAAGGAACTCATAATGATGTCGAAATCTTACTCGAGATCTCACTCGAAATCTCAAGTGAACTCGAGATTTCATAACAAACTCGAAATCTCATTACTTTATTAGGTTGTTAATGTGAACTAAAATTTAATCACTAATCAGATATTTTTTGCAAAACCAAATAGTTTAACTTGAATGAGCTTCTGATGTATCACTTCTGCCCAAAAGTGATTTGATACATCTATTTATTGTTCAAACTATTATAAAAGCTATGTTAATTATGCATTACAAACGTGAATGTCTTATTTCTTGCCAAAGCTGATTTAATTCATTCAGGACTAGCATACTTAACAAGTGCATAACTAAGGTGTTGTCTCATTTCTGGCCAAAGCTGGTTTGTCACGATTACTTTGCACACATGCTTAGATGATTACACTTCTGGCCAAAACTGATTTGTCTTCGTTTAAGTAGAATTTTCAAACTAGTCTATTGTTTTGATATTAGTAATAGACATATCACAACTTCTTCATATAATTATCCTCACATTAATGATCCTTCATTAATCTTATGATCATATTTTGTCTGCCTTATTTTTTAGACCCATAACATTACTCACTGTAATGTTATTCTATAAATCTATATCTCATCCACTCTAATTCCTAAACCTAATATGTTTTGCTTTATTTAAAGTTTCTATAAGATTAACTCTTGGATTAAATCCTTAATTATCCCTTAAGACACGATAATCCTATTGCTCTCTTCTAATAAAAGTACCACAGAAGAAAAGTAGAGCACGATGAATAGGATAAATCGAACATGATGTCTATTATGATAATCAAGAACTCTCTAACATAAATGCTATCACTAAAGTTATTCCAGATTTTGCCTTTCCAAAGACAAATCTATTATCTGTGGAATAATTACAAGAATTCCTAAAATGCATGCCTTCATTTAAAATTCTAAGCTATAAGGTGTATATGTGAATACATTACAATATACAATACCATGACCCATAAAATTAAGGGCTTACAAATGGAAAAAAGTACATTTTTCTAGTACATTACATACTAAAATTTTCACTTGTACAATTTAATGCCTTAAAAATAAACTATAACACTCAAAAGTACCAAAGGAAATGGAGTGTGTTGATAAGCAACATATGTACTAAGATATAAATGTTTGAAACTGGAGAATAAGATGTTATTCACCTTACAACCAATAAAACCTTAAAAGAGGATAGTTCTAGGGTCCATAGTCAAAATACATTCCAACTCTAAGGTTCTTCAAGAGAGAATCTCACTGCATAATTATGTCATTTGACTAGGCATAAGCAACGAGCCTATCCATGATTCAAAAGAATAGTTGGATAAATTAATTAGGTAGTCACCTACTAATGATATTTAAGTCTGCTAATCTTAATATGCCAATTAACACATGATTAGTTGACTCTAGTTCTATATGCTTCTGTTACAGCCCCCGATCCCTAGTTCCCGGGAACGGGCGGCCGTGAGCCAGTTTCGGTGGTATCACGTTTATTTATCCAATTTGGCAGCGGAAATTTTCATCAGGACCGTAGTTAGGAAATATTTAATCAGAGTAAACCACCTCGTTTGATAATATTAAACACGTGCGTAAAACCCAAGTTTTCAGTACACGTATTTCATAGAAATAAATCCTATTTATTTAATAAAAACATCCTTTTTATTCTTAGGTAACTTTATTGCCACTTTTCCAAGCCTTCAGTGCTGTCCAGCTAGCTTCTATTTGGCTTTCACATATTGTTACCTGAAACGCGTTTTAAAAACATTTTGTCAGTGGGAAATACTGGTGAGTGAATCCCAGTTTAATCAGATTTGAATAAAAATAATTTCACAGTGAACAGTATTGAGGGCGATCCCGCAATTACATTTGTTTCCAAGTTATGTCAATTATCACCCGTTGGTACTGTCGAACCCGACTTGTGGAAATGTTACTCCTTAACCAGGTTGTAACAAATTTTGTATACAAAACCCCAACATACCCACGATAATTGTATTCTTACAAATACTCAATAACTGTTATTCGCATGGAAAAGTATGTAAGGTTTTGTAAAAACAGTTAACAAAAAGGTTTACAAAAAGTGGATCAACTCACATTGCTGTCTTAGGTTATTCCTTAGGGTTTCCTGGTGAATATCTATAATTTACACAAATGCACGTGTGTTAGTATAATAACCCATTTTAACATTAGTAACACATTCCCCGAGACGGCATTCCAACGACTACGTCGGGCAGAACCACGACAGCCGTTACGGAACCCTAGATCAATCGGGCAGAGTATCTAATACGTCTCCAGGGGTTATAATACTTACATCGTAGCAGAACCTCGCTATTTTAGGGGGGGGGGTATAATGCCCGGGTATAATAACACTACTACAGAAATTGAGATTGAAAGAAAGGAAATGAACGAACAGACTGAAGGCCTGTTGCCCTCTTTATATAGGGTTGTAATCGCGTCTCCACGCGGCCCGCGTGAAGAACAGACCAAGCTTACGCGGCCCGCGTCAACGCTGGGTCAACGCGTAGCTTGGCTGGGTCATCACTAGCTTGTCCGCGTGGTGGGCCACGTGGCGGCCCAGGGCCGTGCCAGATTTTAGGACGCTCGCGGCCCGCATGAACTTAGACGAACTCATACGCGGCCCGCATGAACTAAGGATTTCAGCGGAGTCCGGTTACACCCTAATGCGGCCCGCGTTAAGTTGAGGTGAGGTCATACGCGACCCGCCTCAACTTAAGATTTAAGGTTTTTAATTTATTTTATATGTTATATTGTATTTTGGGCTCGGTTTTCACATACGGGGTGCATACAAAGACATGTTGAGATATTTTAAGATATATTAGGGTGTCAAAATTATTATGGGGGTGTCGGTTTTACCGAGGGTTGTTATATCCTCCCCACCTTGTTTTAGAGCCCGTCCTCGAGATCTACTGGAACAAGTGTGGATATTTCTTTTGCATTTCTGATTCAAGCTCCCATGTGTATTCAGGTCCTCTTTTGGAGTCCCACCTTACTTTGACCAGAACTAATCTCTTATGCTTGAGATTCTTAATTTTCCTATCTTCAATCTGTAGAGGCCTCTCTACAAATTTGAGTTGTTCATTTACTTCTATATCCTTAAGAGGTACTAAGAGTGATTCATCGACTAGACACTTTTTGAGATTAGATACATGAAATACATCATGTATTCCTGCCATTTCCTCTGGCAGTTGTAGCTGATAGGCTACAGGTCCTATTCTTTTAATAATCTTAAAAGGTCCAATATACCTGGGACTTAACTTTCCTCTTTTGATGAATCTTACCACTCCTTTCCAAGGAGAGACTTTTAATAACACTTTATCACCTACTTGGAATTCCAACGGCTTACGTCTTATCAGCGTAGCTCTTCTGTCGATCACGTGCTGCTTTTAGTCGTTCCTTGACTTGAATGATTTTATCAGTTGTTTCCTGTACTATCTTAGGTCCAGATAATTGTTTCTCCCCAATTTCTGCCCAACAGACTGGGGTTCTGCACTTTCGTCCATAGAGTGCTTCGAATGGTGCAGCATTGATACTTGTGTGATAGCTGTTGTTATAAGAAAATTCTATTAAAGGTAATTGATCATCCCAATTACCTCCGAAATCAATTACACAAGCTCTAAGCATGTCCTCCATCGTCTGGATTGTCCTTTCGCTTTGCCCGTCTGTCTGAGGATGATAAGCGGTGCTTAGGTTTAACTTGGTTCCCATTGCCTTTTGGAAACTTGACCAGAAACGAGAGGTAAATCGGCTATCTCTATCAGAAACAATTGATAAAGGAATACCATGTAATGAAACAATTTCATTTACATATAATTTAGCTAATTGTTCCATACTAAAGGTTTCCTTCATTGATAGGAAATGAGCCGATTTGGTTAGCCTATCTACAATCACCCAGATTGTATCATTACCTTTTCTTGTTTTGGGTAATTTGGTAACAAAATCCATTGTTATCAATTCCCATTTCCAAACTGGCATTTCTAATTGTTGTAACAAACCTGAGGGCTTCTGATGTTCAGCTTTAACTTGTGAGCAAGTTAAACATTTAGAAACATAAGCTGCTACATCTTTTTTCATTCCTATCCACCAGAAATTTTTCCTTAAATCCTGGTACATTTTATCACTTCCTGGATGCATCGTATATTTAGATTTATGGGCTTCTTCTAATATACGGTGACGTAAATTTCCTAATTTAGGTATCCAAACCCTCTTTTTATGGAACCTCCAAATTCCATCTGTTCCTTGTTCTAATTCCTTAATCATTCCTTTTAATTTTTCAGTATCCTCCTTGATTACTGATTCTTGTGCTTTTCTAATCTGATCATTTAAATCTACTTGTAGATTTAATTTAAGAGAACGTACCCTTTTTGGCTTTTCGTGATACTTTCGACTTAAAGCATCAGCCACCACATTGGCTTTTCCTGCATGATACTGGATATCACAATCGTAATCACTGAGCATCTCCATCCAACGCCTTTGTCTCATATTTAATTCTTTTTGCCCAAAAACATATCTTAAACTCTTATGATCTGTGAATATGGTAAACTTACTACCATAAAGATAATGTCTCCAAATTTTAAGGGCAAAAATTATGGCTCCTAGTTCCAAATCATGGGTTGAATAATTTCCTTCATGATTCTTAAGCTGTCTAGAGGCATAAGCTATAACCTTTTGACGTTGCATTAACACACATCCATATCCTAACTTAGAAGCGTCACAATAGACTACAAAGTCTTCAGTTCCTTCTGGTAATGCTAGTATGGGTGTATGGGTTAATCTTTGCTTAAGAATTCTAAATGCTTCTTCTTGTTTTGGTCCCCATTCAAACTTAACAGATTTACAGGTCAACTTAGTTAAAGGAATGGCTATTCTAGAAAAATCTCGAATAAATCTTCTATAATATCCGACCAATCCTAAGAAACTTCTAACCTCAGTTGGTGACTCAGGGGTTTTCCATTTAGTAATTGCCTCGATCTTTGTTGGATCTACATGAATTCCTTCATGGTTAACTAAATGTCCTAAAAATTGTACCTGTTCCAACCAAAACTCGCACTTTGAAAATTTAGCATAAAGCTTTTCTTTTCTTAATAAACTTAAGAGTAAGTGCAAATGCTTTGCATGCTCCTCTTTACTTTTAGAGTAAATTAGAATATCATCTATGAAGACAATTATGAATTTATCCAAATATGGCTTACATATTCGGTTCATCATGTCCATAAATGCTGCTGGGGCATTGGTTAAACCAAATGGCATGACAGTAAATTCATAATGACCATACCTTGTTCTGAAGGCGGTTTTAGGAATATCCTCTTCCTGTACCTTTAATTGATGATATCCTGATCTTAAATCAATTTTAGAGAAAAATCGAGCTCCTTGAAGTTGATCAAACAAATCATCGATCCTCGGTAATGGATACCGATTCTTAATCGTGATTTTGTTTAATTCGCGGTAGTCAATGCATATACGCATTGATCCGTCCTTCTTTTTGACGAACAAAATCAGTGCTCCCCATGGCGATGAGCTTGGCTGTATGAATCCTTTCTCCAATAATTCGTCTAGTTGTTTCTTCAGTTCTTGCATTTCCGCGGGTGCCAAACGGTAAGGTGCTTTGGCAATTGGTGCTGTTCCTGGTAGCAGGTGTATTCTGAATTCAACTTCCCTGTCTTGCGGTAGTCCTGGCAATTCTTCTGGAAAGATATCTGAAAACTGGGACACTACTGGAATGTCTTTTAATTCTTTTCCTTTAGTGTTAGTGATTATAGAAATCAAATATACTATAGATCCTTTCCTTATATAAATTGCAGTTTTCATCACAGAGATGAATTTAGTGGATCTAGATGGTTTATCTCCTTTAATTGTGATCTTTTCACCTTTTGGTGACTTTACTTGAATCGACTTTTGATCACATAGAATACTGGCTTTATTGGCTATTAACCAATCCATTCCTAATACAACATCAAATCCAGCCAGATTCATGGGGTAAAGGTTTGCAATAAATTTTTGATTAAAAATTTCTATTCTTGCTCCTTGCAAGATTTCAGAAATCTTAACGGTTTCTCCATTTGCTGTCTCTACTAGACATTCTTGTGGTAGTTTAGTTAATGATTGATTTAGGAGTTTGCAAAATGAAGTATTAATAAAACTTTGGTTTGCACCAGAGTCAAATAATACTTTAGCAAATATATCATTAACTAAAAACGTACCAGCAATGACGTCTGGAATCATCCTAGCTTCGTCTGCAGTCAGAACGAATGCTCTAGCATTTTTAGGATTCTTGTTGTTTACAGCTGGGGCTAACTTTGGACAGTTTGGCTTAATATGGCCTTTTTCTCCACAGTTGTAGCACATTCCATTACTGGTTTTTCTCCTGCAATTTTCTTCCTTGTGTCCTGGCATCTTACAGTAATTACAGTGAGTTAAGCATTTTCCAGAATGCTTCTTTTTGCAGGCTTTGCAGTATGGCGCAGAGGTAGAACCTACATTCCTACGGTTAAAATTTCCTGAACGGAATATTTGGGTAAGCCTTTGGGTTAGGTTTCTCCTCTGGTCTTCTTCTCTAGTTCGCACTAGTTCATCAGTCAAGGTATTGGCTAGTTCTACAGCTTCTTCTATGGTTTGGGGTCTAGCTGCCTTGACTACATGTCTAATCTCTCCAATTAATCCCCAGATATAACGGAAGATTAACACTGGTTCAGGTGATGCAAGGGTTGGTACTATCCTAGCATATTCAAAGAATGTGGTAGTGTAACCCTTACTGTCTACCCCAGTCATTCTAAGATTCAGAAACTTATTTGCTATCTGTTCCTTTTCATTGGGAGGGCAGAATTTCCTTTCTACCATGCTTTTAAATTCTTCCCATTCCATGTTATAAATCCTATCACTTCCTCTTGACTGGAGGATAGTGTTCCACCATTCTAGAGCTGCATTCTTAAACAAATTTGAAGCAAACATTATCCTGTCTTCTTCAGCACATTTGCTTATTTTCAGAACAGCCTCAGTTTTCTCTATCCAGCGTAGAGCTGCAATGGGTCCTTCATTGCCCGAGAATTCTATTGGTTTGCAGGACCAGAATTCTTTGTAAGAACAACCATATGGCATGGTTCTTCTTCTTTTGGGAATGGGCGCTTGAAGTATGGGTCCATTGTTCACGCTGTGTTCCGGTTCACTTGGTCGTTTACTTCTATGCTTACTTTTATTATTCGCTTCTTGAACCGTTTGAATAATAAATGGCATTGCATCTATAATTCCTTGTGCCACTATGTGTTGAACGACACTATTCTCCATTTGGTTTCCATTGTTATTGTTGTCCGGATTCTCATTAACCACGTTAATGTTACTCTGGTTATCGTTATTCAGATTATCTTGATTTCCTTCTTCGGCCATCTGAATTTTAAACATTCACCAAATATTAATATCAATAATATTTGAATATAGCCAATCACATGTCACACACTTTTTGGTCAAAAGCGTCGAACATTGCGACTTTTACTCTATTTGTATAGTATGCATCATTACACACAAGTACTGAAATTTAAATTACAATACCGACTGTAATGTAAAGCTACCACACTAATAGTAGGCATCCGTAGTTTTTTTTTAACACATACACACATATATTATTATATTATGTTATTATTATTATTACTACTACCGTTCCTGCCATCACCTTCACTGATATGGATTCATCCAAAAATCCATATTACGCTCGTCATATTTCCAGACGAGGCGCTCTCCCACCTGTCGCATTCTCTCACTGCTTTCTAAAATTTCTTCCCCAAAAGTCCTAAGTTCTTGGACATTTTCTGCACTCATTGGGGGTGCAGGTTCTAGGACTGGGTTTGGAATCTGGGGTACGGGTTCCTGATATGGAGGGATAGGGGCCTGGTATGGGTATGGATTCTCTAAAATTTCCCTAACATATGCATCACTAATATTGTAGGGATCTTGGGGATCTAACCCTGGGTAAGCTCCTAGGTTGGGTATCAGCACATTTTCCTGTATTGGATTTAGTTGCACGTAGTCCCTAACATCGTCCCACCAGGGGTCGTAATTGTTTGGGTCTAGGGGATTTGGTGCAGGTACCCTAGGTATCTCCTCCGGGTTGTAATCAGGCATTTCTATTTGGTTTTCCACTTCCATGGGTTGGTCAGGATTTTGTGGTTGGGGTGCTAGCATTTGTTCCAGGTTTGGGTCAGCAGCAGTGGTTGCTAAAATATGGATGTTAGCTATACCCCTATTGAGCATATCCTGATTATAGGCATCAGTCTCTCTTTTTGCTGCGGCTAACACTCGCTGTTCCTGCAACTTTTTCATTCATTTCCTACGTTCATGTGCTCCCCTACTGAACCATCCCCTCTTTTTCTAAGGAAATGGTGTCACACCCCAACCGATGGCGGAATCATCGGGGCGCGGCACTGAGCGAAACAGATTGTTCAGAAGTTTCCATAACAACTATCATACAATTCAGTTATATAACACGTCCCATACCGTGTCCCAAATAATATCAAGTTATCATAGAAATCAACTAAACAATATGGGAACTGTTCCGACAACTCAAATTCTTAATTATTACAGACCGAATTAAATATTGTTTTAAGACTTCTAGACGGCTAACTGTAGATCTTACTGACTACAGGTGCCAGTACAAGATCTACAGAGAATTATGGCCCTGGAGCAGGTATGTGGACACTGTCCTAAGGTCACAGGCTCCTAGAAGCTTATTATTGCCTCGCTTCCCTAGCACGCTAGTAGCTTAAGCACCTGTCACATACGTTAAAATAAAAGTCAATACACATAATGTAAAGGTGAGTACACAAGTTTGATATAGCATATAAAGTTCGAAAGTTTACGCATAACCAAGCACGTACACAAGGGCAAACGATGCATGTAAATTATCAACATGGGACCATCGATACCAATGACTTCGAGTTGACTGTCCGAGACAGTTCGCAATACATGATTACCACCGTAATCCATGCAAGTAATTGTCCTTAGCAACCCCCGTGTGATCGGGTGCTGAGTCCAAACTATAGTACTACGTTGCTAAAGCAGGCAGATAGCACTCCACGTGTAAACATAATAAACAGCAATCATTTAGACAAGTAATACATGCAAGTAGGTTAGCGTTCAAATAGTTTGTGTTGTTTGTGAATTTGATAGATTACGTATGTAACACCCAAAAGTGCGGAAAGCAAAAAGGGATCGAGTATACTCACAGTGGTTGATCGTGGATTGAGAGGAGCACTGAGAATAGGTTAGCCTGAATAGTTCGATAACAATACAATGAGTAATGCGGAAAAAGTAATCAGTGGAAACTGGATCGGATAGACCATTCGATCGGACGGCTGTTCGATCGAGTGGGCTGTTCGATTGGGTTAAAGTCCGTTCGAACGTCCCGTTCGATCGGCCGGCTGGCTCGATCGGCTGGTTCCTTCAAGTGGATTGTTTCTTCCTTTGATGTGAAGGATGTGTTTGTGTATGATGGTTTGTACTTTTGAAGTTTTTGCAGCATTACCTTTCAAGTTGGCCGATCGAACAGTCCGTTCGATCGGTTGGTCCAACCAATCGGTTAGCATTGCACACTTGGTAAGTTGTCACTCGATCGGGTGGCATGCTCGATCGGGTGACATTCCAATGTTTCGAAAAGGTTCAGCGTTGAAGTGTAGTATCTCATGATTCGATGAGTAATGTTTACAATCGAGTGGCTCGATCGATCGAACAGAACTCACTCAATACTACACCTTGTGAGTTTGTGGGCCCAGATGCTAGTCGATCGATTAGCCTAGTCGATCGGCTGGCTTAGTCGTTCGGTTGGGCTGTTCGTTCGAATAGCCTAACCGTTCGGCCAGCTTCTGACCTGGTTAGTCCGTCACCTAGCACTTGGTTATTTCCCGTTATTCTATTAACGTTTTAGAGATAGTTGGACCACAAGTTGAAATATAAAAACCTCAGCCTTTACTTTACTCACTGACTCGGCTGGAATCACCCAAGCTCGGTCAGGGAGCGTTCAAGGACCTAAGTTTAACGTTTAACTCGTAATCGGTAATCTCGTGGTGAAGTCCGAATCTTGAACCATGTGTTTGTTTAGAATGATTTATAGGTCGGTTCAAGCTTTGTTTTCGCCGGTTTGAGTGTAAAAGAGTTGAAAGATAGATGGAAACCCGTCCTTCAATCCTTTTCCACCGTGAAATGTTAAGATCTTTGGTAGATTTTAGGTTGTTCATGTGGAAATCGGTTAGATCCAAGTTATTCATGGTGGAATGATGCCAAACTTAGTGTTCTTGAAGAACACCATGATGACATCACCCAAGAACACCTAGATCTTGGTGATTTCACGGTTGGAATTCAGATTTTGAAAGATAGAAAGATGGAGAATCGATTAAGGATCAAAAACGTACAAAGATTGGAGTAAAATACTTACAGGTTTGAGAGAAATCTGAGAAATGGCGAGAATAGAAGGCTGGTCGGTCAGAGCTTTTCCAAAAGTGGAAAGCTTGACAAGGACAGCCCTATTTATAGGCTTCCAAAAGTGGAAAGGGGTTAGCTGATCGAACAGCATCCCTGATCGAGCGGCTGCCCGATCGAACAGCCTGTTCGATCGGCTAGCCTGTTCGATCAGGTTGCCCTGTTCGATCGGCTTGCCTGGTTTTGAGTGTTTCGCGACGATTTTTGATATTTCGATTTCGATAGATTGAGGAGTAGAGTGGGATAGAGTTTCTATTCAAATTACTTTCAGTCCCAACTACTATATCTAACATACAAGCATTCTTACAACCCATTTTCAAAGTCGGTTTCGATTGTGTTTGATTATCCTTCGAGTCTCGATTGATTTGATTGATTCACCACACCTTTTAACATAAAAGTAACATGCACAAGTAACACGTAAGGCACACACACACGTATAAAAGCATTAAAATTATCCACACTTGAGTTCGATGATTGATTTGATTAGCTTGATTATTGATTGACTAGCTTTATTGCATTGTTACTTCCTATCATTCACAGTCGGTCGTTGATTCACAGTTCGATTATCGGCCGATTAGTTTGATTATACAACACTTACTCCAAATAATATGAAAATCAAAATGAAACTAAAATGAAATTAATCTTTATTGATCTTTAATTCCAATAACAGTCAACTCTTGACTTTGACTTTGACTTTTGGGAAAACACGGGGTGTTACAGTCTCCCCTCCTTTAGGGAATTTCGTCCCGAAATTAGGCCGAGAACCGTACATCGCCGTGTGATTTCACCAATTTGATGCTTCAGATCTATCTGAATAACTGCGGGTACTTGGCCTTCATGTCACTTTCGAGTTCCCAAGTGAACTCCGCGCCTCGTTTGCCTTCCCATCGTACTTTTACAATAGGAATGCGAGAGCGTCTGAGTTGCTTGGTCTGTCGGTCCATGATTTCGACAGGCTTTTCCACGAAGTGTAGCGTCTCGTTGACCTGAAGATCGTCGTGTGGTATTATTGCGTCGTGGTCGGCTACGCATTTTCGAAGGTTTGAAATATGGAAAGTCGGGTGGACATTGCTGAGTTCCTCCGGTAATTCGAGTTTGTAGGCAACTTTACCGATCCTTTCCAGAATCTTAAAAGGTCCAACAAATCGAGGCGCAAGTTTCCCTCTTTTGCCGAATCGGACTACTCCCTTCCAAGGTGATACCTTTAGGAGTACGTAGTCGCCAACTGCAAATTCGCGGGGCTTGCGTCGTTTATCGGCGTACATCTTTTGTCTGTCCCGGGCCTTCACCAAGTTTTCCCTTATCTGGTGGATCTTGTCAGTCGTTTCTTGCAGAATCTCGGGCCCAGTCAATTGTGAATGACCGACCTCGTGCCATACAATAGGCGAGCGACATCTCCTACCATACAAGGCTTCGAAAGGTGCCATTTCGATGCTGGAGTGATAGCTATTATTGTACGAAAATTCGACCAACGGTAGGTGTTTGCTCCAACTACCACCAAAATCGATAACACACGCACGGAGCATGTCTTCAATAGTACGAATCGTTCTTTCAGTCTGCCCGTCGGTTTGCGGGTGGAATGCGGTACTCAAATTCAGCGTCGTACCAAGAGCTGCTTGAAAAGTTTCCCACAATCTCGATGTAAACCGAGCATCGCGATCAGAAATGATGTCTCGAGGCGTACCATGATTCTTAATGATCTCGTCGGTGTAGATTTGGGCTAACTTGGCCACCTTATAGTCTTCTCGTATTGGCAGAAAGTGGGCTGATTTGGTTAGACGGTCGACTATAACCCAAATACTGTCGTGACCTGATGGCGTGGTCGGAAGCTTAGTTATGAAATCCATAGCTATGCTTTCCCACTTCCATACGGGTATCGGCGGTTGTTCGAGTAAGCCTGAAGGTCTTTGGTGTTCAGCCTTGACTCTTGCACAAGTTAAACAGCTACCAACATATAGAGCAATATCCCTTTTCATCCCAGGCCACCAGTACTTGTAGCGAAGGTCCTGGTACATTTTGTCCGCACCGGGATGAATGGAATATCGGGATTTGTGGGCTTCGTTCATGATGATCTTTCGCAAATCTGTCCTCCTCGGAACCCAGATTCGGTCCAGATAATAGAATATCCCGTTGGCTTTGCTCACGAGCTGAGTTCCATCGTGATAGATTCGTTCTTTCTTCAACGTACGCTCGTTAAAGCAAGCGTGTTGTGCTTCGCGGATGAGAGCTTCGAGGTTATACTGAGCCTGGATGTTTCGAACACCTATCACGTAATTCTTTCTGCTGAGGGCGTCTGCAACTACATTCGCCTTGCCTGGGTGATAACGGATCTCACAGTCGTAATCGTTGAGAAGTTCTACCCATCGGCGTTGACGCATATTGAGTTCTCTCTGGTTAAAGATATGTTGTACGCTCTTGTGATCGGTGAAGATCGTACACCTTGTACCATACAGGTAGTGTCGCCAAATCTTTAAGGCAAAGACAACTGCGCCTAGCTCAAGGTCATGGGTTGTATAGTTCTTCTCGTGGATTTTGAGCTGTCGAGATGCGTAAGCTATAACCTTGTCTCGTTGCATGAGAACACAGCCAAGTCCAAGGTTTGAAGCATCACAATAGACAACGAAGTCATCGCTTCCGTCCGGCAGTGTAAGAACTGGTGCATGGCACAGCATGTGTTTGAGGGTTTGGAAAGCAGTCTCCTGCGCGGTTCCCCACACAAAAGGCTTGTCTTTATGAGTAAGGGAGGTAAGCGGTACAGCAATCTTTGAGAACCCTTCGATGAATCGCCGGTAGTAACCGGCTAATCCGAGAAAAGAGCGAACTTCTGACGGATTCTTTGGCGTAACCCATCCCTTGACTGCCTCAATCTTTGCAGGATCAACGTGTATACCCCGACTATTCACAATGTGACCCAGAAATTGAACTTCCTCCAACCAGAACTCACACTTGGAGAACTTGGCGTAGAGTTGGTTTCCCTGAAGCAACTCGAGAACCAATCGCAAATGCTGCGCATGTTCGGCCCTCGATCTGGAATAGATCAGGACATCGTCGATAAATACAATGACGAAACGGTCTAAGAACGGTTTACACACGCGATTCATCAGATCCATAAAGACCGCGGGTGCGTTGGTCAAACCAAAAGGCATGACAACAAATTCGTAGTGGCCGTATCGGGTTCGAAAAGCGGTTTTGGGTATGTCTTCCTCTTGAATCCGCAACTGATGGTAGCCTGAACGTAGATCAATCTTGGAGAAACACTGAGCACCTTGTAATTGGTCAAACAGATCATCGATTCTTGGTAAGGGGTATCGGTTCTTGATGGTCAGCTTGTTCAATTCCCGGTAATCGTTGCACATTCGGAACGACCCGTCCTTCTTTTTGACGAAAAGGACTGGTGCGCCCCATGGAGAAGTGCTCGGGCGAATGAAGCCTTTTTCAAGTAACTCTTGGAGTTGGTTTGAGAGTTCTCGCATCTCAGATGGAGCGAGTCGATACGGAGCTTTGGCCACTGGGTTGGCTCCTGGAATAAGGTCGATTCGGAAGTCGATATCACGACTTGGAGGTAATCCAGGAAGATCATCAGGGAACACCTGAGGAAATTCTCGGACAACGGGGACATCCTTAACTTCAACTTTCCTTTTCCTGTCCGTCTCTGCTACAACAATGTTGGCCAAGAAGGCTCGATATTCCTTGCGGAGATATTTGCGAGCTTGAAGACATGACATGAGCTTGAGGTCTTTTGCAGTAGTTTCACCATAAACACATAGAATATCACCACTAGCTAGCACAAAACGAATCATCTTATCGGAACACACAACTTCAGCATGGTTTTCACGAAGAAAGTCCATGCCTACTATGACATCGAAACTTCCGAGCTGCATTGGAATGAGATTAATCGGGAATATATGATTGTTGAGCTCGAGAGTACAATCACGGAGCACAGAGTTGACAGCAATGGTTCTTCCGGTAGCGACTTCCACTTCGAAGGGTGACGAAAGATAAGAGCGCTTACGTCTAAGAAGCTTCTCAAATTCAAATGACACAAAGCAGTTATCGGCTCCAGTATCAAACAAACATGATGCATATATACCATTCACGAGGAACGTACCATTGACCACGTTGTTGTCAGCTTGAGCCTGGCGTGCGTTGATGTTGAAAGTTCTGGCGTGAGCGGCTTGTTGTGGAGGCTGCTGTTGTTGTTGCTGGGGTTGTTGAACTTCTTGTTTCACCACTCTGTTCGGGCACCGGTTTGCGAAGTGGTTAGGGTCACCACATACAAAGCAGGTCCGAACATTGTTTGCCGGGGCCTGTGCAGCTTGAGGAGCTTGAGGAGCTTGAGGAGCAGGTAGCAGGGCTTGGTTAACAGCGGCTTGAGCTTGCGTTTGACGAGGACCATAGCGGCAATTCGCAGTGAAATGCCCGTGAACGTTGCAGTGGGCACAGAAACGGCAGGCCACACCCACCGGGTGATGATAAGAACATGTAGCACAGAGTGGGTGGGGGCCGGTGTACGCACGCTTAGCCGGCGGCGCATTGATCACTGGCGCAGTGCGCTGTGGTTGTTGCTGTTGTGGCGGTACTGACTGAAGAGGAGCAGCATTGGTTGCGGCGGCGCAACTCTTGTTCTTCTTTCTTCTTCTCGAGGACTTGGAGGCTTGAGTAGTAGGGTTGTCGGTTGATGCGGTAGTAACTTGATGCAACGACTTGGATGGCTTATCCCAGACACCAGCCTTAACTCGCTTGTCGTTAATCTCGGCAGCGAGTAGGTAGGTTTCCTCGATCGATGCGGGTTTGGCGGCGAACACGAAATCTGCAACACAATCCGGAAGAGCACGGATGTATTTCTTGATGGTCATCTCGGGAGTCTTGACCTGGTCTGGACAGATAATGCTCAGTTGTTTGAAACGGGCGGTGAGACCAGCGTTGTCGCCCTCCTTCTGCTTGATGGTCCAGAACTCATCCTCCAACTTTTGACGTTCGTGGGGAGGACAAAACTCGTCCAGCATGATAGCCTTCAGTTCCTCCCACGTTAGCTCGTAGGCAGCGTCGTTCCCGCGCTTATTCCTTTCGGCTGTCCACCAGTCCAATGCCCGCGACTGGAAGACACCGGTAGCATTGAGAGTTCGAAGATGATCCGGGCATCCGCTTTGACGAAGGGTAACTTCCACTGAGTCAAACCAGTGAAATAAGCCTGTAGGGCCCTCTTCACCGGTGAACTCCTTCGGTCCACACGCCTTAAATTGCTTGAAACTGAACGGAGCTTTGTTGGATTCAGTGAGGGTTCGGGATTCTTCCGACGACTTGCTGGTGTTTTCGTACACCTCACTGACAGCTTTCGCTACAGACCTTGAGATGAGCTTGGCGAGACGTCGGTCTCTCTTTTCCTGACGGGAAAGGTTTTGGCGAGTTCTTGATGATGACGACATGGTCTGCAATAGACATCGCCATAGGGCTCAACACAACGAATTCGAATCTCGCACGTCTTAGTTTACTAAAGCTTAGAATCACGTCGCATCTCACGTCACGTAACACATATAGACACATAAGCACATAATCATAGAGGCACATAAGCACAGAAGCAATTTAGAGCACATAAGCAATTAAGCAAATAGAGCACTTAATTTCCTAAACACGTACGCACTTTTATCACAGAGGCTGTCAGAAAACAGAACCCTATAACCACAAGTCGAGTGTTGTTCGTTTTGCATATCGGATAGCATCACATTGTATCGTCTAACTTAGTCGTATAGCGTAGCATAGCACACTGGTTTCGTTTAGATCACATCAACAGGGATTTGAATCGAGATAGGATAGCAACAAAGGTCACGCAGATTGATAACAAATGGAGCAATCAACGAATCTTAAAACACGTAAACAGGTAAATCATATAAAATCAACAAAGCAACACTCAAAATCGGAAAATGGATTGTCTGCGGCTACTAGACTTTGACTAACCATGGCAATTTAACTATCCACAGTTGACTTGTCGTCACTTTCGACTCTAGGGGACATGTTTCTGCCTCGATTCTTGGGCATTATGCACGCGCATTCTAGGCCATACTCGTGAGTTCAGGTCGTTGGAGTCCGTCAATTGCCTTGGCGAGATAAAATAAAGTTGGAATAACTGCCAAGGTTAGGGTTTCACCCCTAGCTCAGCAATTTCTTCCTTGTTTTAAGAAAATTTTAGAGGAAAATTTTCATCAAATTACGGGTTTCAGCCCTGATTTGGTATAATTCTCCCCCGTTTGCTGATAGAAATTTGCACAAAGTAATTGGCAAAATTTGTAATTTAGGCAGGAATTCGCGGGTTTCACTCCTAATCCCGTCCAAACTACAAAATTTGGCTCGGAGTTCGGATGTAATGATAGAATAGAAGGAAACAACATAAAATAAGCACATAAACTTGGTCTCTTGGTTCCTAACTATAGTCTAGGTCTCTAAGACAGCGATCCGGACTAGATCGTGTCTAACCTAATTCCCAATAGTTATGGCTCTGATACCAATCTGTCACACCCCAACCGATGGCGGAATCATCGGGGCGCGGCACTGAGCGAAACAGATTGTTCAGAAGTTTCCATAACAACTATCATACAATTCAGTTATATAACACGTCCCATACCGTGTCCCAAATAATATCAAGTTATCATAGAAATCAACTAAACAATATGGGAACTGTTCCGACAACTCAAATTCTTAATTATTACAGACCGAATTAAATATTGTTTTAAGACTTCTAGACGGCTAACTGTAGATCTTACTGACTACAGGTGCCAGTACAAGATCTACAGAGAATTATGGCCCTGGAGCAGGTATGTGGACACTGTCCTAAGGTCACAGGCTCCTAGAAGCTTATTATTGCCTCGCTTCCCTAGCACGCTAGTAGCTTAAGCACCTGTCACATACGTTAAAATAAAAGTCAATACACATAATGTAAAGGTGAGTACACAAGTTTGATATAGCATATAAAGTTCGAAAGTTTACGCATAACCAAGCACGTACACAAGGGCAAACGATGCATGTAAATTATCAACATGGGACCATCGATACCAATGACTTCGAGTTGACTGTCCGAGACAGTTCGCAATACATGATTACCACCGTAATCCATGCAAGTAATTGTCCTTAGCAACCCCCGTGTGATCGGGTGCTGAGTCCAAACTATAGTACTACGTTGCTAAAGCAGGCAGATAGCACTCCACGTGTAAACATAATAAACATCAATCATTTAGACAAGTAATACATGCAAGTAGGTTAGCGTTCAAATAGTTTGTGTTGTTTGTGAATTTGATAGATTACGTATGTAACACCCAAAAGTGCGGAAAGCAAAAAGGGATCGAGTATACTCACAGTGGTTGATCGTGGATTGAGAGGAGCACTGAGAATAGGTTAGCCTGAATAGTTCGATAACAATACAATGAGTAATGCGGAAAAAGTAATCAGTGGAAACTGGATCGGATAGACCATTCGATCGGACGCCTGTTCGATCGAGTGGGCTGTTCGATTGGGTTAAAGTCCGTTCGAACGTCCCGTTCGATCGGCCGGCTGGCTCGATCGGCTGGTTCCTTCAAGTGGATTGTTTCTTCCTTTGATGTGAAGGATGTGTTTGTGTATGATGGTTTGTACTTTTGAAGTTTTTGCAGCATTACCTTTCAAGTTGGCCGATCGAACAGTCCGTTCGATCGGTTGGTCCAACCGATCGGTTAGCATTGCACACTTGGTAAGTTGTCACTCGATCGGGTGGCATGCTCGATCGGGTGACATTCCAATGTTTCGAAAAGGTTCAGCGTTGAAGTGTAGTATCTCATGATTCGATGAGTAATGTTTACAATCGAGTGGCTCGATCGATCGAACAGAACTCACTCAATACTACACCTTGTGAGTTTGTGGGCCCAGATGCTAGTCGATCGATTAGCCTAGTCGATCGGCTGGCTTAGTCGTTCGGTTGGGCTGTTCGTTCGAATAGCCTAACCGTTCGGCCAGCTTCTGACCTGGTTAGTCCGTCACCTAGCACTTGGTTATTTCCCGTTATTCTATTAACGTTTTAGAGATAGTTGGACCACAAGTTGAAACATAAAAACCTCAGCCTTTACTTTACTCACTGACTCGGCTGGAATCACCCAAGCTCGGTCAGGGAGCGTTCAAGGACCTAAGTTTAACGTTTAACTCGTAATCGGTAATCTCGTGGTGAAGTCCGAATCTTGAACCATGTGTTTGTTTAGAATGATTTATAGGTCGGTTCAAGCTTCGTTTTCGCCGGTTTGAGTGTAAAAGAGTTGAAAGATAGATGGAAACCCGTCCTTCAATCCTTTTCCACCGTGAAATGTTAAGATCTTTGGTAGATTTTAGGTTGTTCATGTGGAAATCGGTTAGATCCAAGTTATTCATGGTGGAATGATGCCAAACTTAGTGTTCTTGAAGAACACCATGATGACATCACCCAAGAACACCTAGATCTTGGTGATTTCACGGTTGGAATTCAGATTTTGAAAGATAGAAAGATGGAGAATCGATTAAGGATCAAAAACGTACAAAGATTGGAGTAAAATACTTACAGGTTTGAGAGAAATCTGAGAAATGGCGAGAATAGAAGGCTGGTCGGTTAGAGCTTTTCCAAAAGTGGAAAGCTTGACAAGGACAGCCCTATTTATAGGCTTCCAAAAGTGGAAAGGGGTTAGCTGATCGAACAGCATCCCTGATCGAGCGGCTGCCCGATCGAACAGCCTGTTCGATCGGCTAGCCTGTTCGATCAGGTTGCCCTGTTCGATCGGCTTGCCTGGTTTTGAGTGTTTCGCGACGATTTTTGATATTTCGATTTCGATAGATTGAGGAGTAGAGTGGGATAGAGTTTCTATTCAAATTACTTTCAGTCCCAACTACTATATCTAACATACAAGCATTCTTACAACCCATTTTCAAAGTCGGTTTCGATTGTGTTTGATTATCCTTCGAGTCTCGATTGATTTGATTGATTCACCACACCTTTTAACATAAAAGTAACATGCACAAGTAACACGTAAGGCACACACACACGTATAAAAGCATTAAAATTATCCACACTTGAGTTCGATGATTGATTTGATTAGCTTGATTATTGATTGACTAGCTTTATTGCATTGTTACTTCCTATCATTCACAGTCGGTCGTTGATTCACAGTTCGATTATCGGCCGATTAGTTTGATTATACAACACTTACTCCAAATAATATGAAAATCAAAATGAAACTAAAATGAAATTAATCTTTATTGATCTTTAATTCCAATAACAGTCAACTCTTGACTTTGACTTTGACTTTTGGGAAAACACGGGGTGTTACAAATGGCTCTTCAGATTGAGCCTTAAACACAAAGATTCCTTCTTCTGTGTCAGCAGAATACCCCGAGAGGGCAGGCTGAGAAGAGGATGTGCCTTCGCTCCTAGGCGAACCAGACAATTGACGATACGCGTCAGAGGGTCCTTGGTCACTCATACGGTAAACTAACAGATAGTCAGATAACACATAGCAAGAAAATACAATTATACACGTATTTCCGTAATTTATTTCCTAACACTTTGAATTTTCGATGTCAGCAGAACACTTCTGTGGCTGAATCAGTGGCATAGCTCTGATACCACCTTTTGTCACAGCCCCCGATCCCTAGTTCCCGGGAACGGGCGGCCGTGAGCCAGTTTCGGTGGTATCACGTTTATTTATCCAATTTGGCAGCGGAAATTTTCTTCAGGACCGTAGTTAGGAAATATTTAATCAGAGTAAACCACCTCGTTTGATAATATTAAACACGTGGGTAAAACCCAAGTTTTCAGTACACGTTGTTCATAGGAATAAATCCTATTTATTTAATAAAAACATCCTTTTTATTCTTAGGTAACTTTATTGCCACTTTTCCAAGCCTTCAGTGCTGCCCAGCTGGCTTCTATTTGGCTTTCACATATTGTTACCTGAAACGCGTTTTAAAAACATTTTGTCAGTGGGAAATACTGGTGAGTGAATCCCAGTTTAATCAGGTTTGAATAAAAATAATTTCACAGTGAACAGTATTGAGGGCGATCCCGCAATTACATTTGTTTCCAAGTTATATCAATTATCACCCGTTGGTACTGTCGAACCCGACTTGTGGAAATATTACTCCTTAACCAGGTTGTAACAAATTTTGTATACAAAACCCCAACATACCCACGATAATTGTATTCTTACAAATACTCAATAACTGTTATTCGCATGGAAAAGTATGTAAGGTTTTGTAAAAACAGTTAACAAAAAGGTTTACAAAAAGTGGATCAACTCACATTGCTGTCTTAGGTTATTCTTTAGGGTTTCCTGGTGAATATCTATAATTTACACAAATGCACGTGTGTTAGTATAATAACCCATTTTAACATTAGTAATACCCTCCCCGAGACAGCATTCCAACGACTACGTCGGGCAGAACCACGACAGCCGTTACGGAACCTTAGATCAATCGGGCAGAGTATCTAATACGTCTCCAGGGGTTATAATACTTACATCGTAGCAGAACCTCGCTATTTTAGGGGGGTATAATGCCCGGGTATAATAACACTACTACAGAAATTGAGATTGAAAGAAAGGAAATGAACGAACAGACTGAAGGCCCGTTGCCCTCTTTATATAGGGCTGTAATCGTGTCTCCACACGGCCCGCGTGAAGAACAGGCCAAGCTTACGCGGCCCGCGTCAACGCTGGGTCAACACGTAGCTTGGCTGGGTCATCACTAGCTTGTCCGGGTGTTGGGCCACGTGGCGGCCCAGGGCCGTGCCAGATTTTAGGACGCTCGCGGCCCGCATGAACTTAGACGAACTCATACGCGGCCCGCATGAACTAAGGATTTCAGCGGAGTCCGGTTACACCCTAATGCGGCCCGCGTTAAGTTGAGGTGAGGTCATACGCGGCCCGCCTCAACTTAAGATTTAAGGTTTTTAATTTATTTTATATGTTAAATTGTATTTTGGGCTCGGTTTTCACATACGGGGTGCATACAAAGACATGTTGAGATATTTTAAGATATATTAGGGTGTCAAAATTATTATGGGGGTGTCGGTTTTACCGAGGGTTGTTATAGCTTCCTTAACAGAATTAAACAAATAACTAACATGAGAGTTAGTGACAAAATTAAATGTTAAGGCTATAAGAACCATAATAAGCAGTCTTCTAACAAAGCTTTTCGATACCTTACATATTCTGAAGATTAATCAAAATACAGTATCAATACTTAGGCTATCTTCACTACTAGAGAAAAGAGGTTTTGCTACCGCATTTTCGGTCGCAAAACAGTGGCAATTGCTCTATTGCCACCATTTTGTCACCAAAAACTCGGTGGTTAATACACACGTAGCAATTGCCCTATTGCCACCTATTTGCTACCGCTTTATTTTTTGCTACCGTTTTGTCACCGTTTGTTTGCCACCATTTTGCTACCGCTGTTTGTCACCATTTTGTTACCGCTTTTGTTTTGTCACCATTTTGTTACAGGTTTGTGTCACATTTTCCACCGTTTTGCTACCCACTTTTTGTCACGATTTTGCTACCACTTTTGTTTTGTCACCATTTTACTACCGCTTTCTATCATCATTTGCCACCGATTTGCTACCACTTTTTGTCACATTTTTCTGCGGTTTTACTACCATTTATACTTACCTGCCTGCCATTCCATAAAAATATAACCATTTATACATATCACGTCCACAAAATATACATCCAAATCAAAATATCAAATAACCAAATCCAAACTAAAAGTGTGTATAGCTATTTTTGACTAACATTATTAATATTTGAAACATATAAACTACTGCTCGAGCTACTGGAATCCATTACGCGACTCCAGAAATGTTGACCTATGTCACATTGATGGCTTCTTTGAAGCAGGCTTCGATTCTTTGCAACATGGAACGCCAATTGGCCTCACAATTCCAACGAACATCCAAAAATGCCAAAGGAGCGTAAAACTCTGCATGTAGAACAGATAAAATTAATGAAAATAGTAAAACTTTTGGGTCAGCCTAAGCCGTTTTGAATTTTTACCTAACTCATTGGTGTCCATAAGCCGTTTAATAATATCCCCACCATTGCCACCCTGCACTTGTCATAAAACAGAAATGATTAACAGAAAATAATAAAAGCAAGAAAAAAATATGTACAAGAGGTTGAAAAAAAGTTAAACTATTTGCATAATAAGCACCCTACAAACCAATCTGAACATGTTATAATCATTATTTTTAATGTTAAACCAAATAACAGTTTTATCAATAAGAACCCCCATGTTTTAAACATGGAAGTAACATAAAAGATTACTACCTACAAGAAGACGACGGAACCCTAGTAGGTGGGTATGACCGGCATGACCAACCGCTCTTAACTACTCACATCACTCGTTATCCGATAAAGCCTATACAACCATCAAGGATAGTTGAAGTGTTTAAAGACAAATCAGACAAAAGTAAGCTTTAATAAAGTGAATTGCAGCAATAATAAGCATATCATAATAGTAAAAACAATACGTATATGACAGTTGAAGTGTTAAAATAACCTGATTAATTCAGAAAAGACAACATTTATTGTTGTTTCAGCAGAATTGTAGACATCGAGTGTAATTAAAATTCTAAGTGAAAACTAAATAAATACTTGTGTAAAATATCCCTGCTTCTTAGCATTCAATTTCCTGAAATATTTCAACCAGTAACATATTACTTAAAGATAAAACTTGTCGATCAAAACTCGATATACTAGATAAGAAGAATATAAAATGAACTAAAACAATTATTTTTATTTTATATAATATATGTCCGCGGTCTAGGAACAAACATACAACATCTATACCAAACAGTTAGAAAACACGAAAACAGTTAAAAGTTAATCTTACATCAAACTTTCCTACACGACAAGTGCCACTCTTATGTCAAATTCATGAACATTGCGTGCCCGCAAGATAACACATTGCAATTCTTTTCAAGCTCGGCAAAAAAAAGAAAAAAACTTGCTTGAAACCAGCTCGTAAATAAAGAGCCGAGTCAAGGTGTGTTCATATAAGTCAAGTATGTTGTTTAAGAAGCCCAACTTATATAGACAAAAGAAACTCATCCTCCTTTTTATTCGTCTATCAACATGTGCCAAAAAAAATTCAATCCATGTGCACGAAAGAAAAAAAGTTGACTTCCAAAAATACATGAGCTTTATTTTATCTGAGACTTGGTCGAGCTCAAATTTTAGCTCATTAAGAATAAACGAACCGAACTAATAATGTAGCGAAGAAGTGTTAAAAGGTAACGCATACATCATTGCATAACGCTTTAATCCAGCTCCAAGGCTTTGTCGTAGAACCTCTGCACCGCATTTTGCATAATAAATCTGTTACAGAGCTGTCATGCTAGGAATGGTGAGTCATACAACACAATGAACTAAAAAATGTGACAAAAAGCTGTTACTGGTTTTATCTTCTTATCTGTTACAGAGCCGTCATGTCTTCTTATCCGACTCGTTCCCCCTAAGCACCCTGGTCGTATTGTATCTCAACAACGAATCAAAAACCATGTGGAGCCCCTTCAATAATTCTTGAGCAAGTATATGTTTTAAACTGATCAGAGCATAAGGCCGGAGTTCGTTCATTGCAGCAGTAACACTTGGTTACAGTTGCACACATTACCGACTAATAAGTGTAATCACAGCATAAGAAAAGAATAAAAAAGTTATTTACATCTTACCATTAACGAAAAAGCAGCTGCTCGACTTTTCCCCATCTCTTGCACGACTCTAGCTGCTGCATGCAGTACAGGACGTGAGGAACTTCGAAAAGAATTTTTCAACCTGAAAAAATGTAAAAAAGAATAATGTTTTCCAAATTTAAATTAGAATTTAAAGCGAATAGATATTTGATTTATTTTTCTAACCAGGCTGAGGCAACCGTTTGTTAATTTCAAAACTTGTGATATAATTAACACAAACTATGCCAAATATTTGTGGTAGAAAAATTAAATGTAAATAATCAGAAGGAAACCTTCTCATGACAACTTTGATAAGGAGATGTGGACATTTTTTCTTCGAAGATTTACCCGCTTTATACGGTACTTTGAGAAATTCCCTAGTTAGATTGTACCATCCAAGGGCTCGTACCCCCATCTGTTGGTGCATACGTCTGTCGACTTCGTTTTACATCGAGTCTTGCATTGCTAATGGCACAAAGATCGAGAAAATAAAGCAAGAATGTAATTCCGCACGAAGCAGCTAATTTTGCTTGAAAAGGCTTCCGGTAATTCCGTGCGGTATTAGTCTTTAATTCTGTTTGTATCGTAATTTCGCATGAGCTGTAATATCGTTTGAATGTGTTTCATGCATAATTAGGTCAACTATATATAGATGTAATACCGTGTCATTTGTAACGAGATTAGCATAGTGTTTTCTGACGGCGAAGCTCTGTCGAAGTGTCTACTGATCTGTAATCGTGTGAGAATCAATATAAAAGAGAGTTTAAGTGAAGATCTAGCTGAATTCAACTCATTATGTCTATTTTCGCCTTTCATTTTGAGTAGAACGCCTCTGAACGACTCATTTCGGGTCCGACAACGATCCTACATGTGGTATCAGATCTCAGGAGGAGGAGTTCTGCAGATTTCAGCTTGATTTCATCTTATTCTCTTACTTCTACACCTTCTTTTCTAAATTGAACAAGTTTCCACGGTTAAAATGATCTGAATTTCTCACATAACATGCAAAACTGTGTTTTAACAAAGCCTTGAGAGAATTGAATCTAAATTTGTTCTAAAACTGACAAAATCTCTAATTTCGCTTGAAATTTTGTTTGAAATGATGACATCAGCATATTAATTCCGCACGAAATCACAGTTCTTGGATTAATTCCGTTTGTAACTGCATATAATTCCGTACGAAATTAATAATTTCGTTTCAAAATCTGTTTTCGTTTGAATCTGATTACTAATTCCACACGGAATTTATTTTTGTTTGAAGTTTCAAACGAAATCAGGCAATCTCGTTTGAAGTGTGAAATTTTGCTTGAACTTTTAATTCTATTTGAAGTGTGTCTGGTGCAGGTTAATTTCGTTTGAAAGTGCTAATTTTAGAAAATGTGTTACCGAATCATGGAAGAAGAGTTCTACAACGCGTTTGCTTCATCCTCGACTACTCCAGCTGCCATTGCTCAAAGCATGAACATGGAGAACGGAACTGGAACTTTGCAAAAGCCCCCGAAGCTAATGGGCATTGAGGAATATTATGGATAGAAAGATCGTTTCGAAAACTGGGTGCAAGCTAATCATTTGAGATCTTGGGAATGCATTGAGAAGAAGTATGTTAGACCTCGTACAGATTTGGGTGTTACAAAAGCAATTTCGGAATTGAATGACAAAGAAAGAGACATGTATAAAGCAGAAAAGATGATGATCAGTCTTCTACAACAAGCTGTAAAGGAAGACATTTTTATCTTGCTTCAACATGATAACACTGCACGTTCAATCTGGGATGCATTGAAGGTTAAATTTGAAGGTAGTGAGAAAATGATTAAGAGCAAGAAAACACTGCTAAATAAAGAATTCGATTTGTTTTCAAGCTTGGCAGGAGAAACATCAAAGAAGCTGATTGAAAGATATTGCCACTTAGTTCGATCTACGTCTTTGTTGGGAATAGAGAAAAGTCAAGATGAGTGGGTCGACAAATTGGCTGATGCTTTACCTCAGAAAGAGTGGGGTACATTTTTGATGATCTTGAAGAACACCGGGGAATATGATAATTTGACTATTTCACAGTTCATTGAAAAGATTGAAAGTCAAGATCTTGAACAGCAAAAGATTGCAAGGATGAACAATCCAAATGGTCAACAAGATGTTAAAATGTATTACAAAGGTGGTGTTCAAGATGTTGAAATGAGTCCTAAAATCCAAACTGCTTTTAGTGCTGGAAATTCATCTGATTCAGTCAATCAAAGTCCAAACAGCAGCAGTGGAATTTCTTCATATCCAAGTGTGAATCCAAAGAGTTCAACTACAAGCTTTCAACATCAAAGCTCAAAAACTGGAAATGGTTGTGTGCTACAGTGCAACATTGCATTAAATCTTCTGAATGGTCAAAGCTTTTCCAAAGAAGTTGCTAAAGATCACATGGAGCTACTTGCTACTGTGCTCCAATCCTATGAGGGATTGGTTTGTCACACCCTGATTTCCACACATTTCACCGGTGGGCCCGGTGGGGGATTACCGTGACATAGTTGGCAACAATAAAGTCAAACCACGCAATATTTAAATGCATAGCGGAAGCATAAAGATAGATTATATTTCAACCATTAAATGTAATATCCAAGTATCACAAGTAGTCGAAATAATCCACAGGGGATCAAAATAAAATAGGAAATAGTGTTCAACAGATAATGGCGTCCCAAGCTTGCGAGACTCTAACGATGCTAAGGAGTGGCCAGCCTATTTCGTACAGAACCTGCATTTAATCTTTTTGGGGAAAATACGTCAGTTTACACTGGTAAATACATTCAACTGACACTTTTGTAAAATGTTTAATAAAATTGATTTGAATGCACAAGGCACAAAATTCTTTATAACTTGGGATAATTTATCATTCAAATCTTGTAAAAGAATTACATGTTCACTATGCGTTCGGTCGCCCGGGTCGTGCCGGGTTTAAGGTTAATTGACACACCACATAGCATAAAACCGTGGCGGGAAAACCAACGGTTATACCTTTATAAATATGGACACATTGTCGGGTGTACGCCTACACCCGCGTGTCAAGGTCGTGGCCATTTCGTAAAATGCTGCCAAGGATATCCGGGACATGGTCATTAAGCTCCCAAAGGCGTAAAGCCAACAAAACCAATTTTTAAACGGGTCACATTGATAATACCTAACTACTAATGAGTTACGGTCAATTGCCCGACCAAGCGGTATTTTATATACCGTAACCCAAGCCCGTATAACGGAAAATAAGTTAAAAGTATTTACCTGAGCAAGTAATAACCTCAATCAAACAAATGCAAGTATCTTTTACTGGTCTCCTATTCTGGAACGAAGGTTTATAACAACCTATTAGAATCCTAACGGGTCTTTAATTTAGCCTTAGCTTAGACCGGTCAGTTTTCAAAAGATAATTACGGTTTAATCGCGTGAAAGGCGAAAACCGGGAATGGAATGTGATTTGGACCCAACAAGTTTGAAGACTTGTTTCATATGGGTAATATAAATACACTCTGGATTTTGAGGTAAAAATGATAAGGTTTGACCCGTTTCGGGGTTTATGTAAACTAGTTACATAAACCGAACCGTACGCGCAAATGGCGTAACGGGTAACCGTAAGAGTCCTACACGGGTTTCCTAAGTTAATATGCTCTAAAGAGGTTGTATATCAGTAGGATACCTTCCATAATGCCCGTAACGAGTTTAATTCCAATATATACCCCGTAGGGGTATTTCGGTAATTTTAAAGATTATAAAAGAGGTTTCCGAGTTCTACAGGAAATCTGAGTTTTCCGAACAGTTTATAAAGTCCAAAATACTCTATTTATCAATTAAAATCTGTAGCCACTGGATTCGGGTCAAAATACCATGTAGAACTCATTTTACGTCCGAAAAGGGTATATTCGGTATTTACCGAATCAATGCCATAACCGCAGGTTATGAGCAGGTTAAAAATAATTAAAAATCTTTAAAAATTCCAAAATATTATTTTACATTAGTGTGTAAAAGGTTTGGTGTCGAAATTTGAGTTTAGATAGGTTTTATGCTAATTGCGCCGTTTAATTACTAAAGTTTCCGTAATTGCGCTATTTAGCATAACTCCTATTCTAGACCTCCGATTAACATGAAATTTTAGGGACATGCTTAGAAATCAGTAACCAAGGTTATTGTCATTTCACATGTCCAAAATTCTCGTTTTAAAGTAAAAAGGGCGTTATGGTCAACTTTTGAGCTTTTAACGGAAATGTGCAAAAGACTCGGACAAACAACGAACCGGTCACAGAGGGTTATACCATCATGTAACCTGGTCCTAAGAGAGTCCTAAGGCATATCTAATTCATACCATAATGGGTCAGAACTGAAGTCAAAGCAAAAGTCATAGTTTTGCGACTTTCGGTTCCGAACTGGGTCGAAACAGTAAATGGTCGAATCAATCAAGCTTAGACTAGTTAATATACTTATTATCATGTTATATGAGTGTTAAAACAGGTTACACGCCATCTACATTACTGATTATGCATAAAATCGCAAATTAGCATTCTGTTGACTTTTTCTAAGCAACTTTGACCCAACATTTGGACTAGTTAGAGTGGGAATCAGAGGGTGCCATTTTAGGGGTTTATTGCCCACATAATTACCAACATATAACTATCTTTGTTTCGATTAATCACTGGACCATTTGTGATTAACCGTTAAGTCAATCGTTAATTACGACGGATTGACTTTTAAGCAATAACTAAGCAAAACTTAATTAAGAAAGATCAAGCACACTTACTGAAGTCTTAGTGAATGACCAGGAATGCTTAGAGAGGGCTCTTGTGCTCCAGAAAGCTCCAGGAGTGAAGAAATGAGGTGTGAACAATTGTTACAACATGAATGGCCTTTTATAGCAATCTTGGATGAAATAGATCATGACAACAAGGTCTACAAGTGTTCATGGATGATCAACAACTATCCCTGAGTGCTAGGGGACGTTTAGGGGGCGCCCATGCTCTCATTATTGCTCAATAAGTCGGTTAAAACACCAAACAGTGCTTCTGTCCGACTTTTCTACATCTGGGGCATTGACGCGGCCCGCGTAAAAGATCAGTTAACTTTTACGCGGCCCGCCTGAATCCATATGTCAGAGCCCATATCTTTCCTGTGCTCGCGGACCGCGTAAAGTCCCTTGTTTCTTTTACGCGGCCCGCCTGAGACCTATTTTCAAGATTTTTCAAATCTTTTTAATGATTGCACTAGCCTTTGGCGTTTCGAAGGGGTAACTTTGCACTTTGGGCCTCTTTTATTTACGTATAAGGGCCCCATGACTTTTACCCGCGCCGTTAAGTCCCCGGTTAGTTTACAACTACCCGAAAAGTCCTAACTTTCAATGTTGACGCTTTTAACCCCTCGCATACGAATTTGATCATAACTTTCTCGTTTTAAAACGGAACTTCGCGAAATTTATATCGTATAGTCTAGTGAGCATAATTTACTGTTACAAAGCCTCGGGTTTGTTAAAGGGTCACTCAGAGGTATAACTTAAACATGTTGACACATTTAACCCCTGTAGTTTGTAATCTCTCACTTTCTTCCACATTTCGTTCTGTACGATCTATGATTTATTCGTTTGAAGGTACGAGCATCATTTAGGGTTACTGTACAGTATATTTATCCCTTGTTGATATTTTTAACCCTCGAATTTACATACTTTCAATGTTTGTCAACTTTAGTCCTTTATTTAGTATTTAATACCACGTGTGAACTTATGACATGTGTCAATACATTATTGGTCGCAAAATTTCGAGGTGTTACATGGTTGCTGGAAGGATCGGAAATCCTATGCTGACGAAAGAAGATTACGATCAGATTGATGCTGAAGAAATGGAGCTTATGGACATCAAATGGTGTTTAGCGAGTGTCTTGAGGAGAGAGCAGAAAAATTTAGAATGATTACAGAAAGAAATGATTTTCTAGATGCACATGTTTCAACTTTGGGTTTTGATAAATCTAAAGTAGCTTGTTTTCGATGCAGGGAGAAAGGTCATTTTAAAAGAGAATGCAAAAATCAAGAGGCTAGTGGAGCAAAGAATCCGTTTAGAAAAGATGATTATTATCGAAAAGCCATATATCAACAAGTTGGTCATCAACCACAACAACAAAAAGAGCCACAAACTGCTCATGCTAGAATGATCGAAGATGCAAACAAGAAAGCTTATTATGGCATCATTGATCAAGATGATGAAAAAGTGGCAGAAGGTTTCAGCTGGGACAAATATATTCCACTTGATTCACAAATTGTTGCTCTAGTTGCAAAAGCCATCCAAGAACCTGATTTGTTTACAGAATGGATGAATGTGATTGGTGTTAAGGCTAAGAATCAAGATGAAGAAACTATTTCATCGGAAGAAAGTTCAGAAAGAACAACGGTTTTTTATCAAACACCATCTGATTCTGGTTCTTCAGATGACAGTTCAGAAAAGACAATAAGTTTTGATCAAACTCCAACTGATGACAGTAGTGATGATGAGGAAGAAAAACATATTATTATTGCAAAAACTCAGTTATCTCCTGAAAGTTTTCAATTTTATTTTGCAGATTGCTTGGAGAAACTGAAGGAGAGATGAACAACAAAAGAGCAGAAAAAGAAGAAATGTGAAAGTGTTGATCAAGAAAGAAATTCTGAACATAGTGACAAAGTTCAATTTGCTGAAGAAATGTTTCAAGTAATCAAAAAGGTGGTTGAAGCCAATGAAAAAGTTGTTGAAGTCGAAAAGATAATTGAAGTTGAAAAGATTGTGGATGTCATCAAACCATGTGAAAAGTGTTTAGAATCTTGCAAACAGTGTGCAGAAAAAGATGAGAAACTGAGTGAGAAAGACAAGATGATAGAAAAGCTACTATTTGATCTCAACTACGTAAAAGAATCCTACGATGTGTTGAACAGAACAGTAACTGGTTTGCAAAAGACTAATTCTGAAAGAGAAGATGCACTGACAATGCTGAATGCTGTGATGATGTCGAAGCAGAAAGCTATAAATTTCTACATTGAAGAAAGTGCAAAGTGGAAGCAAGAGTTAGAAACTGAAAAGATAGAGAATGAGAGAATCAGACGATTATTACAGAGTTATTCTAGTTCTGATTATCTTATTGATCGAATTTATCCAACTGTTGCAGGTATGGAAGCTTTTCAAGATGACAAGCCGAAGAAAAAGGATACTGGTAAGAAACAGAGTGTTAGCTATAATAAGTGTCCGCCTCCGATCTGGGAAGGTTATTCTCCCAGAAAACCAAATGAGGAGTAAGTTCAAAAGGCAGTCAATATAAAACTAAAGTCTGATATAACCGATGATTTACCAGAAAACATTGACGTCACTTTTACATCATCTGACACTGATCATGAGTCCGAGTTAATAAAAAAGGTGGTTGATCAGGTGTTGGATAAAGATAAGGAGTCTGAGTCTGGAAATTCGAGTTCGTTGGTCAACAGTTCAAAGACGTCGGTTAAACGGGTTTATAGTAAAGAATTTTTGTTATCAAAATCGAATTTGGATGAAAAAACATTCGAAGTTGCATATACTTTGAATGATTCTGACAAATTATATTCTGATAAAGAGTTTCCAATAAGAAGTGTTAAAACTGATTTGATAAAAAAGGTTTTCAAACTAATAGAAATTAATATTTCTGAAATAAAAGATTTAAATCTTTCTGCAAAACCTAAAAAATACACTTCAAGAGTTCAGCAGCGGTTAAACAAGAAAAAAGGTTACAGTTCTGGTTCTGGTTTCCAAAAGAAACCAAACTACAACGGTAATTTCAAAAGAAAAGGTTTAGGTTTTATTCCACCTGAAAATTATAGAAATGAGAAAATTTCTAAAACAAATACAAAATTTGTTTCAGGAACAAGCTGTGAAGAGGAATCGAAGAGCTCATTCTGGAAGCAATCAAACAGAGAATTCCTTGCCCAGAAGCAAGAGAGAATGGGGACTGGAGTTTTTCATAGAAAGGAGACTAGAACTTGTTTCAAATGCAATGAAGTTGGTCACATTGCATGGAACTGTTCTCAAGAAACAAAAACAAAACAGGAAGTCTCTGAAAAAACAAAAAGAAAAAGTTGTTGAGAAAAATGAACCACCAACTGAAAAATTCAAAATTTTTGAAAATTCAACTTATGAAGTTGGTGAGTGTTCAAAGAAAAACTTTTATAAAAGAAGATCCAAGGACAACCAAATGTGGGTTGTTAAGAAAGTTGAAGTAAAACTTGGCGATGAATCTGATTCCACAAAATCAGAGAAGCCACAAGTTGAGGCAAAAGTAGAAAACTCAGTTCCGACAATGGATGATGTGAACTTTCCACCATTACGAGCTGAGAATTTTAAATCAAAAGTTGGGAAGGTTGAGATATCAAATCAATTCTATTCTAAAAAGAAAGAATTTGATGTCGAAAAAGCTTTTAACGGAAATGTTAAAAAGATTTTTGGAAAAATGGTTGAGGGAAAGGTTAAAGGGGTAAAAGATTTTTATGAAACAAAGAAAGCATCATATTACCCAAGTGAAGATGAGGAGAAAACATCCAAGTTTGGTCAGGCTTGGATGGCAGTTTTTCACTAGTAAAATCCTGACTTGCCGGAGTTCCCAAGTTGGTAATCGTGGAACATGTATCGGCATCTTTCTTAACAAGGTTTTTGAATAGGTTTAAGTATGATTTGCCGGAGCTTCTAGGTTGGTAAGAGTGGAGCAGGAATCGGCATCATTCTTCTTGGTAACAGGTTTGATGGTATTTACCTACAAGTTTGTTTTATCCTACAATTGGTATCCTACAACTGGTAAAGAGGTTTGTTCATAGATAGTGATTAATCAAGGTCATTAATTTGAACTTGATGTAATCTTATCATTACAAGTGGTTAAAAGAGCAATATGATGAATCCCTAACCTACAAGTGGTTTTTAAAATCAACAAAACTTATTTTCCGGAAAAAACCATTTTGATTAAAACAAACTGAAGTGTTTTGAAATCTTAATGGGAAAATAGTTTGTTGTAAGGGGGAGTTCTGATTGTTTATGCCGAGTGAATGGCGAATTGAAGCGATTCACAAAAGTTATCAATTTACTTGTACAATTTGTTTTCAAATTTCTTTAAATGTATTTGCATTTTAGGGGGAGTAAAATTTTTTCTGAAAATACAAAAACATTAGAAAATTTGAAAAAGCCAAAAACATGATAAAATCAAAAAGAGTTTTGTTGTATAAAAGAGGAAATGATAGTACATCAGTGGACTATCACAACATGCTAAAGATTTGGAAAGAAAAAATGTGATAAACAATCTCACTGCGAATATGCCAGTAGATTTTTATACATTTACTAGATTGTTTTCGAGATATAAACATAAAATTCATACTTGCTTATCTCGTGGGGAACATTTTTTTGGATGTATGGGTAACCCCCGAAATCTTGTTTGAAAGGTCCCTCTTTCTGAGATACTAGTTCTTTATACTCAGTGATATCTGGGGTATTATCCCGGGACTTTTGATTTTGCGGAAGCAATGGCCTAGTCCCCGTATAATACTTTGCAAATTGCTTGAAATATAGCGCAACCCTCGGTTCAAAAAATGATGAAACATTGAAAAATGCTAATCATGTGCTGTTGGAAAAAAGATTCTCTAAAGGGAACACACCAAAATTCGAACCGTCATCTCTTTGCTGAACGGAAGTTCTGACCTGAGCTCTCACGGTTTCGCATTTAACCCTTTTACAGATATCATCTAGGTATACTCACCTATAAGACTGAATATTGGGATCTGGATACAGGAGTATATTCAAGAGGTGGGACACGCGATTAAGTTTAAGTTCTTAAAACATTAATCTCGTATCTTGAAACAGTTGAACTTTGTGTGAAAATTTAACTGGACCAGTATACTGACAATCTAAGTGAATTGTTTAGAACTTAAAATGAAATGAAGCTTAACGGTGTTGGTGATATGTCTCATAAACTGATATGATCCTCTTACACAAACTCACAAAAATATTGTTTATAAATATTTTTTTACTGCATTTTGTTATATAAAATCCAAAAAGATTTTCAGTGTGTTTTAGCATAATTTTTGAAAAATTCAAAAAGATTTTCGACAACTGTTGTTGGAGAGCTGATATTCAAAATTCCAAGTGCTAAGCATGATGACATTTCGTGAGGGGGAGCTTGAGAAAAAGATTTTAAAGTCTATCATACAACTGGTCATCAAAAGTTTTATAAATGTTAAATCTGTTTCTACAACTGGTTCATCAGAAAAGGATCTGTAAGTGGTGTCTGTGATTGACAAATATTAAAATCATAAAACTTATGTTTGTGGTAGAGACATTGCAGGTTTGAAATTTGAGAAGAGTCAGGTTTCGATACCTGAGGACTCTATGGTTAGAGAAAGCCAGGTTCAGATACCTGAAGATCAGAATGGATGCCAGGTAAGGATCCTGATTACGAGCATACCTCAAGGGGGAGTTTGTTTGCAAAAGGGGAGTCTGTAGATGCAAAGAGCCAGATTCTGATTCAGTGAGCCAGGGAAGTGGGAGAGAGGTGGTTTGCCAAGGGATGCCTTTGAAGTGAACCAAGCACCCTTATTTATAGCCTGCACAAACGCCCGGACACGGCCCCGTGTTCACTGGGCACGGCCCCGTGTCCATCTTTTTTCTCTTTCTTCATTAATTTCAATTGTCTGCATTATCTCCACTCGCCCCTGTGTTCGCTGGGCACAGCCCCGTGTGCAGAAGCGTATATGTACTATTAAGATTTGCTTGGATTCTACGAATCTTAGCGTTGACCACGGCCTATGTTGAGCTGACCACGCCCCCGTGTCGGGAATAGAAGCTGTTAGGATCGGAGGCTCTCATGATTGTGTTTGTTTGTATTAATCGAACATTCAGAGAATATGAAACAGTGAAAAGTGCAGCGGAAATGAATACAAACTTTGTAAACACAATCCAAAGAAGAGAATAGTATGATAAACAATTGCTTCACATTAAATCAAATGCTTGAATTATAAAGCAAATGATTACAAGCATGCTTACAATACTAAGCTCCCCCTCAGCCTGATACCCCAAGGTTGGTTGCACAAGATGAAAGGATTGGACTGGAAAAGAAGAATCCACTCAGTCAATCAAATGTAACAGTATAGGGTACTGCTCCATTTATAGGCAAACCAAACCACTGAGGCATCTCAGCTGACGTCACCATGATAGTGACATCTAACAACCTAACAACCTATAAACACTGTTCTATACAAACTACTGATTATAAGTACAATACAAAACAAGAGATAACTACTGCTTCACGTTCCTCTGTTGTAGCCTGAGCACTGATGTTGAGCATCAGTGCTTTCTTCAAAGGTGATCAGTCCTTGAATGGGCAGTGCTTGTGTCTTCAGCAGTACTTAGGAAACAACAGTAGATAAAGCAACAGTGTTTGTCTTTAGCAGTCTTTAGAATTTCATCAGTGTTTGGTTCATCAGTTGTTATAGTAAACAGTACTTAAGATCCATCAGCTGTTAGATTACCACTGTCAAGGGGAAAACCAAGTGTAAACAGCTGCTTATTCTGAATCCACTGTTGTGATCCAGTTTTGGCTTTCATTATCTGTTCCTCTGGTAGGGTTCAATCCCAACAATCTCCCCCTGGAACAGATAATGCCAAAACCCCTCATTATTCTGGACCTTTATTCCTCATCAGAAGACCCTTAGCTTGTTCTTTAAATTCTTCTTCAAACTTCTTGGAACTTGTGTCATCTTCATCCCTACACAGTGTAAGTTCAAGGAGATCCTGCAAATCTTCAACACTAAGGCCTAGTGCTTCTTTCCTTGATATGCACTTCACTTTGCCGTTGGATCTGAACAAGGTCAGTACGTGGGTCTTTTGATCAGACATCCACTTTAGTACTTTTAATCCAGATGGGTTTCTTGGGAGAGAGTTATTTCTTGATGAGTTTGGAGATGTTGGCCTTGAAAAAACTTGCAGACTTTCAGACATTCTTTTGAAGGCCATCTCAATGACATTGTTTGCTGCAGCTATGTCTTCTGCAGTCTCTCTTTCGATCAGCTCTTGCCTCTCAGTGTCTGTCATGCCCGTCGAAGTTTTTGGTGATGCAGGTTTAGTTTATACCTCCTTAATGAGGTTTTGAAGTTTTGCTGAAGTCTGTTCCTTTAGACCCATTTTCATGATGGTATCATTGAAGTACTCAGCTTCCTTTTCTTTGACCTCTTCACTTGACAGCTGTTTTCCTTCTTCTTGGTTTGACACAAGAATAGGATTATCTGCTGATTTGAATAATTTTTGAAGGTTTTCAATATGCTGTTCAAGCTTCATCCTTAGTTCACGCTTCTTTGAAGTGCCTGAAACAGTTATCTTCCTTTTCTTCAGCCTTTCATAGGCTTCATCAGTCTGCTGCTTTGACCATTTTGATATGGCTTCAGCAGTATCCATTTTTGCATCCACCAGCTCCTTTTTCTTTCTTTTGTACTCAGCAGTTAGGTCAGCGATGAGCTTTTTGTATTTACTCCAATTTGGAGTATTCTTCTTCTTTTTAGGATCATTCTTGATTCTATCAATCCTATCAGCCTTATGCTTTAAAGCAACTATTGGCCATTCTTCAAATTGGTTTTCTTCAGCAGGATAAAATTTTTCTTGCATAATGTATGCAAGAAGTTTTCTTCTCAGCTCTTTTCGTTGATCTGCCTTTTCTTTGCTCAGCTCTTGTGCAAAATCTTTTATCTGTTTGACTTTTGTGAGCAGAAAATCCAATCTTCAGTAATGGCTTCATCTCTTTGACCTTCACATTCAACCTTGGCTCTTATCTTAGCCTGTCTTGCTTTGAGCTCTAGGTATTCATCCATGTCTTCTGGGATTATGAAGCCAACAAGTGAAGGAAATCTTCTGTTTGAAGGATCATCATCAGAGTAGAATTGCCTCATCTCATTTTTTATAGCCTCTAATTCCAGTGGATATTTTGCAGCAATGGAATCATATTTGTCCTCATTTGCTTGAGTATGTTTTCTTTTTCTGGTGTAGAGCTTTGGTGGTTGTGATGTGAGAAAGGTGAGAGCAGTGGTGGATGGCTGACTAACAGTGGTTGAAGCAACTGGTGTCTCAACCGCTGTTGTCATTACAACCACTGATATGTCAGCAGATGTCTTCTACTTTTGAGCAGGGGTTGTGATGGCAGTGGTTTGAGTGGTGATGAGTGACTGACTAACAGTAGTTGGAACAACTGGTGTTTCAACCACTGTTGTCATTACAGCAGATGTTATAACATCTGCTGTCTTCTGCTTTTTGGCAGCAGGTGATGATGGGGTGGTTGTTTTTGGTGGTGAGTTTGTTGTTGGTGATGTGATCACAGATGATGGTGGAGCAGTAGTTGTGGTGGTGTGTGGTGATGTGGTGTGTGTTGATATTGTGGCTTTGGTTTGGCTATTTTCTAGCTCAATGTAAATGCCATCATCGATTCCTTTCTTTTTCCACTTGATCTTCTCTCCCTTTTTGGCATTATCTGGGAAGGGTTTGTTCATGAAGAGAACAGTGGAAGGAACTTTTCATGAGGCACTTTGGATATGAGCCTTGATAGCTTTAATATCTGCCAGAGTATCTTTGAATCTTGATTCCACTATGTTAGTCAGCTTTTGAACATGTATAGCATGCTGCTGATCTGCCAACTGCTTTTGTCTTTCCAGCAGTGGTTGGAACATGTTCCATAACTCATTTGCAGCAGGTGCCTGTTAAGCAGGTGCTTGAGCAGGAGGAGCAGTGGATTGGGCTTTCTGAGCTTTTAACAGTTGCTGTACCATATCCTTTATTTCAGCAACTGAGGTTTTTAGGTTTTCAACCCTGCCCGTCAATTCCTGATATTTTGAATCATCACCCGAATTAACAGGATCATCTGAATCCCCACCAGCAGTGGTTGTACCAATGTGTGACTTAGGAACTGAATCCCAAAAATCATTCATTGGTGCCCCTTGTTCTTGGTACTGGGGACTTCTTTCTACAGCACTTGATAACCTTTCGATGTTGCCAGTGGTTAAAGCAAACTCACTGGTGGTTCTCATTGGTGCTAATGTAGAAATTGCCTTCAAGGGAGTCTTATGAATGTAACCACTGTCCAAATGTAAACTAGTGGGTTCAACATTTGTAGTAGCTGCTCCCCTTGAACTACTGACAGGAGTTACTTGTAACTCCTGCAGTGTAACCTCCTCAGTTGTTGCTTGGATAGCAGAGATATCAGCATCAGACCCAGTCATTTGTGGGAGTATACTCTCAGTGGTAGGTGCTTAAGAGGAAGTGGTTTGTGTCTGAGTAATACCAGCTGCATGCAACAAGGGTATAATGGATGGTGGTAATGTGGGGGGTGAAGGTAATGGAGTTGAAAGAGACATGTTCTTGGGATCAGGAATATGGAAGATGGATCCGAGTGGGTCCAGAGCTTCATATTGTGGGGTCCCTGTGTTTACAACCTGATCCTTTTGTGAGGATTCATGAGGAGTTTGAGGCAGAGGTGGAGATCTTTCTTCCATCTGCTGTGAGGAAGTAGCAGCAGTGGTTATTGGTGACATTTGTGTTGTCACTGGCAGTGGCTCTGGGATCTCATCTTCCAGAGGTGCCTTTGTTTTGGGTTTGGGGGGCTTTCTGGATGTTTTCTTTTTGGTCTTTTTGGTGGTGGCAGGTGTGGGTTTCAAAACAGTGGGTGTGCTGCTTTGATCACCTGGAGCAGTGGGCTCAGCAGCCGATACCTGAGGAGCAGTTTCATCTGCTAAATTCTGCTCAGGCACCTCTGCTTTTGTTTTTATAGGTGCCAACATTCTAGAGAATGTTTCAGGCGTTAAACAGTTTATTTTATAATGAACACCTTGTTTGGGCAATTCTGCATCTTCTTTTACAAATTTTTGTTCGAGATAATAGCTTAAAAACCTTGGGAAGAGCAGAAATGCTTTGCTATCAACATTCTTTACTAAATCATCAAAAATCTCCTGGGAATAATTAAAATTTTTATTATTTAAAATTGCGTATCCCAGGCATTGAATTTTTGATGGTATTTCATTAAAAGAAGTTGTTTTATTAGAAACACACATCAATAGAGTGTGAAATAAAAACCTTGGTGCAGAAGGGAAGAAACCTTTTTGTAAGGTATCCCTTTTTGGTTGCTCTGCATAACCCCTATTCATGAAATCTTTTTTCAACTCAGTTTTCGAAAAAGAGGTTTTACCTTCCAGATCATTGAGTTTGAAGACTTCAGAAATAGATTGTGGAGAGATTTGAATCTTTTTACCCTGTATCCAGGAGTTGATGGCTGTGACAGTGTCTCCTTGTTTTTCAAGGGTGGCATTGTTCCAGAACTCTCTCTGGGTTTGTAGATAAATGGGAGCGTCTGTTGTTAACAAAGTTTTATACTTTGATGCAGATAAGGTGTCAATGATGGAGTCCAAGGTGTTGTCGGTTCTGGGTTTTGTGAGTATACCCAAATAGTTGTGAGGAGATTTGTAACGAATTTCTGTGGTTTCAGCGGCCATTTGAGTGGCATCAGTGGGAGCGGAGGAAGAAGACAGTTTTGATTTTGATTTCGACTTTGATTTCGTCATTTTTGATGAAGAAGATCGAAAAATGTTTTTGGAGTTATGAGAGGGAAACTGCTTTGTGAAGAGAATGTTTGGAATTCAATTCGACAGTGAAACCCTGTTTGGGGTTTTGATCAGGGTTTTATTCAGGGAAAAAGGAAATACTGACGTGGCAGCGGTTATAATGATCTGACAACTAAAAACTGACCACGTGCCAACCCCTAATGGAAGAGTAAATAATGGAGGACAGTTGTTTTTGGTGGCCACTGATGAAACAAACATCAGTGGTTACAACGGTAATAAATGGAGCAGTGGGTGATTTTTACCATCAGTGGATGCTTTTACTACATCAGTGGATAGCATATCAGTGGATAGAACACTGATTTTGTACAACAGTGCTTATCAAGAAAATGAAAGAGCAGGGGTTGACTTTCAGTAGTGGACAGACTTTAGAAAGCAGATGTTTGAAAACACGGCAGCAGTTAGGGAAACAGTGGTAGAAAATAAAGTGAAGACCATTAGTACAACAACTGTTAGTGCAGCAGTGTTTTAACTTTTGACAAATAATGTTAGCATCTGCTTGTTTAGATGTAGGAATTGATTTTGTCTTGTGTAAACACAATATCATGTCCAACATCTGTTGAGCTCCAGAAATGCTATGCTTAACAAAATACATTTTAGATGTAGATTATCAAGTTTAAATTGCCAGCAGTTATCTCAGAAATCTTTGTTCAAGGTTTTGCCACATGTTCATTATTCCTGACAGTGGTTTAGCATCCCAGATGATGAAGACTTTTCTACTAAGGCTACTCATTATGTGTCTAATTATTTGAACTAGAACATGAGTATCTCAGTAGTTCAAAATCAATCAATTTTTTTGATCTGTGATAAACTAACTTGAGCTTGACATGACCTTGACATGTGTACCATTTCCTTTTGTTTAGTTTTAGGAATAGTAATTTCACACAAAAATAAGGAAATTACATCCTGACCAGAGATGAACTTTTTACTATCAAAAATGAGTAAAAGTACAAAATATATTATATAAAAAATAATATATCTGGTTTTATTCTGAGAAAAACTTTTTGTAAAAATTTTGAAAATAACATCAAAAGGATCTGGTAACTTTCCAAATAAGCTCATGATCATATCATTCTCAAGTTATTTTGACTACTGTTTAGGATCATTTTCTTGTCAATTAATTGTAAATTCTTCTTTCAAGGTCAATCACTGGAGATGCCATTGTTACCTGAACAATTCTTGTATTTGATGAATGCACACAGTTGCATGATGACCATTGTTTACCCAACTTTGACCTCATAAGTGTTTTATGCTTATACTCTTTTTCTTTTGGCTTCAAAAGTTTTGAGATAAGCACACTTTTGAGTTTTATTCATTTTCTTCTTCCCTTTTTACCCTTCCCATTCATAAGTACTAAAATACTTACTGGGAGGTTTTTATGAAAGAATCCTCAATCCAAAATCATTTTTAGCAATGTTTTGAGAGATCTCGCCACATTTGTACATGTTTTATTACCAATTCTCACATTACGTATGATTTGGACTGTTTAGACTCCAGTTTTTCTTAATGTGTTTTGACAGGGTTGATTTGATCCTTTTGAGGATTCTCAACCTGCTTTTTATCACATAAGATTTCATGACTAAAGTTTTATTTCCCTCTTTCTATGTTAACAAAACACTAGTGTTTATATGAACATAGGTTTCGTTAATCTGAGGTTCATACTTTAGTATAAAATATGATGAAATCATCACAAATTTCATAACAACAGTTGAAATCAATTTTGAATGAAGATAGCCATACATAGTTGCCAGACATGTTGTCAGATATGAAAACTATGAGTGATTTGAGCATGAAAACACTTGTTATTTGAAATTTGTGAATCTTATAACATCTTGGTTGTTTTACAGAGTATCAGATTCATCATTTTGAACATGATTTCTTGTTGCTTTGTTTTTCAACTAAATACAATCAACCTTAGTATCAATAAATTTTGAGCTGAACTGTTACGTCAAATTGATTGTTAGATCGAATTTGACTGTCCGGGCTCTGATACCAATTGTTAGGATCGGAGGCTCTCATGATTGTGTTTGTTTGTATTAATCGAACATTCAGAGAATATGAAACAGTGAAATGTGCAGCGGAAATGAATACAAACTTTGTAAACACAATCCAAAGAAGAGAATAGTATGATAAACAATTGCTTCACATTAAGTCAAATGATTGAATTATAAAGCAAATGATTACAAGCATGCTTACAATACTAAGCTCCCCCTCAGCCTGATACCCAAGGTTGGTTGCACAAGATGAAAGGATTGGACTGGAGAAGAAGAATCCACTCAGTCAATCAAATGTAACAATACAGGGTACTGCTCCATTTATAGGCAAACCAAACCACTGAGGCATCTCAGCTGACGTCACCATGATAGTGACATCTAACAACCTAACAACCTATAAACACTGTTCTATACAAACTACTGATGTTAACAACTGATTATAAGCAATACAAAACAAGATATAACTACTGCTTCACGTTCCACTGTTGTAGCCTGAGCACTGATGTTGAGCATTAGTGCTTTCTTCAAAGGTGATCAGTCCTTGAATGGGCAGTGCTTGTGTCTTCAGCAGTACTTAGGAAACAACAGTAGATAGAGCAACAGTGTTTGTCTTCAGCAGTCTTTAGAATTTCATCAGTGTTTGGTTCATCAGTTGTTATAGTAAGCAGTACTTAAGATCCATCAGCTGTTAGATTACTACTGTGAAGGGGAAAACCAAGTGTAAACAGCTGCTTATTCTGAATCCACTGTTGTGATCCGGTTTTGGCTTTCATTATCTGTTCCTCTGGTAGGGTTCAATCCCAACAGAAGCTTCTATATCTTGGTCTTTTCTGCAGACAACTGGCCACGCCCCCGTGTCCGCTGGGCACGGGGCCGTGGTCAGCCTTCTGTTCTCTTGTTTTTGCTTGGGAAGATGCTGTCGAGGGGTCGGGCATGCCACGTTTATTCCTTTTCTTTGTATTTATGCTAGATTTGGCTGCATATTTGTTCCTTTTGTTCAATTAAGCTCATTTGGTCCTGAAAATACAAAAGGAAGACAAAAGCACACTTTTTCCAACATTAGTACTGAAAAAGGGTTAGTTTTATGCCTCAATTGATGTAATTTATATGTTGCATTTTACACACATCAAATACCCCCACACTTGAATCTTTGCTTGTCCTCAAGCAAAACTCTTTATAATGTGGCTTACACTCCCAAATGGAACGGGTAGAAGAGAAGTTTTGGGCTTGTCTTGAGTGTCGGGAATCCAAGATTTTTATTAGGTTTTATTTTTACGCTATTTACAATCCTATTCATTATGATTTATTTAGAGCGTTTCATAAGAGAAATTACTTATTAGGGCATAACATGCCTTTTTAAAATTCCGTTTATATACAAGTTCACATACCTCACGGGAGATCACTCAACACTCGGCCGAAGATGTATTTTTGTGTAACACTCGAGACCGGCATGGAACTTACCTCTACCATATGCTTGCCAAGCAATCAATCCTCCTCTTTTTTAACTATACACCTTTGTAAATATCAAAAGGACTTGGGGAAGGGTTAAGCTTGGGTTAAAGGTAGGTCGTTTTGGGTTAGTGGTTAGTAAAAAGGGCTAAGAGCGTAAAAGCTTCGATCGTCGTAAAACTTTTTTGTTTTTGTGACTTTTATTCAAACGAAGCATATTCAAACAAAGTCTCTTTGAGGAAGTTGTTTGTTCATTGCTAGACTTCATTTTTTTTTTGCTAAGCAATGTCACATGAAAACCGAACTTTTTACTAAAATAAAGGGTTTAAAAATAAAAAGGGTTTTGGTGGGTAAAGGGTGTTTGTTTTGTGGGTTTAGAAACGAAAAGGTTTAGGCTCAAAGGGGTTAACTAGGGGGACTTTTGGGTAGGTGATAAAAAAATGGAAAATAATGGTGTTGAAAAGAAAAAGGGTTAGTCCTATTGCCTCCATCATTTACTTACTTGGGTTTAAGTTGGTAAGGACCGGGAATGTATCGTCATGGTAAGTTCTAGAGTCGTAAAAAACCAAGCGGCTATTCACACAAGAAAAGAAAGATGAGCATTTAATTTAAAGATGTATGCTTTTATGGTCAATAAAGGCTCAAACTCACTTTTTGTGGGAATGGGTTTATAATGTGATCGAGTATATATAAACAAATTTTAACTAGATTTGTCATGCCGTTTCATAATTTTCTTATGTTGGTTCTTTTTATCACGACGCTATCGGTTGTAAATTTGTAAAAATATAATCTTTTTAGAACTTGTTATTCCCAAATTAAACCAAGACAAGTAAAAAAATGAAAAGTTTTTGAAAAAATTTGGGGTGATTGATACGTGGTTGAAAACCGGTGTTCGTTATTGCATAACTTGATGTTTTTACATAAGTTTTAAATTCGGATAGCCTACTTTTAATCAAATATGTGTTTTGCAGGTTTGATAGAGTTTAAGGAGCTTTTCAGGAGCTTTACGAGTCACCGGGTCAAAAACCGGAGCACCGAGATGCGTTACGGATCAACCGGGAGTGCAAGAAGCGAAATTCGGAGAATTGGAGTTCAAGAGGCCGTCGCCAACGGGTCTAGGGCCGTCCCGGACGGGCTCTAGATCATCCCGTCGACTGAAACACCCGTATCCAGCAACATAGGCCGTCGGAAGAAAACGAAGAATGGGGAACCCATCGCCGACGGCCCCCCACCCGTCGCCGACGGGTTGTAGTTTTCTGAAACGCGAATTTTTGAGTTTGTTGGGTTAAGCTTGATTTCCATTGGTCCTTTTGCATTCAATTGGGGAGTTACATGTTTTTGAGAGTTTGAACTTGATTCTTGGAGCCATTATTCACCTATTAGTCATCACCAATTCCATATCTACAACACACATCACCCGAATCATCATCACTATCCACAATCAATCATCCACAACCCTAACTCCATTCATCAATCACTTCACCATTACCAATCATTCCATAAACCCTAATCACCCATCATTCCTTCATCCTTCAAGCTTCAAGATGATCTCAATTAAATTCCAAGCATCCGGTGTTCAAGCTTCTTAAACCATGAGCGGCTAATCACCTTGGTTTCACCCCGGTGTAGGTAGTTGTTTAATTTAGGGTTTCGAATTGTTTCTTGATTCAACTTTGTGACAAATTGTGTTTGATTTTTGAATTGACAATAGTTTATATTTGTTTCGTATTCGTAAATTGTCGAACGATGTTAAAAGTTATGACTTTACGAAATGGTTATGTGTAGTTATGCATTGCCGTGGTTAGGTTTTACTTGTGTTGATTATAAAGTGCATTCTTGTCCATTTTTTGAAGCGTTGATAGTTATTGGCACCTAAGTCACGGTACACTAAATCCGCTAATCGTATGCAATTGAGTTGGATCTAAAAACTTGTAGAAACCCTAGGTTGGCAATTACCGAAACCGGGTGTGAACCCTTTTTCTTATTATTGTTTAGTAATCATTTTTCTTGCAATCGTTAATCATTAGTTGTTAATTAATTAAACCAATTTCATTAGTTAAATTCACATCTTTCAATTAAACAAAAATACAAAAATATCTGGAAAGCTTCATAATTTGTGACACTTTTTGATAATTCAATCGAATCCATTCACAAACCACATACTCTTCGTGGTTCGACCCCTTGCTACCACTAGCTATTTGTTAAGGGTAAATAGGGCTTATAAATCTTATCTTTGACCGGAGCGCGACACTCCGATCAGTGATTAGCGGTTCCAATAGAGTTTTGTGTAAGGCTTGTTATTAGGACTTGCAAAATTCAAGTTTTAGCATCCCCCCACACTTAAAATACACATTGTCCTCAATGTGTCCCAAAAATAAGTTTTTAGGTTGATTGAATGTGTAAAAAGGTGTTAAAAACAAAATTTTATGATACTGGGCATCTGGACAGGGGCCCGTGTTGGTCCGGGCATGGCCCCGTGTTCAGATTGCCAGTATCATAATTAACAGAAGGCTGGGCACGGGGGCGTGTTCAGTGAACACGGCCCCGTGTCCAGTTACCTGAACTAGGCATTTTCTGCAGAATCTCGAGCACGGAGCGTGTTGTGCTGAGCACAGCCTTGTGCTGAACTTGCTGTAATGAAGAAAAATTGTCGGGAGGATCTGTTTTTGTGCATGGGGTGTGGGTTCAAGTTTCCCTTAGTAACCTCCACCATTCAGAGTGTGTTTTATTCCTGAAATTAAAACTAAACTAGAAAGCACAAAAGTTAATCTAAACTAAAACTAAGGATAGTTCTGGGGAATGCCTCTGTGGTGCGCCACGTTTATAAGGGTCCTTGGCTAGACCCAAAGTCAGTCATATGTTACCCAAGTGGGATGTTTGCATCCCATATTGCACCTTCGGAGAGCATCATCCTAGCTTGAGTCTATGACTTTCATGTAGTTGACCGGGTCGTCGTCTTCTACTCTTTTCCTAACCCCAAACTCCATCTCCATGTCTACCATTGCGTGGGCCGTGGATAGGAATGGTCTTCCTAAGATGAGTGGTACTTCGGTATCTTCCTCCATATCTAGTATGACAAAGTCGGTCGGGAATGTGACAACCCTCACTAAACCAGGTATCCGTACGACTTAATTAACAATAATTTACTGCTTAATTACTGTGCTTGCCTGAAATTGTGGACAAACTGCTACTTGATTACTGATACTTGTTCATACCTGCATCATACTCTATTTACTGTCACTACGTTATTTACATGCTGAACCTTAGTGACAAACATGATGCACAAAAGCACAGTAGCACAATGAACAGATGACCTATTGAACGTCCTGATATAACTAGCACCAGGCAGATACTGCCTCTAAGGCCTGTATGAGCCCGAGATAGTTTACTACACTAATAGTGAGTGTGGAGATACAAGGGTTGTAGAACTGCGTCTCTAGGAATAAGTTACAGTGACAGGATGTGCCTAAAACGTACTCTAAGTACAAAACACAGCACTTTAACAAAAAAATACAGCTTTTAGCTAACTAATAAAGTGCCAAAACATGATAAAGATATTACTAGACACTTTCCAAAGTGTCAGGAATAAGTTGTGTCACTAAAAATAGTATTAACGACACTTTAAAGCTTTGTCAAGCGCTTTAACGGATTACTATCCAACCGAACAACCGGACTATACCCGGAACATGAAAATATTGCCATTTACGTTGTTTGTCTTTTTCTGAGCCAGTTAGGGTCCCTGAGTACCCTAACACCCACTGTAATGCACAACACACTAGTAACCGGGTTAATCCCTAAACTAACTAAACTAACCAAACTACATGCTAACTAAATGGTTGATTTGGAACCGGGTTACCCCCCCCCCCCCAACCGAACTCGTCCCCTTGGGGAGACCCCCTTGTACTATTTTGATTAAACTAATCTCTTTTGTCTAATATCTAAGAGACATGAAATCCTATGGTTAATTACATTAGGAATTGCCTATAAGTTCTAGCATATGCACACATGATCATTTCATCACAACTCACCACTCAAAACACTCTCCCTCTCTCTAAATAACTCACGGCCGAACACCCACACTTTCAACCATCCATCTTTCGATTTCCTTCATCCAATTCCAAGTTCATTCAAGTGCTAAGGATCGCATACGAGGAGGCTTGGTGCATTCGGAACTCGAAGGACCTCATCTCATTGCTTTTATCCACTCATTTAACGTCTAGAATCTTCCTTAGCCTCGAGCTAGTAGTAAGTTACTTTAATCACACTCTCGAACTATTTTAAGACGGTTAAAATGATATGTAACGGTTAAAACTCGTAAACATACTAGATGATACATAAAAGTCTACTAAAAATGCTAGTAATGATGGTTAAAAGCTTGGATGTTGTGTAAATCTTGTAGTATTTGATTTGTGTAGTTATTTAGGCCCGATCTATGTTGTGGTAGCTCGGATCATCGTTTAACCTGGATTGGTCATGATCATGGATCATGACATAAAGATTGTTTAAGTGTAACAAGGGTTAAATGATGAAACTCTACCACACGCGAAACTTGAACTTGTGTAAAAATGATTTTACTTACGAAATAGTGTTTAAAACTAGTAGATCTACGGATCTACAAGCGGTATTCTCAAAGAACCAAGTGTCAAAGAAATCATATTTTCTAAAGCCGGATCTTACATGAACAAGAATGATTTTTAAACACACAAGTGTGTAAACACTTGTGTAACACCAAGTTTCGACAAAGAACTAGTTTTGTCAAAATTTTACAATAAGTTGTAAAGATGGAATTTCTTTAAAAACGAGGTTTTTATGAAACCGGATTGATTTACATAAAGATCCACTAAAAGTAATGGGATTTACTTCATAGTTTTGAAAAACTATAAGTTCATGTAATTTTTGCGATTTACATATTTATTGACTAGTTTGTTGTTCTGAACATTGTTTTGTTTGAATGAGAGAATTGTTGGGTTGATTTATAAAAGAAAATGATACGCTTGAAAGCGTGGCCACCTCCCGTTACAGAGGAAACTCTGGCGAAATTTTCCCAAAAACCTAACACTTAGAATTATTTTCACTACAAGTGTTAGAAATACTTTTCGACTTGTTTTCAAATTATAAATTTTCGCCACGACTTTATTTACAAAATATCGGAGGTAGGATTTCACAAAATAAAACTTGGTAAATATATATTTAGTATATATTTTTCATAACGTCACCTGATATGTGTTTATGATTATTTTGTGAAGTATACAAATATTATTTTTAGGATAAAAATAATATTATCAAACATTAACGGCTCCAAAATAATACGAACGCTTTCACGATAAATATATAAGTTACACCGGTAATTATTATTACCAGTCGATCGTTAAAACGTAACGTACGCATTATTAAGAAAATATGACTGAACGCGTATTTTGTCAAGGTATTATTTTGGGAAAATTAGTGTAATAGAAAATATAATATTTTTGAGAAGAATATTTATATTTTGGAGTTAGAAATAAAATATATTTTAAGTGAGACTTAATAATATATTTTGAACACACATGAATTAAATCCCCCATCCTTGGGAAGGAAAATATTTACTAAATAATTACTAAGAGTAATTACGAAATAGTTGTCTAACTATTTCCCAAAAACTTAAACCATAAAGCTAAGGCACGGCCGTCCGTCTAATAGAGTTAGTACGTGTAGGTCGTCACACAGCTGCTTGATCAGGAGACATACTTGGTAGAGATGCACCACTGTGAGTTCATGTCCCCCTTTTCTCTTAACTGTTTCCAGTTTTATAAACTGCGTGGGTGAAATACATGTTACTATGATTACAAGTACTTTATACATGGTATGGTTAGCGTAAGGAGGTTTACTACTTAGATCATGTGAGTGGGTAGGCGGAAACTTGAGGCCATTAATCCTCATGGTAGGACCGAGGGACAGGAGCGGTAGATCTATCTGGGTGTAGCGAGCCCAGCCCCAGGCCAAACAAGAAACGGACCTCGGGGTGACTTTGTGCCCAACGCATAAATCCGCTAGGTTTGAGTCTTCCTACTTGCACTTCACACATATCAATGGCCTTGCAAACCATTGGTGATCTCTTTTTCCTTATTTGCTACATACCAGGATTTTCTACATACAAAGGTTTATTTACACACTTACACATGAACTCGCTCAACATTATTGTTGATTTTTCAACTTACATGTATTTCAGGGAATTAAAGGATCTGGCGTGGTATGACACGTTTTCCCGCTGCACTAGTTTCGAGGTCATCCGGGTTTAGGGGATGTGACTCTTTCCTGGACAAGTCACAGTCCTTAAACTATGTTTATGTCGTGTTGATGTTTGTGTCTGTTGAACACTGTTTATGTTGTTAGGATGTGTTTCCGTTGAGACAATGTTGTTGTATTTGGTTTTAAAACTTAATTAAATGGATGATCTTGCATGGTTTTTATTTCATATAGCTTGTTATGGTTAAGCTATGGTATTAAGAAGTCACACCAAAATTAACCACGCTTCCGCAAAGCCAGGGTGTGACAGGGAAGACAAAGTCTCCGACTTTTACCAATAGATTTTCGGTGACACCTTGTGGATACTTGATAGACCTATCGGCGAGTTGTATGCTCATCTTTGTGGGGCTTGTTTTACCTAGCCCGAGTCGGTCAAACATTGATGCGGGCATGAGATTTATGCTAACCCCAAGATCGGCTAGTGCATTGAGTATAGGTGATCCCCCATGGAACAAGGGATGGTGAAACTTCCTGGGTCGAGTTTCTTTTGTGGGAGTTTATTAAGTAGTACGGCGGAGCATTCTTCGCTTAAATTAACTAGTTGCAATGTTTCAATTTTCCTTTTATGAGTGAGAAAGTCTCTCATGAATTTTGAATATTTAGGCATTTGAGTGAGTACTTCCACAAATGGAAGATTGATGTGCAATTGTTTTAGTAAATTTATAAATTTTGTGAATTGCTCATCGGTCTTTTGGCGAAATAACCGACCGAGGTAAGGTACTTGAGGATTCTTGGTAGGCTCTTGATTTGGTGGAGGAGTCGCCTCTTTTTGGGGTGTTGGTGAAGTTGCGGTTTGGTTAGACGGGCTCTTTTCAGTTGGAGGTAGCGGAGCCTCCTCGGGACCTACGGTACGGTTTCTCAACGTGATGAGATGTACTTGCGCCTTTGGGTTGGTTTCAGTATTGCTGGGTAACGCGCCTTGTGGTCTCTTGGAGAAATTTTGAGCTAGTTGATTTAGTTGTTTTTCAATGTTTTGAATACTAGCTTGTTGATTTCTAAAGTTTGATTCCATTTGTTGAAATCGATCTGAGTTTTTCTTTTCGGTGTTGGAGATGAGGCATGAGATAGTATCTTCAAGCCTCTCTCGTCCCCCTTGTTATTGTTGAGAGAAATTTTGTGACTCGTTTCTTGGTTGTTGAAAGTTTGTTCGTTGGTTTTGATTTTGTTGGTTACTACTACTGTCGGGTTCTCTCCAACCAAGGTTAGGGTGGTTATGCCCTCCTTGGTTGTAGGTACCTGTCGGAGGACCTGACGGCCTAGGTCTATTATCAATGTAGTTTACCGTTTCTGTTTGACTATCCATTTCTTTCATACAACTCCAATTTTCATGTGGTCCACCACACCCTTCACAAGCCATAACCGAGGCCATTTTTGCCATTTCTAACTTTTTGATTTTTGAAAAGAGGGCCTCGACTTGGGCTTGTAAAGAGGTGCTTTCGTCAACCTTATGGGCGCCCAGGGCAATAGATTTTGTGCCTCGGGGAGTGTGCCACTGAAAATTGTTTTGATCAATTTCCTCAATTTGATTATAAATTTCATTTGGGCGACGATTACCTAGAAGTCCCTCGGAGCTAGAGTCAAGTGTTTGTCTTGTGTGTGGCAACAACCCATTATAGAAAGTGGATACTTGTTGCCATACCACAAGACCATGATGAGGGCACTTTCATAGTAGCTCCTTGAACCTTTCCCAAGTTTCATATAAGGATTCCCCGTCCTCTTGTGAGTATGTATTAATTTCAGTCATTAACTTAGCCGTTTTAGAAGGAGGGAAATACTTATACAAAAACTTTTGGGCTAGTTCATCCCAGGTGTTTACCGGTCCAACTGGGAGGGTGTTAAGTCAAGCCTTAGCTCGGAGGCGGATGTCATTTGATGCTCCGTTGATCCAAAAAGTATCACATATTTCCAAAAAGTTTGTAATATGTAAATGGGGATCTTTGTCCGCAAGCCCGTGGAAAGTTGCGGAGTTTTGGAGCATTTGAATCAAATGTGGCCGAAATTCGAAGTTGTTGGCATCGACATTCGGTGCATTGATAGAGGCCCCGAGATTACCTACCTTGGGCCGTAGGTAATCCATTAGGGTACGTTGATCCGCCATTGGAAGTGGGTCCCCCGAAACTTTCTCTTGGTTTTTAGCTTTAGGTCTTTTTCTTAGAAAGTGTTCAGGTTCGTCTAGAGGTTCTTTTATGTCTTTATTTGAACTGGAGCTCTTGCACTGCGTAGGAAGTTCAGGTGCGGCGCCTGGGTTCCAAGTCCTGGAATAAAAAAAAACAAAGAAAAAGTGTTGGTCAGAAGTTTCACCACGGCCTCGTGCTCAGCTGAACACGGCCCGTGGTCGGAGTTAGAGTGATTGTTTTCCGGATCCCTGTTACTGGAGAGTTCAACACGGCCCCGTGCTGCACCAACACGGCCCCGTGCTCAACTCTCTGTAACTCAAAAAATAAAAACTGCCAGTAACAATTTTGGGCACGGCCCGTGTCCGACCAGGCACGGCCCCGTGCTGTAGTCTACAGAAACTGAAAAATTGAGAAAAATCCTAAAAAAACAGAAAAATAAGAAAAACAATTAGGCCGTTGATTACTAACTTTCTTAAAATCCTTGTGTCCCTGGCAACGGCGCCAAAAACATGATGTGTGTGTAGCGTTATATGTTTTTGTTATATTTTAAGCCCATTTTTAACACTTTTGTCAAGTTTTAAATTTATAAAACACGATATTCTACTAACACTAAACACACATATGGGCAAGTGCATCCATCGTGAGCGTAGTATAGCGTTGGTAAGATACCGAGGTCATCCAAGGACACAAGAGCTTTTAGTACCGGTTTATCCTCAACGACTAATCAAATCAAAATTTTAGAAAAAGGTTTTAAACATGAAAATAAAAACTAAAAATGCTGAAAAATAAAATAAAAATAAAAACAGATAGACAAGATGAATCACTTGGATCCGACTAGCCTTTAGTGTAACCTTTGATGATTTCCGCACTTTTGCACTTTTTAAGAGATTATCTTAGTTAATGTGGTAGGCCCCACTTTTAAAGGTGGCGTTACCCTAGACTAAGTGGTTTGAGTCAGCAGGGATACAATCCCAAGTAGCCGGGTTAATGTATTAATAGTAGTTTACATATGAGGGGATCAAGCCATTCGCACCCCCGCCATCCAATACCAGTGGGTATTGAAGGAGGTCCTAGTAAGCTTGACCTAGGTCATTGCAGGATCTATACACTAAACAAGGCAAGAACCTTACCAAACCATTCCTTTAACCCCCGACCAGGTAGCCAACATATCTCTATATAGACCGTAGAGATATGAATGGTGTAAATCTTTTATTTTATATAGACAATAAAATAACGCCAAAACACCACGGACAAATGATAAGGAAGTTTCACCTTCAACATAAGAAACTAGTTATTAAAGTCATTAATACAAAACCAAATAAAAAGTGCGAAAAGATTAAAAATCAGAAGTATTACACTAAATGTTTGTCTTCACCTAGTGATGTAAGAGACTTAGGCAAACATGGCCTTTGATTGTCAAGAAGTCCTACTATCAATCTTGGATCCCGAGACTACTACACACACTCTAAGATGGATGATGGATGATGGTGGTGGATGAGGGTTGTAGTGGTGGTGGAGTGTGGGTGAAGTGGGAGAGAGGTGGTTTGCCAAGGGATGCCTTTGAAGTGAACCAAACACCCCTATTTATAGCCTACACAAACGCCCGGACACGGCCCCGTGTCCATCCTTTTTCTCTTTCTTCATTAATTTCAATTGTCTGCATTAGCTCCACATGCCCCCGTGTTTACTGGGCACGGCCCCGTGTGCAGAAGCGTATCTATACTATCAAGATTTGCTTGGATTCTGCGAATCTTTGCGTTGACCACGTCCCGTGTTGAGCTGACCACACCCCCGTGTCGGGAATAGAAGCTTCTATAGCTTTGTCTTTTCTGCAGACAACTGGCCACGCCCCCATGTCCGCTGGGCACGGGGCCGTGGTCAGCCTTCTGTTCTCTTGTTTTTGCTTGGGAAGATGCTGTCGAGGGGTCGGGCATGCCATGTTTATTCCCTTTCTTTGTATTTATGCTAGATTTGGCTGCATATTTGTTTCTTTTGTTCAGTTAAGCTCATTTGGTCCTGAACATACAAAAGAAAGACAAAAGCACACTTTTTCCAACATTAGTACTGAAAAAGGGTTAGTTTTATGCCTCAATTGATGTAATTTGTATGTTGTATTTTACACACATTAGCTCTATTTCTCTGCTACGGTTCTTGGTTTAAAGTAAAATGAGTGTTAACTCCTGATCAGGCTTATCTAATACTCATGATAAATGATTAATCGGCTAAGTGGGAGAATCTAAGATTAAATATATTATTACTGTAATATTTAATCTTGTAGCCATATAATCATTTATATTATATATATCAAAATGTATTATAACCTATTATATAATTAGTTGGTAATTGTTGATGGACCATATTCTATACAATCTTAAAGGACAAAGTCGGTGGGTTTCCCACCGGCTTTGCCTCCTTGCCCCCCATATTTTCATGATAGTACAATTTTAGCTCCTTGACTTTGTAACCTTCAAAGTTTCATAAAATGACAAATTTAGTCCCTAAACCTTCTACTTTGAATTTTCAAAACCACAACCTCATCTTTCAAACTTTACCAGCACCAACCATCTACTTTGGTTTTCCACCATCACCCCCTTAGCTCTTACATAGTTATGCACCAAACCTCTTCTTTTACATTTCCACCAACACCCTCTCATCTTTTACACATTTCCGCCACAACCCCTATACTTTTACACTTTGTCTTTTTTAGACTTTGTTTTTTACCCCTTGCACTATTACTCCATTTTTACACCCGCACAACTTTAAAAAAACTGCAATTGTAACCCCTAGACTACAACTCCTACTTTTGCAAATGCCAATGCATTGTGTTTTACATTTTTTTGTAATTGTCTTTTACGCACTGCATTTTACGAATTGTGTTTTGTCTTACTATATGTTTCAACCCGTCGCGCGCCACCGCAAAGCGCGGCGGGCAAAATACTAGTTACCCTTATTAACTAATTAGATTTCCTCTTGGGTGTATATATAAGGAGATAACTAGAGAGCTAAAAGGAGAGACAATAATCATAACATCATTAACATCAAAATCGCCCATTTCTCTCCATCCGAATTCCCCTTTCATTCGGCTCATCACCATCATAACTTTACACCCTAAGGAGGAACCAGATCATCCTGACAAGTATGTCAAACTCAATGGCTGCATCTCTGACTGGATTCTCTGCTGGCCTATCTGCTATCACAGGTATTTTTTTATATTTTCCATCATGTTTAAACAGAACTGATCAACACCTTATTCTTGATTTGAGTTTTTTTAACTAATGTATTTTGGGGTAACTTTGTAGAATAGTAACCAAGTCTTAAAAGTGTTCCAATTAGGTCACTCAAGTTTCAAAAGTGTTCCAATCAGGTCACTCAACATTCATTCTTCATTAAAATTAAGTGTTTTTTCATCCAATTCATAGGTAACGGCGGTGATGTGGATTTTTGTTTCTTTTTCTCTTTTATTTGATGATAACTAGAGAGCTAAAAGGAGAGGCATCTAGCTCGTTGCATCTAGCTCTTTTTCTTTTTCTCGTTGCATAAAATTAAGTCTTTTATTTTTTGTTTCTTTTTCTTTTTCTCTATGTAGATGCCTCGTTGATATATATATATTTTATTTTTTTTAAAGATAAGAGTTAAAAATTTGTTTGGTTAATTATAGTTCTCTCGATTCTAAACGTCTCATATCATCCAATCGTGTATTAAACTAAAAGAAAATGGCATCCGTTGGTCGGTGACTGAACTTTCAAATTCTTAAGTACCATCAAGCTTAACAAATCATTTCCAATATACAATGTATCACCAACCAATGGATCACCTTTTTCTTTTAGTTTATTCTTGTTAATTTTTATTTAAAAAAAACATGTTTTATATGCTTCATAAGTCATAACGTAATACAAAAGACTTGTATCATTTAGGTTACTTATTGTTTTCTTTGTCACACACAAAAACCAAGTATTATTGCATTGTAATATAGAAATCATTTGTCAATCAACCTATTATAACTATTTGTAGTTAAAGGCTACCAACATGTTTTTGTTTACACATAGAATACACTTTAAAGACACAAATAAGACAGAGTTGAATTCTCTAATGACATGGAAAGTTTCTAGACCAACAGTTCATACAACTGAAGTTGTAAAATATGTTGGATACAAATGCGAATCTTATGCGAATCATGTGAACATCAAATTAAGTGGCATAAGGAAAAATTAGTGCCATAAGAATTTTCGCAAAGACCTATGATTGATTATGAGGAGACGTATTATCCAGTGGTAGATGCATTGACTTTCTATTATTTTATTAGTCTGCTAATATAAAGAAAGAATTGATATGCGTCTTATGAATGTTATGTATCACTTGATACTGAAAGTTTACATGAAAGTACTGAAGGATTGAATTATGTAAGTCATGTAAAGTAAGTTCTCGAAAACAATGTGATCATTGTATACATATTCAGATTTGAATGCATTATGATTATTTTACATGTTGGATATAGTTGGAACACCTGATGGGTTTCTTAACGCAATTAAGTGCTTAGAAGTTTAATTAAAACATCTTATTGATATCTCAATAAATAGTGTACACGCATGGTACAATATGGATTTCAGAACTAAAAGCAAGTGTTCATGACATTTTTGCGTATGATATAGAAATCAATGAGGAGGCTTATGTAACAGAACTCCTAAAGAGTGTATGCAGATACGTTGTTTTTCAAAGTGGAAAGAAATATGTGAATGATTGTAAATGCCTCAAGCATTGATTTCAAAACCTCAACAATGTATATATATAGTATAGACTAAAATAGTGGATTCAAATATGGTATAATCGACTTACTCATTTAATGATGAGCTCATAAAGGAGAGAAATACATATGTTGTAATTAATCCATCTGTTTTTTCACTAAAAGAACAATGTGAGGTTTATAAGTATTATAACATATGTTGATGACATCATTAAATCTTTTGAAAAGATAACAAAATGAGCTCAGATATTAAAGCAAGGATTTGCAAATTAAAGATGGTAATGCAACTTTATGGCTTGATATGTAGAACAAGCATTTGCACAATTATCCATCAATCATAATACATCTAGAAGATGTTGGACATTTTCGTGCGGGTAAAGCTGTAGATATAATGTTGTCCAGTTAGTAGATATTGACAATGACTCTTATATCAAAGAAGCAAAGATCATTGGTCCAATATACAATAATTAAATACGAATTGTATTTATATATCTTGCTAGTTATACACGACTGTATATATCATTGAATACATTGACAAGATATAACTCGTCTATAGTCTATAGTGAAGAGACAATGTAATGGGTAAAACATATATTTTCTATACCTTTAAGGTACAAAAGATATGGGTTGATATTTTACTAACCCGTCAAAACAAGTTTGGCCAGTTTTTTATAAGTGCAGATGTAACACCCTAGTTACTAATTAACAATTTTATATGTAAACGCCAACAATTAGATGTGTAGTTAAGCCTATACATACTATAAAAATACGAATTTATTAAAACTTTTACAATTCATAAGTTATTCTACATAACGTGGTTGAATTCGTTGTTTAAAATTTACAAAGTGTTAAAGTGCGGAAGCATGTATCTATATTGTGTTCGGTCCTTCGTCGAGCTTGATCGTCTTCCGGCATCCAAAATGTACCTACATTTCATAAACACGAAATGCTTTAGTCTTACGGGCTTTAAAACGTGTCCAAACGAGTCCGGGAAACCATTGATTCCAAAAACAAAAATTTGAAAGTGACCTCCACCGTAACTTACGGTGGCGGCCTCTGTAATAAAATTTTCCTACCGTACAACAGTAGGCAACCACCGTAAATAATTCAGCTCCACCGTAACTTACGGTGGCACCGTAAGTTACGGTGGCCCCTGCATTCAGCCTTTCCATTTTGCCGTAATTGACACGAAATCTTTCGTATCTTTAAATTTGCTTGTCCGTTTGACCTACCATTTCTTCCTACATGTTTGTAATTTGATTCTCCATCATATGGAGTTAAAGTCCGACATCCGGCTTAATAAATTTTGAGACTTTTATGCATTCGGCTTATTACCTTTTTACAAGATTTTGACCCATCTACGCTTAAATGCATATTTCGACCCGTTAGAGATAATTTAATCATTTAAGTTTAAATCCCACTCTCTACTTTCACATGTCATTTTTCTACATTAAGGTATTCACATATCTTCCACCAAATTTACGCGTACCTGGTGCGGGTCAAAGTATTGACCCGTTTTAATACCTTGCCTTAATAATTTGCTGATTCATAGCCACGTAAATTCCATAAGCCGTTTTACCCTGTGAGCATTAGACTCGACATGCACTTGTAAGTCGTCAAATGGTGTTAACATTACCATTTGACCTGTTTAGTCTAAACGACCAACATTTTGCACTTATATTTGAATGGTCTTTATTTACCATTTCATTATTTAACCCATTTCGCCCCTTTTTGCCATTAAACATGGTTTTTATCCTTTTATTCGTCCCGACCTGTATCATTTCGTGTCGGAACCCATATTTCGGATATAACCTTGGCCGTGTTTATAATCTATAAAGTAAATACGTATCCTAAAAAAAGTGTAAGCTTTACTTACCCCGCGTCCGCGCAAACATTCTTCGCATCCATGATCCGTTTGACCCGTTCCTTTTCAAGCTCCCACCTAGCTTGTTTAGAGTCAACTATATCATAACATCCATAAGATGGTTAGATTGGTCATTCTATATAATGGCCATCACCCTATGGACCCCCTTTTTTTTTACACACTTATAAATTAAAGCATGCCATATATTCAACAACTAGTTTCATACCATAATTATTTTCATTCACTAATCGTTTGACCCGTTAGTGAAATTACTTATATAACAAGTTAGTAAGTGATTTTAAACACTTTAAGCATGTCACATAAAGTGCTATTTGTTCCTAACAATAAATACTTCATGACTAAACAAGTATACGCAATCATATGCCTTTTCCGGATTAATAATAACATTATTAATGTGCAGCGATTTTTCTATTCAGCTGCTGTAATCGACCATTATGACCCATTTAAATTCCGAACAAGATTAACATGTTCAAAAATGGATCGTAGAAAACTTCAATACCTTCGCAAGCATATAAGGTACACCTTCTAACGAATTTTCTATGATTTTATATGATTTTTATAAAATCAGCACAGCAACTATATTTTCATTTTTCAATCAGCTTTTAAGTTTTCTGAACAGCAATTTTAATCACATTTTTGACCTCTTTAACAACCACATTTGTTTCTTATGATTGAAAACAGTAAAAATTTACTTCATAAGCTTTCCGAAAAGGTATAGAACACCCAAATCGGATAAACGGTTGATTTTATATGATTTTTTTAAGATTAGTCAAAATCCATATAAAAAGCTATGGAAATCATGTTTAGGTTCCTTTCAAATTCGACCCAAACCACCAAATGCAACCTATTTCCATGGCTATAACCCTTATTAAACTCTTGGTAATGGTTAGAAACCTATAACACAGTGATTGTAGGCTAAGAGATGTCAAAAATATCATCTATTTCAGCACTTTAGTTTTCATTTAGGCATTTTAACAAACACCTAGTGTGCAAGATTCGTATACTTATTTTGTCAAGTTCTTGATTAACTTCCAACCAAGCTTCAAGCATCAATTTCAAGCCCTTATGTCTAGTGTTTATAAGTTACAACTAGAACTTGCATTACTTACCTAATGTTCATCTATTTTAACACTATAATTCTAGTGTTCATCCCATATTCATAGAACCCACTTAGCACCTACATAACTAGTTAACCAAAATACTAATTTATGGTGCTAAATTAGCGAGTTTACATCTAGGGTTTGTTTTCAAGAAATCATACAACACTAATTCAACCATAGCCTCTCTAATCCATACATAATTCGCGATTATGAAGATTACTCAAATATTACAACTTCACAAATCATCAAATATTTACATACCTTATGATCCTCACGACTAGGCGATCACGAATTTGTAATCATGCAGACGATTCGGGCTTGATTTGAGCTTCGATTTGGAGGATTTGCTGAACTAGGGTTTGAGCTCTCTCCTGGCTCCTTCTTCTGATCGCGCATACTACACACATGTATGTGTGTTTTCTTTTCGTTTTTTTTATTCAAGTGTTTTAATAAAACACTTCTCTAGTTGCCCATGTTTAGCCCCTCAAGTTTAGAGATTCATAAATGAAACTATAACCCATAGTTTATTTTTTAGTTACTCATTACTAACTAGGTTAATTTTACCTAGTTAACTTAGTGGGTTCCGGGAGTTAAAACCCGTTTTATTTTAAGTCCCGTTAAATCGGGCCTTTTATCCATTCTATTTTCCTGGAAGCTCTTATTCACCTTTAATCAATATTAGGATTATTCACTTGATTCCTAATATTTTCCGGTTTACTTTTACCGCTAACGGTACTTTCCCCGTCTTTAGTATTAACGGGGTTTAATTTCCAAACCTGTTTTCGGGGTGTTACAAGTCTACCCCCCTTAAAGAGGATTCGTCCTCGAAACCTTTTCTTGCTTAATTCACCGAGTTCAAACTCAATGCATTTGATCCGAGAAATCTTTTAAACGTTACTTTTACTTTGACTAATTGTTAGTATTACCAGAAAAGTATGGCAATATCCTTTTGGTTACTAATTGTCTACGTATCTCATAGTACATAGTGCAATCTTGAAATAGCGTAACCTCGTTATTTCCACTAGTCCGGTTAACTTAGCGATATTCATCGCTTTCATATACTATCAAATTATTTATGAATCCGTCGTTTTGACCCGTTTAAAGGTCCTTGGTGAAATCTTTCACTTTTAGCAACTATTCTTTTGTTCATGAACTTATAGCTTTATGATCCCTCAAATAAGTGATCAATATTTTCTGTTAGTGAGGTCTCATGGGCCGTCACTTTATCTCTTCGATCTATATACCTTTGTTGTTTACTTGACCGAGTCGCCAAACGTTGGCCACTTAGTCACATAGGTTTATAAATTATGTTTATTCTACATTACTCTTCGTAGTGAATAACGTGTTAAACAATTTCTTAATTTGGGTTTCGACCTTAACCGATCTCACTAACTAGATTTATCAGTCCAGTTACTTTGTACCCATCACTCGGGTCATAATATGATTACTTCACATTACTTCTCTTGACCGTGATCGCGTCACGTCATGTTTAGGTCTATTCCAACCTTTCTTTTCAAATGTATCGTCTTGCACTTATCAGTGTCAAGACTTATATCTTTCATGCCTATTACATATTCGTCTATCAGAATTCATATTCGTAAAAACGTCATTTCTTGCAAAAACCGGAGTTTTAGTTTAGCATTTTCCTTTTAACTTTTGTCAATTATCCATATCAAGGAAATTGATAACTCATAATTTATTGTTTTCCGTTCTTACTTTATGCGGGGAATCGTAACAAATTCCCTCACCTTACACTATTGACCCGTAGGTTCCTTCACTTAACCTCGTAGGCTATTTCCTTATGTTTTCACCTCTTTAAGGTGAGACCCTTATGATCCTTTTGCTTTAATTCATATCCCGCAGGTTATGATGATCCCGTAGATCATCTTTTATTCAAGTCTTTATTCAAATATGTATACATTTATATATGCATATGGCATTAAGGCACCCCCTCTTATGTTTTAGAATTATTCACGTTTACTTTTTGGATTTCGTTTGACCTTGACCGTAGTCTAAGGCTACATTGTTTTCTTTCGAATTATCCTTCCGACTCCTTGACTTCTAACGTCAATTACACGTCGGTTTGCCCTACACTTATTGTTAACCGATTCTTACCTATACTTCTTTACGTCCCATTACCCGGGTTCTTTTATTCTAATGTTTTTAACACCTTTAACTCATTTACATAGGTTTACTAATATTTCGCACTTTTTTTTTTTTTGATTCGTGCTTACTTACTTTAGCAAGAGTCATCCTTTTTTTTTAAATTTTGTTTGACTTGTTCGTGTGAAAATTTCTATCACTTATAAATGTCAAACTTCAATCTTTGTTCGACCCGTTCAACTTTAAAATAGTTGAGCGTAATTCATCAAAATTTCTATTTGCCGTTATCTTATCGTCCTTTGGTCATGACCCAAAACCCGAGTCTTTTGACTTTCCATGCGCGTTCCTGTTTCTCAGTCTACGCATGTGTTTAAATCCTTACCCACCAACCGGGTGTTTTACCGAAGTCGTTATTATTGCAACCCTTACGGTATGCATTATGACTTCGTTTCGCTTTTATATTCCTACTTTGTTCTCAAATTTGGTGTTTTACAAAATCGGCCCGTTAAGAGTCTTATTTGCATTCTTCGGGTTCGAGTGTAAGTACACTACCTCCCAATGCATATCTTGATCATTTTACATGTTTATATTCTTCGGGTTCGAGTGTAAGTACACCCACTCCCAATACATGTCTACATCATTTTACATGTTTGCATTTTCCGAGTTTGAGTGTAAGCACACCCCCTCCCAATACATGTCTACATCATTTTACATATTTGCATTTTCCGGGTTCGAGTGTAAGTACACCCCCTCCCAATACATGTCTACATCATTTTACATATTTGCATTTTCCGAGTTCGAGTGTAAGTACACTACCTCCCAATGCATATCTTGATCATTTTACACGTTTATATTCTTCGGGTTCGAGTGTAAGTACACCCCCTCCCAATACATGTCTACATCATTTTACATGTTTGCATTTTCCGGGTTCGAGTGTAAGTACACCCCCTCCCAATACATATTCTGATCATCTTACGTGTTTCTTTGTCCCTTCACTCGGGCTCATTATCTTAATGTAATACGCTTCCGTCACTCGGCTGTGCGTTTACATTATTATCAAATATTTTGCTCACTTGACTCTTTTGGGTACTTTTTAATTTGTCCCATTTACCCCGTCCTTACTACATCAGATATAATGTGTCCGCTATAAGAAACTCATGGTATCATATGCCACTACTTACTTGGCCAGAGTAAGCGATTAACACATGAGATACACGACCTTTTTATAGTTTTCACATCACACCCCATGTAAGTAACACCTCTATTTAGTTTTCTTGGAGATAATATCCTGGATAGGTATTCTATTCAGGTTTCTCAAGTTTCTAATTTACATATGCGACAATCATTCTTTACATGTTTGTTGCACATTGCTAATTGCGCGATTATATTTAAAAGCACGCACCTGATAATGCTTGCCCCGACGGGCGTTTCTTGCCATTAACCTTGTTCGCGGTCTTTACGCGATTTAGTCCTTAGTGAGCATGTTCCTCTCGTCATGCCTCGGACTGTTCCTCTATCACATCTTTAATTTGTTTAACCTTTGTCATCTTTAAACGCAAGTGTCCTTCAATCAAGAGATTCACAAAAGTTAGTAATGTCAACTTTACTAAATGCCCGTATCATAATACAAGACTTTTGTACTATACGTGTCAACACGCGTAACTTTGTCAACTACATTTATCGCTTAATTGAGGTAACGTGTATCACACGATAACCCCATGTGTTGTTTACAACACTTTAGCATGCTAAACTATTAGCATAGATGTACTTACCGGATTTGCGATCAAGCCTCGAACCGAACACCAATCTTTGTCAAAAGCATAAGGTTTAAGTCCAAGCATGGTTTTCCCCACCATACTTGAATCTCTTAAACCAGGGCTCTGATACCAACTTGTAACACCCTAGTTACTAATTAACAATTTTATATGTAAACACCAACAATTAGATGTGTAGTTAAGCCTACACATACTATAAAAATACGAATTTATTAAAACTTTTACAATTCATAAGTTATTCTACATAACGTGGTTGAATTCGTTGTTTAAAATTTACAAAGTGTTAAAGTGCGGAAGCATGTATCTATATTGTGTTCGGTCCTTCGTCGAGCTTGATCGTCTTCCGGCATCCAAAATGTACCTACATTTCATAAACACGAAATGCTTTAGTCTTACGGGCTTTAAAACGTGTCCAAACGAGTCCGGGAAACCATTGATTCCAAAAACAAAAATTTGAAAGTGACCTCCACCGTAACTTACGGTGGCGGCCTCTGTAATAAAATTTTCCTACCGTACAACAGTAGGCAACCACCGTAAATAATTCAGCTCCACCGTAACTTACGGTGGCACCGTAAGTTACGGTGGCCCCTGCATTCAGCCTTTCCATTTTGCCGTAATTGACACGAAATCTTTCGTATCTTTAAATTCGCTTGTCCGTTTGACCTACCATTTCTTCCTACATGTTTGTAATTTGATTCTCCATCATATGGAGTTAAAGTCCGACATCCGGCTTAATAAATTTTGAGACTTTTATGCATTCGGCTTATTACCTTTTTACAAGATTTTGACCCATCTACGCTTAAATGCATATTTCGACCCGTTAGAGAGAATTTAATCATTTAAGTTTAAATCCCACTCTCTACTTTCACATGTCATTTTTCTACATTAAGGTATTCACATATCTTCCACCAAATTTACGCGTACCTGGCGCGGGTCAAAGTATTGACCCGTTTTAATACCTTGCCTTAATAATTTGCTGATTCATAGCCATGTAAATTCCATAAGCCGTTTTACCCTGTGAGCATTAGATTCGACATGCACTTGTTAGTCGTCAAATGGTGTTAACATTACCATTTGACCTGTTTAGTCTAAACGACCAACATTTTGCACTTATATTTGAATGGTCTTTATTTACCATTTCATTATTTAACCCATTTCGCCCCTTTTTGCCATTAAACATGGTTTTTATCCTTTTATTCGTCCCGACCTGTATCATTTCGTGTCGGAACCCATATTTCGGATATAACCTTGGCCGTGTTTATAATCTATAAAGTAAATACGTATCCTAAAAAAAGTGTAAGCTTTACTTACCTCACGTCCGCACAAACATTCTTCGCATCCATGATCCGTTTGACCCGTTCCTTTTCAAGCTCCCACCTAGCTTGTTTAGAGTCAACTATATCATAACATCCATAAGATGGTTAGATTGGTCATTCTATATAATGGCCATCACCCTATGGACCCCCCTTTTTTTTACACACTTGTAAATTAAAGCATGCCATATATTCAACAACTAGTTTCATACCATAATTATTTTCATTCACTAATCGTTTGACCCGTTAGTGAAATTACTTATATAACAAGTTAGTAAGTGATTTTAAACACTTTAAGCATGTCACATAAAGTGCTATTTGTTCCTAACAATAAATACTTCATGACTAAACAAGTATACGCAATCATATGCCTTTTCCGGATTAATAATAACATTATTAATGTGCAGCGATTTTTCTATTCAGCTGCTGTAATCGACCATTATGACCCATTTAAATTCCGAACAAGATTAACATGTTCAAAAATGGATCGTAGAAAACTTCAATACCTTCGCAAGCATATAAGGTACACCTTCTAACGAATTTTCTATGATTTTATATGATTTTTATAAAATCAGCACAGCAACTATATTTTCATTTTTCAATCAGCTTTTAAGTTTTCTGAACAGCAGTTTTAATCACATTTTTGACCTCTTTAACAACCACATTTGTTTCTTATGATTGAAAACAGTAAAAATTTACTTCATAAGCTTTCCGAAAAGGTATAGAACACCCAAATCGGATAAACGGTTGATTTTATATGATTTTTTTAAGATTAGTCAAAATCCATATAAAAAGCTACGGAAATCATGTTTAGGTTCCTTTCAAATTCGACCCAAACCATCAAATGCAACCTATTTCCATGGCTATAACCCTTATTAAACTCTTGGTAATGGTTAGAAACCTATAACACAGTGATTGTAGGCTAAGAGATGTCAAAAATATCATCTATTTCAGCACTTTAGTTTTCATTTAGGCATTTTAACAAACACCTAGTGTGCAAGATTCGTATACTTCTTTTGTCAAGTTCTTGATTAACTTCCAACCAAGCTTCAAGCATCAATTTCAAGCCCTTATGTCTAGTGTTTATAAGTTACAACTAGAACTTGCATTACTTACCTAATGTTCATCTATTTTAACACTATAATTCTAGTGTTCATCCCATATTCATAGAACCCACTTAGCACCTACATAACTAGTTAACCAAAACACTAATTTATGGTGCTAAATTAGCGAGTTTACATCTAGGGTTTGTTTTCAAGAAATCATACAACACTAATTCAGCCATAGCCTCTCTAATCCATACATAATTCGCGATTATGAAGATTACTCAAATTTTACAACTTCACAAATCATCAAATTTTTACATACCTTATGATCCTCACGACTAGGCGATCACGAATTTGTAATCATGCAGACGATTCGGGCTTGATTTGAGCTTCGATTTGGAGGATTTGCTGAACTAGGGTTTGAGCTCTCTCCTGGCTTCTTCTTCTGATCGCGCATACTACACACATGTATGTGTGTTTTCTTTCTTTTTTTCTTTTTTTTATTCAAGTGTTTTAATAAAACACTTCTCTAGTTTCCCATGTTTAGCCCTCAAGTTTAGAGATTCATAAATGAAACTATAACCCATAGTTTGTTTTTTAGTTACTCATTACTAACTAGGTTAATTTTACCTAGTTAACTTAGTGGGTTCCGGGAGTTAAAACCCGTTTTATTTTAAGTCCCGTTAAATCGGGCCTTTTATCCATTCTATTTTCCTGGAAGCTTTTATTCACCTTTAATTAATATTAGGATTATTCACTTGATTCCTAATATTTTCCTGTTTACTTTTACCGCTAACGGTACTTTCCCCGTCTTTAGTATTAACGGGGTTTAATTTCCAAACCTGTTTTCGGGGTGTTACAGCAGAGAATGTAACAAAACACAATTACAGATCTTATGATATTTGTTTACAAGAAGATGAACTAGAAGGCTCATATGAAAATCATACAACCTTGCTCAACATAAAGGATTGTACTTCAAGGGATCAAGCGACATTTCATTTGATACAAAAGCTTTGAGCAACTTTCAAGGAAGATTGAGTCACGTCACTAAAAGTCTACATATCCAAATGAGGGGGAGTATCATACAAGTTGCACTCTTTTTTCTTTGACTAAGTTTTGTCCCATTGAGTTTTCTTAGTAAGGTTTTTAATGAGTCAACATACATAATCCAGAAGTATTAGGAGAAGAAATTACGCGCTGCACTCTTTTTCCCTTAGCTGAGGTTTTGTTCCACTTAGTTTTCCTGACAAGGTTTTTAACGAGGCAACATCTCAAAGCGTACGAAGTTGATAACCAAGGGGGAGTGTTATAAATATATTTTATTATGTGATTATCAACTCCTTAAATAGATTGGCTTCTTCTCCAAGACTTTCTCTCTTATATATGTTCATTGTATTCCTTTGTAACAAACACACCTCAATCAATAATATTAATCTCCTTATCCTTGTTATTCTCCCATATTCTTTTGCTATTAGACTAGTTTCACAACACTAAGATATTTAAGTGTCGGTAATTATCGATGAAACAAAAATACAAAATAAAATAAAAACTTACATCTTAAATCTTAATCTAATAATAGAGCAATAGAATGAATAGTGACAGCCAAGCCTGACACGTCTTCATTGGACCACAGATGAGTAGATTGGTGGCATGTGATGGTAGTGACACGTTTATTTTCACACGCGTGTTAAGGGGTCTTGCTTCCCTAAATTGCCCACATCCACCCACATGCCAAAAGATTTATTATGTACTAGTGAATATATGTAGATTGTCAAACCACACATGTAGCTCGTGAAAATATATATGTAGTTCATACGAGGTATATATATGTAACGAGCTAGATGCCTTGTTGATCTACATATATTTTATTTATTAGTTTTTAAGATAAGAGTTAAAAGTTTGTTTGGTTAATTATAGTTCTCTCTGTATTAAACTAAAAGAAAATGGCATCCTTTGGTCAGTGACGAAACTTTCAAATTCTTAAGTACCATCAAGCTTAACAAATCATTTCCAACAATGTATCACCAACCAATGGATCACCCTTTTCTTTTAGTTTATTATTGTTAATTTTTATTTAAAAAACATGTTTTATATGCTTCATATGTCATAACGTAATACAAAAGACTTGTATCATTTAGGTCACTTATTCTTTTCTTTGTCACACATAAAAACCAAGTATTATTGCATTGTAATATAGAAATCATTTGTCAATCAACCTATTATAACTATTTGTAGTTAAAAGCTACCAACATGTTTTTGTTTACACATAGAATATACTTACGTTTCAAAAAACATAGAATATACTTGATATAGGTATCAGTATCTTTATAAGTTTAATATTAAATAAGGGTCATCATATCGTAAAATTAAAGAAGTAAAATAAATAGGTATTTTATTTGGCTAGGAAGGCTAGTAAGTGATCTTGACCATCCATTTAGTTAATCAAGAGCTAAGATTAAATGAATGAAATTGAAGCAAAAAAAAAAAAGAGGCGCGTGGGTTTGTTAGTGGCATTCTAGTCAATCCAGCACAATAGTTTCTCTCTCCTCCAATTCCCCCTATTTTTTAAACGTTAATAACTTTTTCATACGACATTATTTTTTTATAAAAATTGCACCAAAAAAAGAGCGTTTTTTTATCTTTAAAACGAGTATACTATTGCTATATTTTCAAAAAAAAATTTGAAAACCCAGTTGCGTAAAACGCAATGGAGAAAACTCAGTTGTGTAAAACGCAATGAAAAAAAAAACGTAAAAAACGACTTTTTCTAAAACGCAACGCACCCAAAACACTTAAAAATGTCTTATTTCTAAAACGCAATGGCCAGAAAACACTTAAAAATGTCTTATTTCTAAAACGCAATGACCAGAAAACACTTAAAAATGTCTTTCTAAAACGCAATGGCAAGAAAACACTTAAAAGTGTCTTATTTCTAAAACGCAATGCCTAGAAAACACATAAAAATGTCTTATTTCTAAAACGCAATGGCCTAAAAACACAAAAGAAACTGTTCTCTCGAAAACGAAATGAACTGAATACACATAAAAATGTGTTTACCTAAAACGCAATGAGTAAAAACACTTCAAAAATGTTTTATTTCTAAAACGCAATGACCAGAAACAGTTGTTCACAGAACCAGAAACTGTCTAAAACGCAATGACCAGAAACTGTTGTTCACAGAACCAGAATCTAACTAAAACGCAATGACCAGAACCTGTTGTTTACAGAACCAGAAACACTGTCTACGAATGCAGTTTTGTATGTGAATTGTCTGAACCAGGAAGCAGGAGATAAAAAACATGTTTGTATGTGAATTGTCTCAACCCCAGCCACGGGCTCTGCCCCTTGGACCCCGCCAGGGGCTGCCGCCCCTGGGACCCCGCTACCAGGGGCGCTGCCCCCGGACCCCCGCCAAGATCGTAAAACGCAATGAATAAATCAAAAACCCAGATCGTAAAAATGAAATTAAAGAATTTCTTACATGGATCGAAGTGATTTCTTCAACAATTGACGAAGTTTGAATGATTGAAACACTTATCAACGCTCGAATCGAACGAATCGAGTGATTATCTCCAAAATCACCGGAAAAAACGATTATTGAGATAGAAAGTGAAGAAATGGGTTTTCTTCAAAAAAAAGCTGAAGAACACGTTGATCGAGTGTTTGAATCATTGATTGGTGATGAAAATCGCACTATAATGTAGTGATTATTGAGATAGAAAGTGAATAAATGGTTGAAGATAGTGGGTTTTGAAAATGGTGGGTTTTGAAGTTACTGGGTTTTGAAAATGAAGAAGAAAGGGTTGGATTGACTAAAATACCCTTTTTCTTTATTTTAAATGTTGTCACATGTCTTAATCCTATTGCTTCCTACACTTCCTAGCCAAAATAAACTTCCTATTTGATCTTTTCCCTATAAATGGTTTCATAGACGTTGTGTCTACTTTTTCTACTCGTTTTTCTTAATATTTTTTTAGAGTGAATTGCAAATTTTGTCCTTTATCTTTATACCTAATTTCAGACGTTGTCCTTTATGTTTAAAATTGTTGAGTTTTGTACTTAATGTTTCAAAATCGTGCACGGTTTATCTTTTGGTCCTAACCTAGTTTATTTTTCAGCTAAAATTAGCTCATACAAGGGTAGTTTAGTCTTTTTACATATATATTTAAAAATATTTTACCAAATAAGAAAAAAAATAAATTTTAAAAATAATATAATATATATTTATATAATATGTATATGTGTATATGTATACGCATTTATTTCTCCATCTTTCTACCCTTTCTCTCTCTCTACCTCTCTTTGCCACCGTAAACAACCGTTCCAATCAACCACTAACAACAACCACCCTCCACGACTCTCAACCGTCCCAATCAACCACCAACAACCACCACCCTCCACGACTCTCAACAACCATGACCACCACCACTAGCCAACATCTCCTCCCCACCCCCCCCCCCCCCCCCCCCCCCGCGGCCACCACAACCATAAAACAACCACCACCAAAACACATCCACATCCACCTCCACTAACCCCCTTCGACCACAACCGCACCTCCTCACCATTAGCCCACTGATTCAACCCTTCGATTAAACCTTCCCCCACATCCTTCACCCTAGCCCTCCACCAAATCACCATGAACATGTACCACCACCGTAACCGCCTAGAATATGTACAACAAACCTGTTTAATCATTCACCTTCAACAAAATCAAACAAGCTGCAGAATCCCCAATAATCTTTCTCAATGTAGATGCACCCTGAATATCCACCCTTAACACAGTATCATACCATTTTGCCATATAATCCCTAAATTTTGAATTTCAAATCCAGCCATCTAATTTCAATAAAAATAAATTTCAAATACAGCAATCTAATTTCAAATCCAGCCACTTAATCGAAGTGGTTGGCGGCGGCGTTTGGCGTCATTCAGGATTTTGTTCTGTTTAGTAGTGGGTAGAGAACAGTGTTGGTGGTTGGCGTCGTTGTTCAGGGATCTGACTGTAAAGAACATGGCGGTGGTGCGTGAGCGGTGAAGAACAATGTTAGTGGTTGGTAGCTGTTGATGGTGGTGTTGGCAGGGGCGGACCTAGAGTGATGGGATAACCTCCGTTGCCCCTTGACGCTCCGACGGTAGTGTAAATTTTGGAAAAAATTTAACCTTTTTTTGGATTTCATTACCCCTTTTTATTGAAACGTTATCCCTATGCGTATAATCTAGATCCGCTACTGGGTGTTGGTGGTGATGGACAGAGTTAGAGAGAATAGGATATGGGTATATAGAGAGAAACCAGGTAGTGGTGGTGGCGGCAACCAGGAAGTGGTGGTGGTGGTGGTGGCGACGACCGGGAAGTGGTGGTGGTTTGAAAGGTAAGAGAGATGTAGGTTAGAGAGGGAGAAGGGAGATAGAGAGTAGGTTAGAGAGAGAGAGAGAGAGAGAGAGAGAGAATACAGATTTGTTTTTTATATGTCTTTTCTCATTATTTACAAAATAGTTTTGGATATTAAAAATTTACACAATAGTCCCTGTAATGGTAAAAAGACAAATATGCCCTCATGTTCATGTCATGTGATCAGATTTAACTAAAAAATAAACTAGGTTAGGGTCAAAGGACAAACCGTGCACAATTTTGAAACATTAAGTACAAAACTCATCAATTTTAAAGATAAAGGATACCGCCTGAAATTAGGTATAAAGATAAAGAACAAAATTTGAAATTCACTCTATTTTTTATAATTATAAATTTTAGTTATAATCATTATAACGATGTTGCTTGCGACTAGAAAAGGGATCAATAGCCTCGCTTTGCATATTGCTACAATATGTGAAAGGGAAATAACAGTCGAGCTAACACAAATGTGGTCGTTGCATCATTTTCTTTCTTAATCCGATATTCATCTTTTTACATGCCAACAAACATCGCAAAAGGGCCTCCCGAGAACCCTCTTAGTTTGGAAAAAAATGAAAAAAAAATAGTGGAAATTTTGTATAATTAAAAAAAAATAGTGAGAATTTGTGAAAAATCTACCAAAAAGAACCTGATGGGAAAAATTCCTGAATCCGTCACTGGAAAAGGGTTATACGGCGAGGCAACCTATTAAAGATTTGCCAACATTTATATATTGATCACATTTCAATCTTCTTAGTTTGTATATACCTATTTGCAGGAAACAAATTGATCATCGAGAACAATTTGTATGCACCAAACAGACCATAAACGTATATGCATCACTAATTAAATAAATAAAAGTTTCTTTATAAGTGTTTGAAAACCTTTAATTAGTTGATCATTCAACGGCATCCAAATGAATGATTTAAAATAATTTGAAAACCTTTAATTAGTTGATCATTCAACGGCATCCAAAGCTTGATATATAATTGTTCTCTTTGTCAAAGATACTTTTATTTAAAAAAAAATAATTATTTCTTTTTACAAGTCTAGAATCACAATCCTCCATATATGTATATTTACAGATATATTGCTTTAAGTTGTAGGCAATTAAAAGTTGAGTGTGACTATTAAATATAAACAACTGTGTTTACTTTGCATGTTTTTTTTTATTTAAAAAAAATATTATTTCTTTTACAAGTCTTGAATCACAATCCTCCATATAAGTATATTTACAGATATATTGCTTTAAGTTGTAGGCAATTAAAAGTTGAGTGTGACTATTAAATATAAACAACTGTGTTTACTTTGCATGTTTTTTTAAGATTTTATAAGTAGTCAAAAGTTATATCGTATAACTGAAACATCCACGTTAGATTTTATAATTTATAAACTTGGATAAAAAATTATCAAGATTTATTAATAAAATAATAACATAAGTTTTGCCATATTGTATGTAAATTTTTAGGTCAATTATTTCCTCTGTATTAATTTGCAAAAAGTGTTTGTGAGTAGAAATTGCTGTAGAATTTTTTACATGTCATTAATGCTTTATGTACAATATGGTGAAGCACAAGTCTTCTTCATTTCCCAATCTAAAGATTTTGTTTTGATTGGTTTACACTTTAGAGCACCAGTCCACTTCTCTCTGTATCTCTATGATCAGCATCACACCAGACACCAGACACCACAACCAGCTCCTATCTTTATTTTCTCGGTATTTTTCACCAAACCGCCGGACTGCAGTTGTTCGTCGACGTCGTTATCCCCCAGTCACGAGTAGCCACCTTTAGCCTCATCGGAACCATCAGAACCATCTACCGCTGCTTGAATCTGGATATTCAACTGGTTGTCTACTTCCGCTGCAATCTCTCTACATGCACTCGCCATCATCGCTCTTAGTTGTGATCAGGACAACCATTGCATCATTGGCCTCCAGATTTGCAGGAATAGTTAGCATACAATCGTTGTCGACTTTTTGGTTGAAACCATGACCACAAAATAACAATGCCGCTGCCTTGGTCGGCTAAGGTTTCTCGCCAATGGGCGGTGATGACGGGGGTAGCCCAAGACTAAATAAAATGACTAAATATGTAAACGCTCAAAGGGTTAAAGGGTTCAACGGTTGAAAAGCTGAGGAGATGAAGTAAAGCAACACGGGAACAGTAAATAAGTCACATCCCCGAACAGCTCCACCAACTCGCTAGCCGCAAAAGCAACGCAGGTCTGCAAGAGCACACGCTATTATCCAGGGGTCAAAGGCTTTAACCCCCAAAAGGGGAAACCCCTCACTACAAGCACATGTCACTAGTCAAACGTACTCTTCTTTGGGAGATGTCTTCTCCTATAAATTGATACTTCATTTACTTCAGAAGACATTCCGGACCAGCCCTGATTCTCTTAATCTCTGGTCATTCATCTTGAGTGTTTGCTTCATGCGACTCTCTTCCTTTCGCATCCAACACACACATTCTATTTGCTCCTTCATCCGAGCCTGATCATATTCACTAGAAGGATCCTTAGCAAATAGCAAAAATAAACTAGTGAACCTCCTTCCACGTCTTGCAAACGTGGGGGGACCCCACGACCTGCGTTAGGCAAAGCTGAACCCTTCAACCCTCTTGCCTAACCAGTCCTGCTACTACCGCTGGTCTATTATATGTTGCTTCAACAAGTTGGCGCCCACCGTGGGGCTACGCCGCTATTTCTCTTCAAAAAGACCTAGTAGTGTATCTCTTCTCTCTTGAAATCACCATGTCTGAAAGTGGATCCCCGGGTGAAGTAAATTAGGTTCCAAACACTTCAACCCCGGGTAGCAGCCAAGCTCATGTGGCTATACCAACCTCTTTCTCAACTTCGGGGAGCACACCCGAGTTTCTTACCTTTAACACTCCAACTCCTTCCAGATCCGGAGTTCCTTCCCCTAATGTTGGCATCTCTGACACTCCGACGCGTATTGAGCTTACCCCCGAAGGGGTTGCCAACAATTTTCTTGAGTTGAGGTCTCTCCTCAACCAGTATGTGAACAAAGAGAAGGATAAGGGAGTGAGGATTCGCCTAGACTATGATGAACCTGAACCAACGCTGTCTCCCGGACCTCCCATTCCACCTTTTACAGCCAGAAATGAGGCCGGTCCCAGTAATCCACCAAACCCTGTTCCATATTTGCCTACAATGGCAAACCCCACGACACGTCCTATCTTTTCATCTCAGCCGGTCATGAGTGGTGCTCCTCTGGGTCATGAGCTGACCCTAGATCAGCTCCTACAATCCCCGGTAACAAGCTTTCCAGCTTCTACGGCAACCTCATGGAAACAAGCCCTATCCGTGCTCCCATTGGCATGGAGTGCGGTTATGAGCACCCCCTTGGAGTTAGCTGCTCAGTTGTACCTGGAAGCCTTCAAGGCTCCAACCCCATGTCCCCCAGATGATGACCCATATGATGGCCAGTTTCCCGTGGCAGCACTTCATCAATCAAGTGCTAGCCACTCAAGGGAACAACAATGGTAATAACAATGTGAGCACAAGGGTCGAAGAAGACTTGGCCAAGCCCTATAAACCAAGTAACCTCTCATGCTTTTCACAACAGATAGCCGATTATGACTCCCAAACGAAAATCAAGATGCCAGCCCACATTAGAACATATGATGGGATGGAAGATCCTGAAGACCATCTGCAGATATTTACCGGTGCAGCAAGAATCGAGAAGTAGTCAAATGATGAAGTTGTCTAATGTTCATGCAAACCCTTGTGGGGTCAGCTAGGATCTGGTTCAATGACTTACCTGCTCGAAGCATTCGAAGCTTCAATGATCTTAGCAAGGGTTTTCTGGCCAACTTCTCCCAGCAAAGACGATATGTCAAAGATGCGACAGTCATTTTTCAAATAAAATAACGTGACAATGAAAGTCTTCGCGAGTTTATCGAACGATATAAGAAGGAAGGTCTGACCTATGTAGGGGCATATGAAAAAAATGAGGGTAGCCGATTTCATGAACGCTATCACCTCGAAATATCTCACAAGAGATTTCAACAAGTCCCTACCCAAGACTTTGGAAGAAGCTCTCGAAAGGGCAGAAGCCCGTATTCGGGGAGAGGAGGCGGTTGACATTAAAGAACAAAGGAAAAGAGGGTCTAGCTGGCGAAGTAATAGCCCAGTCAGAAAAAGAGGGAACTATAACTCCTATGACAGACGACAAAAGGGTTCAGACCATCGGAGGTCTGAAGGCCGGAACCCTCCAATCGGGGAGAAAGGTGTGAGCTTCACACCCCTCACAAAGACTCCTCAAGAAATCCTTGCAACAGAAGAAGTCAAGCAGAACTTTAGGCCTCCTAGGCCTCTCCCCAAAAGCAGGAAAAATGAGAACTCCACACAGTACTGTGAGTTCCATGAAGAAAAGGGTCACCATACCAACGATTGCTTCCAGCTCAAGAAAAGAATCGAAGAGGCTGTTAAGTCCGGAGAACTCGCCCATTTGGTAAAAGGGGTTCGGGACAAAATGGCTGAAGGAAAGGGAAAGGAAGTCAATATGGTGGACTCCGATGAAAGGGTTCCTCATAAAAGACAGCGGTTGGAAGCTTGGGAGCTTCAGTGTGTTTGCTTTCCCCCAACAGAAAAAGCCCCTCTTTCAAGTCCTCTTGTTGAAGAAGCTACTGTGGGAACGTTGAAAACATATAGGGCATATATAGACACTGGGGCGGCCACTGAAATCATGTTCGAGAAGTTCTTCAACCGCTTGAGTAATGAAGAACGTTCAAGGCTTCAACCCTCTGGAACCTCCATTAAAGGTATTGCTGATATCCCCCTCAAGCCTTTAGGGCAGCTGACACTAAATGTCCGTTTCAACGAAGGTCAGAAGGAAAGAATCCAGCCGCTCACCTTTGTGGTTATCAACATACCGTCAAACTATGATGTGATCATAGGAAGACAAGGACAGTGTGCCTTTTACATGGCCGTGTCTGTTGGACATGGCACAGTAAAATTTCCGACTGAGAGAGGGATAGCAACCCTTCAACCTTCCCAAGAAGCCTACCTGGTTGAAGATAAAAGTCCAAGAAGTGAAGAAGACAAGCAAAGGCTAATCATAAATCCTAAGTACCCTGAACAAAGAATAAGGCTCAATCCAGGCCTTTCACAAGAGACTCTCTCTTATCTGGAAAAATTGTTGACACATTACAGCGATGTCTTTGCTTGGTGTCCAGAAGACATGACAGGAATCCCCTGAAACGTTGTTGAGCATGAGTTAAAAATACCACCCGATGTCAAGCCCATGGTCCAAAAGAAAAAAAGCTTAGCACCCGAAAGAAGCCTGGCTGCTTGCCAGGAAGTTGAAAAGCTCGTATCAGCTGACATTCTCCGAGAAGTCAAGTACCAATCATGGGTTGCAAACCCAGTCATGGTCAAGAAGCCGGACAACTCCTGGAGGATGTGCATAGACTTCAAGGATCTCAACAAGGCTTGTCCAAAGGACTGTTATCCACTACCAGAAATCGATCTCAAGGTTGACTCGCTCACCGGTTACCCTTTCAAATGCTTTCTTGATGCTTACAAAGGATATCATCAAATACTTATGAAGGAAGAAGACGAAGAGAAGACGGCGTTCCACACTGATAAAGGGATCTTCTGCTACAAGAAGATGCCCTTTGGACTCAAGAACGCTGGAGCAACCTACCAACGTCTGGTAGACAAAGCTTTTGCAAGTCAAATTGGTAAAAACATGGAAGCTTACATCGATGACTTGGTAATCAAAAGCAAGACATAATATCAAATGCTTGATGACATCCAAGAAACTTTCAAAAATCTCAGAAAGGTTAACATGAAACTTAACCCTGAAAAATGCTCGTTTGGATTCGAAGAAGGAAAATTCCTAGGCCATGTTGTCGGAAAACAAAGCATTAAGGCCAACCCAAACAAAGTAAAAGCTATCCTCGAAACCAAGCTACCAAAAACCAAGAAGGAGGTTGAAAGTTTAAACGGGAAGCTTGCTGCCTTGAAGCGTTTCACCTCCAAGCTGGCAGAAAGGTCCCTACCCTTCTACAAAACACTCAAAAATTGTTCTGATAAGAAAGATTTCAAATGGACTGGTGAAGCTGAGGAAGCCTTCAACCAGATGAAACAACATCTTGCTTCCTTGCCAGACATCGCAGCTCCAGAAACGGGAGAGTTAATTTCAGTCTATCTATCGGTTGCTGAAGAGGCTATAAGTGCAGTCCTCACCATCGAACGAAACACGGCTCAGGTACCTGTTTACTTCTTCAGCAAAACTTTAAAATTGGCTGAAACCAAATATCCTCCCCTCGAAAAGCTTGCCCTAGCCCTAGTTCAAACGGCTAGAAGGCTTCAGAGGTATTTCCAAGCACATCCTATACAAGTGGTCACTGACCAACCCATTAAAAATGTGCTTGAAAAACCAGAGAACTCAGGAAGGTTGGCAAAATGGGCAGTGGAACTAGGTGAACACAACATCACCTACGTCCCACGAAAAGTTGTCAAAGCCCAAGTCTTGGCTGACTTCATTGTGGAAGTCCCAAACCAAATAATTAACGAAGTAAACAGTACCACCGCTGAACCCTTCAACCCTGAAGCTTGGAAGCTCTTCACCGATGGAGCTTCAAGCGTTGAAGGGTCAGGGGCTGGGCTAGTTTTAATCAACCCCGAAGGGTTGGAATTCACATATGCCCTTCGTTTTGATTTTCAGACCACCAATAACGAAGCTGAATACGAGGCACTGATCGCCGGATTAAGGCTGGCTAAAGAAATGAAAGTCCAAAAGTTTGAAGTGTTCACAGATTCATTACTAGTCTCGAACCAAGTCAACAATAGCTATGTTGCCAATGAACCCAACATGAGAAGATATAAGGAAAAATCCAAGGAGTTGATGAATACCTTCCAAGCATGCAACATCAAACAAATTCCCAGGTCACAAAACAAAAAGGCTGATGCTTTAAGCAAGTTAGCATCTCTCACCTTTGCCCACCTCACCAAGAAGGTGTTGGTAGAGGTGTTGAAGGCTCCATCGATTGATGAATTGGAGGTTCAAGACGTAGTCACCGAGGAAGATCCAAACTGGATGACTCCCATCAAAAAGTTCCTTCAAAATGGTGAACTACCCAATGATCAAGTAGAAGCTGAAAGGGTTAAAATCAAAGCAAGGCAATATGTGCTACAGGGAGAAACCCTTTACAAAACCTTGCCCCCTTGCTAAGATGTGTTGGTCCCGAGCAAAGTAAGTATTTGATCAAAGAAATTCACGAAGGCATATGTGGAGCTCATTTTGGAGCTAGGTCGGTGGTTGCAAAACTCATGAACCTGGGATACTTCTGGCCCTCGATGCATCATGAGACCACTGAGCAATTGAAGAAATGTGATGCTTGTCAAATTCATGCACCAATCCTAAAAAATCCCAAGCATGATCTTGTCCCAATAACCTCGGCATGGCCATTCCAAAAGTGGGGAATGGACATTGTTGGACCATTCCCTCCAAGCAAAGGTGGGGTAAAATTCTTGCTAGTAGCAATAGATTATTTTACCAAGTGGCCCGAGGTTAAACCACTCGCTAAGATCATAGGCAAACAGGTCATTGACTTCGTTTGGGAAAACATCATCTGCCGCTATGGATTGCCGGGAGTGATTGTTACTGACAACGGGAAGCAATTTGCTGAAAAGCCTTTCAGCGTCCGGTGTAAAGAGTACAGGATCAACCAGATCTTCAGCTCAGTAGCTTACCCGCAATCAAATGGCCAAGTTGAAAGGGCAAATCGAAGCATAGTAGAAGGTATCAAGACAAGATTAGGAAGATACGAAAGCAACTAGCTTGAAGAATTGCCTAGTGTTCTATGGGCAATCAGAATAACCGAAAAAACAAACCACAAGAAAACACCTTATAGCTTGGTATTTGGATCCGAGGCTGTAATCCCTGCTGAAATAGGAGTTGTAACCCAACGAATTGTCAACATGGATCCCAAAACAAACTAGAAAGAGACCATGTTGAATTTACAACTCCTAGAAGAAGCTCAAGATCAAGCCGCAATTCAAGAAGCCAAATATAAGCAGCAAATGGAAGCCTACTACAACAAAAAAGTCAAGAATGAACGATTCAAACCAGGGGACCTAGTCCTTAGAAACAATGAAGCTAGCAAAAAAGAAAATCAAGGAAAGCTTGGCCCAAAATGGGAAGGTCCATATACCATCCTTGAAGCACACAAGGGTGGATCCTACAAGCTAGCAGACTCAGAAGGTAAAAGGCTTCCAAGGCATTGGAATGGCAAAACCCTGAGAAGGTTCCATGTTTAGACAGGAAAGTTTGGTTTGTATTAAAATGTATTCCTAACAACACTACGAATACCTTTTGTAAAAAAGCAAGTATTGCTTGAATGAATGAAGTTGTTTTGTCGAACTTGTCTTTCTATCCTAAGGTCAGGTTGAGAACCTAGCAAAAAACTCCATGGCAAGGGCCATGTAAGGGGATGAGCTCCCAGGCCACATCGCTCAATAGGTTCAAGGGTTGAATGAACCTATATAAGGGGTGAGTTCCTAAATCAATACAACTCCATGAGACTTATTAAGTCAAAGCAAAATTGTCTCATAGACATGCCTGAACAACCTACACCAACTGTTCCTTAAGCCTTAGAAATATAACCAACAAACAGGCTTACGAAGTCAAAAAAAATCACAAAGAAATAATAAAAAGGATAGGTGCTATGTCCTCTTGTTAAAAAACACCAAGGCTAAGTGTCTGCAGCACTGAACCCTTTAAGGTGTAAAAAAACATAAAGACAACACAAACTCAACAAAGACAAAGTTACAAGAGAATGAAAATTATCTAAGGAAAAATACAAGCAAAAAGAAAAATCCTTTGACAAAAAAATACAAACCAAATCAAGTCATAAAGAGTCGTCAAGGCTTCAAGCCACCTACATGACAGCTCGAAACCTTGAAGGCTTCAACCCACCTACGAGTAGCCAAAAGGCTTGAAGGGTTAAAGCCAACCAAACTAACTCAACAAAACAGACATAAGTATAAAAACTTAACACAAGTAAAATAATTAACCATCATACCATAGCAAAGAAAGCCATGAAAGACTTTCAAACAAGAGTTAAGGCAAGTCCTAGTAACTTGCAAATTCAGCTATTGTTCAAACGGCCATAAGGGCCTAGAATACCACCAACAGGAACCTTAAGGGTTCCTAAAAACCTAATATTGTTTAAAGGTTACAAACCACAAATTGTTTTAAAACAAGTGCTAAGAAAGCTACGAATTTCATGCATCAGTAGAAGGCTTAGAGACCCCAGAACTGCTACCTTTGGCCTTCTTAGTCTTCTTAACCTTTTTAGCTTTTGGACCCAGATCCTCAGCAGCTGAACCTTCCAAACTGGCATCCTTCGGAGCATCATATTCCCCAGGAAAAGTATCTTCACTATCTCCCGAGTAGGAACGTTTCCTCGAAAGGAAGCCAAGCATTTCAGCACATAACTTTTCATTCAAACCATCGGGCTTCAGTTCCTGCAAAACAGAGAGAGGCTTACCATAACAAGAGGCAACCTGACTCACATACGGGTACGACAACCTCTCCATTTGTTCAACAGAACTCTTAAAAACATCGGAAGCCTCAGGACGGTACAGGGGAGACTTCTCTAAGGGTTGGCCAGACTCGTTAAGCTTATAACCCGCAACAAGACCTTGGTGTTTTCCCAGATTGAGTAGTTTAGTGAAAACATCACCAAGAGCGGAGTTAAACTCTTTAGAGTGCAAGAGATAGGTAACCACCTGGTGAAAACCCTGCTTAATGAGCCATTGGTTATCTCCAGTAGCCTGGGCAACCAAAGTTTTCAGACCATTTTTCTCCTTATAAAAAGCCTTCTGTTGCACAGCTAAGGCCTCCCGGTCAGACTTCAGCTTCAGAAGGCTAGCTTCAAAGCTCTTCCTGAGATCACCCATCTCAATTTCGTGCCTCTTCGTTAACTCCGCCTCTTTCTTGGTCCAAGCCAATTCCTTCTCAGAAAAGATCTCGATCTCCTTCTTCATGGCAACAAGTGAAGCCTTCATTTTCTCCTTCTTTTTGGAAGCCTCCTCATACTCCTGCATCCCTTTAGCAAAACGAGTAACACCTTCAGCCAAAAAGGCAGAAAGGTTGCAGGAGCTGAGCATCATCCTAGAAATAAGATGATCAGCCTCCATATCAGATATGGCACTTCGAACACCGGGAGGAGCAAAATGAGCCAAAGCTTCGGCACAAACAGCCGGATCCTTAAAATTATCACCAACCTTAACCCCCCAGTTAGGCACGTAAACATCTTGACCCTCTGAACCTTCGAAGCTCTCAACACTTTTGGCTGACGAACCTTGAACAACATGATGGGTACGTTTCTTAATCAATTTCTTCTTCTTGTTGGAAACAACTAACTCCTTTTCCTTACCCTTGCCAACATCCACAGGTTGATCCCCCGACACCTCAATATCATCACTAACATCGATGGGCTCTGAACCAGAAGGTTGATCAACACCCTTCAGATAATGTTGGGAACGACGGGTGGAACCTTTAGAAGCAGTAACCTTAGTAAAGCCTTTAACATTCGGAACATTGACATAACCAGAACCCTCAAACCTGTAATCAGAACCCTTAACAACCGCATTTTCACCAGGAGTGGCAGCAACATCATCAAAGGCAACATCAGAGGTGTCATCGCTTTTAATGAAATCAAGGGCAGACATAACTGCAACACAAATATAAAAAACACATAAGCAAACAAAGAAAAAGGAACAAAAAAGCAAGAAAAGAATAAATGTATACCCTTCCCATCTCTAATAAGCACCGGATCCCGGTTAGCCTTTTCCCAAACTTTACTTATACCCAACAACACCAACAAATGAACAGGAAAAGGGCGAAGCCTCGAAGGGCACTCCCTAAGAATTTCTAAAAAGCGAGTGTTTATCTCGGAATCAAAGGGCTCCGGACATTCAGAACAACATCCGGGTGTCTCCAAACAAGTTTAAAAGGAACAATTTCCTCCGACACCCAGAAAAACCGATCCTTCCAAACCCCAAGTGTAGAAACCGTGGATGAAATTAAACAAGTGTCAACTTGACTGGTTTCAAAGGTGAACCAATCACCATTCTTAGCAAGCCGGAAAAAACGACGGAATGATAAAAGAGTGGGATCATACCCGCAAGCCCGACACATAATCTCAAAGTGTAAAACCCTAGCCATACCAAGGGGATGAATCTGACCAAAAGGCACTCGATAATATTCTAAAATATTCAAGACAAAGTTTGAAAACGGGTAACGAAGATTGGAAAACTCAAAATGACGACAATACAAGGCGATCATACCAGAAGGACAATCATTGATGGATTTATCGCAAGCCGGTGCAACCGGTTTATACTTTGTCCCTATACCCCATTCCATACAAAATAAATCGACTTCCTCTTGGGTCAGTCGAGAAAAGGATTTCGCCATATCCTTACGAGCACCCATGACAATGAACAATTAAAGAGAAAATAAGAAAAACGGAACTGACATGATTTTGAAAAAGGGGGATACTTGGGAGAAATAAAGAGCAAGTTATGTTCTTCAATAAGAAAAATGTGTAAATAAATGAGATTAGGGATAATTATCAAACAAGCAGAATTTAAAACCGCCGCCTGACAAACTGCCACGGGTCTTGTCAACTGTCTTGTCAAATTCCAAAATTCAAAAACCGTTTCAACGTTTCAACCCTTGAATCCTCGAAGCCTTTGGACAGAAAAACACACGTATAAAAGTCAGATGTCTTTGAAAAGCTGAGGAAATGAAGTAAAGCAACATGGGAACAGTAAATAAGTCACATCCCCGAACAGCTCCACCAACTCGCTAGCCGCAAAAGCAACGCAGGTATGCAAGAGCACACGCTATTATCCAGGGGTCAAAAGGTTTTAACCCCCAAAAGGGGAAACCCCTCACTGCAAGCACAGGTCACTAGTCAAATGTACTCTTCTTTGGGAGATGTCTTCTCCTATAAATTGACACTTCATTTACTTCAGAAGACATTCCGGACCAGCCCTGATTCTCTTAATCTCTGGTCATTCATCTTGAGTGTTTGCTTCATGCGACTCTCTTCCTTTCGCATCCAACACACACATTCTATTTGCTCCTTCATTCGAGCCTGATCATATTCAGGAGAAGGATCCTTAGCAAATAGCAAAAATAAACTAGTGAAATCCCTGCTGAAATAGGAGTTGTAACCCAACGAATTGTCAACATGGATCCCAAAACAAACTAGAAAGAGACCATGTTGAATTTACAACTCCTAGAAGAAGCTCAAGATCAAGCCGCAATTCAAGAAGCCAAATATAAGCAGCAAATGGAAGCCTACTACAACAAAAAAGTCAAGAATGAACGATTCAAACCAGGGGACCTAGTCCTTAGAAACAATGAAGCTAGCAAAAAAGAAAATCAAGGAAAGCTTGGCCCAAAATGGGAAGGTCCATATACCATCCTTGAAGCACACAAGGGTGGATCCTACAAGCTAGCAGACTCAGAAGGTAAAAGGCTTCCAAGGCATTGGAATGGCAAAACCCTGAGAAGGTTCCATGTTTAGACAGGAAAGTTTGGTTTGTATTAAAATGTATTCCTAACAACACTACGAATACCTTTTGTAAAAAAGCAAGTATTGCTTGAATGAATGAAGTTGTTTTGTCGAACTTGTCTTTCTATCCTAAGGTCAGGTTGAGAACCTAGCAAAAAACTCCATGGCAAGGGCCATGTAAGGGGATGAGCTCCCAGGCCACATCGCTCAATAGGTTCAAGGGTTGAATGAACCTATATAAGGGGTGAGTTCCTAAATCAATACAACTCCATGAGACTTATTAAGTCAAAGCAAAATTGTCTCATAGACATGCCTGAACAACCTACACCAACTGTTCCTTAAGCCTTAGAAATATAACCAACAAACAGGCTTACGAAGTCAAAAAAAATCACAAAGAAATAATAAAAAGGATAGGTGCTATGTCCTCTTGTTAAAAAACACCAAGGCTAAGTGTCTGCAGCACTGAACCCTTTAAGGTGTAAAAAAACATAAAGACAACACAAACTCAACAAAGACAAAGTTACAAGAGAATGAAAATTATCTAAGGAAAAATACAAGCAAAAAGAAAAATCCTTTGACAAAAAAATACAAACCAAATCAAGTCATAAAGAGTCGTCAAGGCTTCAAGCCACCTACATGACAGCTCGAAACCTTGAAGGCTTCAACCCACCTACGAGTAGCCAAAAGGCTTGAAGGGTTAAAGCCAACCAAACTAACTCAACAAAACAGACATAAGTATAAAAACTTAACACAAGTAAAATAATTAACCATCATACCATAGCAAAGAAAGCCATGAAAGACTTTCAAACAAGAGTTAAGGCAAGTCCTAGTAACTTGCAAATTCAGCTATTGTTCAAACGGCCATAAGGGCCTAGAATACCACCAACAGGAACCTTAAGGGTTCCTAAAAACCTAATATTGTTTAAAGGTTACAAACCACAAATTGTTTTAAAACAAGTGCTAAGAAAGCTACGAATTTCATGCATCAGTAGAAGGCTTAGAGACCCCAGAACTGCTACCTTTGGCCTTCTTAGTCTTCTTAACCTTTTTAGCTTTTGGACCCAGATCCTCAGCAGCTGAACCTTCCAAACTGGCATCCTTCGGAGCATCATATTCCCCAGGAAAAGTATCTTCACTATCTCCCGAGTAGGAACGTTTCCTCGAAAGGAAGCCAAGCATTTCAGCACATAACTTTTCATTCAAACCATCGGGCTTCAGTTCCTGCAAAACAGAGAGAGGCTTACCATAACAAGAGGCAACCTGACTCACATACGGGTACGACAACCTCTCCATTTGTTCAACAGAACTCTTAAAAACATCGGAAGCCTCAGGACGGTACAGGGGAGACTTCTCTAAGGGTTGGCCAGACTCGTTAAGCTTATAACCCGCAACAAGACCTTGGTGTTTTCCCAGATTGAGTAGTTTAGTGAAAACATCACCAAGAGCGGAGTTAAACTCTTTAGAGTGCAAGAGATAGGTAACCACCTGGTGAAAACCCTGCTTAATGAGCCATTGGTTATCTCCAGTAGCCTGGGCAACCAAAGTTTTCAGACCATTTTTCTCCTTATAAAAAGCCTTCTGTTGCACAGCTAAGGCCTCCCGGTCAGACTTCAGCTTCAGAAGGCTAGCTTCAAAGCTCTTCCTGAGATCACCCATCTCAATTTCGTGCCTCTTCGTTAACTCCGCCTCTTTCTTGGTCCAAGCCAATTCCTTCTCAGAAAAGATCTCGATCTCCTTCTTCATGGCAACAAGTGAAGCCTTCATTTTCTCCTTCTTTTTGGAAGCCTCCTCATACTCCTGCATCCCTTTAGCAAAACGAGTAACACCTTCAGCCAAAAAGGCAGAAAGGTTGCAGGAGCTGAGCATCATCCTAGAAATAAGATGATCAGCCTCCATCTCAGATATGGCACTTCGAACACCGGGAGGAGCAAAATGAGCCAAAGCTTCGGCACAAACAGCCGGATCCTTAAAATTATCACCAACCTTAACCCCCCAGTTAGGCACGTAAACATCTTGACCCTCTGAACCTTCGAAGCTCTCAACACTTTTGGCTGACGAACCTTGAACAACATGATGGGTACGTTTCTTAATCAATTTCTTCTTCTTGTTGGAAACAACTAACTCCTTTTCCTTACCCTTGCCAACATCCACAGGTTGATCCCCCGACACCTCAATATCATCACTAACATCGATGGGCTCTGAACCAGAAGGTTGATCAACACCCTTCAGATAACGTTGGGAACGACGGGTGGAACCTTTAGAAGCAGTAACCTTAGTAAAGCCTTTAACATTCGGAACATTGACATAACCAGAACCCTCAAACCTGTAATCAGAACCCTTAACAACCGCATTTTCACCAGGAGTGGCAGCAACATCATCAAAGGCAACATCAGAGGTGTCATCGCTTTTAATGAAATCAAGGGCAGACATAACTGCAACACAAATATAAAAAACACATAAGCAAACAAAGAAAAAGGAACAAAAAAGCAAGAAAAGAATAAATGTCTACCCTTCCCATCTCTAATAAGCACCGGATCCCGGTTAGCCTTTTCCCAAACTTTACTTATACCCAACAACACCAACAAATGAACAGGAAAAGGGCGAAGCCTCGAAGGGCACTCCCTAAGAATTTCTAAAAAGCGAGTGTTTATCTCGGAATCAAAGGGCTCCGGACATTCAGAACAACATCCGGGTGTCTCCAAACAAGTTTAAAAGGAACAATTTCCTCCGACACCCAGAAAAACCGATCCTTCCAAACCCCAAGTGTAGAAACCGTGGATGAAATTAAACAAGTGTCAACTTGACTGGTTTCAAAGGTGAACCAATCACCATTCTTAGCAAGCCGGAAAAAACGACGGAATGATAAAAGAGTGGGATCATACCCGCAAGCCCGACACATAATCTCAAAGTGTAAAACCCTAGCCATACCAAGGGGATGAATCTGACCAAAAGACACTCGATAATATTCTAAAATATTCAAGACAAAGTTTGAAAACGGGTAACGAAGATTGGAAAACTCAAAATGACGACAATACAAGGCGATCATACCAGAAGGACAATCATTGATGGATTTATCGCAAGCCGGTGCAACCGGTTTATACTTTGTCCCTATACCCCATTCCATACAAAATAAATCGACTTCCTCTTGGGTCAGTCGAGAAAAGGATTTCGCCATATCCTTACGAGCTACCATGACAATGAACAATTAAAGAGAAAATAAGAAAAACGGAACTGACATGATTTTGAAAAAGGGGGATACTTGGGAGAAATAAAGAGCAAGTTATGTTCTTCAATAAGAAAAATGTGTAAATAAATGAGATTAGGGATAATTATCAAACAAGCAGAATTTAAAACCGCCGCCTGACAAACTGCCACGGGTCTTGTCAACTGTCTTGTCAAATTCCAAAATTCAAAAACCGTTTCAACGTTTCAACCCTTGAATCCTCGAAGCCTTTGGACAGAAAAACACACGTATAAAAGTCAGATGTCTTTGAAAAGCTGAGGAAATGAAGTAAAGCAACATGGGAACAGTAAATAAGTCACATCCCCGAACAGCTCCACCAACTCGCTAGCCGCAAAAGCAACGCAGGTATGCAAGAGCACACGCTATTATCCAGGGGTCAAAAGGTTTTAACCCCCAAAAGGGGAAACCCCTCACTGCAAGCACAGGTCACTAGTCAAATGTACTCTTCTTTGGGAGATGTCTTCTCCTATAAATTGACACTTCATTTACTTCAGAAGACATTCCGGACCAGCCCTGATTCTCTTAATCTCTGGTCATTCATCTTGAGTGTTTGCTTCATGCGACTCTCTTCCTTTCGCATCCAACACACACATTCTATTTGCTCCTTCATTCGAGCCTGATCATATTCAGGAGAAGGATCCTTAGCAAATAGCAAAAATAAACTAGTGAACCTCCTTCCACGTCTTGCAAACGTGGGGGGACCCCACGACCTGCGTTAGGCAAAGCTGAACCCTTCAACCCTCTTGCCTAACCAGTCCTGCTACTACCGCTGGTCTATTATTTGTTGCTTCAACAGGCGGAAACAAACAGTTTTCATCTTCACTCTCTTTCTCTAGCATTATTCTCTCTCTCAAATGAATAGACGGAAGTATCAGTGAGCATATGATATCTTAACGAATTAACAAAATAAAAGCAATGAAATAATAAAATGTAAACATTGAGATGACATGAGCTATTAAATTGGATTCAATCACAAATTCAAGTCCGTTAAATATGCACACATATACATGTTTATTTAAGCGAAAAAAAGACACCTTTATTCTATTTTTATTTTCAAGCATACATGGCATATTAATTAAATATATCTTTAAATTTCAAGTATACATGCATGAGAGATTGATTTTTTTTCTTCATTGATTGATTTATTTTAATATCAAAAGATTTAACTATTTTGTTTTGTATGATTTGTTTACTTTATTTGTGTTGTTTTTTAGATTTATTTAGGGTGTCATCTTGGTACACATTTCCTCGGTATCTCTCTACATATACCTATACATATAGGTAAAAAATGTGTAAATCTATTGATTTAGAGGTACAAATAAGATTACCCTAACAAATCAAACCAAATTGACACTGACCGGAATTATCAGTATTATTTTTTATGTTTCTATTTTGGTTGCTATATTGAGTAGTGGTACAGTATAATGATGCGAATAGATGATGTCTGAATTCCCGCCACAATACTGTTTTACGTTTTTGTCTAAATTTGTGTGAGTAAACATTACGTAACGTGTATGTGTGGTTTAACATTTTTACGTCTATTATTTGCTTGGTTTAACATCTCCGTTGCAACGCACGGGTCCTAAAAACTCGTTATAATAAATTTATGACAGCTGATTATGATCATTATATTAATATATTAATTAAATGATCAAGCATAAAAAAATACGCGTAAATACTTGAGATTCACTCGTTATGCCATTATCGCGTTACAAGTACACAAGGTCTTGTATGTATGCACATCACGAAATGTGTTTTATTGGTCCTAGCCATCTAACAATGCTAAAATGGACTAATCACCAACAAACTTAACTTCCCGATCCATGAATCAGCTCTCTAGCTATAGTAGTAGACAGGCCCGCACAACGTCAAGACAAATATATCATCCAGATGGTTTAGAAATGCAACTCATACATTCCATACTCTCACGTCATCCAGAACAACAAAATCCGCACAACGTCAAAATCCCTACAAACAGGACTAAATTATGACAAGACAAACTCTTCACGTCTGAACTGCAAATCTTAATCTACAATTTGGCAGATTGAGTCTCGAGCATCCTCTAAGGTATGTCGTGTTTATTGGATATATATGTATTCATATATATATATATATATATATATATATATATATATATATATATATATATAGGGCTAGGTTAACGTACAAATGCCCTTATCGTACATTACGTACGCTACAATCTCAGCTGTCCGATCATCTTCCCGCATTGAATTCACATGTTGTTTTTTTGTAACAATTTCACATGTTGGTTTTTTAACATGCGATTTCATCAAAATTACCACATGCGAAATTGTTACAAAAAAAACAACATGCTATTTCATCAAAATTATCACATGCGAAATTGGTACAAAAAAACAACATGCGAATTCATCAAAAATTATACATGCGAAATTGTTATAAAAAAAACAACATGCTATTTCATCAAAATTATCACATACGAAATTGGTACAAAAAAACAACATGCGAATTCATCAAAAATTATCACATGCGAAATTGTTATAAAAAACAACATGCGATTTTAAAATGCGGGAAGATGATCTGACGGCTGAGATTGAAGCGTACGTAATTTACGATAAGCAATATTGTACAGTACTCTTTACCTATATATATATAGTGAAAGTGTAAAATACAATATCCCTTAACGTACAATACGTACGATATAGTGAAATTGCATGTTATAAAAAACATGTTGGAAATCGCATGTTGGTTTTTTTAATGAAATCGCATGTTGTTTTTTTTTGTATCAATTTCACATGTTAGTAAATATGATGAAATCGCATGTTGGTATATAAAGCAATTTCGCATGTTGGTTTTTCAGCATAAATCGCATGTTCAAAATTGAATTCGCACCAGATCGGACGACTGAGATGAGCGCGTACATATTATACGATAAGAGCTATTGTACGTTAACCTAATATATATATATATATATTGATTATCGCTATAAACTATGTATTATTATTTCTATTATTATTATTATTATTATTATTATTATTATTATTATTATTATTATTATTATTACCTTAACCTAGGTTAGTGCGGTTACCGCATACAAGGACATGTATATATACTATGTATTCTGTACAAACATATTTATCAATTAAATTACGAACAACCAATCAAATTCAATCTACAACACCGAAACATCTATTCTATTTACGTGATTATAATCAATTAGTGTTTGTAGTATCAGATGGAATAAGGAAATTACTCCATTCAATCATGTATTTTTTGACATAAAGCCAATGCCACATGTATTTCTAAAGAGTTCAACCTAACCTGGTTAGTGACAATAATTTCATAGATTATCCTAGCATAATTACATGACATCTGACCATCAACGCACATAAAAAACACAGGAAAATATTAAGATCACATTTGTTTATAACAAAATCAACTTCATAACTAGCACCCAATAGAAACAATATGCAAAGATATTAAGAAAAATTATGACAAATCCCTTAGAGATTTCATTCCTTATGTTGTTCATTTCAACAAAAGAAGAAATTGGAATTGAATTTACGTTTTTCGAAATCCTTCAAGTGGTGATTTCAAGTGATTAAGATTCAATTTCGATTCATTCTTTTGATAAAACAAACTGTATAAGGAATGAAATTTACATTTCAATTACATTTAGATTCTTTTCTATTATGTGAAACGAACACTACCTTAATGAAATGGAATCCGGATGGATTTGACATGTAGATTCCATTTCTTTTTGTTCATTTCAACAAAGAAGGAATTGAAATTGAACAATAACATAAGGAAAAAAATCTATATTCCGATTCCATCCAGATTTCATTTCATTATGTGAAACGAACACACCTAAATTCCAAAACAGATTTTAATTTTTATGCAATTTTCAATTTCAATTCCATTACTTTCCACGAAATAAACACCACCTTAGAAATACTTACATGATTATTGATACTTACCATTAAAAAAAAAAGAATCTCGGATTATCCAAATACATGAATACTACTTCGATCCTATAATCATTTGCCTCTACATATGTATCTGAATCGTCATCTAAATGTTCTTAAGCAAAGGTAAATGTTATACTTCTTAATGACTACCTTCAAATGGGTAAACATGAAATTACACGGATTTTTAGGTCCTATAAGAATCTAAATCACGCACATTAAACATTTTGTCTATAGTAGGCACATTGAATGATTATAAACCAATTATACTAAGATATCATGGACTATGTTAAGTTCTATGCAAGTTAAACTCGTATAGGTTGGAGTTTTAAGTTCTATCTGAGTTACACTGTTACACTGGCGTAAATTAGACGTTTTGTAGATAGTATGTGCACTAAATGATTATACACATATCATGAACTATGTTATACTTCTTAAACGCGTGTAGATTACACACTTTTCAGATAGCACGTGCATCTTCTGATTATACACAAATTACGTATCATGAACTCTTGGTATAACAAACATTTCTTTGATGAACAATCCATAAACTAGATTTCGAATATATTGATGTAACATTTATTTCAAGTGCTTTTTTTTGGTACTAAAAGATAATGCACAAGTAAAAGTTGATATATGATTGTGTTGTTACGTATATATGTGTGAAATAGTTATGACGCAACCATAGATAAACACATCTAAATAAATAGTTGGTTTTATAATTCTCTCTTTTTCCCCTTAAACTATGTCAAGGCATTTTTATAAAGTAAATTTCTCTATATTAGTTATAAATGAAGTAATTAGGTGTATAGAAAACTTAATTATCGCATCATAAGTTCAAATAACCAACTAAGAAATAAGTGTAGCAATTATTGTTTTATAACATAGTTTATGGTTTGTTTATTGGCATATATCTATAAATAACTGACATAAAAAAACATAACATAGTTATCATTAAAAGCATCTTTTATGTTGTTTACTTTTGTGAATAATACATTATAGAGTAAACTGCAATTTGTGTTCATGTGGTTTAGTGGCAGGATCAATGTTCACCCCCACTATTGTTCACAATTTGAGTCCATGTGGTTTTTTGTACTATGAACCCCTCCCTCTAATCTCGTATGTAGATTTCATTATTGACTTAACGACATGGAGGCATTTTGGTCTTTTCAACCATAAAAAACCCTAACCCCTCATATATCTAATAAACAACAACCCGAGTCCCTATCCTTTTTCCCACCAACCCTCCCTCCCATCCGATCATCACTGGTCTACCCGACGTCACACACGCCACCTTCGATGCCAACTAACTGTGGTCCAACCCGCATGATACTAAGTTGTATTAGAAAATTTTCTATCCAGACCCTTCCAACCTTCAGTTGCATCTCGAGATGAAGAATTGTCAGAGTTGTAGGTTGATTCAAGACCACCACACACCACCTCTCTTTCCGATTTGCAGATGATGAGGAATTGTGATTAGTTATGTTTAATATTTGAATGTGTATTTGTGAATTTGTTTGAAAATTTCGTTAATAATCCAAAATTCTAATACAAAGGTGCAATAATGGAGTTTCGCTAATCTCTAATTTCAAACATCGAAGGCTATGAAACAACATTCAACAAGTTCGAAATCGGTGCATTAAATTATAATCGAAATCAACGAAGGAAATTTCAAGGTATTAGTGATCACAACATAATCCGATTTACAAATTAGAAGTATTATAATTTCAAATTGTTGCGAACTTCACTTCAATGTTGGTTTTGAAAGCATATAAAAGTCAACGGAAAATAAATTCAACAAACAACAAAACATGAAATCGTTATCATTCATGCTCACGAGTTTCTATAAATGGAATACAAGGCGAGCTTTCTAAATAAAGGAAGTCATAAAAAGCGAGGCGTTACAGTCCCCATCCTTTAGGAAATTTCATCCCGAAATTTATTCAAGAGAAAGACTTTGAATAAAAGCATTTGGCTAAAAGAATGATCGACTAAAATTGAGATTTTGAAATTTGAAGTGTGTTGAGAATGTATGAAACCTTCGAGGAATAAAAAGGATAGGTTTGTAAAAAGAAGTTTGTTTAACTAAGGTGATTTGAGATGTTAATCATAAGTAAGACGTGCATGTGTGTGTATAGGCAAAGTGTGTTTGAATAAATCGATGGGAGTAGTATTTTTAAGAAAATTACCTAAGATAAAAGTTTCCGTATGAAGTAGAGTGTAATTTTAATGAAGAGCACCGCCCACATTGTAGGTTGTAAGAAAGTTATATCGGTTTTAAGGAGCATAAGAAAATCACATGTTTGCAGAAAATTGTTTATTGGTGAGAAACGACAAAGTTAGGTATTTATCAAAAGTTTTGGGGGTAACGGGCCGACTAAGTATGTTTGCGCGTAAATAAAGAATGAAAGGTAGTTTTAAAAGTAAAGAGGTATTTTAGGGTTTGAACGTTAAGCCGACTTTTTGTAAATAAGGTTTGTATAAATGTGAAAGGATAATTAGGAATAATAGAGGTATGAGAGTGAATGAACGATCAAATGGATGAAAACAAGGATAAGAATGATATGAATATTGGATACAATGCGAATATGAAGTGTTGAGGATGAGGTCTCGTCATGGATAATCGGATATCGCGCGTTTAGCAGTACGTTTGTGAGTTGTTAAAGTTTGTGGATCGTGTCTAAATAAAGTCAGCAAAACACCGAATTTCTCATGGCACATTTTACGGAAGTTTTGTAACATGGTGAAAACACTTATATATAGGAAGTACCAACAACGTATCCACCATGTTTTAACCATGTTATGTCTGTCTCGTTATTCGGTGTCATGTTACGTTCAGTGTCTTACCATACACAGTAGAACACCCTATGGTTTTCATGCGCCTACTAATATAATCCCGTGTGCACCCACAATTATATTGGTCGTCGCATGATCCGCATAGTTTGTACTAGTTGTGTATGAGTCCGGGTATAGGTTAACTTTGAAAATAAGGATGTGTGCATATAATAATGTAGTATGTATGCATGATTATGTTTAAGTATTTTTTTTAAGTTTGAAATAAAAAACATGTTGACCGTCATTAATGAGACCATGTGTATTTTTAGAGAGAAATCGAAAAACAAAAAACATAAATCAATGGTTCTAAAATTCGATTGCTTCGGATTTTCATGTTCATAAGTTCATCTTCAACCGCCATTGATGAGCTCGATAAGAAACACAAAGAACACACAGTTGTGTGTGTATTTTTTTAGGAGAATCAGATCGATTCAGGTATGTAACCCGAAAAATCAATTGTAGTTTAACTGCTGCTACTAGTGTAACGCCTCGCTTTTTATGACTTCCTTTATTTAGAAAGCTCGCCTTGTATTCCATTTATAGAAACTCGTATTCTTTCGAAACCTTATTCCATTATAATTCGAAGCTTTAATTCGTAATAAAACTTGGTTGTACCTAAAATATACATTTAATTCACGTATTCATTTTGTAGTTATCTCATTCACATGACGACACATATTCATCGTTCGCGTTAACACATAATTGTTTTGATTACAAACTACCGCAAATACGAGATTTTACACGTTGTTATATATAGTTATATGATTACATTACTTAAATTCCTACTTCTATACATGTTTGATACCTAAAAATATATTAACCATAAATGAAATAACCTATATTATCCCGAACATCAAACACAAGGGGTTGTTTTCGTCAAAAGCTGGAAGTTACTCGGCTGAACTCAGCCGCGACACGTGCCTGGTACCTGGGTTTTCTCCGCGACCCGCTTGGCCTGGTTAATCCACATCAGGTCCAAATCAGCTACGGGATTGGCCAATTTTAAGCATCTATCTCCTAACTAATCACATTTATTTCAATTCTAACACCAACCTTAATTCTCTACTATAAATACACCTATTCCCACACACTTTTCCACTTTACCAACCCCTAAATCACTCACAAATCCTCCATAAAACTCCCTAAATTTCTCTGATTTTGAGTAGAATGTTTAAGGGATTCAAAGTGGGTTCTAGCTCACTTCCACAACTATTTCTTCTTGTTTCTTCTTTTATTTTCAGTTGGACAACCTCTAGGAAGGTTTTAACAAGATTACCATGGTAATCTAAGGTGAAACCTCACCATATTTGAGGTCCAAAGTGACTTGTATTTTCTGATTTTTTTCATATTGTTATAACTTTGTTTTCTTATACTTTTCTCCCCGTTTCTTCATCTACAAAGCTTGGAACACCTCTAGGAGTGTTTCCACAAGATTACCAAGGTAATCTAAGGTGGAACATCACCATTTTAAGATCCAAACCTTATGTTTTGAAGAAACTTGTTTAAACTTTTATAAAACATAACCTTTCTTACTTGAATCTTGTACCTAGCAACCTCCTAAACCCATCAATGGTTGTGGAACTTGTTACAGTCGATTCTCACAAGTTTAGAGGTGCAAACAACCTCTAAACTTTCTGAATTGTTAGGGTTCATTACAACCCACAAGTGTTGAAATCAGCTAAGTTTTCCGTAAGTTCATATGGTGAGACTTATGTTAGATGCAAGTGTCAACTTTGGATGCTTTGGCATTCCTAACTTGATTCCACACCTCACTTGATGTTTTTGTTTAATATTCTAAGTACCTTTCTAGTATTAAAGTAACATAACCCCGTCTAGCCTCAGACACTTAGTTAACTCTTTCCATGGTGTGGTGGTTCACCCGGGTTATAGATTACTTGGCTACTCGACATGTATTAGTCAGTTTCTTTTGTTTCTTGTTATTCATGATCCTCCGAATCATCCTCGTGATGATTTTGTGTAATGGTGAATCATACAAAGAGGTTAAATCCTCCATGCTTGACTTACATGATTATACGTGACAATCTTGATGGACCTAGTTTTAGGATATTATTATAACTATATAAACATATATATATATATATATATATGGCCGAGTTTGCGATAATAATTGGTTATGGTCATTCATCATGAACTTAGACCAACTTATCTTGCATTCTAAGCCACTTGTTAATGGGCAATTTGGGACCCATGAAACCACACATAACATAGTGTCATAAATGAGTACTTAGAACTAGATAATACTTTTGCAAATACATACTTTTTGTACTTTAAATTCTAAATCCCAAATCAAGTCGTTCCATAAACACCATGTAATCTTACCATTTATTCCCTATTTATAAACAACTCGTCACTCACGGATAATCAGAAGGCTTTGCAATACTGTGAGTATACTCGACGCCCCTTTTACCGTTTTACGCTTTTTGGGTGCAACATGTTTACATATACAAAAACACATACAACAATCTAGGTTATAAATTAAAATATTTGTAAACTGATTTTGTAAACTTATAAAAACACAACCTATATGTCATGTATAAGTGGGAAATAACATTGAAACAGAAGGCACACAAACAACATTCACAAATAACAAAATTAACCTAATAATCTAAGCTGGACCAATCAATTACGAAAAGCTAAAATTAATAGGTTAGTTACATTTTTGATATTAGACCATAACGAATCTGAACCAATTCGTGCTCCCCAATACATTTGTTTAAACATGTTAGCTCGCTTATCATCCCCCACCTAACCTTTGTTTAAACGTGTTAGCTTGCTTATCATCGCCCACCTAACCTTTGTTTAAACGTGTTAGCTTGCTTATCATCCCCCACTTAACCTTTTTTTATAAATAGCAATCCTAGATTTTATGTGATAAATACATCAAAACCTACATTTTGTTAAATTTGAACATGAAATCAACTCGTTGTGAAACAAACACCTTAGCCACTGGTAATTCCAAGACAGGACACACCTAACTAAACTGAAACAAGCTACAAAGATCTAATTTATATATAGAGAAAATTTATTGGATAGTCCTTGTGGTTTGCTCAAATTTCACCTATAGTCCCCATCTTTCTAAAATTACACCTATAGTCCTCAACTTTTACACACTTGTTTCTCGGATAGTCTCCAGCATAGACGGGGTTAGTTAGTTTTTAGTGTTAAATGGATATTAATTTATTTTAATACCCTTTATATTAATAAACTAATAAATAAAACATTTAGAAATTAAAAGACATGTGGAACCCGCTGTCTAAATCAAAATAGTATCATGCTCGTCATCATCTTTTTTCTGTCATCATCTTCATCTTTTTTCTGTTGTCATCTTCTACATATGTTAACATGGATGATAATGGAGGGAATTGTAAAACTAAATGTTTGGAAAAATATTGAAAGCACGAGGATGCATATCGCAAAGAACACAAGGGCAGTTTCGTCTTCTCACCAACATTTAAACTGAAATATGATGTCTGTTAGCTGAAAGGACATAAAGGAAAAAGCTGGTAAACCACATGGACTCAGATTGTGAAAAATAAAAGAGAGGGATTGTCACACCCCTAAATTTCCACGTATTACCGGTGGGCCCGGTGGGGAGTATCTGACGTAGTTGATATCATCATAGTCAAACAACACAATATTTAAATGCATAGCGGAAGCAAAAGATAGATTTATTTCAACCAAATAAATTGTAATATTAAGTATCACAAACAGTTGAAACAGATCCACAGGCGGATCAAAATAAAGAGGAAACTTGTTCAACAGATTTTAATACATCCAAGCTTGCGAGACTCTTATTGATGCTAAGGAGAGGCCAGCCTATTACGAGTAGTACCTGCACTTAACCTTTTTGGGAAAATACGTCAGTTTACACTGGTAAATACAATTTAACTGACTCATTTTGAAAAGGTTTAAAATTGATTTGAATGCACATGGCACAAAAAGATTTTTATAACTTGGGATAATTATTTGAATATAAACTTGTAAAAGATTTACATGTTTCTTATGCGTTCAGTAGCCCGGGTTGACACCGAGTTAAAGATCAACAGACACACCACATGGTATAGTCCCGCAGCGGTTAAACCCAAAACCGGCGGTTATACCTTAATATTTATTTATGCACTAACGGGTGTACGCCTACACCCACATGCTTAGGTCGTGGCCATTTCGTAAAATGATGCCAAGGATATCCGGGACATGGTCATTAACCCCCCAAAGGCTTTAAGCAAACAAAACAATTTTAGCGGGTCATTTCAATGATTTAACCTTCATTTGATTAAAAGATTCAATTCCCGACCAAGTGGTATTTTATATACCGTACCCCAAGCCCGTATAGGGAAAATAAGTTAAAAGTATTTACCTTTGCAAGTAAAATCACAATAAGCAAGTGCACGTAGCTTTTACCGGTTCTCCTATTCTGGAACGAAGGTTTATAATAACCTATTAGAATCCTAACGGGTCTTTATTTTAGCCTAAGCTTAGACCGGTTAGTTTTAAAGAAAGATTCGGTTCAACGCGTGATAAAGCGAAGACCGGTTTAGAATGTAGTTTTGACCCGACAAGCTTGCATGCTTGTTTAATATGGGTAACTTAAACACATTCTGGATTTGAGACAAAAAATGATATGGTTTGACCCGCTTCGGCTAATATATGTAAACTAGTTACATAAGCCGATCCGAACGCGAAAAGTGCGTAACGAGTAACCAAACAAATCATATACAAGTTTCCTAAGTTAATATGCCATAAATATGTTGTGACATCAGTAAGATATCTTCTATTATGCCCAAAATGATTTTAAACTCAAACTATGCCCTGAAAGGGCATTTTGGTCATTTACAAGGTTATAAAAGAGTTTAAATAGTAACCTGAGTTACAGGTCTGATTTATTCAGTAAATAAACTTAATTTAGTAAGTTATAACAGTAGGGTATCATATATATGTGAAATTTATTAATTATAACCATACTATGCACCGTAGGGGCATTTTGGTAATTTCACATAAGCCTAAAAGGTCAAAACTGGAAATCTGAGTTTAAAACTTTTACTTACTGTTAAAATATAAAAATTTACTGAATATATCAGTAGGTATCAAACCTTATATGTTTAAAATAGTTTTAATACATATTATGCGTTAAAAACGCTTAAAAGACGATTTGGAGCCATTTCCGGGTTTTCAAAGGAAAGCTGATATTTTTAAAATTCCAGAAGGCTCAAAATAACTTATTTATCATACTAGATCAGTAGAAAAAGGTTTGGTATCAAAAAGATTTGTAAAACTCATTTTATAGCCCAAAAGGGCAAAACCGGCAATAACCGAAATAAGCTTAGAACTCTAAGTTATGCTCAGCCTAAAAATAACTAAAAATCTCAAAAAATCCCAAAATATTATTTTATATCAGTAGGTAAAAAGTTTGATATCAAAAATTGGGTTTAGGTAGGCTATACGCTAATTATGTCATTTAATTACTAAAAAGATTTTTAATTACGCTAATGAGCATAACTCTTAATCTAGACCTCAAACTGATGTCAAATTTTAGGTACAATTTTATAAATCAGTAACTAAGGTGTCTACTCTTTTACATTTTCAAAAATCACATTTTAAGGTGAAAAGGGCATACTAGTCAACATTTAGGCAATTAACGGAAACTTGCATAATAATTGGACAACTAATGAACCAAGCTGTATAATCACAGAGGGTTATACTAACATGTAACTAGGCTCAAAAGAAGCTCTAAGGAAATCCTAAACTAGGCTTAAACGAGTCAGAACTGAAAGTCAAAGTAGAAGTCAAACTATGCGACTTTCAGTCCCGAACCGAGCCTAAACTGAAAATTGTCGGGGTGAACATGTTTAGACATGTTCTTACATTAATTACCAAGTTATATTAATGATAAAACAGGTTGTATAGCTTCTACATTGCTAATTATGCATTTATTTGAAATTAAACTTTCTGTTGACTTTTTAAGATCAAGTTTAACCCGACAATTGACCTAGATAGAGTGGAAATCAGAGGGTACCCTTTTAAGGGTTTATTACCCACATAATTACCTACTCATAGGTATTTTTAATTCGAGATTTGACTGGGTAATTATGGACTAATCTCGAAGTCAAACCTTAATTACGATGGTTTGACTTTTAGCTAATTAACTAAGCTAACTGAATTAAAAAGGATTAAGGACACTTACAAGAGTCCTAAGTATGCTTATGGATCCTAAGAGAAGTTGGTTGCTGTCCAGAGAGCTCCAGAGATCAGTTGAAATGAGTTTGAATGAAGTGAACAAAATGGTTGCAACTTCATTCTCTTATATATTGAACCCAAATGCACAAGATCATGCCAAACTAGTCTACATGTGTTGCAAGATCATCCCAGGTGTCCCTATGATGCCAAAACTAGTTGCAGGAGCCTCAGTATTCGAATACCACTCAAGTAAGGCGGTGCAACAGGCTGAACAGGCACCTGTCCATTTTCTGCTGCCAGCGACTGTCTTACGGACCGTAAGCTACAAGCCTTGCGGACCGTAAGCATCTCTTACGGATCGTAAGCCCTTGGCCTTGTGGTCCGTAACCGCCCTTGGATTATATCGCCCAGTTCCATCTTTATGGACCGTAAGCCCTTGGCTTTGCGGTCCGTATCCGATGACCAGAATCCAAAAATTTGTAAACTTCCAAGCTTTGACCATGCATTCCTTACAAGTCCGAATCTTGTGCTTTCTTTTTCAGTAGAGGGACCAAGTGCTCAGACCTTGCATGCTTTGCATGCTCTTACACATTTTGGTTCTTTGTGTTAAATGCCTCAAGTGCCAACGTTTTCGAGAACTCTCATTGGATCCAAGTCTTGAGTTATATCAATTTGTTATTTTAGGATAACCAGATTTATTTGCATAATTTAGATGTTGATTAAATATATCATGGTTAGGGATTTATTAATAGGTCGCCCAGAGGTATAAATTAACATGTCGACGCTTTTAAATCCTACCGTACATCTTTATCTGGATCCGTTTTCATAACACGTTTGTATTACATGACACGTGTCTTTATTTTATTGGGTATGATTTTACGAGGTGTTACAGGGATTAACAGTGATCCTGCCACTAAGTGACAAGGATGCAAATTGAAGGTTACTTCTATATTACATGTTAAAAGAAATTTAAGATCACTTGTCTTATGCAGTTTTAATCAAACCTCCATTTTACCATTATTAATCTTATGCTTAGCATGATACAACCTTTTCTTTTCAAAAATTTAAATTACTTTCAAGATTTTTACACACACATCATACTAAATCTTTTCACACACTAATACGTTATTCACATGCATGATTTCCAAAAACGTTACCAACTAGATTTACATTTCTCGAAATCCCAAAATGGAGACATATCATCAAGATAGGAGTGATTTCCTTACCTTGACGATGAGCTCCGCTCCTTCCCTTTTTAAAACACCCTCACCAACGAACGAGGGGTGATTCCCTTACTTTGGCGATCGTTACCAAACTATCGTTTTCAAGAGACTTTATTTGCCAACCACACGATCAAATTTTATACCTAATTCGTTTATCATTTTGTCAAATCCATACTTATGCAAAATTTCAAAATTCATTGTTTTATCAAACTTACTTCTTACCCTTCAAACTATTCTTACATAAACCATACACAAAATTCCTAATCATACCTCAAACGTTTTATTACCTGATTTTAAAAAATTTATGAAATGCTACCTATCAACTTAATCGGTATAATGAATCTCTTGCCCACGAACTTCATACTCGGCCTAATCACTAAAACACGCCCACAATATATTATTATATTAAAGACATTTGTTCTTAATAAAAAAACCAAACCAACTTTTCTCACATGCTTATAGAACCTTGTAGACGTTGTAAGATCATTTTGCTAAAACTCTTTTTCAAAATCAATAGGACCCTAATATTAAGCAATGCCTTCGGAAAGTCAGGGATGGACATTTCACGGCTGCGGTTAAGGTCCTATGCTCTAGTGGAGTTGCCCCTCTAGGTGATTCGACCTTGAAAGCTCTTATTGATAAACACCCAGTGGTGTCGCCCCCGTCATTGCCTTCCAACTCTTTGGCCCAACCCACTCTTGTTGTTGATGGGGATTGTGTGCTCAAATGTATTCGATCATTTCCTAAAGGGACATCATGCGGTAGAGACGGGATGCGGGCCCAACACCTGTTAGATGCTATTGGTGGCGAGGGCTCGGTGACTTCCTTAGGTTTGCTTACGAGCATTACTGAAGTTGTTAACTTATGGCTTGGGGGGTCCTGCCCTATGGTGCTTGCTGAGTTTGTTGCCTCGGCCCCCCTCACCCCCTTATTGAAACCTGATAAAGGAATTCGGCCTATTGCTGTGGGGGGTATTTGGCGAAGGTTGGTTTCCAAGGTGGCGATGAAGATGGTCGGCAAAGAAATGACCCAATACTTAGGTGACTATCAGTTTGGGGTGGGGATGCCAAATGGGGCAGAGGTGGTACTTCACAGTGCAAACAGGTTTCTCAACTCGTTTCATGCAGATGGTTCCTTAGCCTTGCTTACTGTGGATTTCTCCAATGCTTTTAACACGGTCGACCGCACATCCTTTCTCCAAGAGATTCATCAGCGTTGCCCGTCAATCTATCGGTGGGTCCAATTTCTTTACGCTCAGCCTGCTAGGTTATATGTTGGTAACGAGTGTATTGGGGCTACTACCGGAGTTCAACAAGGAGACCCTTTGGGGCCCCTTCTCTTTGCCCTCGCCTTACACCCCCTTATTCTCCGAGTTCAAAACCGCTGTAAACTCCCGTTTCATGCTTGGTACTTGGATGATGGGACGATTATCGGCAACGCCTCTGAGGTTGCTAAGGCCTTAGACATCATCAACGAGGAGGGGCCATCTCTAGGGCTTTATCTCAATATTAAGAAAACAGAGGTTTATTGGCCGACATGCGACGGCCAGAAAGTTCAGGATGGGCTTTTCCCGAGAGGGATCGGTAGACCAGAGAATGGGGTTAAGCTCCTTGGTGGAGCTGTTAGTCGGGATCCTAGCTTTATTGGAGAGTTGGCAGGGCGGCGGGCCTCGGGGGCAGTTGACCTTATGAAACTCTTACCCTGCCTGAGGGATCCCCAATGTGAACTCCTCCTGCTAAGGTCGTGCATGGGTGTTGCTAAGTTGCTTTTTGGGCTGCGGACTTGTCAACCCCATTTGATGGAGGATGCGGTATCTCGGTTCGATGATGGCCTTAGAAAGGCTATAGAAGACATAGTAGTGGGTGGCGGCCCCTTCTTTGGTGACCTCCAGTGGCGTCTAGCATCTTTGCCAGTGCGCCTAGGTGGTTTGGGCCTCTTCTCAGCCCGAGATGTTGGGGCTTATGCCTTTGTGGCGTCTAGAGCTCAGTCTTGGGAACTACAGGATCATATCCTTCGAAACGGTAAGGTTGTCGGGCTTGACCCAGACTATCAACAAGCGCTCGAATGCTTAAATGTCTCTCTCCCAGACTTGGATATTGGCGGTTTCTCTAACAAGGACACCGCCCCCTCGAAGCCACAAAAAACTTTGGCGAATGCACTTTTTAGCAAAATCGCTCAAAGCCTGGGAGAAGCTTTTGATTTGTCACCCCGCCAGAAGGCGGTGTTTGAGTGTCTGAAGGGTCCCCATGCTCAGGAATTTTTGACCGTTATCCCGATTGAGGGGTTAGGACAATGCATGTCGGCAGTAGAATACAGAACCATTCTCAAATACCGGCTAATGATCCCTATGTACCCAGAAGATGAAACCTGCCCGATATGTCGTAAAGCTTGTATGGATAAATATGGGGAGCACGCAGTTCACTGTAAAGAGCTCCCTGGGTTTAAATATCGGCATGACTGGGTGCGAGATGTTTTGGGGGACATCTTAAGAAGAGCTGGGATTTCTGCTAAGAAAGAGGCCCCTGTGAATTTTCTCACGGACCCGATGGAAGGGAGATCTACTCTGCGACCAGCGGATCTGCTCGTCTTTGGCTGGGCTGGGGGGAAACATGCTTGTGTAGACCTCACGGGGGTTTCCCCTTTGGTTGGTTTAAGGGAAAATGGGTTTGTAGCTGGACTAGCAGCAAGAAAGGCAGAATCAAAGAAAGTGGATAAGCACGCTAAAGCTTGCGCAGAGAACCAACATGTTTTTATCCCTTTTGCCTTTGATACTTTTGGCTCCCTAGCGCCAGAAGCCATTAACTTCTTGACGAGGGTTCAACGGGTTATCCATAGCAATTGTTCGACCCCAAGGGGGCAGGGGTTTGTGTTCGGGAGGTTGGGGTTTTCAATTCAGAAAGGGTTGGCGGCGCAGCTTGTTGCCCGTCTACCTTCTGTTTTGATGTAACTTAACAAGTTTTCTGGTTATATCAATCGTTAATTACTACTTAAAAAAAATAGGATCATCTTGCTAAAACTCTTATCGAAATCACTAAGTCATTTTGCTAAAATTCTTTTCAAAGACCAAAGTTTTCACGAGAATTTTTGAATTACAACTTTACTTATTTTTATACAAGATCCTTTAAATGATGCACACTTACTGCTTTAAAAAATCTTTTCATACACCGCTCAATACATCATTTCAATCCAAAACACGTGGGCAAGGAGACTTCATAGAAACTGACAATCTCCGACATAAGTAAATACCCTATTCCTTTTGAAAAAAGAATAGCATTTCCTTTACTTTTCAAAATACATCTCGCATAACCAATAAATACTTTATATTCTTTTGACATTCACAAACATGATTCTACATTCCCGTCAAACTCAATCTATTTTGATTCAATAAACTCAACGTTTTGCTCAAACAACCATACATATGTTAGTGCATATGTCTGTTGACTTCGTCTTGTATTGAGCCGTGTAATAGAATAGATAAACCAAGACATGTTGTACGAGAGAAACGGGAAACAGGTCTGAACCAGCAGGTTCATGCGACCTAGCCAGTTCGTGTGAACTGACCAGTTCGTGCGACCTGGCTAGTCTGGTTCGTGCGACCTGGCTGTTCCTATATATAGAGGGTCTTGGGTCTTCATTTGTAACTTCTGATTCCGGTAGTGAAGCTCTGCCGAAGTGTCGCCAGCTCGTGTAACGTTGTGAAATCAATACAAACGACATTTAATATACTTCTAAGTGCATATCAAGCTGCAATGAAGATCAAATCAATGAATTCCGCCTCTGATTTGGTCTAGAACTCTTCTGATCGACTCGGGAGGAAGAGTTCTTACCATTTCAGCTTGTTTTCACGGATAAAATCTGATTTCTACTTCTTTCTACTCGTCTTCTACACTTTTTCTTCAAAATTTCAACGAATTTATGGATAAAATGATCTGATTCTGACATATAACACGTAAAACAATGTTTTAATCAATCCGTGAATGAATCAGAACTTAATTCAACCTAAAACTTGATAAAATTGACCAAACCACGTGAAAAACTTGTTAGATCGTTCGAGATACTTTCAGATCGTGTGAAAATATCTCAGGTCGCACGGACTGAACATCCAGGTCATGTGAAAATAGTCCAGATCGCTTGAAACAGGTCAGGTTGCGTGGAAGCTCGATCAGTTCGCACGGTTTGAAAGGTCAAGTCACACGGTTTGATCCAGGTCGCTTGTAATCTCACCAGGTCGTTTGAGTTAGGTCCAGGTCGTACGAGTTGAAAGTATCCAGGTCACAACCCTTAATGGTGTTAAAAGACGAGTTTATTCCTCACTTGATCGTGTAATTATCTTGAATTAGATGACTACAGTTGCTTATGTTTCAGGTACACTTTGGAGCTTAAAAATGGATAAAACGCTGCCTTGGATGGAACGGAGTGGAACGGCTCATGCATGGAAGGAAAGAAGAGAAGAAACAAAGAATTCAGGGCTTCACCGTAATTTACGGTGGGTACCGTAAATTACGGTGGCCCTGAAACATGCATCTTCCCACCGTAACACAGGAAAGAACCATCGTAACATTCTGAAGTCTATCGTAACTTATGGTAGGTACCGTAAGTTACGGTAGAGGCTGCGGAAAAATGTAACTGCCTCCATTAAACCGTTTTTGGGGGGTGTCTTTTCAGATATCTCATCATTGAACGTTTTCTCTGCATATTGGGGGCGATTTTGGCTAGTTCTTCTTGGTTCCAAACATTTCTAAACAATTGGTTTGTGTTTTCGATTCATATGAACATTAATCGTTGTGTGATGATGATGTACCAAGTCATGAGTGGCTAAACTTTTGGTGATCATCCTAGATGTAAGGTTTGCTTTTGAAACACTATGTTTGTGCTTGAGTTTCTAGAATAGTAACTTTGAATATTTGTTTGAGTTATTATGGTGTTTGAATGTTTGTTTGTAAAGTGTTGATTTTTGTTTGATGTTAATCTAAACCATACGTTCTTGGTGCCGTTGGCAATCGAGATATCATGGGAGGGATTAGGGTTGGATAATTGTCAATTGATCATCGGGTAACAACCTCGAATTTTATAATCCGAGTACTTAGTTCCCTTTCATCACAAACAGATAATCAAACGCGAGCCATGTCTATGTGGTTCTTTTTAGTTAAGCATAAACATTAGTGTGGATTAAAACATGAAATCTAGGATGGTCGCTTGTTCCTAATCTGTTTTCAAAACCAATCTTTGATTTGCAATTTAATTAGTTAATATTAGTTCTTAAAACCAAAACAATCAACTCTTGAATTTTAATTTCTGTAATTGTAGTTTAATTTTAGTTAAAGTGCAAAGCTACATAATCGACATACTTTCCACAAACTCCCTGTGTTCGATACCCATTTGCCACTATCTATTAGTTGTAATTTGGATTAAATTTGTGTGTACCACGACGACACGTCAAATTTTGGCGCCGTTGCCAGGGAGTAGTGCGCAACGTGTGTTAATTTAGTAGTTTTGTTTTGTTATTTTCGGGTTTACACTGGTTGTGTTTAGTGTGCAGGTACTTCAAGTGTATGCATACTAGAGGCTCTCACAGATCATCACCGCTATCGTTCGATCCGGAAATTGAAAGAACTTTGCGTCAAAACAGAGTTTTGCTAAGAGAAAACAGAATTGTTGGTTCACCTACTTCACCCATTACACCAAGAAACATTATGCAAGAATCCCAAATACCACCCACAATGGGTCAAACAACACAACCCTTTATACCATCACCCACACAACCATCACCAAACACCACCATGCCTATTACCACTACCGAACCTACTCCACCTCATGAAGTTACACCAACCAATACCACTACATCGCCTATTACTACCCAAGTTGAACTCACTCTTACCTTTAGCCCCTCTACCACAATTCCACCATTTTCACATTTCTTCCCCCCAACTACGGGTCAATCATCCTCTAATTATACAATAGCACCAAACTCAACCATTGTTCATGCTACTTCATCCTTTAGACCACCGAGCCAATCGGGTTTTCAATACTCATCTCTTCCATTTGGGCAATCTTCGGGAATATGAGGAGATGGTTTTGATGGGGGTTATGAGGATGAATTTGGAGGCTACGAAGAGGAAGGCTTTTATTATACTGGAGATGGAGGTATGTTGGGACCTCAAGGAGGAGCGGGTCAACAAAGTCAACCGCTACAACAATTTCAAGACAAGGGTAGAATGCCGATTGGGGTGCAACACATTAGACCACAAGGGCCACAATTGCAACGCCCTACACCACTACATCAAGTGCGTCCTCAAAGTACACAACCACAATTTCAAAGACCGATTCAACAACAACCGCCAATGCATCAATACCAATATCAACCACCATTTGCTCCTTAAGGGCCTATGCAAGGGCAAATGGGTCAACCAAGAGCACCATTGGGTGCCCCTCAAAGACATCATTGGGAAGTAGTATGGGGAATTGAAGCTCACTTCTGGCCTATTATCACTAACAATCCTTCACCGGTAGTGATTCCTCATCATGCGGATGGAAGAACTTTTGAAGTTAGAACAACCGCCCTCCAAAGTCTACCAAAATTTAAGGGGTTAGCAACGGAAGAACCTTATTTTCATTTGGAGACGTACGACTCTATTTGCAACACCATTGGAGGTCAAGGTTTCTCTTCGGATGATGTCAAGTTAGTTCTCTTCCAATTCTCTTTGGAAGACAAAGCAAAGAGATGGTTTCATACTTTACCCTCTGCGTCGATTTTTACATGGGCCGATATGCAACAGATTTTTTTGGATGAATATTACACCTCTCAAAAGACTAATGATACAAGGAGAGGTTTGAGAAGCTTCCAACAACAATCGGGGGAGATGTTTCATGAAGTGTTTGAAAGGTTCAATATGATGCTAAGGAATTGCCCTCACCATGGGATCCAACTTTGGGAGTTGTTGAACGCATTTCATGAAGGGTTGAGTTCGGAGGATGCACGTGATTTGATGTCGATTACTAATGGTACATTCGGTACCAACTTTGAACATGTCGATTGGGCATTTTTAGAGCAAATGGCGGTGAATTCCAAGAGGAAGGCCCAATCTTCAAGAAGGGCAAGGCATGTGATACAGAGGCCACAAGTGCATGGAGTAGAGAGTGGAAACGTGCAAACTACGAATCAAGTGTACAATGTGTGCACTAATTGTAATGAAATAGGTCACACGGCGGAAGTTTGTGTAGTGGGAGTGGTTGATGAGCAAGTAGAGGAAGTGAATGTCGTTCAAGGGGGTGGTCGAAATTTCAATATGAACTCCAACACGTACCACCGCGGGTTACTAAATCATCCTAATTTCTGTTATGGGAACGCGACAAACCAAGCTAACCCAAACTTTCAAGGAGCTCAAGGTAACTTTGCACCTCGTCAACAATACAATCAAGGCAACTATAGAGGTGGAAACAATTATGGTTATCAAGGGCAATTTCAACAAATGGGTCAAAGTGGTTCGGGTCAAAATTCGTCAAGCGGGAATGAAGTCATGGATATGCTTCGGGCTATGCAACAAGATATGCAAAAACGGAATCAACTTGACGAAGTCCGGATGCAAAAGGATGAGGTTTGTGATAAAAGTATTCAATCACTAACAACCCAAATGGGTCAATTGGCAACCGACGTGGCGGAGTTGAAGAAAAGCAAAGGTCAACTTCCTGGCGATACCAAGGTAAATCCTTCCCATGGTTCGTCACGAGGTAACAATGTTAATATTAGTCATGTTAGTGTGTTGAGAAGTGGCAAAGAATTTAAGGCCAATTTGTCACCGGGTTTGGTTGAAGAGGTAGTTGAGGATGCCACGGGTAATGAAAGTGATGATGAAGTTTCACCGGTTAAACCTAAAGAATCAAATGTTAAAAAACCGGGGTTGGGTCAAAATGAAAAAAGTGAAAAAGATGAAGGTGAACCGAGTCAAGTCCCGTTTCCATCGGCTTTACTTGACCCGGGTAAGAAAAACTTTATTACATCAAGAGGTCCCCAAAAAGAAGAGTTGTGGGACATGTTCAAACAAGTAAAAATCAACCTTCTATTACTTGATGCAATAAAACAAGTACCCGCATATGCAAAATTTTTAAAAGAATTATGCACACAAAAAAGGCATCAAAAGAAGAAAATGCCTAAGCGGGTAGACTTAACCGGGCAAGTGAGTGCGGTTTTGAATGGGGAGCTTCCTCCTAAGCTCCAAGATCCGGGTACGCCATTAATAAATATACAAGTTGGCAATTTTCAAATGGCAAAGGCGTTACTAGATCTTGGAGCTGGGGTGAGCATTTTACCGGGGGGCTTATATGACCAATACGACTTTGGTCCGTTAGCAAGGGTAGAGACAATGGTGGTTTTAGCCGATTTGTCTCATAAGTTACCTCGGGGGATGGTTCAAAATGTGATTGTGAAAATTGATGAGTTTTATTACCCGGTTGACTTTTTAGTCCTAGACTACTCATCCGCGGACCCAAAACAACAACAAAAAGTCATTTTGGGTCGGCCATTTTTGAGCACCGCGCATGCTGTGATCGATTGTAGATTTTGTACAGTCGATATGACTTTTGGAAACCGGAAAATGCGCTTGAATGTTTTTACTAACAATTCTAATGTCGTGGGTGTTGATGAGTGTTTTATGGCAGATTTAGTCGACGGATGCAACCCGCATGAGTATGAGGAGGATGGTATGGATGTTTGTTGGTGTGATTTTTCTGAACAGGTACATGCTTGGGCATTAAGGGCTGAAGAGGAGAAGCAAGATGCTATGGCTTTAAAAGAGGGTCGAAATAAGCTCGGGTACTAGACCATCACTAGAAGAACCACCAAAGTTGGAGCTCAAAGATTTACCAAGCCATTTGAAGTATGCTTTTCTAGGGGATAATGACACGCTACCGGTCATTATTGCCTCTAATTTAGAGATGGCACATGAATAAGCCCTGTTGGAAGTCTTGAAAGAGAATAAAGGAGCTATTGGATGGACGATTGCCGATCTCAAAGGAATTAGTCCATCAATCGTCATGCACAAGATCATCACCACCGAGGATGCGAAACCGACAAGAGAAGCTCAACGGCGATTAAATTCGAATCTAAGGGAGGTAGTAAAGAAAGAGGTAATTAAATGGTTGGATGCGGGAATTATTGATCCGATTTCGGATAGTGCTTGGGTAAGTCCTCCCCAAGTTATGCCTAAGAAGGCCGGCATTCAAGTAGTCAAGGATGAAAATGGTGAACAAGTTGCCACCCGACCGGTTACCGGGTGGCGTGTTTGTATTGACTACCGTAAATTGAATGCCGCCACTTCTAAGGATCATTTCCCGCTACCTTTTATTGACCAAATTATTGAAAAATTGTCGGGTCAAAAATATTACTACTTTTTGGACGGGTACTCGGGTTATAATCAAATAGCAATACACCCGGATGACCAACACAAGACCACCTTCACTTGTCCATATGGCACCTTCGCCTTTCGGCGAATGCCATTTGGCTTGTGCAATGCACCGGCAACTTTCCAACGATGTATAATGAGTATTTTCTCGGACATGGTTGGAGAGTCGCTTGAAGTATTCATGGATGACTTTTCAATTTTTGGCACTAGTTTTGAATCTTGTCTCAACGAGTTCCAAAAGGTTTTAAAATGATGTGTTGAGAAAAATTTAGTGCTTAGTTGGGAGAAAAGTCATTTCATGGTACAAGAGGGCATTGTGTTAGGTCATGTAATATCGGAAAGGGGTATGGAGGTGGATAAGGCAAAAATAAGGGTAATATCATCTTTGCCACCACCGAAAAATGTTAAGGGTGTAAGGTCATTTTTGGGACACGCGGGTTTTTATAGACGTTTCATTAAAGTTTTAGTGTTATCATGAAACCTTTATGTAATTTGTTTTTAAAAGATGTTCCATTTGACTTTACTGACGAATGTTTGCAAGAATTTACTGTTTTGAAGGAACATTTGGTCAAGGCTCCCATCTTGCAACCGCTGGATTGGTCAAAACCATTCGAAATCATGTGTGACGCAAGCGACACTACAATTGGTGCAGTTGGGTCAACGAGTTGACAAAAAGCCAGTGGTAATTTATTATGCAAGTAAGACTTTATCCGAAGCGCAACTGAATTACACCACAACCGAAAAGGAATTACTAGTGGTGGTGTATGCTTTGGATAAGTTTCGTTCGTATATTTGGGGGAGCAAAGTGGTTGTCTACTCGGATCATAGTGCGGTCCGGTATTTGATGGAGAAAAAAGACGCGAAGCCCCGTTTAATCCGGTGGGTGTTGTTGTTACAAGAGTTTGATTTAGAGATCCGAGACAAAAAGGGGAGTGAGAACGTAGTGGCGGATCACTTGTCTCGGATCCCGGTGGAAGGAATTGACGATTTGGGTGACATAAATGAAAGGTTTGCCGACGAGCAACTCCTAGCCGTATCCACTTTTGTTGCATCGTGGTACGCTCACTACGTAAATTACTTAGCCACGGGTGCCATTCCAAATCATTGGACCAAGAAGCGAAGACAACAATTTATGGTCCAAGTGAAGCAATACATTTGGGATGAACCGGATCTTTTCAAGATTGGGCCGGATCAAGTTATTCGGAGGTGTGTGCCCGAAACGGAGGTGTTGGAAATCTTGACTCATGCCCACTCATCCGCTTGTGGAGGTCACTTTAGTGGGCATAAAACGGGCTACCGGGTTCTCTCATGTGGGTTTTATTGGCCCAAAATTTTCAAGGATGCGTGTGAGTTTGCAAGAAATTGTGTAAATTGCCAAAGGATGGGAAGCATTTCAAAGAGGGACGAGATGCCATTGCAACCAATTTTGGTTGTGGAAATATTTGATGTATGGGGCATTGACTTTATGGGTCCCTTCCCAAATTCCAACGGGTTTTTATACATTTTGGTGGCGGTGGATAATGTCTCTAAGTGGATTGAAGCCATTGCAACATGTCACGACCCCCGACCCCCCTGGACGGAATCGGGAGCCGCAAACCAGTTCAGTAGTACCGGTGATTATTTAGGAAAGTAGTGCAGCGGAAATTTCATCAGGACCGTGAGTTAGGAAAAATATCAGAGTTTAGAAAACATCGGATTTTATTTATTAAATAGATGGGATAAACCCATGTTTTGAAAGGTAGCTTTAATATAGGATAAATCTAAATACATAAAACAACTTTTCTTAATTTAATTTAATTGATAAAATGAGCCACTTCTATAAGCCTTGTTGGTGCCGTATCCAACTCTTATTCCGGTCTACTGTAATTACCTAAAACGCGTTTAAAAAGGTTTTGTCAGCAGGAAATACTAGTGAGTTCATTCAGTTTGTACAAAAATGACACATAGTTATAAGTTACAGCATAAGAGCAATTACAATGGCTTCTATCTTATTTTTATCTGGCGCCGTGTCACCTCCTGGTGACGATGGTCATACCACTATTGGGTCCTTTCACCCAAGTAGTGATGATTATCACTGTTAGGATTTATTAGCCTAACCGTGAGAAATTAGTAATGTGCACAATACCCCACTTGCCAGTGATTCAAGATAACCACGACTTAATCCCTGTAATTATAACTTTGAAAATAATTTGAGGTATTGTAAAATACTTTTGATAAAAAGAGAATGACTCACATTATAAGCATGCAGTATTGATTTAACAAGCTTCTTGATTCTACGCCTTCAGATAACTAAGCCTTTACTTTCTTTAGAGTTCTGAATCTTCTGATGATTGAATATTTTGTTTGGTGGTATGTTTATGGAATGGAGTTTGCTGATGGTTAAACATATAGTTTAACAGAGTGGAATACGTATTTGTGTAAAACCACATCAAACCTAACGATGGTGACGAGATTCGAACCTTAACGAAATTCACAAAGTATAGTCTTGTTTAGACAGCACTTTGGCATTCGTTTAACGAAATTCACAAAGTATAATCTTGTTTAGATAGCACTTTGGCATTCGTTTAACGAAATTCACAAAGTACAGTACTTTGGCATCCGTTTAACGAAATAAACAAAGTGCAGCACTTTGGCATCCGTTAGTTGGTTCCTGAATCTATCGGACAGAATATCACATCGGTGATTATTGGTTAGAACACCAACGTATAGAGAGAAGAAGAAAAGAAATGAGCAAGGGAAATGAATTCCTAGGCTAGCTATTTATAGGTAAGAAGTATGAAATTTCTAGGAAGTTTCCTTTGTGTTAGTACATTCATGTCTATAGCCTTCATCAATCCGAGCCGTAGCGAGAAACAGAAGAAAGCGAGATTAATATTGTTATATTAGTAATAACTAGACAAAAAGGCAAGGTGGCATAATTGAAATTAATGAGAAATCTCATTAAAAGCCAAGGCCTATAAATAGGAGATTATGTCATAGATTAGAAGACTTTTGCTACATTTGTCATTTGGAGCTTTCTAGATCTAGAGAGAGAATCTAGAGAGAGAAAGTGATTCAAGGTGCTGTACGATTTCAGATTTATAATAGAATCACGATTATATTACGTCATGTGTGTTTAGGTCACGTTCGTGTACGGATTCCGCACGTTATACGTTCGTTTCGCAATCGTTTCGGAGTCAAAACCGGTCCTACAAGTGGTATCAGAGCAGGAGCTCGATTGCACTGATCTATCACACATTTCCGAGCAGAAAATTATCAGATTCAGATCAGAATTTCATCTACTTCTTCATCTTTTTCATATTTTTCACGTTTTTTACTGAAAATCATCAAATTGAACAGGTTTTTACGGTCCGAATCAGTTGATTTTTTGATATGTTGTGCGAAAACACTTGATTTACAACCCTACCAAGTTTCAGATTCTAATTCCTAACCGTTTAGGAGAAATTCGAGTTTTTAGATCCGTTTGAATCAGCGACTGTCCGTTTGAAATTGACACATCCCGTTTGAAATGGGGGTTCCCGTTTGAACTGACTGTTTGAAGCAGTCCTCTCGTTTGAAAACATGTATTCTGTTTGAAGTGTATCGTTTGAACATGACTTCCGTTTGAAAAATGGTGACCGTTTGAACGAAACTGACCTGACAGTTTGAATCTGACTGACCGTTTGAAAATACATGACCTTACTGTTTGAAACACGATTTCCGTTTGAAATTGGTTAAGTTGTTCACGTGATACAATAATGTCACATTGAACGGTCCAATAAAATCAAAGTAATCATAAGTTGTTGTCAGCCGAAAGCATGTGATAGGATAAAGTTTGCATGTCAGTTTGCATGTGATATAATAATTTTTTAGAGATTATCGGTTCAATAGAAACTCAACAAACTTCATGTGTGTTTAGAAATTGTCGGCCACTGAATTGATGGTTCATGTGATGATTACTTAAATCGATATATTCCACTTGCATTTGTGGCCCAATCATAAGTTTGAATTCTAAATTGTTTGTCAGTCCATCACATATTAACGGTCAAATGAGATTTTAAATGAATTAAGGATTGTCGGCTCATTAAATCAAAAGTCACAAATATCTTGATCAGCCCATGTTATTTCATCTTGTTTGAGGCCCAAAGTGTTGACGGGATATTGAAGTTTGAGGCCCATTGCATCTAGTTCATCAGTTTCAGATTGCGAAGTCATTTGAAAGGGTCAAGCTAGTTTGAAAGTGAATTCTGTGTCACACGGTTTGAATTTTCAGTCCCAGTTCATGTGGTTTTGTCAGGTTGTTTGAATTTGATCCAGGTCATAGCACTTCGTACGGTTTGACAACTTATATCTCAGTTCGTATCAAGTTCAGTCCGCTCAGTCTGTCAACCTTCAGTCCGCACAAGAATATTCACCAGTTCGAGTATTATTTTGTTTCAGTTGTTTGATAGTGTTTGAACTGATAAGTGTTTGTTTGTTTTGTGATTCAAGGTAATTCGAGAAATTCAAGGTTTGCATCATGGCTGAAGAATTTTACAACACGTTCTTTAATGCGTTCACATCCGAATCGTCCGAGATTACAAATGTTACACCAAAAACCATCACGAAGGCGATCAACGAGAACATCAAGCATGATAACTTTTACGGAACTCATTCAAAGCCACCAACTTTGGAAAGCATTGAAGATTATACCTGGTGGAAAGAACGTTTCATCAACTGGGCGAAAGCGTATGCCCATGAAAGCTGGTTTTGTCTGGAGTTTGGGTACGAAAAGCCAAAAGATGACAAAGGCGAAGTTTTACCATTCAAGAGATTTTCAAAAGATGACAAAGCAGAATATGCAGCTGAACAGAGAATGATTGCTTTGATCCAGACAGCAATCAGAAATGATATATTTGCCTTGCTTACTCATGATGGATCGTCAAAGTCAGTTTGGGAAGCTTTACGAGTTAAAGCTGAGGGGGGAAAACAGATTAGAAAAAATAAAATTGCGTTACTTAAAAAAGAATTTGATCTGTTTGACAATATAAAAGGAGAGACAGTGAGACAAATGATAGAGAGATTCTGTCACCTCAAAATCGAACTTGAACGTTTTAAAATTGACAAAACAAGAGAGGAACTTATTGATAAAGTCATTGAAGCGTTACCACGTGCCGATCAGTGGCAAACGTTTGTTTTTATATTAAAAAATGATGCTTCATATGATGAAATTTCTCTTGATTCTCTGTTTGAAAAGATTGAAAGTCATGATCTGGAGTTACAAAAGCAAAGCAAAATGACTGGTTCTTCACATCAACAGAATGTGGGCTTGTATTACAAAGGCAGTGTACCTTCTGATAAAGGCGTTGGTTCACCAAAAACAGCATTTAGTGGTGAGAAGATGAAAGAGCCACAAACAACGTCAACAAGTCATCATTCTGGATATCATTCATCTTCACAGTCAAATTCTGATGAATCTGAAGAAATTTCGTGCAACATTGCTCTTAAACTGAAGAATTCTCCTACAATGAGCATCAATGCAGCAAAGCAGCAAATGAGTTTCCTTGCATCTGTTCTGGAGTCATATGAAGGTCTTGTAGCTAGCAAAATTGGAAACTCAGAGTTAACCAAAGAAGACTACGACCAGATTGATCCGGAAGAGATGGAGCTCATAGACATCCGTTGGTGTTTAGCTAGTTGTATTCGCAGAGCTCAGAGGTATATGGAGATTACTGGGAAACAATCGCTTGGAGGTGCTTCAACAAAGCTTGGATTCGACAAATCCAAAGTGACCTGCTTCAGATGCAAGCAAAAGGGCCATTTCAAAAGAGAATGTAGAAACTCTGAAGTTGCTGAAGGAAATGAACGTCCTTTCAACGATGACTATTATCGAAAGGCGATCTACCATCGAAGCAGAGAAGAGCCAAAGTTGATTGAAGATAAACCAAAAGAAAAATCAAGAGCTTGTGCTGTAATTTACGAGGATGAAGGTTTTGATTGGAGCTCTATTTGTCCAGAAGAAGATCATTTGGAGAATGTTCGAAAAACAGCTCATGGTAGGGCTATTACAGAGAAAAGAAAGTTTGTTTTTGTTGCTGAAATTCAAGATGAAAACAAAGACAAAGACACTGCTGAAATCCATGAAGAAAAAGTTGAGATCAAGGAGAAAACTCGAGAAGAGATCTTGAGTGAAAAGACTTACAGAGAAAGAAATGTGGTCTACAACAGAATGGATGAAATGCAGGAAGAGTATGAAAGTGCTGTCAGCAACAGAAGATGGGATAAAAAGAGAGAATGTTATTACAACAAAGAAGGTGAACCGGTTGTTCCAAAGAAAGACATAATTTTTGATGATGTTCTTCTTGTTGTCCCGTTGAGAGCCGAATACTACAGAAGGGTGATGAAAGATGATGCATACGTTAAACAGTATGAAAAAGATATCAGATATGCTATGCTGTCATGTTTGAGAAAAAGGGATGAGGAAAGAATGAAGAAAAATGTTGAAGAGATGGTGGATAATCTGAAGAAGGTTGCTGAAGAGGTTGAAACAGAAGCTGTTAAAGTTGAAGTTGTTAAAGAAGCTGTTACTGAAGAACAACAGTTTGAAGAAGAGGTGAAGAAAGAAGAAAAGAATGAGAATGAGAAAGATGCTGGTGAGGAAGTCAGTATTGAAGAAAAGCAAGATGATGATGAGATGAAGCAGACAGAAGCTGCTGAAAACACCGAAGTGCCAATCACTGAGGTACATTCTGATTCTGAAGTCTTAAAACCAATTGAACAGTGCAAGAAATGCATAGAACCGTGCAGAGCTTGTACTGAAAAAGATGAGCAATTCAAAACAATAGATCTTGAATTCACAAAAATCGAAAACATTTTCAAAGAAAAATGCAAAGAAATGTTAGAAAAAGAAAAAGTTTTTAAAGAAAATGATGAAAAACTTTCCGAAAAATGTAAAAAGATAGAAAAAGAAAATGAAGTTTTGAAAGAAAATGTTTCTAAAATGACAAAAGAGTGTTCTCAAAAAGAGATTGCTTGTCAAGAAATGAAAAAGGAATATGACTCAATGAAATTATCATATCATGTTACAAAAGAGTCATATGATAAAGTAAAAGACGAAATGAAATATGCTCAATCTAGAATGAATTATCTTTCTGAAACAACTAAAGAGCTTAAACGAATGTATGCTATAAAACAAGATGTTGTTAATTCCTATATTGAAGATGTTGCTAAGCTAAAGCGACAGATTGCTGATTTAGAACAGGATAACAACAAGTTAAAAAGTTACCACGTGTCGTCATATGTGCTGGAACGAATTTTCAATATAAAACCGGGTGATGGTGAGTCTGAGCAGAACAAGAAGGGCATTGGCTCAGAGTTTCATCAAGTTCCACCACCGGAAAAATTTGCATTTTATGATGAGGAAAAGGTCGAAAAAGCTTTCAACATGGTAGACCAATTGCCAGACAACATTGACATAACCTATTCCAAATCTGATGATTCTCATGATTCAGAGGTGGTAGGTAAAGTCGTTGAAAGTGTGTTGAAAGAATAGTCGATTGTTACAGGTAAATCTGAATCACAGGATGAAGATGAAGGAAATCTTCATGATGCATATCTGAAAAACATAAAATCCGAGAAAAATTTGAATGATGATTCAAAGGGATTGGTTTATACCATGATTGGATCGGACAAATTATTCTTAGATGTTATTCAGAATGTGATTTCAGAAAAAGTTGACAAAGTTTTCAAAATGGTTGAGATTGAGAAGTCTGAGATTTCAAAGTTTGTCGGTAAGAGTTGTAAAGGTTCATATAACAAACCTGGTTTCAAGAAGAAAAACATGAAGGCTGGGTTGGGTTATAAGAAGAAACAACATCGGAACAATAATGAGACGCCAAATTATCAGGCAAAAATGAGTTTTGTTCAGGGAAACAGTTTAGATGAAGAAAAAGAACTTAAAATTGGACGACAGTCTAATGATGAGTTTCATGCTCAAAAGAGAAAGCAACAACCACAAGTCAAAGATGTGTCCATGAGAACATGTTTCAAATGCGATCAAAAAGGACATCTTGCACGAAAGTGTCCAAATCTAAAACCTGTAGATGTTGACAACAAGAAAATTGATTCTAAAAAACAAAAATCTGAGTATGTGAAACAAAGGTCAACCAGATTTGATTCAAAACAAACTTAGAGGTACAACACAAACAAGTTTGCTTCGAATCAAAATTGGAAATCAAACCAGAACAGGTTCGATTCAAGACAGACCTGGAATTCTCACACACCCAGATTCAGAACAACACAAAGTTGGAAAATATCAGTTGATATGACAAAACCCCAAGAGTTTTGGAAACCAAAAGTTGTTGTTCAAAATCAAAATGTTCAAAAAGATTCACATTTTTACAAACGTGGTACACCGAAAGGTCAAACATGGAGTGTTAAGAAACATGTTGATTCGGTAAAAGATGAGAAAGCTAAAGTTAAAATTGAGAAAGTTTTTGTGAAAAATGACAATGATTTTCCAGCATTGAATGAAAATTATTATGTTGAAATGCCTAAGGTCCAACAGACCTAGGCTAAATTGTTCAAGTAAATTCAATTAGTTGAATGTGCAGGTGCTCAAGAATACTGAAGATTGTGAGATTGAAAGTTGGAGCAGCCTGGCACATGAAGAGGAAGCAGAGGCTGCTGGACCCTGTGTTGGTTGAAACAGGGAGTTTATGTGTTTTCAATACATAAATAAACAATATTTTAAAAACCCTAAAAATTTGAAAAATTGAAAACTAAAAATATATTTGTTTTTAATTTTTGTCAAAAATAGAAAATTTCAAAAATATGTGTTGATTGAATACGCTGAAACCCTCACGGCTGAACAAACATGATTACATTCACCAGATTGAAAAACGGTTTTCAAGCTGTAAAATCAATGTGTTGTAAATCATGGGGGTACTTTATGTTAGTTTTTTCTGTAATTCGGTACATGAGAAGCAGAACATGGATGGCGAGACAAAGCTATCAGTATCGGTTCGTCAAATTTCCTTTAATGGTTTTGCATTTTAGGGGGAGAAAAATTGTCAGAAAATACAAAAACATTAGAAAATTTGAAAAAGCCAAAAACATGATAAAATTCAAAAATTGAGTTTTCGCGTAAAAAGAGGAAATGATAGTACATCAGTAGACAGTTACAGTATGCTAAAGAAATGTAATGATTAAATAGCGTTAAACAGTCTCACTGATGATATGTCGATAGGTTTTTATACATTTAGTAAATTTTTTCGGGATATAAACCTAAATTCAAACACTTGCTTATTTCGTGGGGAACACTACTTGGATATATAGGTAACCCCTGAAATCTCGTTTGAAAGGTCCCTCTTTCTGAGATACTAGGTCTTTATACTCAGTGATATCTGGGGTATTATTCCGGGACTTCTGCTGTATGGAAGTACTGACCTAGTCCCCGAATAATACTTTCCGCAAATGCTTGAAATATAGCATCGCCCTCAGCAAGCTGATGAAACGATAAAATTGATAGTCGCTGTTGTTGTAACTAAAAGATCCTCTAAAGGGGACACACCGAAAAGTCGAAGCCGTCATCTCTCTGTGTATACGGAAGTATCGACCTGAGCTCTCACGGCCCTCGCATCTAACCCCTGACAGATATCATCTGTGGTATACTCACCTATAAGATTGAATATTGGGATTCTGGATACGGGAGTATATTCAAGAGGTGGGACACATGAATGAGTTTATGTTCTTAAAACATCTAATTCGTATCCTGAATCAGTTGAAATTTGTATGAAAATTTAAGTGGATCAGTAGATCGACAATCTAAGTGAATTGTTTAATTCTTAATGTGTAACTAAGCTCAACGGTACTTGTGACTTGTCAAAAAACTGATATGATCATCTGACGCATACTCAAACAAAAAATATTGTCTGTAAATATGTTTGTATATATTTCTTTACTGCTTTATATTTTCAGAAAATATAAAAAGATTTTGATTTCTGCTTTATTTTCGATAGACCGATGTCTGAGTTGCTGAGTTTCAAAATCTAAGTAAGCTGATTGTGTTTCTGAAAATAAAACAAGTTCATTAATTTGATACTTGAATTAAAATCAGAAATTTCAAAAAACAGTTTGTGATATCTCCAAGGTCATTAGTTTGGACTTGGACGATTAACTGTGAGGGAGTTGGATTCTTTAACACTGCCAAATCTGTAAAGATTGTTGATAGGGGGAGTGATTTAAGAGTTGAATAGTGCCAGATTACGATTTCTGGAAAACTGAATGTTCAAAATGTTGTTACTTATAAATGTCTGAGTGTTGTAGATGTTATACCAGACTACGATCCCGAAAGCCGAGTCTAAGGGGGAGTCTGAAGACGAGCTCAACGCAAACAGAAGCGTGCAAAGAGCCAGGTATCGTTCCTGGAAGAGCTTGTAACCGGAAAGCCAGGTGTCGATCCGAAAAGCACGGAAGCTTGACGAAAGGGGGAGCCTGAAGAGTTTACCGAAAGGGGGAGCTGAAGCTGAATACGGATCCACGGGGATTCTGTTCAAACAAAAGAGAGTCTACGTTGATGAGAAAGTGTTAAAGCTTCAAGAAGACTCAAAGAGAGAAAGACAAGGCGCTACGAGATTGACTGCGGCAATATCCAAGGGGGAGTCTGTTAGTACATTCATGTCTATAGCCTTCGTCAATCCGAGCCGTAGCGAGAAACAGAAGAAAGCGAGATTAATATTGTTATATTAGTAATAACTAGACAAAAAGGCAATGTGACATAATTGTAATTAATGAGAAATCTCATTAAAAGCCAAGGCCTATAAATAGGAGATTATGTCATAGATTAGAAGACTTTTGCTACATTTGTCATTTGGAGCTTTCTAGATCTAGAGAGAGAATCTAGAGAGAGAAAGTGATTCAAGGTGCTGTACGATTTCAGATTTATAATAGAATCACGATTATATTACGTCATGTGTGTTTAGGTCACGTTCGTGTACGGATTCCGCACGTTATACGTTCGTTTCGCAATCGTTTCGGAGTCAAAACCGGTCCTACACTTTGTATTTTCTAGGAAATTACCTGTATCTTTTCTAGGAAGTTACCTATACATCTTCTAGGAAGCTTCCTACCCATATATATATCTTCTTATACCTTCGTTGCACCTTCCTTTGATATTATCTATCTGATATATATTTATTTTCATGTATATCTATTTAGGTGTTTAATTTACTTACTTAATTAATCTTACTTAGCTTAATTAATCTCGCTTAGCTTAATTAATCTTGCTTAGCTGATTAATTAATCATACTTAACTTAATTAATCATACTTAACTGATTAATTAATCTTACTTATCTGATTAAGTTTAACTTATCTATTAAGTTTCCTTAACTGCTAAGTTATCTTAACTATTAAGTTTACTTAACTATTAAGTTTCCTTAACTATTAATTTTATTTAACTATTAAGTTTTCTTAACTATTAAGTTTACTTAATCGCTAAGTATTCTAGGTTAGCAGTTCCCTGGTTACGAGTTCTAATTTTCTAGATATGACGGAACTCGTATTAGTGTATTAACTCAATTCAACTTTTAACGATAATCACGAGATCAAAACCCTCACAATGAATGACAATGTATAGCCAGCTATTGGCAGCACTTAAACATCCATCGGATCTGTTTCAATCGATCGGATAAAGTATCGTACCAGTGATTAGAGTTATTATCCTAATAACGGGCAGAGTTTCGGGTTTTAGAGTATAATACCCGAGCTATGACTTTGCTATAATAGATTCTAAAAGAAGAAAAGAATTGAGCGACTTTCAACTGAACTCAAACTCCTTATTTATAGGCTGGAAAAAGGGGCGCGTCGCGGCCCGCGTAAACTTGAAAGGAGCTTTACGCAGCCCGCGAGGGAGTTTGGATCAGATCAGAGGTTGCTGAGTCATCGAGGGTCTTGACACGTGTAACGACACGTGGCCTTGATCGTTATCCGATAATTGCATTGCTGTCGCGGCCCGCGTAAGCTTGGCTTAACCTTTACGCGAACCGCGAGCGAACTAAATATCTTGTTTTTCTTGATTTCACCAAGCACGAAGGTATTTCGGGTCCGTTTCTCGCACTCGGGGTGTTTTTAGGAACGTTTAGGGTTACATTAAGGGTCCTAGGAGAGTCGTTACACAACAAGAACAAATGACCACTCGGTTGTTTGTAAATTTTTTCAATCCAATATTTTTTCCCGTTTTGGTATTCCACGAGTTATCATAAGTGATGGTGGTTCATATTTCAAGAACTTTAATTTTGGGAAATTGTTGAAGCGATATAGCGTGAATCACCGGATTGCCACACCTTACCATCTGCATACTAGTGAAGAAGTCAAAGTGTCAAACCGTCAAATTAAAGAAATCCTCATGAAGACGGTTAGAACGGATAGGAAGGATTGGTCGAGCAAATTGGATGATGTGTTGTGGGCATACCGAACGGCCTACAAGACTCCGATTGGCACAACACCTTACCGGATGGTGTATGGAAAGGGTTGTCACTTGCTAATGGAGTTAGCTCATCGGGCACATTGGGGGGCAATCAAGACGGTGAATGCGGATTATGATGAAGCGGGAAAGATGAGGAAGTTGCAATTGAGGGAAATAGAAGAGATTAGAGACGAGGCGTATGAGTGTGCATCGGCTTACAAAGACAAGCTCAAAAAGGTACACGATGCAAAGTTGAGGAAGAAAACCTTTGAAGTGGGTCAAAAGGTATGGTTGTACAACTCAAGGTTGAAGATGTTCGCGGGCAAACTTAAAAGCAAATGGATGGGCCCATATGTTGTTCGGCGAGTCGGGAGGTTTGGCGATGTAGATATCCAAGATGAGTAAACCAACAAACAACAAACGGTGAATGGCCATCGGTTGAAGCCATACTTCGAAGGGAACGACATCAACAACTTGGAGCTTGACAAAGCGGGCTACATTCTACGCCTGGTAGACGATGATCAACCATGAGAGGCCCAGGTTTAGCAGTGTACATAGTTAGCATTTTATTTTGTTTGTTTTGTTTATTTTGCACGTTACCGTATGCGTTTGAAGTCCGTGTTTGAAACAAGTGTGGGGACGTTCGGTTTATGAATAGTTCTAACATCGTGTTGAGGACAACACGGGACTTTCGAGGGGGTAGGGTAAGTTTTCCATGTTTTTGAAAAATTTTAAAAACACAAAAAAATTGAAAAAACTGAAACAATATAAAGAAAAACATTTAAAATCAAAAATTTTGGCGAATCAGGACGGCCCAGAGGCCACCGTAATTTATGGTATACACCGTAAGTTACGGTGGAGTTGAAAATTATGGGGCTTTACGGTAGAACCCTACTGAGTTACGGTGGGAATTTGTGCCAGGTGCCACCGTAAATTACGGTGGCTACCGTAATTTACGGTTGCCCTTGCGACAAGATGGATCGTTTCGTCTGCTGCAGTTATAAAAAAATAAAAATAAAAATAAACCGGTCACGTGAATTAACCCCTGACCACTCGTTTTCTTTCATCTTCCCCTAACCACAAACATCATCTTTCACTTTCCTCAACCCCATAAGATCTCCATAAACCCACAACCCTCTTCAACCTTCCAAGCTTCATAACTCTTTCAATTCTTGGTCAAATCAAGTGAAATCTAGGTCTATCTTGACTAATTTTTCACGTACTTGCTGATTTTGCAAAGAGATTTGTGAGAAAACATCATTTTCTTGTCCGATTTGCAAACCCTAGGGCCGAAAATTTTGGGGGTTTTTGAAGTTCTTGTTTTCTTGTGTTCTAGCATCGTCAAACTAAGGTATGTGATGTTTATTTGTAAGTTTTGATGATGCATTATGAAGATAAAGGTTATTTGTGCTACTTGTTCATACACATTTGCTTGTTCGTAGTTTTTTTGTCATGAAACTTGTTATTTGAGCATTGTTATGGTTGTAGATGTAGGATTGATGACAAAGTTGTGAACTTTTTGGGAATCTCTACATTGTAGAGACACCATGCCCAATTTTTGAAAAGGACTTATGAAATTTTGTGTTCACAAGCATCTACAACCGTAGTAACAAGAAAGTGTGGGGATTGTTGATGAAAAGGGGCTGACTTTTTGTGTTTGTTTGTGTTGTTTGCTTTGCAATGTGTGTAGGAAAATGGTAAGAACGAAGGAAAGAGCGGGAGCTAGTTCTTCTTCTTAAAAAGGCAAAGGCAAACAGCTGGAACAACAACCAAAGAAGAGGCAATATTTGCGTAGAGTTAGTGAGAGTGAAAGTGAAGAGGAAGAGATGATGGAGTTGGACCCGGCTGACAAGCCACTATGGGAATCGGGTCCTTTAGATGATCAGCCGGAGGAGTGGCAACCGACACTATTTCATGATCGAATGAACCGATTAAAAAACAAGGCTGCTGCGTTTATCTGTGAGAGGGAAGTTAGAGAGGTTGAGTTTGGGCCGTTTAATGTGTTTGCCCAGTTTCGCGCCTTAGGATGAGAGGCGGCGCTCAGTTGTTACGACAAGGACAATAAAAACTTGTTTATGGACGAGATTCAAGAATGGATGGCGACTTTACAATGCAACAAGTATGATAGGCCATCGCAGATGAAGTTGACGGGCGAGGTTAATGGGATTAAGGTGGAAATGTCGTTTGATACACTACGGAAATTGGGGAAATATGACAATCTACCTGCTCGTGATTATATGATCCCTAGCCTTGATGATCTGTTGGTTAAACCGGAGAAGCATCCGAGGTGGAATGATATGTTAGCGGCTTTGTTCTTGCCCGGTACTTATAGTGGAATCTTGTACCGGAAGAACTTGAAGATTGAAGCAAAATTGCTGCTAACGATTTGCATTTTGAATGTCATTCCACGAAGAGGAGATAAGGAACAAGTGAGATACCCGGAAATACCCGTCCTTTATTCGTTGCTCAATGGGTCTCCTCGCGTTCCGATTCGGTACTTGATTATGAACCATCTTTGGATTTGCCATAACAAAGTGGGGAGGAGCATCATCCCATATTGCCGAATTATTACGGGGTTGTTAAACCGTATTAAAGCGATCACGTCAGAAGATAGAGGAGCACCGAAAAGGCACAAGCCTTTTGAGATACAAAAGATGGGTGTTGGATGGACCTACACTCAATTGGAAAGATATCACAAGCTTAAATCGGAGGGTCAAAGATGGAGAGCGTTGAAAGTTGATGCAAGGGATCTCTTACCGGGTGAAGAGGATGAACCGGAGAGTGAAGCGGAAGCCCCGAGTGGGGATGAGGACTATGCGGATGAGCCTCACGGTGAGAATGTGGAGATGGGCCAAGGGGGCCCAAGAAGGGGTTATGGTGGTGCTTTCTATGATTACACGGAGCGCTCATACGAGCCGAATTGGGCATACGATGGTACGATGCAAGAGGTCATTGAGAACCAACGTCCTCTGGCACCTGTTTTTGATTCATGGTCGGGTTCGGAGCGTACTTTCTTTGATCACCAAACGATGATGAGTGCTAGTATGGAGCGAGCCTTAAAGCACAACTTTGACCGATCTGAATCGTGGAATCGTGCACATGCTTACTCCCGGGAGTTAGAGATGAATAACCGATACGAAGATGATCAAGCATGAAGGATGCATGCGGATTGGCATGCGGGGCGGCCTGTGGTTGTGGATCCACCCCCGGTGGATTATGCGTCTCTACCACCATATGATGGTAGTATATCGTATCCGACCCCGCCGCTCCATCATTCATAGTGGTTAGACCCGCGTCAACAACAAGGAGCTTCGCAACAAAGTGGAAGTGGTAGCGGTGCATTTGCTTTCGGAGAATGAAATGAGATGATGTCTTCCATTTTCGGGCCTCCTCAACCGCGCTACTATTAGTCAGGTCGTGCTCCTTCTTGTACATTTTGTGTATATTTGTTGGTTTATTATGTTTATGGTCGGGTGGTTGGGTGGTGTTTAGTTGTTATGTCATGTTTTGGGGTGTGTGAGTTGGTGGTGTAATGTTTAAAAAAAGAAAAATATGAAAAAAATATAAAATAAAAAATACCAAAAAGATATTTGTGGTTTGAGTGTATAAGCTTTTGGTTGGTGTTAAAGAGTTTAAGCGATCAAATCCTCTCAAAACCATACATTGGGGTCAATGTATCCCAAGTGTGGGGATGGGAGGAAATTTTGAGGTTTTTGAAAAAATTTTAAATCAAGCAAAACAATGTGAGAATTTGAACACCTTGGATTAACCCCAAATGATGCACCAGCAACCCTTAATACCCTTTGTTCTTGGTGAGAGTTGAAGCCACACATGTAAATAAATAATACTTGTCTTTGATGAGAGTGGCAACGGGTGGGGGTGCATTAGAACTTGTGCTTTAATACGGTTTGAGTCCTTAGTTGAATGTGAATGTAAAAAGGATAAGGGCAATTAGGTAGCCTCGTCTTGGTGGGTGCGAGTGCGAGTGTGGGATTTGGGGGGTTGGGCCTCATTAATTATATATATGAGCATGGTTGCGAGAGGGGCGGGGGTTTGGACATTTAGCTGCCTATTTTGTGCCTAAAGCTTATCGTTTGTTACCCCTTAGCTAGTTCCTAAAAATTTACCTGACTTAACCCGGTCTTATAGTATAGTAGTTATTTTAGTAGTGTGTAGATACGTTTGATGTTATGTTGAAGGTTGCTTTGATAGTTTTGTTTGAGTTGAAAAAAAAAATCAGAAAAAGAAAGAAAAAAAAAAGCAATGAAAAAGAAAAAGAAATGATGTTTAGTTGTCTTGTACATAGAAGTTTAAGGTTGGTAGTTGTTTGTTTGTTTCATTGTGTAATAAAAGACCGGGTAAAGTTTTTCGCTACCTTATATATATTCCATTTCCTACCCATTCGCCTAGCCTCGTTACAGCCTTAAAGCCCCTTTGATTTGCATTCATATTTGGCACATGTAGTAGGAGGACCGATTTAGGTACAAGCCTATAGTTGTGAACCACCCGTTTGCCTTTTGTGTATCTAGCTTACAATTGCTAGTGCTTACTTGTTGCCGAGAGGAGAGATATAGAGAGGGGTGTTTTATTTTGGGTGTTAAGAAAGGGTTAGTAAAAGGACTACATGTTTATGCTTGGTTTATGTTGATCGCTTGTCTTGAAAATGGTTTTGATGAGTTTCTTGGGACAAGCAACGGTTAAGTGTGGGGATGTGACGGGTGGTCCATAGGACAACCGTTAATGGTGTTAAAAGATGAGTTTATTCCCCTCTTGATCGTTTAATTATCTTGAATTAGATGACTACAGTTGCTTATGTTTCAAGTACACTTTGGAGCTTAAAAATGGATAAAACGCTACCTTGGATGGAACGGAGTGGAACGGGTCATGCATGGAAGGAAAGAAGAGAAGAAACAAAGAATTCAGGGCTCCATCGTAATTTACGGTGGGTACCGTAAATTACGGTGGCCCTGAAACATGCATCTTCCCACCGTAACATAGGAAAGAACCACCATAACATTCTGAAGTCTATCGTAACTTACGGTAGGTGCCCTAAGTTACGGTAGAGGCTGCGGAAAAATGTAACTGCCTCCATTAAACCGTTTTTGGGGGGGTGTCTTTTCAGATATCTCATGATTGAACGTTTCTCTGCATATTAGGGGCGATTTTGGCTAGTTCTTCTTGGTTCCAAACATTTCTAAACAATTGGTTTGTGTTTTCGATTCATATGAACATTAATCGTTGTGTGACGATGATGTACCAAGTCATGAGTGGCTAAACTTTTGGTAATCATCCTAGATGTAAGGTTTGCTTTTGAAACACTATGTTTGTGCTTGAATTTCTAGAATAGTAACTTTGAATGTTTCTTTGAGTTATTATGGTGTTTGAATGTTTGTTTGTAAAGTGTTGATTTTTGTTTGATGTTAATCTAAACCATACATTCTTGGTGCCGTTGGCAATCGAGATATCATGGGAGGGATTAGGGTTGGATAATTGTCAATTGATCATCAGGTAACAACCTCGCATTTTATAATCCGAGTACTTAGTTCCCTTTCATCACAAACAGATAATCAAACGCGAGCCATGTCTATGTGGTTCTTTCTAGTTAAGCATAAACATTAATGTGGATTAAAACCTGAAATCTAGATGGTCGCATATTCCTAATCTATTTTCAAAACCAATCTTTGATTTGCAATTAAATTAGTTAATACTAGTTCTTAAAACCAAAACAATCAACTCTTGAATTTTAATTTCTGCAATTGTAGTTTAATTTTAGTTAAAGTGCAAAGCTACATAATCGACATACTTTCCACAAACTCCCTGTGTTCGATACCCATTTGCCACTATCTATTAGTTGTAATTTGGATTAAATTTGCGTGTACCACGACAGCACGTCAGTCGCGTGGAAGTTCAATCAGTTCGCACGGTTTGAAAGGTCAAGTCGCACGGTTTGATCCAGGTCGCTTGTAATCTCACCAGGTCGTTTGAGTTAGGTCCAGGTCGTACGAGTTGAAAGTATCCAGGTCGTACGAAGGGGGTTAAGGTCAGATCGTTTGAAAAACCAGCTCGCACGGTTTGAATATCTCCAGGTCGTTAGAAAATTCCAGCTCGTTTGAAAAGTCTGTTTTTGTGAAATCTCAATACCAAACATGGACAAAGAATTTTATAATGCATTTGCTACTGCCCCGGGTACTCTTGTTACCGTTGCTCAGAATGTAACTATGGAAAATGAAACGGGAACGTTACAGAAAACTCCTAAGTTGATGAGGATTGAAGAATATTATAGTTGGCAAGAACGATTCGAGAATTGGGTTCAAGCAAATCATCTAAGGTCTTGGGAGTGTATTGAAACTAAGTATGTTCGACCTCGTAATAATGTGGGAGTTATAAAGAATATTTCTGAATTTACGGAAAAAAGAGAGAGAAATGTACAAGGCAGAAAAAATGATGATCAGTTTACTTCAACAAGCTGTGAAAGAAGACATTTTCATATTACTTCAACATGATGATAGTGCACGTTCGATTTGGGAAGCACTTCGTACAAAATTCGAAGGAAGTACGGAGATGATCAAGAATAAAAAGTCACTATTAAAGAAAGAATTTGAATTGTTCTCAAGTTTGCTGGGTGAAACTACAAAGACTCTTATTGAGAGATATTGTCATTTAGTACGTTTAATGAGTAGGTTGGATATCAATAAAGATCGTGAGGAATGGGTTGAAAAATTAGCCGATGCTTTACCTCAAAAAGAAAGGGGTACATATCTTATGATTTTGAAGAATACCGGAGAGTGTGATAGATTGACAATTGCTCAATTCATTGAAAAACTTGAAGGACAAGATCTTGAACAACAAAAGATCGCTAGAATGAACAATTCGAGTGGTCAACAAGATATCAAGATGTATTTCAAAGGTAATGTTCAAAATGTTGAAGCAAGTCCGAAGATCCAAACCGCTTTCAGCGCAGAAAACTCATCCGGATCACTCAATCAAAGCTCAATCAACAACAGTGGATTTTCTTCATATCCGAGTGTTAATCCTAATGTTTCAACTTCAAATTATCATTCTCAAAGCTCAAACAATGGTAATGGTCATGTGCTACAATGCAACATCGCGTTGCATCTCCAGAACGGTCAGAATTTCTCTGAAGAAGTCGCTAAAGGTCATATGGCATTACTAGTTACCGTATTAGAATCATATGAGAGTTTGGTTGCGGGAAGAATCGGAAATCCTATGTTAACAAAAGAGTATTACGATCAGATTGATGCTGAGGAATTGGAGCTAATGGATATTAAGTGGTGTTTAGCGAGCGTGTTGAGGAGAGCTGAGAAATTTAAGTAGATTACTGGAAGAGATGACTTACGTGATGCTAATGTTTCTACTTTAGGTTTTGATAAGTCTAAAGTTACTTATTTTCGGTGCAGGGAAAAAGGACATTTCAAGAGGGAATGTACCAACCGAGAAGCAAGAGGAGCTCAGAATCCTTTCGGGAACAATGAATATTATCGGAAAGCAATATATCATCAGGTAGCTCAATAACTGTCATCATCCCATGCTATTTCGATTGAAGATGGAAAGAAGAAAGCTTGTATTACTATGCCTCCAGATCAAGAAGATGAAAGATTGCCAGATGGATTTAGCTGGGACAAATATATTCCGGCTGAAAGTAACTCAAAGTTTAGAGCATTTGTTGCACAAATCATTCAAGAGCCAGAGTTGAGGAAAAAATTGATGGATGTGTTTGCAAATGATGAGAATAGTCAAGATGGAGAGTCTGTCTCTTCAGAATATAGTTCAGAAAAGACACAAGTCTTTGATCAATCATCAATTGATAGCAGTGATGATGAGGAAGAAATAAATCAAATAAACATTGGTAAAACTCATCTATCTCTTGAAAGTTTCAAATTTTATTTTGCAGATAAATTGGAGAAGCTAAAGGATAAACGAGCAGCAAAAGAAAAGAAAGGGGTAAAGTGTGAGAATGTTGCTCAAGAAGAAAAGTATAAACAGAGTGAAGAAGTTAAAGTTGCTGAGAAGATTGTTGAGATTGAAAAGATTGTAGAGGTCACAAAACCTTGTCTGAAATGTTTGGAACCATGCAAACATTATGAAGAGAAAGATAAGAAGTTTAGTGAGCTACAGAAGATGAAAGAAAAATTATTGTTTGATCTTAAGTACACGAAAGAATTTTATAATGTGTTGAACAGAACAGTCAACCAGTTGGAAAAGACAAACTCAGAAAGAGATGATGCTTTGACAATGATGAATGCAGTAATGATGTCTAAGCAGAAGGCCATCAATCATTATATTGAAAAGTGTGCAAAGTTGAAGCAGGAATTGGAGACTGAAAAAGATTGAGAACGAAAGAATCAGACGATTGCTGCAGAGTTACTCTAGTTCTGGTTACTTGATTGATAGAATTTATCTGACAGTAGGGGGTTTTGAAGCTTTTCAAGATAAGAAGTCGGAAGATACAGATACTGGTAAGAAACAAAGTGTTTCTTGCAGAAAAACAGAAACATGAGAAGAATGAAGCTAATCAGAAAAAGGAGACAAGAACCTGTTACCAATGCAAAAAAAGTTGGTCACATTGCCTGGAACTGTCCAAAGGCAACCAACACACAACAGGAAGTGTCTTCTAAACTCAAAGAAAAAGTTGTTGACAAAACTGAACCATCAACTGAAAAATTTAAAATGTTCAAAAATTCAACATATAAAGTTGGTGAGTGTTCTAAAAAGTTTTACAAAAGAAGAGTGAATCTTAACAACCAAATGTGGGTTGCTAAGAAATCAGATGTTAAATCTGACGATGAATTTGTTTCTTCGGAAGCAAAGGAGCCACTTTCTTGCGATGAATTTGACTCGTTAAAGTCAGAGGAGCCACAAGTTGAGCTAAAAAGAGAAAATTCAGTTCCGCCAATGGATGACGCAAACTTTCCACCATTGCGGACTGAAAATTTAAAGCAAAAAGTTGGAAAAGTAGAAATTTCGAATCAATTCTATTCTGAAAAGAAAGAATTTGATGTCGAAAAAGCGTTTAATGGCAAAGTGAAACATATCTTTGGTAAGATGGTCGATGGTAGGGCCAAATGGGTAAAAGAATTTTATAAATCAAAGAGGAGAATTTACACACCGAGTGAAAATAACTCGGATGCACCCAAGGCTGGTCAGGCTTGGGTGTCAGCATTCTTTGCTTAAAAATCCTGACTTGCCGGAGTTCCTAAGTTGGTAATCGTGGAGCATGAATCAGCATGATTCTTGAAAAATGTTTGTGTAAAAAACCTACAAGTGGTTAATCAAGGTCATTAAATTGAACTTGATTTAACCTTCATACAAGTGGTTAAAGAAAAAGGAAAAGTGATAGCTTTTACAAAGTGGTTGAAAGAACAATGTGTGAATAAACCCCATGATGTGCGAAATCAACAAAACTAATTTTTCGGAAAAACCATTTTGATTAAAACAAACTTAAGTGTTTTGAAATCATATTGGGAAAATAGTTTGTTGTCAGGGGGAGTTCTGATTGTTTAAGCCAAGAGAATGGAGAATTGAAGCAATTCACATCAGTTTGTCATTTTATTTGTACAGTTTTTTGAAAGTAAAAGCAATATTTTCAAATTTTCCCGAAAAATCAAAAATTGAAACATATTTTTGATTTTAGGGGGACTAAAAATTTAGAAATTTGAAAAATCCAAAAACATGATAAAATCTAAAAAGCCAAAAACATTGAAAAATCAAAAATGAGTTTTGTTGTGAAAAAGAGGAAATGATAGTACATCAGTGGACTATCACAACATGCTAAAGAAATGTAAAGAAAAATGTTTTTAAACAAGTCTCACTGATGATGTGCCAATAGACTTCGCACAACTAGTAGATTGAATTTGAGATATAAACCTAATTATCAATATTTACTTATCTCGTGGGGAACATCTCTCGGATATATGGGTAACCCCCGAAATCTTGTTTGAGAGATTGCCTGATTCTAAGATACTAGGTCTTTATACTGTTTGATATCTTGGGTATTATACTTGGTCTTCTGATATTGCGGAAGCAATGGCCTAGACTTCGTATAATACTTTACGCGCTTTAAAAGCTTACCCTCTGCATAAAAATTGAAAAATATCGAAAGATATGAATCAATTGCAGTTGAAGAAAAGATTCCCTAAAGGGAACACATCTAAAGTCGAGCCTTCATCTCTTTGACTGAACGAAAGTTCATACCTGAGCTCTCAAGGTCTCGCACTAACCCAGATACAGATATCAAATTGGTATACTCACCTGTAAGACTGAATCTAGGGAATTTTGATACGGGAGTATATTCTGAGGTGGGACACGTGAATAAGTTTAAGTCCTTAAAACACTAATTCGTATCTCGAATTAATTGAAACTTGTGTAGAAGTTTAAGTGGACAACAATACTGACAATTAGAAGTGAATTTGTTTAAAACTTAAAGTTAAATCAAGATCAACGGTGTTAGTGATTTGTCTCATAAACTGATATGATCCTCTTACACAAACTCACAAAAATAATGTCTGTAAATATTTCTTTATTGCATTTTAACACACTGAAAATTAAAAAAAACCCAAAAAGAATGTGTTTTAGCATAAAATTTTGAAAAATCCAAAAAGATTTTATTTCATTTTTTTTCGACAACTGATGTTTGGAAAGCTGATTTTCAAAATTCCAAGTGCTAAACATGATGGACAACAGGGTTGGGAGAGTTTGTTGAAATGAGAAATGATTTTGAAATGATTAAATGGTTCATTAATTTGAAATCAAATTTGAGTGTTACGAATACAAGTGGTTAAGCAGATATTAAAATTGTTATAAATAAAAAACCTTATGTTTTGGGTAGAGTTGTGCAGGTAAAAAGCTTTGAAAGAGCTAGGTTTCGACTCTTGATCATAAGCGTATGCAGATTAGAGCCAGGTTTCTGATCTTGTTGCTACGGAAAGCCAGGAGACGTTCCTGAACATGTGAAAGCCTGTAGATAGTGAATTCCAGACTGCGATCCCAGCTTATCGAAAGGGGGAGTCTGATAGAAGAAGAGAGAGATTGATGAGGATGATTACAGAGAAAGATACTTTGGAAAGAGCGAGAAAACCGATCAAGACTGAAGACTCAATACACTGAAGACTCGTCATCATCCAAGGGGGAGTTTGTTAGTGCATATGTCTGTTGACTTCGTCTTGTATCGAGTCGTGTAATAGAATAGATAAACCAAGACACGTTGTACGAGAGAAACGGGAAACAGGTCTGAACCAGCAGGTTCATGCGACCCGGCCAGTTCGTGCGAACTGACCAGTTCGTGCGACCTGGCTAGTCTGGTTCGTGCGACCTGGCTGTTCCTATATATAGAGGGTCTTGGGTCTTCATTTGTAACTTCTGATTCCGGTAGCGAAGCTCTGCCAAAGTGTCGCCAGCTCGTGTAACGTTGTGAAATCAATACAAACGACATTTAATCTACTTCTAAGTGCATATCAAGCTGCAATGAAGATCAAATCAATGAATTCCGCCTCTGATTTGGTCTAGAACTCTTCTGATCGACTCGTTTAGATCGATTCCCCGATCCTACAACATACATATCATCGTACACGTTTTAGTCAATATTTCACAATAATCTCACACATATCATTCGTTTTTACATACTCAAAACTTCATGATCATTTTATATGTTTAAATTCGTTGTACTCAGTTATTTCGAAACCTTATTACGTTATAATTCGAAGCTTTAATTCGTAATAAAACTTGGTTTTTTTACCTAAAACATATATTTAATTCACGTATTCATTTTGTAGTTATCTCATTCACATGACGACACATATTCATCGTTCGCTTTAACACATAATTGTTTTGATTACAAACTACCACAAATACGAGATTTTACACGTTGTTATATCGAGTTATACAATTACAATACTTAAATTCATACTTCTATACATGTTTGATACCTAAAAATATATTAACCATACATGAAATAACCTATATTATCCCGAACATCAAACACAAGGGACTGTTTTCGTCAAAAGCTGGAAGTTACTCGGCTGAACTCAGTTGTGACACGCGCTTGGTAACAAGGTTCTCTCCGCGACCCGCCTGGCCTGGTCAATCCGCATCATGTCCGAATCAACTACGAGATTGGCCAATTTTAAGCGTCTATCTCCCAACTAGTCACATTTGTTTCAATTCTAACACCAACCCTAATTCTCTTCTATAAATACACCTATTCCCACACACTTTTCCACTTTACTAACACCTAAATCACACACAAATCCTCCATAAAACTCCCTAAGTTTCTCTAATTTTGAGCAGAATGTTTAAGGGATTCAAAGTGGGTTCTAGCTCACTTCCACGACTATTTCTTCTTGTTTCTTCTTTTGTTTTTACTTGGATAACCTCTAGGAAGGTTTTAACAAGATTACCATGGTAATCTAAGGTTAAACTTCACCATATTTGAGGTCCAAAGTGACTTGTATTTTCTGATTTTGTTCATATTGTTGTAACTTTGTTTTCTTATACTTTTCTCACCGTTTTTTCTTCTACAAAGCTTGGAACACCTCTTGGAGTGTTTCCACAAGATTACCAAGGTAATCTAAGGTGGAACATCACCATTTTGAGGTCCAAACTTTCTGTTTTGAAGAAACTTATTTAAACTTTTAGAAAACGTAACATTTCTTACTTGAATCTTGTACCTAGGAACCTCCTAAACCCATCAATGGTTGTGGAACTTGTTAGAGTCGATTCTCACAAGTTTAGAGGTGCAAACAACCTCCAAACTTTCTGAATTGTTAGGGTTCATTACAACCCACAAGTGTTGAAATCACCTAAGTTTGCCATAAGTTCATATGGTGAGACTTATTTTAGATGCAAGTGTGAACTTTGGATGCTTTGGCATTCCTAACTTGATTCCACACCTCACTTGATGTTTTTGTTTAATATTCCAAGTAGCTTTCTAGTATTAAAGTAACATAACCCCGTCTAGCCTCCGACACTTAGTTAACTCTTTCCATGTCGTGGTGGTTCACCCGGGTTATAGATTACTTGGCTACTCGACATATATTAGTTAGTTTCTTTTGTTTCTTGTTCTTCATGATCCTCCGAATCATCTTCGTGATGATTTTGTGTAGTGGTGAATCATACAAAGAGGTTAAATCCTCCATGCTTGACTTACATGATTATACATGACAATCTTGTTGGACCTAGTTTTAGGATATGATTAGAACTATATAAACATACATATATATATATATACACACACACACACACATATTTGGCCAATTTGTGATAATAATCGGTTAATGGGCAATTTGGGACCCATGAAACCATACATAACATAATGTCATAAACGAGTACTTAGAACTAGATAATACTTTTGTGAATAGATACTTTTTGTACTTTAAATTCTAAATCCCGAATCTAGCCGTTCCATAAACACCATGTAATCTTACCATTTATTCCCTATTCATAAACAACTTGTTACTCACGGAAATCGGAAGGCTTTGCAATGTTGTGAGTATACTTGACACCCCTTTTACCGTTTTACGCTTTTTGGGTGCAATCATACTTACAAACAATCCAATACATGCTTACTATTATGTTATGCTTGATTCGTATGTTCTGGGTTTGTTCGTTTTGTGATAAACTTGTCATTAACTTCGTACGAGCCTACCCTAAACATGTATAGCGCTATAGGAGTAACGCACCGCCTATGAACGTTGGGTTATGTTAAGGCATTCATTCATACTTGCGTTAAACTTTGGTTTGACTTGTTTGTTCACATGCCGGTTTATACGTTACTCTTAAAAACTAGGTTTGCCATGTGAATTGTTCATTTTTATACTTATATGCTCGTGCTCAAACTTGTATACTCGCCAATACTTTTTGTATTGAACTATACTTTTAAACGCGTTACGGGATTATGATGATGACGATGCATGGAACTTAGTAGGATGCCTAGAAATGCATTTTAAACTTTAATACTTGTTGTATTGTAATTCATTTGTTTCAATTTGTTGTATTTTATTTCAAACAATGTAATAGATTCTTTTAGTAATGAAATGGAATTTATAATTAAATTCTTGTCACATTAGTGTTGTGAAGTCTCTTGCAATCTCGTTTTCGTCTCAGCCTGATGTTTCCGTCATCGGTTTGGGTATGACAACTAGATCTGTTTTACCGGTGATGGGTATTTTACTGGAAACTTGTTTTACCTATTGGAAAAGTTGATTGGAGTTTACCTAGGGGTTGATGGTTATGGTGGTGGACAAGTTATAGCCGACAGAGAGGGGAAACGGGGGAGGGAAGGTTTTGTGGCGGTGGTTACAGTGTGAAGGTGGGTTTGCGGCGATGGTTCATTTTTTTGGAGTGGAGGGTGAGGAATCCGTCGAGGATAAGGTTTTGGAAGACGGTGGAGTAGCATTTGACGAGTTGGGGGTCGAGTTCAGGTTCGAAGGAGTTTTGGGTTTCGGTGCCGACATTGGTGGTGATAGGTTATAGTAGTGGTGGAGTGGTAGACTTGTCTTGCGAGGAAGAAAAAGATTCCGGTATTGGGTGGTGGCGGTGGTTGACGGGGTAGATGTTTAGTTAGGGAGAGCCGGAGAAGAGGATGCAGGGGATATTTTAGGTTTTAGATATAAAACATGGCCCTACCTGAATTATATATATTAATAACTATTTTTATTTTAATGTGATAATTGTTGTTTTTTGATGATAAGGGCATTTTAGTTGTGTCACACCCACTTAACTGATAAAATTAGTGTGCAAAAGTTAAAGACTATAGCTGTAATTTTAGAAAGTTAGAGAATGTAGGAGAAATTTGGACAAACCACGAAGACTATCTAGGCATTTTTGTCTTATATATATTAAATGGCAACCATGTCTATACTCATAAAATGACACTATTTATAGCATGGGCTAATCCCATACTGTCACGTGGCAACTTTTATTTATTTAGTTTTAAATAAAATTCTTTTGTCACTTTAATCCCTAAACTTTGCTAATAACATTTTTACCCCCTTTACTTTAATAAAAAAGTTTTAAAATTCCTTTCTTCTTTTTAATTTATTAATTAATCCCTCAACTTTGCTAATAATATTTTTACTCTCTCTATTTTAATAAAGTTTTGAAATTTCTTTGTTCTTTTTAATTTAATTAATCCCTCAACTTTGCTAATAAAATTTTTACTCCCTCTACTTTAATAAAGTTTTCAAAACCCTTTGTTTTCATTCCAAACTTTACTAATACAAATGTTTTGTCCCTCTAATTCAATAAAGTTTAATCAACACAATTTAAGTCCCTTAACTTTTCTAATAATATGTTTACCTCTTCTACTTTAACAAAGTTTTCAAATTCATTTGTTTTTCTTTTTTAACTTTACTAATATACATGCTATTTTTTTTGTCTATATTTTGACGTTAATTTTTCTAACATCATTCGCCGGTCCAACAATTACGTTTGAATATAATTTTCCTTACGATTGTACGTTATCTCTTTCAGTCGGTATATCGAGTGCGAGTACTGATAATCCAAATTATCAAAAAACAGAAAAAAGCAAATAAATTATAAATCTCCCTCCCTCCCTCCCTTTCTTCCCATAACTGTTGCTTAACGCCACGCCATCGTTCCCACGTTTCATCTCCACCTTACGTTATCTTTTCATCTTTTATTTATTTATTGTTATAATTTATAACTACAACACAACACAAAACAAACCTCTTCATCTTATTTCATATCATAGATATTTTCTCTCTCCCTCTCCACCACCGTCGGTGGCTCCATGGATTCACATCCCTGCCACCTCACCACCGTTCTCCACCTCATCCACGACCACACCAACCTCTCTTCTCAAATTGGAGCCGCCAAAGAGATCCGCCGCCTCACCAAAACCTCCCACCGGTGTCGCCGACAATTCTCCGCTGCCATCGGACCCCTTGTTTCCATGCTCTCTTTGCAGTCTTATGATGCCAACGAGGCAGCTCTGCTTGCTCTGCTTAATCTTGCTGTTAAGGATGAAACGTATGTTGTGTTTTTTTGTTTCTGTTTTCTGAATCATAGGATTCATCAAAAGTTTGTGGTCTCTGCTTTTTTAGTTATTTGGCTTTTGGTTTTGATTGGTTTACTGGGAATAAAGAGGTTGGGTTACTGAAAATAAAGAATTTGCTTTAATTGATCCATAATTTTTTAAAAATAGTATTTTTCGGTTTTCGTACCAATTAATATTGTTAGTTTTGCTTACTAGAATTTACGGATTTGTTTTTACTAATCTAACTTGAGAAGTTTTTATTTAACAACCAAAAATAAATCCGTAACTCTTGTATGGGTAAAACGGACAATATTAATTGACACAAATATCGTTTGCTTCGTTTACCTGGAGCTTACAAATTTATTTTTAGTTAGAGTTTTTATTTAAGGGTTAGTGGATTTTATCATCCTAAACTATTGGCTATTGGCCGCTGCCACCCCCAACTATCACTTTGACGTCCATCACCCCCAACTTAACACTTAGTGTGTTCTGTCACCACATCGTTAACTAATCACTAACTTTAGATCTCATTACTATACTTTTGGGGGTGTCATAGGGATCTTAGGAAGGTTTTAGGGATCTTATGACACCCCAAATGTATAGTAACAAGATCAAAAGTTAGTGATCAGTTAACGGCATGGTGACAGAACACACTAAGTGTTAAGTTGGGGGGGGGGTGTCAAAGTGATAGTTGGGGGTGGCAACGGCCAATAGCAAATAGTTAGGGGTGATAAAATCCAATACCCCCTTTAATGATAAAAAATAAGTGGGTGGGCAAAACAGAAGATATTGGTTGGTAAAAGGGTTTATGACGGATTTTCTTCATGTATAAAGATGCTCAACTTGGATGGTTTTGGGTGGTTCTAAAATCTCAACTAGAAAAGTTTATATTGTTTAATGTAATGATTGTGATTTTCTAGACTAGTTTAACAATTAAAGATCTTGATTGATTAATCTTGAAGTAAGTTGTGGTGGGTATTATAGCTTGTCACTTTCTATGGTAGACGTGTGCATTGTTGTGTTTAATTCATCATTTAATAATGAAGACAACTTTTTTCAACTTTTGTCTCTGTTGAACTCTCCATTAATATCTTTCATTTTTCATAATTATTAAGTTGTGAAAGATAAAAATAATACATCAATCTAGGTTAATTTGTGTGACATTTTAGCTTGATTAGGTGTTAAAATGATATATAAGTGAAAAATCAAAATTTTGTTTAGAGTAAATTATGTTTTTGGCCTTTGTGGTTATATCACTTTTACCTTTTTAGCCCAAAAAAAAATTTTTAACATTTGAACTCCAACGTCTTTTTTTCTAACCCTTTTGGCCCCTAACGTCTTTTTTTCTAAACCTTTTGGCCCCTGACGTCTTTTTTTCTAACCCTTTTGGGCCCCTAACATTTAATGGATGAGGTTAGTGTTACGGGCCAAAAGGGTTAGAAAAAAAGACGTTGGGGGCTCAGGTGTTAAAAAAAAATTTTTGGGCTAAAAGGGTAAAAGTGATATAACCACAGGGGTCAAAATCGTAATTTACTCTTTTGTTTATTTGAATTTAGGTTTCCAAATCTAAAATCTGGTTATTTGCAGCAACAAGATTAGTATTGTGGAAGCTGGTGCATTGGGACCAATTGTTAGTTTTCTTCAATCTATGGATTTAAATATGCAAGAACACGCGGTGGCGGCTATAGTCACTCTGTCTGCATCTCCGGTGAAGAAGCTAGCAGTCGGTGCATCCGGGTGCATCCCATGTCTTGTAAATATCTTAAACCGTGGCTCACCGCAAGCGAAGATGGATGCAATGTTGGCTCTTTCAAATCTCTCAACCGAACCGGACAATCTTACATTAATTATGCAATCTAACCCGGTCCCTAGTTTAGTAAACATCCTTAAAACCTCGAAGAAATCATCGAAAATCACGGAACGATGCATCTCGGTTCTAGAATCACTAGTTGAGTTTGAAGACGCGATAGTTTCGTTAACTTCGGAAGAAGGTGGAGTGCTCGCGGTTGTGGAGGTTCTGGAGAGTGGGTCACATCAAAGCCGGGAACACGCGGTAGGGACACTTTTAACTATGTGTCAAACGGATCGGTGTAAATATCGCGAACCGATACTAAAAGAAGGTGTGATTTGTGACACTCGAGGTTTTTCCGAACGATCACCTTGTAATATTTCGTATGTATATAAATATTATTAAATGAAAACGTGATTTTTGCATGATATGTGATGTATGTATGTATTATATATATATATATATATATGAGAGCCGAAACCACGACCCGAGACCATGACTCGCAACCGGGCGGTTGCGAGTGGGCCACTCGGTCTCGAGTGGGCCGTTGAGCCGAAACCGGTTTGGGCCGAAACCCCAAGCCCAACCCAAAACCCCCCTTAGTCTTGTTGACACTTGGTATATATCCCACCTTTCCCCCACTTCTTTCATTTTACACAACACACCAACACATACACTCCTTATTTCTCTCTCAACTAGAACACCCCAAAACAACATCCCAACCTTCTCCAACTTTCGGATTCAAGCAAGGGATTTCGGACAAGGACTCGGTCAAGCTCGGATCACTCGGACACTTCATCTTCTCTCATTTTCTTCCCTTGTCTTCGGCTCTTTCTTCTCCTAACCGGTTAGTGTCCTAGTTTGTGTATAGATTTATGTGTAATGGATGCCTTGTATATGCTTGCTTGAATGATATGTATATGAAATAGAAAAATGTTTGGTTAGTAGTTTATGCATGATTATTAGGTTGTTTTGGAAAGTTTGTGAATATGTGTTAACATGACTAAAATGACTTGATATTGGTAGTTTACAAGTGTTCATAGCCAACTACACTATGCTTTAAAGTTTCTTGCAAAAAAAATGATGTTGATAAACATAAGATTTCGGCTATATATTGTATGTTCTTTGTTCTTGCCATGATAATCTTGTCATAAATATGTGATTTTTGGTTCATAAAAGGTATGATTTGTTATAGTGAAAACCCTAGAAAAATATGAATATAGGATGAACTTGTTGAATGAGGGTTTGAAGATTCAAAAATGGCAAAGTTTGATCTATCTTTACTAGTATTCAGATTAGGAAAAGTGTTAGTGAAATATTATTGGTAGTTTCCTAATCTGGGTCTGATTTTATGTGTACAATTTGGACTGTCATACCTGCATCATCACGTGTGTATGAAAGTGACAGATTACGACTCGCAACCACGGCATTACGACTCGAAACCACACGGTTGCGACTCGCAACCAAAGCATGACAAGTCGAAACCACGAGATTGCGACTCGAGACCACGCCGTTGCGACTCGCAACCAAAACGTGACAACTCGAGACCACGGTTACGACTCGCAACCATATCGTGACAAGCCGAAACCACCTGGTTGCGACTCGAGACCAGCTGGTTGCGAGTGGGCTGTTCATTTTAGTTATTGGGCCATTCTGTGTTGGACTATCTGTTAAATGGACTATGTGTTGCTGTGTTCTGTTTGACTGTGTTACTGTTAGGGCCGGCCCAATAACCCCACGACTATTTACTTGTATGCATGTTATGTGCCTGTATATGTTCTTACGTGATTACTTGTACACCGAACCTGACCTATACCGGTAACCATGTTAGGACGTGGTGACCAACGTGATTTACAAGTAACCTAAACCTACCGAGCAACCCAAGGTGAGTTCACAACTTAAAAGCATGCGTCCCGGTGGTTTGGGACACGAGACTAACAACTCTATCCCCTGGTAAAAGGGGATACCATTTACATACCTTCCCTAGTTATTGGGAACAAAACTTACTTTTCCTTCCCGGATATTGGGAAACCTTTTGGTTAATTACTGTTTATACGGATTGCAACTAACGGCACTAAACGAAACTCTATCACTCAAGTCCCTACTACAAATACCGATTAGTCGCCGGGTTAGGCGAACGGGTTATTAGTTGATAGCGCTATTTAGGTGTTTACCAGCCTCACCCCGTGCCCTGGTTTGGGACGGGCGTGAACTAATGAACTCAGAAATCCGTCAATGATGATAGAACATTGACATCGGGGCATCCTGCGGATACGCAACGGTTACCTAGTGTTCGGTATTGGAAAAAACAGTTTAGTCGCTAACTTTTGGGGTAGCTCCCCAGGGCATGTATAAACGGATAAATTAACCGGTGAAACAAAGTTTTTGGTAATTAAAACTGGACAACTAGTGAACTCACTCAGCATTATTGTTGACCCCTTACTGCATGCTTTGCAGGTAACCAGTGACGAAGGAGCTTGCAGCTTGGGGACGTGTAGTGTCTGTCCACCCTGGTGTTGGGTGTTACCTTATTTTGAATCATGAACTTGTTTTTAAACTACCGTACTTATGCTTCCGCTACTTATGACTGTTTTGAAACTTAAAACCTTAAACTCTGAACTTAATATTTGCTAAGCTTATGAATAGTAAGTATTACTTTTGTTATCCACTTAAGTATTCGGTATAATTGGTGGCTGGATCCTGGTCAGTCACGCCCTCGAAGCGGGTGTTATCCGCAGGTGGATTTTGGGGGTGTGACAGATTGGTATCAGAGCCATTGGTTATAGTGAACTTGGTTTTAAAAAGGGGAAAATCTTTTTGGAGAAAACCAGACTATAACCCGTGACTCGCGACGACACTACACTCCAAGTGCAAGGCTCAACACTTTTGACCTCATAGCTCGGACCAGTGTCTACTTGTTGCTTACTTTATGTTTCCTGTTATGCTATACGTACTAGTGTGCCTAAACTAGATAGATACACCTCTCTCTTCTATCTCATTCTCGCTACACTACGACATCACACTCATACTGTGTTTTCTGGTTATGAAGACAATGAGTGGACGTGGAAGGGGAAACATCAACATGACGCAGGCTCAGTTCACTAACCTGCTCAACACAGTGGCTGCGGCTTTTGCAGCTCACCCTATAGGTCAGCATGCACCTGCGCAACCACCAGTGTGTACTTTCAAAACTTTCATGGATTGCAAGCCTCTCCCTTTCAACGGCACTGAGGGTGCCATAGGTCTTCTGCATTGGATTGAGAAAATTGAAGCTGTTTTTGCCGTTTGCGAGTGTCCTCCTGCAAATTGGGTGAAATTTGCTACTGCTACGCTCGAAGGAAGCGCGCTTTCTTGGTGGAAGGCGCAGATTCAGATGTTTGGGTTGGAAACTGCAAATGCTACTGCGTGGGAGGATTTCAAGGATATGATTAAGGATGAATACTGTCACCGGGATGACATCCACAAGCTTGAGAATGAGTACTATGAACTCAAGATGGTTGGGTCGGAAATTGAAACATACACCAAGCTGTCAAATGACTATGCCGCTCTTTGCCCAAACATGTCACGACCAATGTACCGAAGGATCGAACTGTATATCAAAGGTTTGGCTCCAGAGATTCGAAGCCATGTCACTTCAGCCAACCACACTACCATTCAGCCGATTGTTCGACTTGCTCACAAACTCACTGATCAGGCTGTAGAGGAGGGCAGGCTGCCCAAAAGGATCAGTGCTACCGTCGGAACTTCTAGTGACAGCAAGCGTAAGTGGGAAGGAAGTCAAAGCAAGGATGCTAACCCCACTCAGGCCCCAGCGCAGCAAAGGAAAACTGAAAGCAACAAAGGCACTCAGCAACAGGGTGGCTACCGGGGAAGCTACCCTAAGTGCAACAAGTGTAACAAGCACCACAATGGGGCATGTAACAAGGGCCAGTGTCAGCGATGCCACAAGATGGGGCACGAAGCCAAGGATTGTAGAAGCCAGTTCCCAGCAAGACAGAATCAGCAACAACCCCAACAGCAGCAGCAGCAGGGAAACAACCGGGCATGTTTTAAGTGTGGAGCTGAGGGGCACTTTAAGAAGGATTGCCCTGAACTGAATCAGAACCGCAACAATAATCAGGGAGCTGGGAACAACAATCGGAACAACAATGCTGGGAATGGTGCTAGAGGAAGAGCTTTCGTGATTGGAGCTGGTGAAGCAAGGAATGACCCCAATGTCGTGGCGGGTAAGTTCCTACTCGATGATCGTTATGTTTCTGTGTTATTTGATTCCGGTGCCGATGCTAGTTATGTATCCCTACGTATTAGTAAGAAGCTTAAGCGTCCGCTTTCGTTACTAAGTTCTCCTCATATCGTCGAGTTAGCTAATGGTAGAGACATCGAGGTCTCACATGTTGTCAAGGGTTGCAAACTAGAGTTGTCTGGTCAGACATTTAGTATCGATCTTTTCCCTGTTACTCTTGGAAGCTTCGACGTCGTTGTTGGTATGGATTGGTTATCCAAGCATCGCGCTGAGATCCTCTGTCAAGAGAAAGCAGTTCGTATTCCTCGCCGTTCTGGCAAACCCCTCATTGTACAAGGTGGCAAAAGTGGAGAAATCTCCGGCGTTATTTCTTTCTTGAAGGCCCAGAGGTGTTTACGAAAAGGGCACACCGCTATCTTAGCACTTGTTACCAACACGCAGGAAAAGGAAAAGAGGATTGAAGACTTTCCAGTAGTGCGTGACTACCCCGAGGTATTTCCTGAGGAACTACCTGGACTCCCTCCCCATCGTCAGGTCGAATTCCAAATCGAGCTAGCTCCCGGAGCAGCGCCAATAGCTCGTGCACCGTATCGACTAGCCCCCGCAGAATTGAAGGAACTCTCTACTCAACTACAGGAACTTTTGGATAAAGGGTTTATCCGCCCTAGTTCATCACCCTGGGGAGCACCGGTACTCTTTGTTAAGAAGAAGGATGGCACGTTCCGAATGTGCATTGACTACCGTGAGTTGAACAAGGTTACCATCAAGAATCGCTACCCTCTCCCGCGAATCGACGATTTGTTTGATCAACTGCAAGGATCGAGCTACTATTCTAAGATTGACTTGCGATCAGGCTACCATCAGTTAAGGGTCCGTAATGAAGATATTTCCAAGACTGCGTTCAGAACTCGTTATGGTCATTATGAATTCCTCGTTATGCCCTTTGGAATGACCAACGCGCCTGCAGTATTCATGGATCTTATGAACCGAGTATGCAAACCCTACCTCGACAAATTTGTGATCGTGTTTATAGACGACATCTTGATCTACTCGAAAAGTCAGGAAGAGCATGAACAGCACCTACGCCTTATCCTCGAACTCCTTCGCAATGAGCAACTGTACGCCAAGTTCTCGAAATGCGACTTCTGGCTTCGGGAAGTCCATTTCCTTGGGCACGTGGTTAACAAGGACGGAATCCACGTCGACCCGGCTAAGATCGACTCTATAAAGAATTGGCCTACCCCTAAGACTCCAACTGAAGTTCGCCAATTTTTGGGATTGGCAGGTTACTACCGCAGATTCATTCAGGGATTCTCAAAGATTGCACAACCCCTCACTACGCTCACTCAGAAAGGCGTCACCTACAAGTGGAAAGAAGCACAGGAATCTGCTTTTCAGAGGCTTAAGGATAACCTCTGTAGTGCTCCTATTCTCTCGTTGCCTGAAGGCACTGACGACTTCGTGGTTTATTGCGATGCGTCTATTCATGGGCTCGGTTGCGTGTTAATGCAACGCGAGAAAGTTATTGCCTATGCATCCCGACAACTCAAGACACACGAAAGGAATTACACTACGCACGACTTAGAACTAGGAGCAGTGATATTTGCGCTTAAGATATGGAGACATTACCTGTACGGTACCAAGTGCACCATTTACACCGATCATAGGAGTCTCGAGCATATCTTCAAGCAGAAGGAATTAAACATGCGACAACGCCGATGGGTTGAACTTTTGAATGATTATGAGTGCGCCATCAAGTATCATCCGGGCAAGGCCAATGTCGTGGCAGACGCCCTCAGCCGAAAGGACACTATACCACGGCGCGTGCGAGCATTACAACTTACCATCCAGTCTAGTCTCCCTACCCAGATTCGAAATGCTCAGAATGAAGCACTGAAACCGGAAAACATCAGGGCTGAGTCCCTGCGAGGATCGAGACAACAACTAGAACAAAAAGAAGACGGCGCCTACTATGTGGCAGGGCGCATTTGGGTCCCACTTTACGGAGATTTACGAGAGCTTGTGATGGACGAAGCCCATAAGTCCCGTTATTCAGTACATCCTGGTGCAGATAAGATGTACCACGACTTAAGGACCACTTACTGGTGGCCTGGCATGAAAGCCCACATAGCAGCCTACGTTGGCAAATGTTTGACCTGCGCAAGAGTCAAGATCGAGTATCAGAAACCAGCAGGCCTACTACAGCAACCCGAAATCCCGAAATGGAAATGGGAACAGATTTCCATGGATTTTGTTACAGGGCTACCTAGATCTCAACGCGGGAATGATACTATCTGGGTGATAGTAGATCGTTTGACTAAGTCTGCACACTTTCTGGCCATTAAGGAAACAGACAAGTTTTCTACCTTGGCAGAAGTCTATTTAAAGGAAGTAGTCTCCAGGCACGGGGTGCCAACTTCTATTATTTCCGACCGAGACGCTCGTTTTACTTCCGAGTTGTGGCAAGCTATGCACAAATGCTTTGGCTCACGTTTGGACATGAGCACCGCTTATCACCCGCAAACGGATGGGCAGTCTGAACGCACCATCCAAACCCTGGAAGACATGCTTAGAGCATGTGTGATCGATTTTGGCAAGAACTGGGAGAAGCATCTACCGTTGGTGGAATTCTCCTACAACAACAGCTATCACACTAGTATTCAGGCGGCACCTTTTGAGGCATTGTACGGTCGTAAATGCCGATCACCTCTTTGCTGGGCGGAAATAGGTGACAGTCAGCTCACAGGCCCAGAACTAGTGGTAGACACAACAGAAAAGATTTCCCAAATCAGGCAACGCATGGCGGCAGCTCGTGACCGTCAGAAAAGCTACGCTGACAAGCGTAGGAAACCGTTAGAATTCCAGGTCGGGGACCGGGTTCTACTTAAAGTCTCACCCTGGAAGGGTGTGGTTCGTTTCGGTAAACGAGGCAAACTGAATCCACGGTATGTTGGACCATTCGAAATTACCGAGAAAATCGGTAAGGTTGCTTATAGATTGAACCTGCCTGCAGAGCTAAGTGCAGTGCACAACGTATTTCACGTATCTAACCTGAAGAAGTGTATGTCAGATGAAACACTTGTGATTCCTTTTAAGGAACTGACGATTGATGAACAGCTACACTTTACTGAGGAACCGATTGAGATCATGGATCGAGAAATCAAAACCCTCAAACGTAGCCAGATACCCCTTGTGCGAGTTCGTTGGAACTCACGACGCGGCCCAGAGTTTACCTGGGAGCGGGAAGACCAGATGAAGTCTAAGTATCCCCAGCTGTTCCCAAACGAAAACCCCAGCACTGAAGCTACAACCGAATTTCGGGACGAAATTCCAAACTAACGGGGGGATGATGTGACACCCCGTTAAAACACGCTAGCTTGGCAGTGGCTGCTTCAACTTTCGGGACGAAAGTTCTTAAAACTTGGGGATAATGTGACACTCGAGGTTTTTCCGAACGATCACCTTGTAATATTTCGTATGTATATAAATATTATTAAATGAAAACGTGATTTTTGCATGATATGTGATGTATGTATGTATTATATATATATATATATATGAGAGCCGAAACCACGACCCGAGACCATGACTCGCAACCGGGCGGTTGCGAGTGGGCCACTCGGTCTCGAGTGGGCCGTTGAGCCGAAACCGGTTTGGGCCGAAACCCCAAGCCCAACCCAAAACCCCCCTTAGTCTTGTTGACACTTGGTATATATCCCACCTTTCCCCCACTTCTTTCATTTTACACAACACACCAACACATACACTCCTTATTTCTCTCTCAACTAGAACACCCCAAAACAACATCCCAACCTTCTCCAACTTTCGGATTCAAGCAAGGGATTTCGGACAAGGACTCGGTCAAGCTCGGATCACTCGGACACTTCATCTTCTCTCATTTTCTTCCCTTGTCTTCGGCTCTTTCTTCTCCTAACCGGTTAGTGTCCTAGTTTGTGTATAGATTTATGTGTAATGGATGCCTTGTATATGCTTGCTTGAATGATATGTATATGAAATAGAAAAATGTTTGGTTAGTAGTTTATGCATGATTATTAGGTTGTTTTGGAAAGTTTGTGAATATGTGTTAACATGACTAAAATGACTTGATATTGGTAGTTTACAAGTGTTCATAGCCAACTACACTATGCTTTAAAGTTTCTTGCAAAAAAAATGATGTTGATAAACATAAGATTTCGGCTATATATTGTATGTTCTTTGTTCTTGCCATGATAATCTTGTCATAAATATGTGATTTTTGGTTCATAAAAGGTATGATTTGTTATAGTGAAAACCCTAGAAAAATATGAATATAGGATGAACTTGTTGAATGAGGGTTTGAAGATTCAAAAATGGCAAAGTTTGATCTATCTTTACTAGTATTCAGATTAGGAAAAGTGTTAGTGAAATATTATTGGTAGTTTCCTAATCTGGGTCTGATTTTATGTGTACAATTTGGACTGTCATACCTGCATCATCACGTGTGTATGAAAGTGACAGATTACGACTCGCAACCACGGCATTACGACTCGAAACCACACGGTTGCGACTCGCAACCAAAGCATGACAAGTCGAAACCACGAGATTGCGACTCGAGACCACGCCGTTGCGACTCGCAACCAAAACGTGACAACTCGAGACCACGGTTACGACTCGCAACCATATCGTGACAAGCCGAAACCACCTGGTTGCGACTCGAGACCAGCTGGTTGCGAGTGGGCTGTTCATTTTAGTTATTGGGCCATTCTGTGTTGGACTATCTGTTAAATGGACTATGTGTTGCTGTGTTCTGTTTGACTGTGTTACTGTTAGGGCCGGCCCAATAACCCCACGACTATTTACTTGTATGCATGTTATGTGCCTGTATATGTTCTTACGTGATTACTTGTACACCGAACCTGACCTATACCGGTAACCATGTTAGGACGTGGTGACCAACGTGATTTACAAGTAACCTAAACCTACCGAGCAACCCAAGGTGAGTTCACAACTTAAAAGCATGCGTCCCGGTGGTTTGGGACACGAGACTAACAACTCTATCCCCTGGTAAAAGGGGATACCATTTACATACCTTCCCTAGTTATTGGGAACAAAACTTACTTTTCCTTCCCGGATATTGGGAAACCTTTTGGTTAATTACTGTTTATACGGATTGCAACTAACGGCACTAAACGAAACTCTATCACTCAAGTCCCTACTACAAATACCGATTAGTCGCCGGGTTAGGCGAACGGGTTATTAGTTGATAGCGCTATTTAGGTGTTTACCAGCCTCACCCCGTGCCCTGGTTTGGGACGGGCGTGAACTAATGAACTCAGAAATCCGTCAATGATGATAGAACATTGACATCGGGGCATCCTGCGGATACGCAACGGTTACCTAGTGTTCGGTATTGGAAAAACAGTTTAGTCGCTAACTTTTGGGGTAGCTCCCCAGGGCATGTATAAACGGATAAATTAACCGGTGAAACAAAGTTTTTGGTAATTAAAACTGGACAACTAGTGAACTCACTCAGCATTATTGTTGACCCCTTACTGCATGCTTTGCAGGTAACCAGTGACGAAGGAGCTTGCAGCTTGGGGACGTGTAGTGTCTGTCCACCCTGGTGTTGGGTGTTACCTTATTTTGAATCATGAACTTGTTTTTAAACTACCGTACTTATGCTTCCGCTACTTATGACTGTTTTGAAACTTAAAACCTTAAACTCTGAACTTAATATTTGCTAAGCTTATGAATAGTAAGTATTACTTTTGTTATCCACTTAAGTATTCGGTATAATTGGTGGCTGGATCCTGGTCAGTCACGCCCTCGAAGCGGGTGTTATCCGCAGGTGGATTTTGGGGGTGTGACATGATTCCGGGACTTTTGGAACTAACAGTTCAAGGAACTTTAAAATCCCGAACAAAAGCCCACACATTGCTTCGGTTATTACGTGAATCACCGTACAGAAGACCAGAATTTGAATCCGAGACACTCGAGACCATCTTGAGCAACATAGTTTCACAGATTGATGGTGAAGAACAATGTGGGAATGCTAAAAAGATGCTAGCTGAAATGGTGCAAGTGAGTATGGAACAGAGTTTGAGACATTTGCAACAAAGGGCTTTGGTCTGCAATCCATCTGATCTATCAATCACAGCTTCTTGTGCTTCTGAAGTGTCTTTGAAGTAAATCTTTGTCAGTACTAGGTTTTTTTTTTGTCTGTTTGCTGTCCTGTTATTACCCACAGAACATGTATGTTATTATTTACTAGCCAGTCCAGGCCTTGTGGTGATGAGGTATCATGAGACTGGTTGATGTTGAACTTATTTTTCTTTTTTTTTTCTAGAGAGTGATTGGCTAAGTCGAGAGAACGGTCATACTTTATTTTTTCTAGAACGGCTAACACACGTATCTTAATACGTCAACGTTACAAACCTTAATATCACTAGGTTAGAAGCACTTTGGTAGTCATGCTTTAGTGACATGATTTTGTGCATTAAGGTCGTGTACTTTAATTGGATTATGTATTTGAGTTTAAAAAAAGAAATACATCGTCCGCAAATGTCGAAAAGAGAGGGAGAAGAGGCCGCAGATGTGAGGGAAGGAGAGCTTGTGGTCCGTGACCATGGACCATCCGTGAAAGAAAGAAGTTGTTTATGTGAGATAGACAGGAGAGAGAAAGGGGTTCTGACCTGACCTCGTCCGTTACAAAGAGTATGAAATTTTTTAAGGTTTGTAAATCATATTTTCGTGGTTTATATTTTTTTTTCAAGTGTTAATAAATTATTTTACTAGATGAGATTGGTCAAATTTTGGATATAGTAATTTGAATGATGATGTGTTGGACTTTATTTGGGGGTTTCAAAAGTTAGGGGGCCTAATAAAAGACCAAAGACTTGTCGAGAGTGGAATTTGTTGGTACCAAAATGGAAGTTTTGTAGTGGTAGTGGTATGAATTTGCAATTTGAAGTCAAGATAAGCATTCTATTAGCACTAGAGGATTAGTGGATGTGGTTTGTTAGACTAAAAGCGGGTAAGTCGGTTAGATCTAAAGGTTTGATCGATTTGGAATTTTCTGGTTAGGTGGTTTGGTATGAAATTTCTATATGACAAAACAATTTCTGGTTAGTTGGTTTGGTACGAAATTTCTCTATGACCAAACAATTTTTAGTTTAACCAAACCATGTATAATAATAAAACTGTTAATACAGGACCTCTAGGTTTGGGGCTGTTTGTTTGGTAGCCTCTGAATGGTTATTAAGAGGCTACCTCTTAATGGAGTCATTAAGAATTTTACCAATGAGAAGGTAGAACAATGTGACATGTAATGATTTACCATTCAGATGTTACCTCTTAACCATTCAGACTTGAGGTTACCTCTTATTCATTCAGAGGTTTTAAACCATTAAGAGCTAGCATCTGAATGGTCATTAAGAGGCTACCAAACAGCCCCTTTCTTTATTTGAATCCCTATGTCCGGTTTTTCTTTTTCGTTTTAATAGATGTGGGTTTTAAGTTTTTTTAATTACTTTTTGTTAACGACTCAGGATTCTCAACTATTATTAAACATACTAGCATGATGGATGATGTTATACTATCTCTAATGCTGTAGGCGTCTTTAGGCATCCTTAGCTGTCACGTCATCTGCAAAATCATATTTTTAAAAATTCTTAAAACCTTTATTTCATCTCCAACCCTATAAATATCCTTACTTTTCTAAATTTCCATCTCATCACAATACTTAAATAAAACTTTTTTTTTTTTTGGTTTGGCACACCTTATCACCAAAACCAATACAAACATGCATCAATAATTAAAGGCTCCATTGTTAAGGGACTTAAAGGGCACCATTGCTCCAATGGAAAGGGCTTGTAAGGGCAGGGGCGGACTTATGTAAAAGTATCGGGTTCCCAAGAACCCAGTCGGTTTTTAATTATTAGTGTAAATATATATAGTAAATCAAAAAGGAACCCATATATAAAATACAAAGGGAACCCATAAATTAAAAGCTTTGGTGGTTCCCTGGTTAATGCGCCTACTTGTTCCATAGATACTCGGGTTTGAATCCCGCATTCTGCGTTTCTATATGTTTTTATTTCGTTTTTTTTTTTAAATTTTTCCTTTAATGAAAAACCCATTTAGGGTTACACTCACACAAAACAAAACGCAGCAGAAGAAAAGAAAAGAGAAGTCGCAGTGCAGAACAAGAAAACACCGCATCCACCCTCACCCTCACCCTCTCTGGCGACCACCTCCTCTCCTCCGGCCGTCCTTCTCCGGCGTCATTCTTCTCCGGCGACCGTCTAAATGAACTGTTTTGAGCAAGAAGACTAATCTTTTAGTTAGGTATGTTAAATTCACCAGCTTTAGTTTTTGGTCTGGGGCCTTGTTCTAGAGCAATTTTACATTATAAAAGTGTTTGTTGATGATGATATTGTTGGTGGATGAGGGTGCAAATGCAGCTAGTGCTTTGATATATTTTGAGTCCTCCCTTCATTTACTCGACGATTTTAAGCATCAAAGTAGGCGAAATCTGAGGTAAAGTTTCTTTCAATTTTAACTCAAATACTCAATAGAAGATAGATTTTGATATGAATTCGTTACTTGTGATTTGTGGTTTTCATAGGATAGTTATTTTATTTGATATGAGCTTTAGCTCTTTAGCAATTTTAGTTTTTATGAAACCTGAATTTTTGGGCTAATGCTAATAGAAATTTGATATGAAATTTAGGTCTTTATTACATTCCGTGACCCGACCCGACCCAACCTGCTGCTCACTGCAGACACCAAACGCCCCACATGCACCATAAACTTCACAAGATCTATTTGGTTGATACCAAAACAAATTCCACTCATGGTAGCTCTGCAACAATTACAAGTGCTTAATCTGCCCTGAGATGTCTATGATAAATCTTGAAATAACCAATAGATTGTATAAAGAAAAAGTGAAATAGTTGTTTCTTTGACCTTTTTGTACCAAATTCCTATGTAATAATTGGAAGAGTTACCTGGTCTATAGAAGCCCATTTCAAAATTTTCATCACTAGAGACAATTGTCTGGTCTCCATAGAGAGATTGATTTGCAGTTATAGTATCCGCTGCAGATGAGACAGTAGGAATGAAAAAGATATATATAAACAACTGAGAAGCTATTAAATTAATCATGCTTTAATAGTTTATTCTGCTATGATTCCCACAATCATGAGCATGGTAATCTGAAAAAGTGAAGTATTAAAAGAAAAAAAACTTGTGGTCAACGCTTAACAGACAACTTGGCCCCACCCGAAAATTATAACGTGTGGTTGTGAAAATTTGACCATCCAAAAAAAGTGAACCCATAGGAAAAAAATCCTGGATCCGTCACTATGTAAGGGCAAAGGTGTTATGGATGTATTGAAGGTAGTCCAAACCTAAAGATTCGAAAGTCATAAGTTCAAATATCACAAATGTGTCTGACACGTTAAAAGAAATTCACCATTCTAAAAAAAAGGATAAAATAAACAACCACGAAGAATCTGTTTTTTTTTTACACCACGATTTCCATTCTAAGATATGACTTTTTGCCTCATTCTTTACCCAAAGATAAGAGTTTGTGTTGATCTCTTCCAAAAAAAACATTTGTATAATATTTGTCTTGTTGTTGAAAACCCTCTCTTTTTATGCTCTCCAAATCGTTACATGTTGCTAAATAAATCATCTAAATCAAATTTTTGAGTGATGGTTCATGTTGTTGCATCAATCAATATCGTAGAACTTCTTTCACCAAACTGAAGGTTGCCAAAGGGAGTTTACACCGGTTAATTTGCATCCATACTTCTTTTGCAAACAGGCATGCGGCTAGCAAGTGATCCACTGTCTCTTACTCCAGGTTAAAGTTTACTCATAGCAATGAATTATGGTTCATGCCCTGCCTTTGTTAATTGTTAGTATGGTGTCGCACAACTTTCCAAGCAAAAAAATGTTTGTAGTTCCCATGTTGACATGTTGTGCTGGTCTCCTTTCCCTTTCTTCTTTCAATGAATGTGTTAAGAGCAAACTGAATGCATCCCTGGACCATCACCATTTATCTTTGTTTGACAAGTTTTTTGTGTCGGCCCCCTTCTATCTCTCTCTCTCTCTCTCGTACCTTTTCATATTTATTCTACTTTTTTTTGGTTAAATGTCATTTTAGTCCCTGTGGTTTGGGTTATTTTGATAATGTAGACAAAAGGTTTCATTTTTTACATGTGGGTCTAAAAAGGTTTCACCGTTGCCATTTTGGTCCACTGGGTTAACTTCATCCATTTTTTATGTTAATGAGAAGGCCAATTCAGTCATTTTATATGACCGAATTGCCCTTCTAGTTAACAGAATTACATATAAAATTACCGAATTGGCCTTCTCGTTAATAGAAAAAATGGATGAAGTTAACCTAGTGGATTAAAATGGCAATAGTGAAACCTTTTAGGACCCACAGGTGAAAAATGAAACCTTTGAACTAAACTGGCAAAATGACCCAAACCATAGAGACTAAAATGGCATTTAACTCTTTTTTTAAAAGAAAACTTCATTAAAAACACACCTCCGACGCAAACGAGCAAAAGGCCAAATAAAACACACACCCCCTACCCAAACGGACAAAGGGAGAAAATTACAACATATACAGAGGGTATTTACACCAATCACCCCAGCTAATATAATTACATGATGTTCTATTTTTAATCCAAGCATACCCTCTCTACTTAATCTCCTTAACAATCTCCTGCGGGCTTCGACTGATTTGATTGAAAACCATCTCGTTCCTTCCTTTCCATATGCACCAACACGAAATTATCACCAAACCTTGAATGATTTTCTTTGCCTTCTTTCTAACCTGAGAATAATTGTGTATATCCAAAATGTCTTTGAAGTTGAAAATATTTATCGGGAGGATTTTACACCAAACACTTAACTCCTACAAAACCCAAATCGCCATTCAACATCCAGTACAAAAAGACCACCACAAACACTAGTATGTGTACCTAATAACCAACTAAACTTGTCGGAACCCACATGCTGATATCGGAAACTCTTTATGGCCACTATTCCAATTACCTATGTTTACCTCATTTCACCAACACTTCCAACACTATTGGCTTCGTCAAAAGATTTCAAATAAAACAAACTTTTAGATAGCTCACCATTGTTATGGATCATCACACACCATCGACCACCACACACAACTGAATGCCATAACAAACCTGTGTGCAACTAATTAGGTTAACATTTTGTTACACTTTAGTAATGAGAAATACAAAAGGAGTTATTATATGATATCAAGTATGACAATCAGATGGCGGAATCAAAAAGAGTTATTATAAATCATGTAAGTCTTGAGGCGAATCTTGTACAATATGATATCAAGTAACACAATCAAATGGTGGAATCAAATAAAAGTAATGATTCAAGAACACGATTGTCTCAATGCATACAATTTCAATAACTTGGTGACTCGTCTAATACAAAGAGAACTCTCTCTAGAAAACGTTCTCTCAAAGTGGCTAACCTAGAAATGAAATGAAAACTTGTCTAGGTAGCCCATGCCCCACGTGGGCTCCCTATGGGCCTGCCTGACTCACATGGCCAATAAAGCCTAACTCATAACCCATAGCCCATTGTGTATATTTGATACATCAATCTCACACTTTTAGGCCCAACAATCTCCCCCTAGACTGATGCTATCAAATCGTCCTCATAACGTGAATCGAGCAACATCTTCAACGAAGTCTATGGTTGTTAATAGTTTTTTACAAATCTATTAATACGAATACAAATTACAATTTTCTAAAAACTTCATTGTAGACAACATTAAATGTCTTGGAAGATTAACATCATTATCTACAATTAATAGTTTAATTTTGTCTCTACTTTTGACTATAAAAACTTCGTTGTACTTACCATATGAAAACACTGGTTATTCTAGAAACAAACCAACTTTCAATAGCGATTCTCCTTATTTTGTTTATCGTCATCACGAAACATATAGCTAGAGAAAAATTGTCTTCTTTGATCTCGTGTATTACAATATGGCTAATTAATGATATCATGTGAAATGAAAAATAATATGTATTTATTGAATTTTTTAAATTGACTTTTTTCTTTAAGTTGTACCTTTTTTAGATAATTTAAATATATTATTAAATATAATAGTAACCTTGTTATTAAAGAAGAATTAAATAGGAGGATTTTAAATCATAAATTTAATATTATAAATCATAATGAAAAATAGTTTTGGTATAAATTAAGTATGAAATTAAAATTTGAAATTGTATCAATTACCATAAAATATGATATTAAATATTTGATTTACCAAAAGTTTCGGTATTCGTTATTATAAATCAGGAAAAAATTATTTATACATTATCATATTATAAATCAAGAAGATGTTTGTGCTTTATGGCTTGTATTTCAAGTATGGGGAGTCTTTCAAAAAAAAAATTTTGATTTTTCATTTCTAACCCAAAGGTTTTATTTTTTGCATTTTAACCTTTTTGTTTTTTTTTACTTTTAACCCACAACTTTTCATCTTTTGCAATTTAACCACAACACATTTTTATTTTCAACTTTGATCCATGTATTTTCCATCTTTTTCAAATTTTTCGTTTTACGTTTTGTTCTGCTTTTGCGAGTGAACACGTCGTAACGTACGTGTGGGTTTCAAATTTTTTTCGACTATATCTTCCCGTTTGACAGGACCGTCACAACGCGTCTATTTTTCCCTGTTTGACAGGTTCGTCGCAACGTGCATGGTATTAGATCGACTTAGTTATTCTTTTCTATTTTTACATTTCAGTCTTATTTCTTCGCATTAACATGTCGCAACTGGCATACGTGGTTCAACGATTTTACGTATGTTTTTCGTTCGGTGTTATTTTTTTCTTTTTATTTATTTTATTTTTACGAGCTTTTTCGGTGTTATTGGTCGCTGGTAGTTGTGTAGCATTAGTGCTACTTGGCACGGTCTACCCCCCCCCCCCCCCCCGCAATGCGAGGGCCCTTAATACTAGTTAAAACCTATATAAATTAGCAACTATTTTGTGCTTGGATGACTTGTACTTTTGGCTTTGGGTGTCTTTCAAAAAAAACTTGATTTTTTTATTTTTAACCCAAAGGTTTCTACCTTTTTCACTTTTAACCCTACATGATATGTTTTTTTAACTTTAACCCAAAACTTTTTATTATTTGCAATTTAACTTCACAACTTTTCTCACTTATACTTTTCATCTTTGGCAGATTTTCGTTTTACGTATAGTTCTAAATTTTCCGAGTTAATACGACGCAACATACGAGTGTGGTTCAACTTTTTTTTATGTTTTGTTTCAAATTTTGCAAGTTAACACGGCGCAACGTACATGTGTGGTTCAACGATTTTACCTCTATTTTTTCATGTTTGACAGGTTCGTCACAACACGCAAATCCTAGGTCGAGTCAGTGTTGGTGGTCGATAACGGTTGTGTGACGTTAGTACTATTTGACATCGTTTTACGCCCCGCCGCAACGCGTGGTGTGCTTTGGGGGTTTTTCAAAGAAAAAATGGTTATGCATATGGATGTCGTAAGCTTGGCTTTGGGGGTTTTCCAAAAAAAATGTTTTTTTTATTTTTCACCCAAAAGTATTTCATAAATTACTTTTAACCCAAAACTTTTTATCTTTGGCAATCTATCCTAACAACTTTTTTTACTTTCAACTTTGGTCCTTTATAGTTTTCGTTTTTCGCAAATTTTTCGCTTTATGTTTGGTTCTAAATTTTGTGACTTAATACATCGCAACGTGCGTCTTTGATTTAACGTTTTTACGTTTCGTTCTAAATTTTACGAGTAACACGACGCAACTTGCTGTTGTGGATGGACATCGTCTATTTTTTTCCCGCTTGACAGGTTTAACATAACGTACGGGCCCTATATTTACTTATTTATAACTAAAGAATCCCCGCCGCATTGCGGCGGGTCTCAATTCTATTCTAGTTACTATATAATTTACAACATTCTGGCGCTTCACAAGTTGTACAGTTTGCTTTGCAAGTTAGTATATAATTTACAACATTCTGGCGCTTCACAAGTTGTACAGTTTGCTTTGCAAGTTGGACAGTGGTTTAAACCACTTTTATTTTTATCTTTTCTCTGAGGTATTTCTTGTACTTTGCGCATCTTTTGTTTTTACAGTTGTTTTGTGTATATTGTGGGCTGGTATTGTGAAATGGTGATGGTGGGTTATTTGCCTGCTTATCTGAGCCTTTCTCCATGCTTTTCTCATGAGGTTTTCTCTTTTATACACAAAATCACCGTACAAACAAAAGATGCGTATGCGTTTGTAACTAGAGAATCTGAGGGAGAGATAGAGTGTATGGTGGTCGGCAACCGACGTATGTGTGGCGGAGCAACGACTGCTCTACCTAACTCTTCTCTCTAGAATCTGGATGTCCACGGTGGCATCTGTCTAAATGGTCGTCGTCGCCAGTATGGATGTTGATGTCTAGTGCCGTAAGTAGGTGTCGGTTGGGTAGTTGACATGTTTTCTACATGTGGATTTTATTTTGGGACTTTTAAAACCCACCGCCGGATGCTTGTCGTTTCGGTGATGCTTTGGTGTCTGCTTGGGAGGGTTCACATGTTTTCTGGGTGTGGGTTTTGTTTTGGGTTTTTATAAAACCCATCGTGGTTTTTTTTTTTTTTTTTTTGGTTTGAAAACCCGCATATGGAAATTCGAGATAATTGTTGGGTTTGGTTGTTGTTTGTATCCGGTCATCGCTCATGATTCGAAGTGGGTTTTGTTTAAGTCTTGATTCCGTTGATTTCTTGGTTGTGTTCAGTTGGGTGAAAAAAAGAACGTCATATGTGACGACCTGAAGGTTCATTTCGGATTGCTGGGTCACTTTGGTATGGTTGATTCAAGTAGTGTTTGAATTCCTGGACCCGTTACCAAGAGATCTGTTGTTGTAATGAACCAATAATTTGGGACCATTGCATACTAGATTTACAACATATACATAATACATCATCTTGAGAGGAAGGTCCAGTTTTGTTACGGGAGAGAGAGTAATATAAGGTGTGTTATGGGAGAGAGAGTATTGAAAGAATAACATCGCCCTGTGATACAACCATAACACCAAGACTGAAAACATATAAAAACAATTAGTCGCAACTCAAGTAAAATATAAAAAGTTAATTTGTGCATACTGAGAGTCGCAGCTCAAGTAAAATATAAAATAAAAACAATTAGTCTTAATTTAAACATGGTAGGTTTATTAATTTCTAAGTTTTATTTGTTAAATTTACACGTTTTAAATTGTTGGTTGTAAAAGTTATGTCATATTTATCTAGATATAAATCTGAAATTTGAATGTTAACATGATAACAAATCGACTATCCAAGCTAAAAAGAAGACACAACCATATAGGCAATGGAATAACACCGTACCGGTTTCATAACAAACGGATTCTATGCATCCGTAACCAAGAGTACTAAAAATAACCAATAACCAATCTTCGGTTAATATCAGTTCGTTTTTGTCAATTTTCGGTTCGGTTTCGGACAACGGTTCGATTTTGGCTCACCCTTAAGAAACGAGGCACGATTCTATGCACCCTCCGCAACGCAGGGGTTGGTTCAGTCTAGTTTATAATAAGTGATATCCTTGTGTTAATCATTAGAAAAATATATTAAAATACAATATAAGTAGAAATTGTAAGGTTAAAAGAGAGAATATCACTTGGAGTTGATTGACATCATTTATTAGAAGTAAGAAACAATAAATATGTTGATAACTTAAATAAAGGTAAAAGGCATACGATATATTTAAAGATAACTTGCAACAATTTAATCGCTTCTAAGTGTTTAAGAAAATGTTAGACTAGACCAGTCCTGATCCTACTCAATCATCCTCACTCGTTCTTAAGATTTCATTCGATTAATTCTTTTGTGACCAATTGGTGTATTTACCTCTTTCTGATGTGCACCTGCTTGTTTATATATGATTGCCTTCCTAATTTTTTTTTTTTTTTTTTTTGAATGTCTAAGCTTTTCTCCCTCTAAATGCTATATTAATTGCAACTTTTACGCTCTGTTCCCGAGTTAACTTAACGAGGGATAAGAAAAGAAAGCAAAAGTGAGAAAGGAAAGGACGAGAAAGGAAAAAAAAAGGATGACTTTCCCACCGTTTCCTCCCAAATTGGAAGGAAAGAAAAATTAAAGAATTTAGCCTAGTTTTCCCATCATTTCCTTTATTTTCCTTCCTTAAATGAAACTCGGGAACACGACATGTTTTATTTTCCTTTCTTTTCCTTCTTTAAATGAAACTCTGGAACACAAAATATTTTTACTTTCTTTTTGTTTTCTTTTCTTTCCTTCCGTTAGTAAACTCTGGAACACAGTGTTAAGGATTGAACCTTAATCTCTTCATAAAAGTTAATTTCTCTTGACCACTAAGCCAAAACTTAAGTGGCTTGCCTTCCTAATTAACAATTGTATATAGTTTACCTGTATTATATATGCCTAGAAATGCTATATTAATTGCAACTCTTAAGGATTGAACCTTAATCTCTCTACAAAAGTTAATTTCTCTTGACCACTAAGTCAAAACTTAAGTGGCTTGCCTTCCTAATTAACAATTGTATATAGTTTACATGTACTATATATGCCTAGAAATTTCCGAAAACGTAAATTTAATCATTGAAAAATTCTAGTGGATAAATTATGTATTTTATAATTAAAAGGTTGCGAGCTCAAATAATACAAAGTGTAGATGTCTATATATTTATTTTCGAAAATCTGGAAAATACTATTAAAAGAAAAGCAATGAAAGGTTTTGGTCTTTTAAACAAGCACTTAAGTTAATATAAGTTAATGAACTCATAACAATACTCACACGATGTTTCAATTTTAATTTATACTTGTTAATAGTGGCGAAACTTGAGATTTCCGACCGAGGGATCGAAAATGTATATACCCAAAAAAAAAATTTAAAACCGGGGGTCGAAAACGTATATACCAAAAAAATTCTATACAAAAACTACATACTTTCCACTACTGAGCGAAAAGTTCGAGAGGTCGGCCACCCTTCCCGCCCCCACTATGTTGCGCGCCTGCCTGTTAATAAAATTGAAATCCCCGACGACATCATATTTGTCTGAATGACAAACATGCATATTCATATACTTTTTTCTCTCGGTCGCTGGACCGTATTTATTATTTTTACTTAACCATACCAAATAGACAATGCTTTGGATCCTAGAGGGAATAGAGAATAAATGCTTTAGAAATAGAGAATAAATGACTATACAAAGATTCTAGATGGAAAATTCAAGGCTCATTTTTTTATTTGTGCTGCGTAAATGGGTTAAATACTTTCTCGTGGATTTAAAGACATGGAAAACAGTAACCAATATTTTACAGGGTTGAGTTCAAGATAGGATCGATAGAATCGGTCCTGAGATGGACAAAGTTCGCGGGAATTCCTATTGACTAGTAACAGAGAAAAGAGAATAAGAGGATTGATTGTGTTGACTGTGTTTTTATTGTGATTACATTGGAATAAAAAACAGGAATTTATAAGATGATACAAGACCGTAAAGAAGGAAATAACTAAAGTCTTGGCTGGACACTAGGCTGTCAATGAGCTGGACAGATCTTCTAATTTTGGGAGATGATGTTGCTAATCCCACAAAATCGTTCCTTTTTTCTAACACTCCCCCTCAAGTTGAGTAGTGGGATCTCCAATACTTAACTTGTTTAGGCATTTGCTGAATATCCTCTCATTAACCGCCTTTGTTAGGATATCTGCTAATTGATCTTCAGACCGCACAAAAGGTAGTTCAAGCATTCCTGATTCTAGCTTTTCTTTAATGAAGTGTATATCTACTTCTACATGCTTTGTACGATCATACTGAACCGGATTTTCTGAGATTTGAATAGCTGCTTTGTTGTCACACATGATTCTAGTTGGTTCTGTCGGAGGAAAACCGACTTCAGTCAGAAGCTTCCGTATCCATAGTATTTCTGTCAAGCCTCGTGCTATTCCTCGAAATTCAGCTTCTGCACTGGATAGAGCAACCACCTTTTGCTTCTTGCTTCTCCAGGTAACTAGATTTCCTCCGACTAGGGTGAAGTACCCTGATGTTGATCTTCGATCCCCTTTATCTCCAGCCCAGTCTGCATCAGTATACCCTTGAATTTTCAGATGTCCGTTTGATTTAAAGAGGACACCATGGCCAATTGTACCTTTGAGATATCTCATGATTCTACATACTGCTTCCATGTGTGCTATTTGAGGCTGGTGCATAAACTGGCTAACAACACTTACTGCATAAGCTATGTCAAGTCGTGTGTGTGACAGATATATAAGCTTTCCTACTAGCCGTTGATACCTCTCTTTTTCGACTAGTTTTGCTCCTTCCTACATTTGAAGTTTATGATTCACCATCGTTGGTGTATCTGCTGGTTTGCAATCGATCATTCCCATTTCGGCTAACATATCTAGGATATATTTTTTCTGGCAAATAAAGATTCCTCGTTTGGACCTTAGTACTTCAATTCCAAGAAAATACTTAAGTCTTCCCAAGTCTTTCATTTCGAATTCTTGGAACAGGCTCTCTTTTAATTTTGTCATCTCTTCTTTGTCATTCCCCGTAATGATCGTATCATCAACATATACAATTAGACATGTCACAAGTCTTCCTCTTTGTTTGATGAACAAAGTGTGGTCCGAGTTGCTTTGTTTGAATCTATATCCTTTCATTGCGAGTGTAAATCTACCAAACCACGCTCGAGGAGATTGCTTTAGACCATAAAGGGATTTTTTTAACCGACATACTTCACCTGTCTTGAAATCTGTTGCAAAACCAGGAGGAGCTTCCATGTAAACTTCTTCTGTTAATTCTCCATGCAGAAAAGCGTTCTTTACGTCAAACTGATGAAGTGGCCAATTTTCGTTTACAGCTATTGAGAAGAGGACTCTGATAGTGTTAATTTTGGCCACTGGTGAGAAGGTTTCCAAGTAGTCGATCCCGTATGTTTGAGTATATCCTTTAGCTACCAGTCGGGCTTTGTACCCCTCAATGGTTCCATCTGACTTGTACTCCACTGTAAAACCCCAGCGACATCCCACGGGTTTCTTTCCTGAAGGAAGAGTACACTTTTCCCATGTATCATTTTTCATCAAGGCCTCCATTTCTGTTCTCATTGCTTTTTTCCAGTTCTCAGATTCTAAGGCTTGTTTTACATTGGTTGGAGTATGTTCAGAATATAATGAGGAAACAAACGCTTTAGCTTCCTGAGACAGGCTCCCCCTGGCTATGTTGGCTACTGGATAATTTGAGTTTCGAGATTCCTTCTCTGGGGAATATCGCTTGGGAGGAACTCCCCTATTTGCCCTTGGTGGCAACACATACCGTTCTGGTGCTTCTCTTGGTTCAATGTGCTCTGCTGTTGTCACCGGTTCTATGTGTTCACCATCACTATGATTAGGGAAAGTAGGAGAACTTTGCTCAGCTTGCTCCTGTTCTGTGTGCTCACATTCATAATGATTAGGGGAAACATCAGAATTTTCAGGAATCTCATTATTACTTACCTCGGGCATGAGGTTGGAGGGATTTTCTTCAGTGACACTGTGCTCAGTTGGTTGTGTGTTTGTGTCAGGCGGTGATTCTCCTTTGGTACTGGTTATGACTTCCTCAGACGATGAGAATCGAGTCAGCCAACCCAGTGTGTCTATGTGTTCGTTCTCCCCCTGACCATTGGGTTGGGTATTATAAAAGTATTCTGTTTCAAGAAAGTCAAGGTTCATAGTAGTATGTGTGTGACGTGTTTTTGGGTTATAACAACGATAACCTTTTTGATTAACTCCATAGCCCACAAACACACATTTCTCGGCACACGGGTCAAGTTTTGTTCGATTGGTTTTGGGTATGTGAACAAAGGCTGAGTAGCCAAAAATTTGTGGTTCAAGAGTAAGAGGAGGAGGGATCTTGGCAAATTTTTCTAGGGCTTGTATGGGGGTTTTTAGTTCAAGAATTTTTGTAGGAAGTTGATTTATGAGGTATACAGAAGAAGCGACTGCTTTGGGCCAAAAAAATTTAGGGACTTTGGATTCGATTAGGAAGGCCCGAGTCATCTCAAGAATTATACGGTTTTTGCGTTCGGCGACTCCATTTTGTTTAGGAGTATGTGGATAGGTGGTTTGGTGAATTATCCCTTTGGTTTGGCAAAACTGTTTTATGGATGCATTAACGAATTCCCCCCCATTGTCGGATCGAAGAATTTGAATTTCTGTTTGAAATTGAGTGTGAATCATAGTATGGAATATAGTAAATTTTTCAAAAACTTCAGACTTGTGTTTCAAGAAATAAACCCACGTCATACGGGTACAATCATCTATGAATAGTAAGAAATAACGAAAGCCTTGCCCCCCCCCCCCCCCGTAATAGGGGACGGACCCCATACATCAGAATGAATTAATGAGAAAGTCACATTAACTCTTGTATTATTTGGCTTGAAAGGTTGTCGATGGCTTTTAGCAAGAAAACAAGTTTCACAATTTATTTTATCACGAGGAGAAAAGAGTTTAGGGAATAAAAGATGTAGATACCCAGAAGATGGATGTCCGAGACGCCTATGCCATAACCATGCTTCCCGGTTTGTAGTTCCATGAGCCAGCATCACAGTACCTTGTTGAGCCACCTCATCCACATAGTACAACCCCTGATGCTCAGTGCCACGTCCAATAATCGTCCCCGTCCTGATATCCTGTAAGATACAAAAGGTGGGATGCATTAGCACTATACAATTTAGTTCTTTTGTCACATGACTAATTGATAGTAATTTGTGTGACAATGATGGAACATAAAGGCAATTTGAGAGTTTTAATGTTGGGGATATTTCAATTGTTCCCCCTCCTTCTGCACGCATAACCTCTCCGTTCGCAGTTTGAATATGAGTTTTTCCCGGTTTGGATGTTGACACCAAATCAGAAATTTCATATGTCATGGTGTCGATTGCCCCACAATTGAAAATCCAAGATTTTTTTTTTTTTTTTGTAACAGTTCTGTACTGCATTTGCCTTTCTCATTTCCCTTTTTCTTTCCTCTGATTCCACACGTGCTCCCCACCTTTCCATTTGTCTATCTTCCCTCTTTTCTATTTTAGACAACCCAGATCCCTCTATCTACTCAAACACAAGTAAAGCCACAAAAAAAAACACAAAAAGAAACTCGGAACACAAAGCAAAACGACACCGTAAATGGGAGTGGAGAAGGAACACCCCCAAATTTCAAGCCCTAGAGTTTCAATTTCCCTCAAAAACGGCTGATAAGAAGCCGGCAGAAGACATGGCACCGGCGGACAAGGAGTAGATGGCGAAGAAGACAAAGCACCGCTGAGAAGAAGCCGACAGAAGACAAAGCACCGCTGAGAAGAAGCCGGCGACGAAGACAAAGCACCGGTGGAAACGGCCCGAAACCCGTGAAAGGTCAAACAACGTCACGGTTTACTGTACAGTCGTTCACCTTCAAACTTGGCCAAGGCCAGGTTATTAAAGGTTGGGATGAAGGTGTTTTTGGGAATGCAATTGGAAGGATTGGACTAAATCCGGTGTTGTTCCGGTGGTTCGTCGGAGATGGGTTGTCGGAGATGTGGTGGTGATCGGTGTTAGGCGGCGGCGGTGGTTGTCGGTTGAAGTGTTGAACAGGTTTGATTTTTTTTTTTTTTTGAAGTTTGATTTTGGGTTTTTTTTCTGGTTTGAGGTTTGGATTTGATGGGATAGATTGTAGGTGATGACTGATGAGCAAAGTGTTTTCAAGGATCAAAAACACTGCTCTGATACCATATTGACTAGTAACAGAGAAAAGAGAATAAGAGGATTGATTGTATTGACTGTGTTTTTATTGTGATTACATTGGAATAAAGAACAGGAATTTATAAGATGATACAAGACCGTAAAGAAGGAAATAACTAAAGTCTTGGCTGGACACTAGGCTATCAATGAGTTGGACAGATCTTCTAATTTTGGGAGATAATGTTGCTGATCCCACAAAATCGTTCCTTTTTTCTAACAATTCCAAGATGAAGGATGACGAATAGGTCGTTTTGCATCAGTGATATAGTGTAGCGGGTTTCGGTTCTGTCTTTGAAAGTTTGTTATCGTATTTCTCCCTTTGGTCTGTAATTTTGATTTTCTTTAGCATTTGATCGTGTGGTTCTCACTTCTAGTTTTGTTTGTGTCTGAGGGTCATTTTCTTAGATCAGTTTGTAATTGTGTCTCGTTCTATCTACTTTTTTGACTAGACCAGTTTTTTAGTATAAGTTTCAATGTTAAAAAAAAATAAATGTGTCAAACTCCCATAAAAAAAGGATGACAATGGATCAAGTATGGGCAGGGATGGAAAACATTGCCAAGATGAAGAATTCACTATGATTCACATTTTTTATATTATATAAGGAGAGGGGCATACCCATAGAAGGGATAAAGAACTTTTTATGTCTTATATCGTATTTAATACTTGCTTTTTTATGTGTTACTTATATATCTCTGATTTATGCTTCATTTGTGATGTGCACATATAATGTATATATGTGTGGATCCTCGGAGGGTAAAAGTGAAATTGTACTAATTTTAAAGTTATTTAACTAATATCGTGAAAATAACGTTTAAAGCGGCAGGCGGTTAATCATGCATCATGTGGTAGCGTTGATAGCCGAAAGACAAAAGGGTACATGCAGTAATCGACCTTTGTCTCGATTGTTGATTGTTATGTGTCTTATGTCCAAGACTTGATGCAAAACTACTATCGAGCCGGGGGTCTCACTAGAAGCAGCCTCTCTATTCCTACTCGGTAGAAGTAAGACTGTCTACATCTTACCCTCCTCAGACACTACCTTAGTTGTGCTATTGGTGGAATTTAGTGAGTATGATGATGATGATTATATATCCCTAAATTAGATAGCCTATAGTTGAGTTACACGTATAATTCCGAATGATGAAACATGGAAAACAAAACTTTGGGTCCAAAACTGAATCCATACACACCTTGTTTAAAATGTGTGTATGATATGCTAAAGACATGCCACTTTTTACATGGTAAAAATAATTAATAACTATCAAAATAAATGTATTATTTCGTTAACAATTAATCAACAAAGAGAGTCATCAAAATAGAAGCAAGTAAATGAAAAATTAAACAAATAAACCTAGTAATACCTTAAACCAACACCCATTGTAAAACTACACAACCAACCAAGACAATCCAACAAGTAACACCACCACCAACACCGGAGTAAATTTGCAAGGGATAAGGATGATACCCACTCGAAGGCGGGCTGGTCACGTAAATAAAGCGCGGTGGAGGGGGTGGTTTTACAACAACTGGTTGACAACACTGAGTGGCTGGTGGTGGTGGTGACGGAGGTGGTGGTGATGGACATGGAAGTGGCGGCGGAGGTGGTGGTGGTGGTGGTGATGGACATGGAAGTGGTGGAGGTGGTGGTGGTGATGGTGGCGGAGGAAGTTGTTCACAAGGGTTTACGCAGGGGCATGACCCGCATTTTATTGATGAGTCCGTCAAGGGAGGCACTAGGTTTGTTTCTTCAAAGTTGTCCCCTTTGATAGAGAGTAATGTTGCAAGAATAATCATGATGAATGCAAAAGATTGAATTGATGACTTCATATTTCAACACTTCACCGTTAGTGTGTGTGTTTGTACGCAACTATGCTTAGAGAGAGGGGGATACAATGGTAAAAATAGAACTCATAACTCATGGGAGTAACATGCATATATATATATATATATATATATATATATATATATATATAGGGTAGGGATCCTAAGAGAAGTCCACCCTATATGAGAAACTTGAGAAGCATTCTGGACCACACATTTTTCTAAGCCTTTCGTAATATACACATATGTATAGTTTAAAATTGACTATATACATATATGTATATTGAGTTATACACATATGTATATAGTCAATTTTAAACTATACATATGTGTATATTACGAAAGGCTTAGAAAAATGTGTGGTCCAGAATGCTTCTCAAGTTTCTCAACTAGCCTATCACTTCTCACATGATCCTTATCCTATATATATATATATATTGTAAATGTGTGTATTAGTTCAAGAAAAGAAAAAAAGAAAACAAGAATTTAATGATTGAAAGAGAAGCAATTGAAAAGTGAAGAGGTGATAGGATTTGGGAATCATATACCCTTGTAAAGAAGTGATGATCAAAGGCTAACTTGCCTTTCCTATATGCTCATCAAAGCCAAAAGAACCTCTTTCTTCCTTTGCTTTATTATTATTCCATTCCACAATCTCTTGTGTATGTGGTTTTTGTAAACCATTTGAAGTTCTTTTTTAAGTTCTCTCCTGTTATACCTTTTTATGTTCGCTCTGAAACATTTTTTTTTTTGTATAAATACGTACAAAGAAAGAGTGACCGTCATTAGATTCATACTTACATGTTTCTAGAATAAAATCGAGTCCCTTAAACGCATATTTTTATGTCTTGCAGCTGTGCGAAAAGAAAGAAACGTTAACTTTATGCATACCGTATATCCTTTGTATGTTATTCAGGTTTGAGATCTTATGTTAAAAACTAATTAATTTTCCATTGTGAATATCGTATGCTAGCTTCATGTTTGTGATGTTTCATTATAACAACTTAAGGGTGGATCCTAGTCTAAATCTTTCACTCATATATTGCGATCAGACGTATAGAGATAGGGTTAATTACGCACTAGCTATGTCTATTTAATCTTGCTCATTAGGTGTCTTAAGGGTTAAAACCCTATTTAAGGGTCATGTCTATAGTCATTTATTGTTATCTTAACTCTTAATGTAACACAAGCTGCAAAATTTGAATTTGAGACCTTATAAACAGGCCATATGTTATCATTTAAATTTTTTGAAAGTATACAAAATATATTATCTTGCTTCTATATTTTGCTAATTAAACAAGTTTGGAGGTAAATATCCACGACAAACAAAACTCTTAGGGTGTTGCTTATTATATTTTTTTTATAACCACACATTTAAATAAAAAAAATGTGTAATATTAGTAACTGTCACGCATTTCTAGGCATATTCTTTTTCCTGTTTTGTTGGTCCCTTCTGTTTGTGCGATTAAGCTGGAGCAAACACTATGTGCTAGTTTGGGCCATTGAACTATTTATTCTGTTTATATGGTTTGATAAGCCCAATATTTGAAGTGATATAGCGATATAGCATAATAGTAAAATAGCCTATGATGCTAAACAAGTCCGTCGAGTTTGATATTGGATTCTAGCTCTAGCCCCTCCCGAGCTTAGTTGCAACATGTTATAAACCGTCAGACTATCTACATTGATCTTGTTTTTGCGCCGTCCAGAACAACGTGGAGGCACTGGACGGCTTGATGTAGACGAGGTTCATGAAGGCTTTTGGGAAAAGAAGTCCGCAACCCCGGACCTAAAAAAGAGCGCATATATTAAGAGCAGTCTGATGAACACTATTAATTTGTGAGGAGAGTGTAGATCGAAAGAAGAAAGGCCTTGTGTTATTTGGTATAAAGGGGTGTTTGGGATTGCTTAAGCTTTGCGGTATGGGAGAGTCTCATCCTTGGAGGATGATCGCCACGTCATAGTTTTTGGAGGATGCCCCTCTAAGGATGAAACAATGGAAATGGAGGATGAGCCTACCCCACCAACTTAATTTTTTTTTAAATTTTATCTACTTTTTTAACATTGGTTATAAAATGGACTCTTAACTAATCTCATAAACATTTTTACACCCCTTAAATATCCTTTCACAAAGCTTTGTTTTTCATAAAAATCCTCGCCGTACCTCTGCATCTTCGCCGGAATTTATTTCTCTCGTCGGTGTTCGTTTCGCCGGAATCACCAAGTCACGTCATTCGTGGTCACCGGTAAGCAATAATACGTCTCCCTCTTTGTTAATACATGGGAATCAAAACCCCCAACATAGTTTCGATGATCCATGCTCCGAACTGTGAAATTTTGTTGTTTAAAGTTCTAGGGTTCGTTTGGGATTTTGATTTGAAGGAAGATAATAGAAGTTAGTTCACAATAAATACAAACAGCTAGTTTGTAACGTTCAAAAATTTTGTCTTGTAGTGCCCGTCTCAATCGTCGAGAGGGTGACGAAGACAACGACGCAGGGGGGGGGGGCGAAATGGTGTTTGGGTCGGCGCCGGGCCAGGCCGAGCCCCACACCGCATAGCCTTATGAAAAACTCCTTATCTTTTTTTTTTCAAAAAAGTCACTCTTTCCTAACTTTTTTGTTTCTCCTTTTTCAAAGCCTTAAAACCTCCTTTTCAATCTATTACACAAACATCATCTTCTAAAAAACTTGTAAAAAGTTATAAATTAATAAGTAATCCCAAGTAGGGTAGATATGTAGACCATAATTAGGGCCATGGGGTATGGGAGCAAAATCGAAGGCGTCAAACATCGTGTAGACCTCCACGGTTGTACAACTTTCATTGAACATTTGAAAAAAAAGCATAGTTTCTTAATCAATGCTTAACACATACTTTTTTTTAAATAACTTCTAGGTAAAAAAGGTGAATATATCCACCAGTTATGACTTAGCGGTAGGAGGCTTGGTTCTCTGGTGGAGACTAAAGTTTGATCCCCATTTGTGTCACTTTTGATGGATTAAAGCATTGAAGATTTTGAGATAGACTTTGTGAGAGGTTGTCAGTTCGAATCCAAAGTCCACCCGGGTTTTCGTCCCACCATATGTTATTACAGAGAGTTCTGCTCTTGTGGTGGCACAACGACTGTCAAGTGACAGCTGACAGTATGGTTAAGCCAAAATCTTAAGCCAGCGTGGGCCCAGTTAAGACAAAATAGTATGGCCAGAGTGGGACAACGGAGCTCTCCAAGTTGGAGAGTGCGGTGGCCCAACACATGAAAGTCCTCGTTCCAAAAAAAAAGTGAATACATAGTATTGTTTTTGCTTTTAAGAACATTTCGATATAAATATAATTGAAAATTGCGTTGGTTTCAAAATAATGTATGCCTTTATCTCGTCCACGACTTTGGCACGTACTTGTATCAATAACTTTCATAGAACATATTTACATACTTCAACTATCAATGACGATGAAGACTATATATAACCTTTTATTGATTTTTTATGTGTGCTTTTTCTTAAATAACCTGGGTTGTAGTTTCTATATGTGATGTTTTGTAGTTTTTTTAATATTATAGTATTTTCTGGTTACTATCATGTAACATTTTTAATTATTAATGGAAATAATTTATTATATATTACTTTTTTTTTGTTTTTTATTTATAAATTGTTAAACCATAAAACCATTATTTGTATTTAAAAAAACTAAGAATGATGTGGTAGTGGAAATTTGGTGGTGCGATGAGACCATAACCCCAAATGTGGAAATCAAAGGATACAAAGTGGCACTGATGTGACAGTGGAGAGTGAAATTACGCTCCATGTTCCAAGGCTGAGGGAGAAAGAGCAAGAAGGATGACACCTACAACTAGCTAGGAGATGGACTTGAGAACAATTCGGTGTGGAGGAGGGTAGTTTTTAAAAGATGCCCCGTTATACGTAAACATATACGTAAGCGTGTGTGAGGATGGGTCTAAAGGGGATGGACATAGGGTGTGGAGGATGAGCTATATATATATATATATATATATATGTATATATATAGAATTGCGCTAAAATAAGAACCATCTCGAGTTGTAAGAACCGCGAGAACCACACCATCCGGGTCGCCGTTTACCATGATTTTTTTTTACAACTAGATGTGTGTATTATAAACACAGCCGTAAAAAAAAATTTTAAACGCCGCGGCCGAGGGGGTAGTTTTTTAGACCACAAGTTTGGTGTAAAAAAAAAGAAAAAAAAAATAAAAACACCAAACTTGTGGTGTAAAAAACTACCCCCTCGGCCGCGGCGTTTAAATTTTTTTTTACGGCTGTGTTTATAATACACACATCTAGTTGTAAAAAAAATCATGGTAAACGGCGACCCGGATGATGTGGTTCTCGCGGTTCTTACAACTCGGGGTGGTTCTCATTCTAGCAGCCCTATATATATATATATATATATATATATATATATATATATATATATATATATATATATATATATATATATATATATATATATATATATATATATATATATATATAGGTAGAGGATCCTGTAAAAAGTGCTCAAAGTGTGAGAAGTGTAAGAAGTGTATTATAACACTATATATAATACTATATAACACCATATAAACACCGTATAACAACATGTAACAACATATAATACCATATAACACTATGTTACACTATATATCATTATATAACAAATATAACACTATACATCTATCATAGACATGCTATCAGACAACCTATAGTGTTATATTTTTTATATAATGATATATAGTGTTACATAGTGTTATATGGTATTATATGGTGTTACATGTTGTTATACGGTGTTTATATGGTGTTATATAGTATTATATATAGTGTTATAATACACTTCTTACACTTCTCACACTTTAGGCCCTTTTTACACTATCTTTACCCTATATATATATATAGGGGACCGCTAGAATGAGAACCACCACGAGTTGTAAGAACCACGAGAACCGCGACCCGCGGGTGGCCGTTGACCACGAAATTTTTTTTACACCTAGATCCGTATATTTTAAGACCGGGTGTAAATTTTGGGTTCAAACGGCGCGCCCGAGGGGGTAGTTTTTTACGCCCAAAATTTGGTTAAAAAAAAAAGAAAAATTAAAAAAACCCAAACTTTGGGCGTAAAAAACTACCCCCTCGGGCGCGCCGTTTGAACCCAAAATTTACACCCGGTCTTAAAATATACGGATCTAGGTGTAAAAAAAATTTCGTGGTCAACGGCCACCCGCGGGTCGCGGTTCTCGTGGTTCTTACAACTCGTGGTGGTTCTCATTCTAGCGGTCCCCTATATATATATATATATATATATATATATATATATATATATATATATATATATATGGGGAGATTCATTTGAGAAGAAAATTAAATTGAGAAAAAAAAGAACAAAGGGTACAATTGTAAAACATTAAATAGTTTTTCTCTTATCTCATTTATTATTATTTTTGACTAATTAATTAGTCATAAAGACTATCATCCTCCACACTAAAATTTTTGCCTAGACTCATCAAAATTTATCTTACACATACTAAAATTTATGCTACACATACAGAATTTTACCCTACACAACTCGTAATTCATCCTACACATCTCATTATTTATCCTACACTTTAAATTAATTTTTTTCTTCTTTAAAAAGATATATATTTTTTTTGAAAATAAGTTACAAATTGAATTTAGTTAGCTATTAAAAAGGAAGACTAACAATTAATGATCTATCTAATTTTACCAATATACTCTTACATTCATATTAAATACAAAAATTAAATGAAGTAAAATGAAACATTCTTATTGGTTGAAGTTTGTTCCTTTTTGTTCTTACAAAAAATTTATTCTCATTTGAACCCTCCACTATATATATATATATATATATATATATATATATATATATATATATACAGGTAAATTACTTTTTGAGTCCCTGTGTTTTAGTGGTTTTAACCACTTGAGTCCAAAATCAAAAAGTTTAACGTCCCGAGTCCCTAGCCATTTATTTTATAACGTTTTGAGTCCAATTTTGTTCATTATATAACGATTTAAGTCCAAAAAATTGGACTCAAAAGGTTAAAATTTGGACTTAAAAGGACTCAAATGGTTAAAGAAAATGCTTATAGGGACTCAGGTCGTTAAACTTTTTGCTTTTGGACTCAACTAGTTAAAACCACTAAAACACAGGAACTCAAAAAGTAATTTACCCTATATATATATATATATATATATAGGGGATGGATCATGAGAAAACTAGTTTAAATGAGAAAATCAAAAAATTAACTAAAAAAACCTAAAAAAACATACCCAAATTTTTTTTTTTTACATTTTTTTATAAAAAATCGTTAGTTTTTATACATGGAAAAAATTTTTCAAAAAAAATAGAAAAAAAAAATTTTGTTGTATTACACATGTGCACTATTACGGATATAGTGCACATGTGTAGTACATGTGTAGTACACATACAATCACATATAATGCACATGTGCAGTACAACAAAAAAATTTTTGAAATTTTTTTATATATAAAATGTAGCAATTTTTTATAAAAAAATTGTAAAAAAAATATTTGGTATGTTTTTTGGCTTTTTTTTAGGTTTTTTTTAGTTAGTTTTCTCATTTAGATATAGTTTTCTCATGATCCTCTCCCTATATATATATGTATATAGGGTGAAGTTGTTGTAAAAAAGACCAAAAATGTGAGAAAAGTAAGAAAGAATCTCAACCATTAGATCTAAATTAATTGAAAAGGGTATAATTGTAAATGCATTAACAAATTCAAATGTGGTAATACTTGATTTAAGGATTTGGAGAGAGAAAAATCTGGATTTTAGGACTTATAACCGTCCATAAATATAACACCATTCAGAGCATGTTCATACATGGTGTTTTAAATATAACACAATTCAGAAAATATAACACCATTCAGCAGAAAAATAACACCATTCAGCAGTAAATAAAAAAAAAAACACCATTCAGTACAAGAATATAACACCATTCAGTACAAAAATAACACCATTCAGCACAAAAATAACACCATTCAACAGTAAATAAAAAAACACCATTCAGTACAAAAATAACACCATTCAGTACAAAAATAACACCATTCAGCACAAAAATAACACCATTCAGCACAAAAATAACACCATTCAGCAGTAAATAAAAAAAACACCATTCAGTACAAAAATAACACCATTCGGTAGTAGATAAAAAAAACCATTCAGTACAAAAATAACACCATTCAGTACAAAAATAACATCATTCAGCACAAAAATAACACCATTCAGCAGTAAATGAAAAAAAACACCATTCAGTACAAAAATAACACCAATCAGTACAAAAATAATACCATTCAGTACAAGATATAACACCATTTAGTAAAGAAAAAAAATAACACCTCTGTATCATCTTCTCCACTTCCGGCACCACCACTGGCACTTCCGGCACCACCACTGCTGCACCACCGCTGCCGATCCGCACAACCACTGCCGCTGCCCGCTCGCCGTCGCCGCTGCCGCTCGCCGTCGCCGCTCGTCGCTCGCCGTCTGTAACATTTCGTATTTTTGATCTTTCTATTTATAGTTTTATGGACTGTACTTTCCAATTTCAGTCGTTTGTACTCTCGTTTTATCCTATCTTGTATTTCGAGACTTGAATCATAATGAAAAATGCATTTTGATCATATTCTTGCTTGAATTCTATGTTGTGGTTAAACACGTTAAACTATGTCGAACACGTAAAAACAGTGGAAAGATATTCTAATCTCAGCTCTCGAAACAAGTGTGATCAAGAGATTACCCTAATCCGTTCAAAATCGGGAATTTATACGTTAATTCGGTAAATTACCCAAAATTTGGGTTAAATCAAATAATTATAATACATATTTAATAAGTAAATTAATACATTAATTAACTAAATAAATCAGTATTTTATGTAAACTAATAATAATAACTAAATGAATTAAAATATATATATATATATATATATATATATATATATATTTTGGTTTATAGTTAAAACTAACTTGGTTAGTTAAACCTTAAAGAAATCAAGTTAAGTCACTAACTAGGTTAGTAGTTATCAAAGGAACCCATTAACTGAGTTAGAAAACTCAGTTAACTTCTGTTAATCCAGTTAAGTCAAAAAGAAGTAAAAAGGGGGGGGTCTCCTGGGTGAGAACCGGCCACCCTTGGGCTCGAACGCGTGACCTCTGACTCAACAAACAACACACTAACCACTCGGCCGGGCATGCCACATCCAATTATATATGGAATTAAACTTAACCACTTTTTCGAATGCAACCTGATTTCTTTTGCCGCCCAAAACAAAAGATCAGCAACAGCCTTTGACTTGTATTTCCATTGCGTGATCACTTCCGGAAAATATCCCGATTTCCTTAATTTTTTTCCTTATTTATCATTCTTGATTACTAAATCAAATAATCAACATAATTGCTTTCCCTTCTTCAAATTAACCGAATTGATTCGGTTTCCAAACACACGATCGTTACCAAAGTTCGGGAACCGCCTTCGATACCTATATATACCGAGACTCCGTTTTCCTCACAACTTCACATCCCTCGTTCACAGCCCCTCCGAAAACCACACTGCAACCTATCCTTCCTGTTTAAACCGCCGGAGTTCCGCTGCTGTCTCACCGGAACCTTTGGATCTCGCCGGAATAAGCTGGACGCTGCTCGGAGTTCACAACAGGAGCCTTTCGATTCTCTACGTGTTCGGTAATCCTCTTTTCATGATTTCAATTCTTTTCAAGCTAATTATCCGGAAACGATCATGTGTATACGTATATGTATATGTATTCGGCACTTATAAACAGACAATTATACATAGTTACATAATCAGAATTTTAGAACTTTAATGTGAATATTATCAAGAAAATCAGTACTTTTATTATTAATAATAACCGATATAATTAGTATATATAAAATCAGAGATTTTTAAAGATAACCCGGTTAGCATTTATACATTATCGGAATTATTAATATATATATCAGATTTATTATTGCTAATAATCTATATTAATAATAATAATCAGAATTATTGATTAATCCATTAATCAGAATTATTATTTTTATTTCTAAAATTATTAATTTTATTAACCTATTAACCAGAATTATTATTATTATTTCTAGATCAGAATTATTATTATTATTATTATTATTAGTACTATAAATCAGAATTTATATTACTTTTAAATCAGCATTATCATTTAGTGTAAAATCAGTATTTAATATATCCTATATAAATCCAATTAATTATAAAATAAATTAACTAATTAATAGCAAAATAACATGAATTACTTATTTGCTAAATATTAACATTTTATTATCATTATTTCCATCCTCATTTTAAACACCTTATCGTCATCCCTTAACACATTCTCAAATTACAAATAGGGTAAATCTCTTGCGCACGCTTGGTAATCACTTGAAATCTCTTGGGTAATCTCTACACTCTTACCAAGAAACGCAATCAATGTGAGTATACTCGATCCCATTTTTATTTTTAAACACTTTTGGGTGCAACATGTGTTCTATACAAAAACACGCAACGCTTGAAACTTGTTATATGCACACTCTATCCATTTTAAACATGACACAATTTGATGCTTGTTAATCTCGTATGCTAGGTAAACTTTTCGTGTCTATATGCTCATTAACCTTGTTAAACTTATTAAACTTGTTAGACTTGTTAAACTTGTTAAACTTGTTAAACTTGTTAAACTTGTGAGACTTGTTAGACTTCTTATACTTATTAAACTCCTATGCTATAGGAGTATGCACCGCCCTTGAGTGAGTCTTGGGGTGTTTGCGTTGGAAACTTGGGTTTGACATATAGTGACACTGTTTCAGCATATTAGTAACTTGTATTATGTTGTTCATGTTGGATATGAGTACTTAAACTATTTTATTCTACTATGCTACGTATCAAACTTGTATACTCGCCAACATTTTTTTGTTGATGTTATTTTAATACATGTTGCAGGTTGATAGACGAAGTGATGAAGAAATCAAGTTAGGGTGGACTAGAAACTCACCTAGAAAATAAACTATGTTTGAAATTTGATTTATGTTTTGATCATGTTGAACAATGTATGACATTTGAGCCATTTATGAAATTTGACTTAATCAGTATTGTCACAAATAGTGTTATGTTGTTTTGAGCAATTTGTTCGTCTCATCCCGATGTTTCCGCCATCGGTTGGGGTGTGACACCGTCGCCGCTGTTCGATCGATTATAGAGATAGACGAACCCTGAATCAAGTTTGGAGACCAAGATCACGAACCCTGGTTCGTTTGGTTGAGATGCTTTAATCTGAGATCAAAACGAAATGGGAACCGAACATCTCTTAGGCTAGTTGGAAATCATGAAGCAACAAAGAATCATATGCGTGATTGATCGGGGCACAAGAAGTCGAAATATGGAGGTTTAGCGGCATTAGGGTTTTGAAATTGTAGAGAGAGAGAGAGAGAAACTGTACGATCAATTGGAGAGAGAGATCGGAATTATAGGAAGTTTGATTTACAATTTCCTATTTTGAATGGATATAAAGACTTTATTACCCCTATAATTTTCAATTCAGTGCAAATTAAGAAAAATATTTTACATTTTGGTCCCTATTGATCTCAACCATTAGATCAAAAGATCTAATGGTTGAGATTCTTTCTTACATTTCTCACACTTTGGGCCTTTTTTACAGGATCCTAATATATATAGGGGATCGCTAAAATGAAAACCACCTCTAATTGTAAGAACCATGGGAACTACTTTCTAGCCTTTAGATCAACAAGATGGATGGATGAGATTAAAAGTAACAAAAATTAATATTAAATACATTTTGTCTTATTATGTCTTTAATATTTTAATACAAAATGGTAGTTTAGTAAAATAACTCTTTTTTGTCTTTTTCTCTTTGTTATTTTTTAATTACTTTTTTGTTTTATTATATTAGTTTTTAGTTTTATTATATTACTTTTTATTTTTTAAAAAGATTTTTTTATTAAAAACATTTTTAAATTCAGAATTTTTTAACAAAGACAATTTTTTTGCGCGCCGGTTTTTGCACGCTGTTTTTACGCATCGTTTTTTAATGGGTCGTTTTTTTCACGCCGTTTTTTACCCTCGACTTTTTCAAGCGTCGTTTTTTTAACGTGCCGTTTTTTACGTCCCGTTTTAACGCGGCGTTTTTTATGTCCCGTTTTTTTTCGCGGCGTTTTTATGCGCCACATTCACGCCCCTTGTTTTAGGCGTCGTTTTATCACACGGTTTTTTACGTTTTACAGCTTACGTAGAAAAAGGTTTACATTTTATGTTTTACTTTTTACGTTAAAAAGTTTACGTTTTACGTTAAACTTTTTAAACTTTTTACGTTTTACGTTAAACTTTTTACATATTACGTTAAACTTTTTACTTTTTACGTTTTACGTTTTACGAAAAACTTTTTACGTTTTACGTTTTACGTGAATACTTTTTACGTTTTACGTTAAAAAGTTTACGATTTACGTTAAAAAGTTTACGGGTAAACTTTTTTTTTTCACAAAACTTCTTTACGCAAAAACGAACGCACCCAGAAATCGCAAACTCGGGAGATGTCTCAGATATATCGTTATCATCATCGACTAGGGGGGGGGGGAATTAAAAACCAACAACATCAAAACAAAGTCTATCTCGAAAAAAAAACGGGGTTTGGCTCAGATAAACGGATAATCAAAAAGGCTGCAAAAGAGGGGTTGCAGGTTTAAAAAAACCTACCGTCCGCCGTCCTTGCCGCACCATCGTCATCAAAATCGGCGTTTTTTTTTTCATCATCGCCGCCCACATCCAACATATCAAACCCACAAAAAACCACTGATCAAAATCACCAGATAAACAAGAACACAGGCAAAAAATCAAAGAAACCTAACCAAAAAATCAAACCATCAAACCCACATAGTCGACAGAACTTGAGCCGGTTGAGCCAAACTTAACCCCGAGCCTGAACATGTACCGAACTGAAGCTTGAACTACCTTCCACTGCCTGTTACCCACAGAACCAAAGAACCCCCAACATACCAAAATATCCACAGAATCAAAGAACCCCAATCAACCCCCAAACATACCAAAATACCAACATAATCAAATACCCACATAACCAAAGAACCTCCGACATCGATGACACCACCACTCACACAGCCACCACCTCCAACACCACTGCCGCTAACACCCTCGGGCCACCCCAAAAACCACCACTACCTCTACCCATAACCCAATCTCCGGCACCACCTCTACCCACCACTCAAAACAAAGATTCAAAGTTCATCATAGACATCTCCGTTTTGAACACAACAGGGGGAATCAAAGGCTTGAAATTCTTACCTATTTAGTAAAGAACACCTATCCTCGTTTTTAGTTAAAAACACCCAATCATCTCGCCGGCATCGGCCGCGGTGACCGTCGCACGCTTCTTTTTCCCTTCATCAGATCTGGGGCGGTGGCAGGGTGGTGCGGTAGGTTGTGGGTGGCGGAGAAGGGTGGTTGTTGGCGGCGGAGAAGGGTGGTTGTGGGCGGCAGAGAAAGGTGGTTGTGGGTGGCGGAGAAGGGGATGCCGATGCTTTTGTGTGTGTGTGTTTGAGCAGTTGAAAGATTAAATCTGTTGAAGGTGGGAGAGTTTTAAAGGGGATTTTGGGTTTGGGTATTTGGGGGAAAGAAGATGAATCAGGAGAGAGAAATGGAGAGATTGTGATACAAGAGAGAGAAACAAAATTCAAATTATATGTCTGACCTTTTCAGTAAGTAAGAGAGAGAAATCAGATTTGACATATAGAGTAAATTACCAAAAAACCCTTTTTGTTTTAAAATAATAGTGTATATGTGGCATGGTATGATTGGTGGAGAGTGGTTCTCGCGGTTCTTACAACTGGAGGTGATTTTCATTTTATAGGGGACCGCTAAAATGAAAATCACCTCCAGTTGTAAGAACCGAGAGAACCACTTTCTGGCCATTAGATCTTCAAGATCAATGAATGAGATTAAAAGTAACTAAAAATAATATTAAATTCTTTTTGTCTTATTATATCTTTAATATTTTAATCCAAAAGGGTAATTTCGTAAAATAACTCTATTTTGTCTTTATTATTTTTTATTAGTTTTTTGTATTATTATATTACTTTTTTATTTTTTAAACATAATTATTTTATTAAAAACATTTTTAAATTCAGATTTTTTTTTTTAAAGATTTTTTATACTTTTAACAATTTAAGTTTTACGTTGAACTTTTTGCGTTTTACCTTTTTTTAACGCGCATGTCGTTTTTTTAACGCGCCGTTTTTTCAAGCGTCGTTTTTTTAACTCGCCGTTTTTACACGCTTTTTAACACGCCGATTTTTACACTTTTTACTTTTTATGTTTTACGTTAAACTTTTTAAAATTTTTACGTTTAAGTTTTACGTAAAGCTTTTTTCGTTTTACGTTTTACGTAAAACTTTTTACGTTTTACGTTTTACGTAAAACGTTTTACGTTTTATGTTTTACGTAGAACTTTTTACGTTTTACGTACAACTATTTACGTTTGACGTTTTACTTAAAACTTTTTACGTTTTACTTAAAACTTTTTACGTTTTACTTAAAACTTTTTACGTTTTACACGCCGGTTTTTTACATTTTTACGCGCCGGTTTTTTTACGTTAACATTTTTTACATTAACATTTTTAAATTCAGGTTTTTTACGTTAACGTTTTTTATGTTTTAGTAAAAAAATTTACGTTTTTACGTTTTACCTAAAACTTTTTACGTTTTACGTAAAACTTTTTACGTTTTACGTAAACCTTTTTAAGTTTTACGTAAACCTTTTTACGTTTTACGCTAAAAAGTTTACGGTTTACGTCAAAAAGTTTACGTTTTAATTTTTTTTACAAAAAACTTTTTTACGCAAAAACGAACGCACCCAGAAAATCGCAAACTCGGTGAAGCGTCTCGGATATATTGTTATCATCCTCGACTAGGGGGTAAAATAAAAAACCAACAACATCAAAACAAAAGTGTATCTCGAAAAAAAAAACGGGGTTTGGCTCAGATTATCCGAAATCAAAAGGATGCGAAAGTGGGGTTGCAAGTTCAAAAAACCTGCCCTCCGCCGTCCTTGCCGCGCCATTGTCACACCCCCAAAATCCACCTGCGGATAACACCCGCTTCGAGGGCGTGACTGACCAGGATCCAGCCATCAATTACACTGAATAATTAATGTTGATAACAAAAGTAATACTTACTAACCATAAGATTAGCAAATATCAAGTTCAGAGTTTAAGGTTTTAAGTTCAAACAGTTAATAAGTAGCGGAAGCATAAGTAAAGTAGTTTAAACAAAGTTCATAATTCAAAATAAGGTAACACCCAACACGAGGGTGAACAGACACTACACGTTCCCAAGCAGCAAGCTCCTTCGTCACGGGTTACCTGCAAAGCATGCAGTAAGGGGTCAACAATAATGCTGAGTGAGTTCACTAGTTGTCCAGTTTTAATTACCAAAAACTTGTTTCACCGGTTAATTTATCCGTTTATACATGCCATGGGGAGCTACCCCAAAAGTTAGCGACTAAACTGTTTTTCCAATACCGAACACTAAGTAACCGTTGCGTATCCGCAGGATGCCCCGATGTCAATGTTCTATCATCATTGACGGATATCTGAGTACATTAGTTCACGACCGATCCCAAACCAGGGCACGGTGTGAGGCTGGTAAACACCTAAATAGCGCTATCAACTAATAACCCGTTCGCCTGACCCCGGCGACTAATCGGTATTTGTAGTAGGGACTTGAGTGATAGAGTTTCGTTTAGTGCCGTTAGTTGCAATCCGTATAAACAGTAATTAACCAAAAGGTTTCCCAATACCAGGGAAGGAAAAGTAAGCTAGTTCCCAATAACTAGGGAATGTATGTAAATGGTATCCCCTTTTACCAGGGGATAGGGTTGTTCTAGTCTCGTGTCCCAAACCACCGGGACGCATGCTTTTAAGTTGTGAACTCACCTTGGGTTGCTCGGTAGGTTTAGGTTACTTGGTCAAACACGCTGGTCACCACGTCCTAACATGGTTACCGGTATAGGTCAGGTTCGGCATACAAGCATTCACGTAAAACACATACTGGCACGTAACATACATGCAAATAAACAGTCGTGGGGTTACCAGGCCGGCCTAAACAATTAAGCAGTCAACAGCAACACATAATCCAGTCAACAGATAGCCCAAGTTAAACACATATTGGCCCAATAACCAAAATGGACAGCCCAGTCGCAACCAGACGGTCTCGAGTCGCAACCAGGTGGTCTCGGCTTGTCACGCTGTGGTTGCGAGTCGCAACCGCGTGGTCTCGAGTCATCACGCTGTGGTTGCGAGTTGTCCTGCTATGGTTGCGAGTCGCAACCGTGGGGTTTCGACTTGTCATGCTATGGTTGCGAGTCGCAACGGTGCGGTTGCGAGTCGCAATGCTGTCATTTTCGTGTACACGTGAAGGTTCAGATGCATCAGTCAAATTAGTACAATGTATTCAGGCCCAAATCAGGAAACAACCAATAATATTTCACTAACACTTTTCCTAATCTGCCCATATACAACAATAGATCAAACATTGCCATTTTAAAATCTTCAAACTATCTTCAACAAGTTCATCAAGTTCATAGTTTTTCTAGGGTTTTCATGTTAATCATAACCATGCATTTTGAACCAAAAATCATATATTTCAAACAAGATTGTCATGTAAGAACAAGAAACATATTATTTGTAGCCGAAATCTTAAGTCTAGCAACATCATTTTGCAAGAATAATAAAGCATAATATGTTTGGCTATGAACACTTTTAAACTACCCTTTTTCTTGCCATTTAAACATGTTATCACATATATTCAACTTCACAAATCATCCTAAATTCATACATAACACTATGAACCAAGCATACAAGTCCATTCAACATAACATAAATCCTATGCACAAGGATAATACTAACCGGCTGTGAAGAAGAAGAAGGAGCCGAAAACAAAGAGAAAGGAACCGAGAAGATGGAGTGTCCGAGTGATGATCTTGACCGAGTTTCTTGTCCGGGATTCTTGCTTGAACCGAAAATTTGGAAGAGTTTGGATGTTGTTTTGGGGTTTTCTAGTTGAGGGGGATTAGAAGTGTGTGTGTTTGTTGTTTGTGTAAAATGAAGGAAATAAGGAAAGGTGGGATATATATACAAGGGGTGTTTTCGGGTTGGGCTTGGGGTTTCGGCCCAAACCGGTTACGGCCCAAAGGCCCACTCGAGACCGAGTGGCCCACTCGCAACCGGGTGGTTGCGAGTCATGGTCTCGGGTCGTGGTCTCGACTCTTATATATATATATATATATAATACATACAACACATAAAATGCATAAAGGATCACGTTTTCATTTAATAATATTTATATACACAAAATATTACAAGGTGTTTGTTCGGAAAAACCTAGAGTGTCACATTATCCCCAAGTTTTAAGAACTTTCGTCCCGAAAGTTGAAGCAGCCACTGCCAAGCTAGCGTGTTTCAACGGGGTGTCACATCATCCCCCCGTTAGTTTGGAATTTCGTCCCGAAATTCGGTTGTAGCTTCAGTGCTGGGGTTTTCGTTTGGGAACAACTGGGGATACTTGGACTTCATCTGGTCCTCCCGCTCCCAGGTAAACTCTGGGCCGCGTCGTGAGTTCCAACGAACTCGCACAAGGGGTATCTGGCTACGTTTGAGGGTTTTGATCTCTCGATCCATGATCTCAATCGGTTCCTCAGTAAAGTGTAGCTGTTCATCAATCGTCAGTTCCTTAAAAGGAATCACAAGTGTTTCATCCGACAAACACTTCTTCAGGTTAGATATGTGAAATACGTTGTGTACCGCGCTCAGCTCTGCAGGCAGGTTTAATCTATAAGCAACCTTACCGATTTTCTCGGTAATTTCGAATGGTCCAACATATCGTGGATTCAGCTTGCCTCGTTTACCAAAACGAACCACACCCTTCCAGGGTGAGACTTTAAGTAGAACCCGGTCCCCGACCTGGAATTCTAGCGGTTTCCTACGCTTGTCAGCGTAGCTCTTCTGACGGTCACGAGCTGCCGCCATGCGTTGCCTGATCTGGGAAATCTTTTCCGTTGTATCAACCACTAGTTCTGGGCCTGTGAGTTGACTATCGCCGACTTCCGCCCAGCAGAGTGGTGATCGGCATTTACGACCGTACAATGCCTCAAAAGGTGCCGCCTGAATACTGGTGTGGTACCTATTATTGTAGGAGAATTCCACCAGCGGTAGATGCTTCTCCCAGTTCTTGCCAAAATCGATCACACATGCTCTAAGCATGTCTTCCAGGGTTTGGATGGTGCGTTCAGACTGCCCATCCGTTTGCGGGTGGTAAGCGGTGCTCATGTCCAAACGTGAGCCAAAGCATTTGTGCATAGCTTGCCACAATTCCGAAGTAAAACGAGCGTCTCGGTCGGAAATAATAGAAGTTGGCACCCCGTGCCTGGAGACTACTTCTTTTAAATAGATTTCTGCCAAGGTAGAAAACTTGTCTGTTTCCTTAATGGCCAGAAAGTGTGCAGACTTAGTCAATCGATCTACTATCACCCAAATAGTGTCATTCCCGCGTTGGGATCTAGGTAGTCCTGTAACGAAATCCATGGAAATCTGTTCCCATTTCCACTTCGGGATTTCCGGTTGCTGCAGTAGGCCTGCTGGTTTCTGATACTCGATCTTGACTCTTGCGCAGGTCAAACATTTGCCAACGTAGGCTGCTATGTGGGCTTTCATGCCAGGCCACCAGTATGTGGTTCTTAAGTCGTGGTACATCTTATCTGAACCAGGATGTACTGAATAACGGGACTTATGGGCTTCGTCCATCACAAGCTCTCGTAAATCCCCGTAAAGTGGGACCCAAATGCGCCCTGCCACATAGTAGGCGCCGTCTTCTTTCTGTTCTAGTTGCTGCCTCGATCCTCGCAGGGACTCAGCCCTGATGTTTTCCGGTTTCAGAGCTTCATTCTGAGCATTTCGAATCTGGGTAGGGAGACTAGACTGGATGGTAAGTTGTAACGCTCGCACGCGCTTTGGTATAGTGTCTTTTCGACTGAGGGCGTCTGCCACAACATTGGCCTTGCCCGGATGATACTTGATGGCGCATTCATAGTCATTCAAAAGTTCGACCCATCGACGTTGGCGCATGTTTAATTCCTTCTGCTTAAAGATATGCTCGAGACTCCTGTGATCGGTGTAAATGGTGCACTTGGTACCGTACAGGTAATGTCTCCATATCTTAAGCGCAAATATCACTGCTCCCAGTTCCAAGTCGTGTGTTGTGTAGTTCCTTTCGTGTGTCTTGAGTTGTCGGGATGCATAGGCAATAACTTTCTTGCGTTGCATCAACACGCAACCGAGCCCATGAATAGACGCATCGCAGTAAACCACAAAGTCGTCCGTTCCTTCAGGTAACGAGAGAATAGGAGCACTGCAGAGGTTATCCTTAAGTTTCTGAAACGCGGTTTCCTGAGCTTCACCCCACTTATAAACCATACCCTTCTGAGTAAGTGCCGTGAGAGGCTGAGCGATCTTTGAAAATCCCATGATAAATCTTCGATAGTATCCCGCCAGTCCCAAGAATTGGCGGACTTCAGTCGGAGTCTTAGGGGTAGGCCAATTCTTTATAGAGTCGATCTTAGCTGGGTCGACGTGGATTCCATCCTTGTTAACCACGTGCCCAAGGAAATGGACTTCTCGAAGCCAGAAGTCGCATTTCGAGAACTTGGCATACAGTTGCTCATTGCGAAGGAGTTCGAGGATAAGGCGTAGGTGCTGTTCATGCTCTTCCTGACTTTTCGAGTAGATCAAGATGTCGTCTATAAACACGATCACGAATTTGTCGAGGTAGGGTTTGCACACTCGGTTCATGAGATCCATGAATACCGCAGGCGCGTTGGTCATTCCAAAGGGCATAACGAGGAATTCATAATGACCATAACGAGTTCTGAATGCAGTTTTGGAAATGTCTTCATTACGAACCCTTAACTGATGGTAGCCTGATCGCAGGTCAATCTTGGAATAGTAGCTCGATCCTTGCAGCTGATCGAATAGGTCGTCGATTCGCGGGAGAGGGTAACGGTTCTTGATGGTAACCTTGTTCAACTCACGATAGTCAATGCACATTCGGAACGTGCCATCCTTCTTCTTAACAAAGAGTACCGGTGCTCCCCAGGGTGATGAACTAGGGCGGATAAATCCTTTATCCAATAGTTCTTGTAGTTGCGTCGAGAGTTCCTTCAATTCTGCGGGGGCTAGACGGTAAGGTGCACGAGCTATAGGCGCTGCTCCGGGAGCTAGCTCGATTTGGAATTCGACCTGACGGTGGGGAGGGAGTCCAGGTAATTCCTCAGGAAATACCTCGGGATAGTCACGCACTACTGGAAAGTCTTCAATCCTCTTTTCCTTTTCCTGCGTGTTGGTAACAAGTGCTAAGATAGCGGTGTGCCCTTTTCGTAAACACTTCTGGGCTTTCAAGAACGAGATAACGCCGGAGATTTCTCCACCTTTGCCACCTTGTACAATGAGGGGTTTGCCAGAACGGCGAGGAATACGAACTGCTTTCTCTTGACAGAGGATCTCAGCGCGATGCTTGGATAACCAATCCATACCAATAACGACGTCGAAGCTTCCAAGAGTAACAGGGAAAAGGTCGATACTAAATGTCTGACCAGGCAACTCTAGTTTGCAGCCCTTGATAACATGTGAGGCCTCGATGTTTCTACCATTAGCTAACTCGACGATATGAGGAGAACTTAGTAATGAAAGCGGACGCTTAAGCTTCTTACTAATACGTAGGGATACATAACTAGCATCGGCACCGGAATCAAATAACACAGAAACATAACGATCATCGAGTAGGAACTTACCCGTCACGACATTGGGGTCATTCCTTGCTTCTCCAGCTCCAATCACGAAAGCTCTTCCTCTAGCACCATTCCCAGCATTGTTGTTTTGATTGTTGTTCCCAGCTCCCTGATTATTGTTGCGGTTCTGATTCAGTTCAGGGCAATCCTTCTTAAAGTGCCCTGTTGCCCCACATTTAAAACACGCTCGGTCGTTCCCTTGCGGCTGTTGCTGTTGGGGTTGTTGCTGATTTTGTCTTGCTGGGAACTGGCTCCTACAATCTTTGGCTTCGTGCCCCATCTTGTGGCATCGCTGACACTGACCCTTGTTACATGCCCCATTGTGGTGTCTGTTACACTTGTTGCACTTAGGGTAGCTTCCCCGGTAGCCACCCTGTTGTTGAGTGCCCTTGTTGCTTTCAGTTTTCCTTTGCTGTGCTGGGGCCTGAGTGGGGTTAGCATCCTTGCCCTGACTTCCTTCCCACTTACGCTTGCTGTCACTAGAAGTTCCGACAGTAGCACTAATCCTTTTGGGCAACCTGCCCTCCTCTACGGCCTGATCAGTGAGTTTGTGAGCAAGTCGAACGATCGGCTGAATGGTAGTGTGGTTGGCTGAAGTTACATGGCTTCGAATTTCTGGAGCCAAACCCTTGATGTACAGTTCGATTCTTCGATACATAGGTCGAGACATGTTTGGGCAAAGAGCAGCATAGTCATTAGACAGCTTGGTGTAAGTTTCAATCTCTGACCCAACCATCTTGAGCTCATAGTACTCGTTCTCAAGCTTGTGGATGTCATCCCGGTGACAGTATTCATCCTTAATCATATCCTTGAAATCCTCCCACGCAGTAGCATTTGCAGTTTCCAATCCAAACATCTGAATCTGCGCCTTCCACCAAGAAAGCGCGCTTCCTTCAAGCGTAGCAGTAGCAAATTTCACCCAATTTGCAGGGGGACATTCGCAGACAGCAAAAACAGCCTCAATTTTCTCAATCCAATGCAGAAGACCTATGGCACCCTCAGTGCCGTTGAAAGGGAGAGGCTTGCAATCCATGAAAGTTTTGAAAGTACACACTGGTGGTTGCGCAGGTGCATGCTGACCTGTTCGTGAGAAGCGAAGCGTATAGGTTTAGAGGCGAAAAGTCGATGTGGCGGTAGGATCTAAACATCCTAAAACAACGGGCTTACCTATAGGGTGAGCTGCGAAAGCTGCAGCCACTGTGTTGAGTAGGTTAGTGAACTGAGCCTGAGTCATGTTGATGTTTCCCCTTCCACGTCCACTCATTGTCTTCATAACCAGAAAACACAGTATGAGTGTGATGCCGTAGTGTAGCGAGAATGAGATAGAAGAGAGGGGTGTATCTATCTAGTTTAGGCACACTAGTACGTATAACATACAGGAAACATAAAGCAGACAAGTAAACACTGGTCCGAGCTATGAGGTCAAATGTGTCGAGCCTTGCACTTGGAGTGTAGTGTCGTCACGAGTCACGGGTTATAGTCTGGTTTTCTCCAAAAAGATTTTTCCCCTTTTTAAAACCAAGTTCACTATAACCAATGGCTCTGATACCAATCTGTCACACCCCCAAAATCCACCTGCGGATAACACCCGCTTCGAGGGCGTGACTGACCAGGATCCAACCATCAATTACACTGAATAATTAATGTTGATAACAAAAGTAATACTTACTAACCATAAGATTAGCAAATATCAAGTTCAGAGTTTAAGGTTTTAAGTTCAAACAGTTAATAAGTAGCGGAAGCATAAGTAAAGTAGTTTAAACAAAGTTCATAATTCAAAATAAGGTAACACCCAACACGAGGGTGAACAGACACTACACGTTCCCAAGCAGCAAGCTCCTTCGTCACGGGTTACCTGCAAAGCATGCAGTAAGGGGTCAACAATAATGCTGAGTGAGTTCACTAGTTGTCCAGTTTTAATTACCAAAAACTTGTTTCACCGGTTAATTTATCCGTTTATACATGCCATGGGGAGCTACCCCAAAAGTTAGCGACTAAACTGTTTTTCCAATACCGAACACTAAGTAACCGTTGCGTATCCGCAGGATGCCCCGATGTCAATGTTCTATCATCATTGACGGATATCTGAGTACATTAGTTCACGACCGATCCCAAACCAGGGCACGGTGTGAGGCTGGTAAACACCTAAATAGCGCTATCAACTAATAACCCGTTCGCCTGACCCCGGCGACTAATCGGTATTTGTAGTAGGGACTTGAGTGATAGAGTTTCGTTTAGTGCCGTTAGTTGCAATCCGTATAAACAGTAATTAACCAAAAGGTTTCCCAATACCAGGGAAGGAAAAGTAAGTTAGTTCCCAATAACTAGGGAATGTATGTAAATGGTATCCCCTTTTACCAGGGGATAGGGTTGTTCTAGTCTCGTGTCCCAAACCACCGGGACGCATGCTTTTAAGTTGTGAACTCACCTTGGGTTGCTCGGTAGGTTTAGGTTACTTGGTCAAACACGCTGGTCACCACGTCCTAACATGGTTACCGGTATAGGTCAGGTTCGGCATACAAGCATTCACGTAAAACACATACTGGCACGTAACATACATGCAAATAAACAGTCGTGGGGTTACCAGGCCGGCCTAAACAATTAAGCAGTCAACAGCAACACATAATCCAGTCAACAGATAGCCCAAGTTAAACACATATTGGCCCAATAACCAAAATGGACAGCCCAGTCGCAACCAGACGGTCTCGAGTCGCAACCAGGTGGTCTCGGCTTGTCACGCTGTGGTTGCGAGTCGCAACCGCGTGGTCTCGAGTCATCACGCTGTGGTTGCGAGTTGTCCTGCTATGGTTGCGAGTCGCAACCGTGGGGTTTCGACTTGTCATGCTATGGTTGCGAGTCGCAACGGTGCGGTTGCGAGTCGCAATGCTGTCATTTTCGTGTACACGTGAAGGTTCAGATGCATCAGTCAAATTAGTACAATGTATTCAGGCCCAAATCAGGAAACAACCAATAATATTTCACTAACACTTTTCCTAATCTGCCCATATACAACAATAGATCAAACATTGCCATTTTAAAATCTTCAAACTATCTTCAACAAGTTCATCAAGTTCATAGTTTTTCTAGGGTTTTCATGTTAATCATAACCATGCATTTTGAACCAAAAATCATATATTTCAAACAAGATTGTCATGTAAGAACAAGAAACATATTATTTGTAGCCGAAATCTTAAGTCTAGCAACATCATTTTGCAAGAATAATAAAGCATAATATGTTTGGCTATGAACACTTTTAAACTACCCTTTTTCTTGCCATTTAAACATGTTATCACATATATTCAACTTCACAAATCATCCTAAATTCATACATAACACTATGAACCAAGCATACAAGTCCATTCAACATAACATAAATCCTATGCACAAGGATAATACTAACCGGTTGTGAAGAAGAGGAAGGAGCCGAAAACAAAGAGAAAGGAACCGAGAAGATGGAGTGTCCGAGTGATGATCTTGACCGAGTTTCTTGTCCGGGATTCTTGCTTGAACCGAAAATTTGGAAGAGTTTGGATGTTGTTTTGGGGTTTTCTAGTTGAGGGGGATTAGAAGTGTGTGTGTTTGTTGTTTGTGTAAAATGAAGGAAATAAAAAAAGGTGGGATATATATACAAGGGGTGTTTTCGGGTTGGGCTTGGGGTTTCGGCCCAAACCGGTTACGGCCCAAAGGCCCACTCGAGACCGAGTGGCCCACTCGCAACCGGGTGGTTGCGAGTCATGGTCTCGGGTCGTGGTCTCGACTCTTATATATATATATATATAATACATACAACACATAAAATGCATAAAGGATCACGTTTTCATTTAATAATATTTATATACACAAAATATTACAAGGTGTTTGTTCGGAAAAACCTAGAGTGTCACAGCCATCGTCATCAAAATCTACGTTTTTTTTGCATCATCGCCACCCAATCGATCGTATCAAAACCCACAGATTCAAAGAACACAAATCAAATTCAGCAACAATAACAACCAAACATGCTGTACATACCTAAAATCACAAATCAAAGAAAACCCAGCAACAATAACAACCAAACGTGTTATACATACCCAAAATCAAATCAAATGAAACCCTAGCAACAATAACAACTAAACATCAATTTACAAGTTCTAACAGATCAAACAAACATCATAACTCCAGATGGAGCATCAAGCCACACAAAGATCCAGAAATCAAACAAGATTAAAAAAAATTAAACCAAAACTCAAACCTGCATCCGGCTTCACCGGCTCAGCCACCAACTGTGCGGCAGCGGCATCCATCGGAGACGGCGACCGGGAAGGCGTCTTACGGATCCGAACAAAAATCATCACTAAATGACAACAGTTGATGTTGCTGCTCCGCCATACTTGTGGCCGCCGCCGATGTTGCTGCTCCGCCGCCGACGATGTTCCAGCTCCGCCGGACTTGTGGCTGGAGAAGGAAGGTGTACATGGGGGGAGGGGGCCGGAGAAAGAGGGTGTGTGGGGGTTGTTTTGAGTTTCGAATTTGGTTTTTTCTTGTGCAGAAATTTTCGAATAAGAAGATGAGATATGGTGGAAGCATTTCTAGAGAGAGAGATGAGAGATAAAATGATGTTACTGACAAATGAAAATGAAAGAGGAGAGAGGAGGGGAGTTTAAATGAAGAGAGAGAATAAGGGATTTGACATTTGGGGTAAAAGACCAAAATACCCTTTTAGTTGGCATAATCTTATTGGTTGATAATGGTTCTCACGGTTCTTACAACTGGAGGTGGTTTCTATTTTAGCGGCTCCCTATATATATATATATGTGTGTGTGTGTGTGTGTGTGTGTACTAGATTAGAAACTCGTGTAATACACAGGGTTATACATTAAAAACACCATAATTCAAAAACAAATTACTAAACATCTCATTACCCAAATTACATATTATTACGTGTGATAATGATAAACGAAAATGTACCTAAATTAGAATATTTAACAGATAAAACATATAAAAAATTAGACAAAATTACACAAATCAACCTTTATGTTATACCTAAACTGCACTTCATACCTTTCACTATGAAATCGGCTTAACCCAACCTTTATGTTCATGTTTTGTTACATCTATAACCTTTACAACTAACATCGTTGAAAAACTCAGTTAAACACCTCTCACATGCTTTGCATGTGAGGGTATAATTGTCATTTTATCCTTTTCTTTATTTTCATTTTCATTTTATTCTATGGAAATCCACCTCTACCTTCTCTCTCTGCATAATGAAAACCACCCACTTCATCCTTTACCCACAGAAAACCACCACTCCAACAAGCGGAAAAAACGAACAAGGTGATGGTGACGGTGGTGCGAGGCGTCCACACTCCACAAACCCACCAACCTCTGGTGACCAACATTGCAATAGTTATCCCCAACATCATTGTCAACCTCCGCTAAAGGTGATGTCGCCGATGTTACTGAGGAAGAAGACGACGACGCACTTGTTGACCGGTATGGGTGGATCTGAACAGGAACCTTTGTGGTGTGGGGCGGTTATTGTGGTGGATTTCGTATTTCTGATTTGTGAATTTTGGATTTACGATCTGTCTTATATGGGTGATTGTAAGAGAAAAAAATGAGAAATGTGTACACTTGGTGAAATAGGTATTTGGTTGATGATTTTATTTGCAATTGACAGTGAGTACTAGAGTAAAGCTTATGATGCTGTTGATGAGAATTGGTTCTAAGTTTTGATTTTTGTGTTGTCATTTTCCAATCTTCTAGTCGGAGTGGTGGTGGATGGATGGATAAGGACGGTCGCCGGAATTTGGAGAAGTCAGAAGTGGCGGTCGTCCATGATGACTCCGGTGAAAGTGGGTTGTGGGTGGGGGAAGTTTTATAATTTTTATTCTTATGTAATAAAAAGCATTTTGTTTTCTAAAATAAGTAAGAAGTAAATGCTTGGTTGGTCCCTGTGGTTTGTAAAAATTTCATACTTGGTCCTAGTGGTTTACTAATTACACGCGTGGTCCTAAAAGTTGTCAAAAATGAACACGGTTGGTCCCCTGACGTAACCTCTGCTAAATTTCTCAGTTAACTAGGTGTAAAATGACTATCATACCCTTGAACAAATAAAAAGCCCACAAAAAAATTAACAGTCAAGTGGGTTCTATGTCCTCCTCCCCTACCTTCTTCTTCAATCCTCCTGATATCTTCCTAGACCACCATAACCTCCACCACCACTGTCTCACCTCCACCACCGGTTACCCACCACAACCGCCGTCAACCCGCCACAACCACCTCGACCACCGAAATCACAGTTTTCTTAAACTGTTGTTCGATGTTAGTAAACTTTCAAAAAATCTGATTCTATTTAAATTTGAAAAAAAACTGTAATCTAATGTTCTTAAACTGTTGTTCGAAAGTGTTCAAAACTTTGTTTGTTTCTTTTTGGATCTGAAATCTAAAAGATTTCAAAAATTGATTTTGTTTTTCACAAAAACGATTTGAGTTCAAACTAGGGATAACGAAATCTGTGATTTAGATTTTGAACAAGTATTTTTATATTCGATTCTCTGCATACGCTAAAGGGATTTAGAAATTAACAGTTAATTTTCGATTTGGAGTTTCATTGTTTCGTTTTTCTAATTTGCCGGAGTTTCGCTGGAAAAACTGTTTTTCCGATTGGGTTTTTAAAAACGGTTCTGGGCTTTAAAATTGTCGATCCTTTTGATTGATTGATGTTGGCGATGAAGTCTGAAACAACAATCAGGTTCTTTGTTGTCAATTTTGTTCTCATGAGTTTCTGGATGATGTTGCCAAAAATGAGATGAGTTTTATTTTATAAAACAAAACAGGGACGGTGAATGAACCAGGGATGAGTTTTATTTTGCCAAAACATGGATGAGTTTTATTTCATAAAACAGGGGCGATTGATGTTGGCGATGAAAGATTGAAGAAGAAGAAGGTGGGGGAGGGGTAGGAAATGGGATCCACATGAATTTATTAATAATTATTCTTTTTTTTATTGTTCAAGGGTAATATAGTCATTTTACACCTAGTTAACAGAGAAATTTAACAGAGGTTACGTCAGGGGACCAACCGAGTTCATTTTTGACAACTTTTGGGACCACTCGTATAATTAGTAAACCACTAGCACCAAGTAGGGGTGTCCAAACGGCTCGATGCTCGAAGATCGTTCGGAAAAGCTCAGAAATTTGCTCGTTCGATTCCTTGCTCGGTTAAAACCGTGCCGAGCAGCTCGATTCGGTTTAAAAATGAACCGAGCACGAGCATAGGTACGCTCGCTCGTCGCTCGTTCGGTTTTGATCGAATTTATTTTTATTATATATATATATATATTATATTTATTGTTTATCTATACACGTTCAACTTCAAAGTTTGATTAATATACATCATATATAGAAAATTATTTTTCTAATTTCTCAATTTCTTTGACTCCCGGTTACAGGTGACACTTTTTGTTCATATGATTACATGATAGATCAAGATATGTGGACAAATTTCTGCACCTGAAAGAGCCGAAAGAGGGGTGCTTTATAGGTTTGAATTGATGTTATTGTATCAAATTTTATGTTTTGAATTCAATTTTTGATTCAAGATGTCTGCAATGACTTCAACGCGTGTTTTTGAAGTTATTTTGCATTTTAGATGTTCTTAAACATTAACCATTTGGATGACATTTTGTGTTTATTTTTGTGGGACTTTTTATGTTTGTATTTTGTTAAATTGTTAAAGTGTGTGTGAGATATATAAGTTGGTGAATTTTGGTGAATGAATGGCTGTGTAGGAATGCTAAATAAAACTGAGCAAAAGCGAACCGAACCGAGCACGAGCATAAGATTTCCGATCGATTTCCTAAATCAGAACCGAACCGAGCGGCTCGGTTTCAAACCGAACCGAGCACGAGCAGACCCCCGTTCGATTCGGTTCGGCTCATGAACACCCCTAGCACCAAGTATGAAATTTTTGCAAACCACAAGGACCAACCAAGCATTTAACTCAATAAGTAAAGAAGGTATAAAAAGGAAGACAAAAACAAATATAAAAAATTGGATGAAATGACAATAATACCCTCACATGCAAAGCATGTGAGAGGTGTTAACTAAGTTTTTCAACGATGTTAGTTGTAAAGGTTATAGATGTAACGAAACATGAACATAAAGGTTGGGTTTGGCCGATTTCATATTGAAAGGTATAAAATACAGTTTAGGTATAACATAAATGTTTGAATTTTGCAATTTAGTCTTAAAAAATTATATGGACACAAAAAGTAAAAACAAAAACTCATACCTTTCTTAAATAATTTGTTTTATTCAATATCACAATTGATGAAAAGTTTGCTAACAGTGTATCCATTTAATTTTAAATTTCAAATTTTATCAATTACCATAAAATACGGACATGACTATTTCACTTAAAAAAATTGAAATCAGTTATAAAAATCTATACTATATAATAAAAAAAACCAGTTTGAGGACACTTGTCGCATTCTGAGAGCCCCCTTTTTTTTCGCCCATTTTTCTGGATTATAGATATGGTTTCACGGGCTGGATTTTAAATGCAGAACAAATTCCTAAATTTTTGCCTCATTCGTTGTTTTCATCTTTTTTTACTTCAAAAACCCTAAACAAGAATCCATCTTCTCTCAACATCTCCACCAAAACGGTAATCCATCTGATGAAACAATGGTTAACCGGGCAGGGTTAACTCACTGGTCTCGTCAAGAAGGGTTAATCCCTTCCTCTCGAGGATCGCTGGCTGGATCACCGGTGGGTTGATCTCCTGCACAAGGAAACAAACCGTGACTCGTAACAAGGAGGATGGGATGGGGGGTGCTCCTTGTTACCACTCTCCGGTGTGAGAATCAGTAGTCTGCTTGGGAAGCAAAGTAAGATTGTAGTAGTAGTGAGGGAGTTGTGAAGAGATACCTCAAACCTGGTTTGGGGTTGGTATTTATAGCCGAGGAGTGAAGGAGGAGGTGGATGGATAGACTGACGGCATGCTGCACCTTTGTAGGTGTGTCAGACATGTCGGCCATTGAGACGACGCCACGTCAGTCTGTCGCTTCCGTAGATCTGACAGGTGACTGCCATTGGTTCCACTTGCACTGTGGTGTCAGTCCCACTTGTTGAGCGTATAGGATGCGGTGCTAGCCGCATCGCTGTCTGCGGTAACATCTGATGTTACCGCGTCTCTTGCTAGTGATCAAGAAATACGCGAGATGCGGTGCTGGCCGCATCGTCGCCTGTGGTGACTGTTGCTGTTATCCAGCTTCCTTGTATTGATAGAAGTGTTCACTGGACGCGGTGCGAGGCCGCATCGCTGTGAATGCTTCCGTTTTCATACACCAGAAGTGATGCTATGTCGCATCACTCTACCGTTCTCATGTTCCATGTAAGTCCTCCTTCGTTACTAGATAGATTGGATTCACCCCTTGTGTCGATGCGTTCTCGCATGGGCACAAGTAGGTTGTTAACTGGTGGGGGTTTTGATAAGGGTAATGGTCACTCGCGGTCGATGCTGACGCGAGATCTGGGACCATACCCCTTCAGGTACGTAACTACGGCTTCGTTGCGTTATGTTTATTATGAATTTTGTTAGTAGTTTCGTCCAATACCGAGGAGTTTTCCTTGGAGTAGTTTCGTCCCTCGATGTGGAGTTAGTTGTGGCTCCACCGTAGCAACCATTTCCGGAAGCTATGGTTATGTCCGCAGTGACTCATGAGTGTCTGCGGTTTTGCATTCCCATATTCGCTCGAAACGGGTGTGTTGCTCGGATGTGGCTCTTGAAGGTTCAGGAGTCAGGGTTGCTGATGTGCACGTGCGTACATTCCCTTCCTTCTTCAAGTTAAAGAAGGTGTTCATGTACCCTCTGCGGTTGTGAACCGGACAGGAGGGATTTGAAGCTTGAAGAGAATGAAGGCAATGCGGTTTACCTATTTCTGATATGCGGTTCAATCCAAAGAACAACGCTGGTTCTGAGTATCTGACACACCTGAACGGGCTCGTGTGTGTCATTTCCGCATATTCCACGTGTGCTCGTGGGTAGTGCGGAAAGGTATTATACCCCCTTATAGTGTGGAGATATATATTTTTGCCTATTTTTAGGGGTATGTAAAAAAAACGATATGCGGTATGGGTTATGGTGCGGTACACCAGAGAAACCGCATGCCGCTTGTAATTGGATAAGGTAGTCGCTTTTTGTTGCATACGTGGCTAATCTCACGTGTGAGTTGGTGGAAGTTGGTGAGATCTTTCTGGCATGTGCTGAAATGAAAGGACGTTTGCACTGCCCGAGGCATTAAATGCACTGTAGCAAAGAGTGTAAACGTCTCTTATGTCAGGCGCGTGGGCGGCCACGCGCGCGTGATAACCGTCAGCGAAAACGGCGCTTGACACGTGGTGTCGCGCAATTCGTTCTTTTTGAACGTGATGATTCGTTTTCTCCCTCCGCATTAATTGCGATGGGTATATAAGGGGAAACCGTTCGTGATTTCCCCTCACTTGTTCGAAATTTCAAAAATTTGTCGGTGAGAGAAACCTTTCCTTTGTCTTCTCCGACGATATTTATTGAAAATTCCGGTGAGGTTGTTAGTGTTCATCTTTTATATTCTTGATGGCTGAACCGTCAAATCCACATAATGTGGAGGGTGAAAACCCTGAACAACCTGTAGTGGATACTGATGAAGATGACGAGGACGACGTGGATGTTGCCGGTGGTGGCTTACCGGTGTTGAAGTGGTCGAAAGGTGGTTTTAAAACCCCGATGACCACTGTTCAGATGGCCGACGAGTGGGATGCCACCTACCCACAAGAGGGGGATACCGGTGCCGATGCTCCGGCCGGTAATATAACTTTGTGGGCTGATTTTTTCAACGACGGCAACCTTAGGTTGCCGGTGACGGTGTTCGTTGCGGAGGTGTTGGAGTATTATCATCTCCATATCTCCCAACTTAGTCCCTTTGGAATGTTCCGAATCAGGAACTTTGAATATACATTCCGTGCCCATGGCTTGCCCATTACAGTTGAAAATTTCCGGCGATTCTACCAGTTGACGGTGAACACTGGTTTTTTCTCGTTTACTCAACGGCATGGGAGCTTGAAGTTGATGACGCCTCCTAAGGGTGTGACAGGCTGGAAGAAGAAATTCTTCTATGTTAAAGCCTGTGCGGTCTATGCCAGCATGTCTTTCAGGAATGTCAACGTTGGAGTTTCTGATGAAGATATTCCTGTTGCCACCGCAAAGACTGTGGATTGGTTCTCTAGGCTGCGGCCTATTGAACTCAAGAAGTTGGATAACAATCAGCTGTGGGTGTTGCGAATGATGCTCACTAGACCGGATAGGAAGGCAAGGCCCGTTTTGCGGGAAAAGAGTGGTGGTAAGTTTGTTACTCTTTGTTGTTTTTCTTATTTCCTAAGCCTTGTAGTAACCTGCATGCATGTGTTGTATCAGTGGATGCGGTTGGCTTGTGGAGAATGTTCGAGCCCCATTTCGAGGGCCGGGTTGAGCTTATTGCAGTTGAGCTGAAGAAAGGCTTCAACCTAGAAATTGTTAGCAACTTCCGCGTACCGACGCGCGCAATGCTGGAAGCCCCTGTGCCGGGAGACGCAAGAGGTATGTCGTAAGTTGCATCTGTTTGTCCAGTTTATTTTTTTTGACTGGTTTTCTTGATTGTTTCAATGCAGCTGTCCTTGCGGATTTGGGGAAGTTTGAGAAGCGCATCCCCAAAAAGCATGCGGAGAAAAAACCGGTGAAGAAGACCACGCGGGGTCGTGGCAAGGGGAGGGCTGAAGGCTCAGTTGCCCCTTCTTCAGTTTCTGAAGCCGCAGGTACCTATCGATCTTGTTATCGCGGATATACCGATTACGTGGTACTATCTGACACCCTTGAGGGTTTGGGTGCGGGTGGAACTGCTGCGGTTCCCCCCATTGTTGGTGAGAAAAGAGGATCAGAGCAGAAGGCTGCTGGTGGTGGTGAACCAAAGCGTCGGAGACTGCAGACCAAAAGGGCTGCTCCGGCGCAAAAGAAACCTGCGGTTGCTGCTGGTAAGTATATCCCTTTTCATTGTTTTGCATGTACAATATGTTGGATTAACAATTGTTGCTCTTTGTGTTGCAGAATCCCAAGATGCAGGTTATTCTTTCTTTGACTTCCCTACGTCTCTCCTGCATACCGCTGCTGCGGGTGCGGGTGTACCGCAGGAGCCTGTTGTGCCCAAGGAGCCGGCGGCCCCTTTTGTTGGGCCGGTTCGCGATCCCACCGTGGAGAAGACGGTGGAAAAGACTGCTGACCAAATATTCAACACTGTGGATTCCTCTGACAATCTGATCTCTCCTAATGAGGGTGATGGATTGGACTTGAGGTTTTCCGATGGTGGTAAGCAGAAATCTGATGCTGAGGTGCGGCAGCATGATGCTGAGCCGCAGAAGTCTTCTTCTGGTGAGAAGGGTACCGGTTCGTCTGCCGGTGGTGTGGGGTATGATGGGCCTCCAATTCAGCCTGGGGAGTCTGAATTGGAGTATTATTACCGCACCTATACCCAGGGTCGAAGTACTGTTTATCACCGACCCCCTGGACTGTTATGCAGGGGGATGATATTTCCAACGACCCTTCTGCGTGTAAGGAGATTCTGGGTGGTTTGGGCACCCCCTTTGAAGTGGAACGTGCCCGTGCCGCCCCCTGTGAGTTGCGCATCAATCAACTCTCCACCTTGCTAGTAGGAAGTTCCATAGTGGCTAACGCCATTTTGGAAGACTACAAGGTGTTAGGCCGCAGAGAGGATGAAGCTGCTCGCTTGCGGGCCGAAGCGGAAGAGTTGGTCAAGGCTGCTCGTGCGGGTGCAGAGCAGCTTGAGAAGGATAGAGCTGCTTTTGAGAAGCAGAAGCAGACCTCGGAGTGGGCTACCACTGCTCAGCTGAAACAAGTTCGTACTCTTGCCAAACTTCTTTCTGATGAACGCAAGAGTTGGAATGAAAAGTATTCCAATGAGCGCAAGAAGTGGAATGAATCTTGGGCGAAGCAGAATGACAATCTGTTTCGTGCTCGTCAGGAGTTGACGAATGCCAAGGCAGCGAACGTTGCCTTGGGTAAGGAGAAAGCTGCAGCTGAGGCAATTGCGGTTAAAGCGCAACAAGCAGAGGCCTTGGCTATTAAGGCGCTGGAAGAGGCGAAGGAAACGGGGGCCCGTACTGCGAAGGCCCTTGATGAGGCCAAAGAGAGGGAAAACCGCACTTCGAAGGCTCTGGAAGAGGCGAACGCGGAGCATACCCGCTTGGGTAAGGTTGTTGCCAGCCTTCAGGTATGACTTGTTACCTTTGTTTTATACTTCCCTGCTTTTTGAGAATGTTTACTGAGTAAACTGTTTCCTGCTCTTTGACAGGCTGAGGTTCAGACCCGGGAGGTCGCGGTCACTGACCTCACAGCCCGCATGACTGCAGCAGAAGAGCGAGCTAACACTGCTCTTGAGGCCAAGGATGCCTTGGCATCTTCTTTTAACCAGCTGGAGGCTGATCGCGAGTGGATGCGGAGTCATGGCATCGCGCGTGTAAGTATGTTGTGATGTTTGAGCCAAAGGTTGACCATATGCTGACTTTATTATCCTTGTGTTGCAGATTGTTCAGGCCATTATGGATGCTCCTGAAACCGCAGCTGGTTTGGACTTGGTCAAGCAGCGTGCTCGTGACGCTGGCTTTAAAGCTGGTTATAATCGTTGCATTTCCCATATGAACGTCATGTCCATAGGCGGTGTTATCGAAGAGCGATCCGGTTTTCGGGAAGTGGATACCGAAGGTCGCCTGAACGCAACCGTAGCCTCCTTTTATGATACGTCCCTCTCTTGTGTGGAGAAGTTGGACGACTGTTTAGAGGCTGCGGACTACGTTGACCGGCTGCGGATGCTCTATGCCGATGCAGAAGAGGAAGATTCCGCTGGTGGTGCTGGAGATGACGCGGGTACCAGCGGTACGAAATAGGGTTTAGGTTGGCAAGTGCGCCCCCTTTTTGTTTTCCTCTTGTATATACTAGGAACTTTACGTAAATCAATTAAGCATCGCGTGGGTGCTTGAATTTTTCGAATATAAAGTTTTTTGTTCAGTTTGTACAAGTGTTTTTAATTCTTGCATGTTTGAACGTATGTATGCGGAACTTTACCCATTTGTGAATGGGGTCAAGTATACTCCATACTTTTGTCGTATGAGTATGCGTCAATTCTGTTATTTACCCCGTTAGGGTTTTAGAATTGTGTAAGCTTTGTAAAAGCTTATATATCCAGAACTCTACCCATTTGTGAATGGGGTCAAGTATACTCCATACCTTTGTCGTATGAGTACGCGTCAATTCCATTGTTTGCCTTTTTGGGCTCAGGAATTGTGTTAAGTGTTAACAAAAAACTTGTTTATCCGGCCGGATAAATATGCAAGTCTTTTTGCCTTTTGTTGGCCTATTACAATATTTGTGTGTGGTTACCACTTTGTATGGGTATCGCGAATGAAGATTTTGCCAATCTGTTTTTGGGATACCGCAAAGTGGAACACGCATTTGTAATAGTAGGAACAAACAATAATGTATAAAATTGCTTATTTATTTATTTGCCAATGGCCTGCGGCCCGCTATGTTACATAGAAAATGTAGGAACATAGCTTACATATAACAGCGTCGAAGCTGTTGTGCGTTCCATGTTCGTGCGATAGGTTCGCCTTCTAACGTTTGTAATTTGTATGCGCCTTTTCCTAAGACCTCTTTGATGAGGTAGGGTCCTTCCCACTTGGGGGCAAGTTTGCCTGGGCGCTCAGCATTAGATGCTTCGTTGTCGCGTAGGACGTAGTCTCCTGGATTGAAAGTACAGACGCGGACTCGCGTGTTGTAGTACTTTTCAAGTTTGGATTTATATTTGGCCTCGTTGATGGCAGCGTTTTCACGCCTTTCTTCCAAGAGGTCCAAATCGATCCTGCGTTCTGTGATGTTGTCTAGTTTTTCAATAGCCAACATTCTAGGAGAGGGGAGACCTACTTCCGCGGGGATCACCGCTTCTGAACCGTAGACTAGGCTGAAGGGTGTTTCCCCATTGCTTGTTTTTGGGCTAGTACGGTGAGCCCATAGGATACTTGGGAGTTCATCGACCCAGCCACGCCTGGCTGTTCCCAACCTTGCTTTGATGCCCTCGACTAGGCTTTTGTTGATACTCTCAACTTGGCTGTTTCCTTGCGGATGTGCCACGGATGAGAATCTGTGTTCAACGTGTAGTTCTTTTAGCCATTTTTGAAATTCGTCAGCAGCAAAGTTGGTGCCATTATCGGTGACAATGCACATTGGTAACCCGAAACGGCAGATGATGTGTTCCCAAATGAATTTTCTTGTCATCATAGCAGTGGTTGAGGCGAGCGGTTTTGCTTCTACCCATTTTGTGAAGTAATCAACCGCTACTATGATAAATTTGACCGCACCCGGAGCGTCAGGGAAAGGTCACACAACGTCAATTGCCCATTTCTGAAAGGGCCATGCGGTTGTGACGGGGACTAAGTTGTTCTTTGGCCGCAAAGTTTTTGGAGCATGACGTTGACAGTCGATGCATTTGCGCAACTCTTTGACGGCGTCCAGGTGCATGCCGGGCCAGTAATACCCGGCATTCATGATTTTGGCCACTACCATGCGTGGTCCAGCATGTATGCCACATATGCCCTCGTGTATCTCTCGGATGAGGTATGTGGCATCTTGGGGGTTGACGCATCATAGTAGAGGCCCTAGGTATGATTTGCGGTATAAGATACCGTCTCCCATTTGATAATGGCACGCTTTGTATTGTAACTTGCGTGCCTCTGATTTGCTTTCGGGGGTCACACCTGATTACAGATATGCGATAATAGGTGTCATCCATGATGTTGTACCGTATTGAATGACGTTGACTTGGCGCAGGGGTACCAAAGGATTTTGCAGAATTTCGATGCGTATCTCCTTTGCCAAGTGCTGGAAGCTGGTGGATGCGAGTTTTGATAGTGCATCCGCGGACTTGTTTTCGCTTCGATTAATATGTCGGATATTGAAGGAAGCGAATTTGGATGTTAGTTGCAGGGCTTGCTCGAGGTAGAGGATCATGATATCCCCCTTTGCGGCATAGTCGCCGCGTATTTGTCCTGCAACCAACAAAGAGTCGACGTGTGCTTCCAGATGCTGCACGCCGAGTTTGACTGCTAAACGTAGTCCTGCCAGTAGGGCTTCATATTCGGCCTCGTTATTTGTGCTTTTGAAATCGAGGCGGATGGCATATGTAAGTTCTTGGCCATCAGGGCTGACGAGTCGCAGACCTGCGCCCGCACCTTCCTCGTTGGAGGCACCGTCGGTAAATAGTGCCCAAGTTTCTGAGGAAGATGGCGTTGGTGCAGGGTTTTGTGCTTGTTCGCATTCTTGGATGCGATTCACCGGTACTTCGGCAGCGAAATCAGCTAAGATTTGGCCTTTTATCGCGGGGCGCGGTTTGTAGTTCAACGTGTGCGCGCCCAGCTCTATTGCCCATTTTGCTAATCTCCCAGAAATGTCAGGTTTGGATAGGATCGGGCCGATCCTGTAATTGGTTAGCACTGTGATGACGTGATTTGCGAAGTAGCGCCGCAACCGTCTTGAGGCGTGCACCAATGCTAGCACCAATTTTTCCATTATTGAGTACCTTGTTTCTGGGTCGTTGAGCATCTTGCTGATATAATAGATGGGTGTTTGAACCCCCTCCCGCTCCACTATCAATACCGCACCTACCGCGTTGTCCGCGGCAGATAGGTATAATATGAGTGGCTCCTCCTTACGTGGTGCGGTTAAGGTTGGAAGTTGTATCAAACACTCCTTCATTTCCCGGAAGGCATTTTCGGCCTCTGCGGTCCACTGGAATTGTTCTTTCTTTAAACAGTTCCACAGGGTTTTGATGAAAGGGTAAGACTTAGCTGCATGGTTGGCTAAGAATCTGTTGAGTGCCGCTAGCCTGCCGGCTAGTCGTTGCATATCTTTCATCGATGAAGGCGATGGCATGTGCTCGATCGCCTGAACTTTCTCCGGGTTTACCTTGAATCCATCTTTTGTCACGATGAACCCAAGGAAGTTGCCTTCTTCCATTCCAAATGAGCATTTCCCTGGATTGAGCTTTATGTTAACGCTTAGCAGAGTCTGGAATGTTCTTTCAATATCTGTGAGCATGGTATCTTCCTCCATGTTCATTACGACTAGGTCGTCCATGTAGATTTCGACACTTTTGCTTATTTGTCCGCGGAAAGTGTCGTTCATCAGCTTTTGATAGGTTGCGCCCACGTTGCGCAATCCAAACGGCATTTTTGTATAACAGTAATTCCTGGTGGGAGTGCGGAATGCCGTTTTGTCTTCATCCTCGATCACCATTTGTACCTGATGGTACCCTTTGTAGCAATCGAGGAAACACTTCCATCTGAATGGTGCGAGATTATCGACCTTTTCGTCGATTTCCGGAAGTGCGTAACAATCCTTGGGGCAGGCTTTGTTAAGGTCTTTGTAATCGACGCACATGCGCCAGCCTCCGGATGGTTTTTCTACCATAACTGGGTTGGATAACCAAGTCTGGTATTTGACTACCCGCAGGATGCCTGCGGAGAGCAGTTCTTCGACTTGCTCTTGCATCGCCTGATTTTTAGCGGACCCAAGGTGGCGTTGGCCTTGGATCACCGGCTTGATACCTGGTGAGGTATTCAAGTGGTGTTGCGCAATATCACGCGGGACCCCTGTCATGTCTGCGGGTGTCCATGCGAAAATGTCTTGGTTCCCGAAGAGAAGCTGCTTCAGGTGCGCTCTTGTGGTCGGGGACAAAGCGTGACCCAATGTAACCTTTTGTTCTGGGTATCTCGCGTTGAGAACCCATTTCTTTGGTTGGTTGTTAGGGGTAGGCCTTGCGACCTTGGTCGGACGTAGTTCGTCCGTCATCATGACGTCTTTTCGTGCGTAGATTATCGCGACCCCCGATTCGGTTGGAAAACCGACAGCAGAGTGGGGGACGGATGTAATCATATTGAAATCGCCTTGGGATTCTCTTCCAAGGAGTACGTCATATCTGGAGGTGTGAGGTAAAACCATGAAGTTTACCTCTTCTATTCTTGTGTGTCTGCCGCTGGTAAGACGCACAGGAAAAGTGATCTGGCCTAGGGGAAAGACAGTTTCCCCTGTGAACCCGGCCAATGGGTAATCTACTGCTTGCAACCGATCTTTGTCCTCCTGGTCGAACTGGTTGAAGCATTGTTCGTAGATTATGTCAGAAGTACTGCCCGGGTCGATGAATAGACGCTCGGTGCAGTAATGTGCCAGTTGGCCTGTAATAACGACGGCGCGCCTATCGCGCGGTCCGCCTCGGACTTTTGGAAAGACGACTTACTCGTCTTTCCAGTCATTGTCCGGCCTTCTCGCCGCTTTGCGCGGCCTACCTTTGCCTCCGTTGATCATGTGGGAGGAAGCCACGTACATGGTTCTCTTTCCGGAGGAGGTACCTTCGCCATGAGGGGTGATGCGCTTCGTGGGTTTTTGTCCACCTGGCAAAAGGTGTTGCAGTTTCCCCTCTTTTAAGGCCCGCTCAATCTCCAGCCGGAGACTGATGCAGTTGTTGGTGGTGTAGCCCGAGTCCTTGTGATACTCACAGTAGAGTGTGAGGTCCTGATTTTTCTTGGACTTCATCGGTTGGGCCGGTCGCAAGAATTGCGGATCCGCAAGAAGGACCTCGCTTGGCGACATGTTGATCTCGGTCCAGTTACGGTCCCGAGAATCTTTCTTTGGTGCCCGGTTGTCCCGTTGAGGGCTGCGTTTCCTCGGGTCAAACGGGTTGGCCCGCGGGACGTATGGTTTGGAAATATCGCTATTCCCTACGTCCCGGTTGCGTTTATTGTTACGCTTGGACCCGTGGTTGGAAGTTTCGGCCTGGGGTTCTGCCTTTGTCACATGCGGTTCGAGGGACCGCTGTGTCTGGGCATATGTCTTGACTGCGGTCATGACATCTTCCCATTTTTTAGGCAAGCCTTCTTTGCCGGAGATGGTCATAACCATCTGCCTATCTTTCACGGCCCTGATGAAATGGTTCCGTGCCATTTGATCTGCCACGTCGCCTATTTCCAGGCACTCCTTATTGTATCGGACAACGAATGCTTATAGGGATTCGTTGTCTCTGCGCCAGATATTCATGACATCCAACGAGTCACGCGTGTGACGTCGTTGTTGGCTGAAATGAGCGAGAAACTTGGCATGAAAGTCCTCGAATGAGTCCAGTGATGCCACTGGTAAAGAATCGAACCAAGCCCTGGCCAGACCCGTAAGGGTCTGGGGGAAAAAATTGCACCAAGTGGGTTCGTCCCACTGGCCGTTGCACCCTGCGCCTATGAAAATGTTCATGTGGTCATCCGGGTCCGATGAACCACTATATTTCCCAACGTTGAATGGGAATTTTGTTGTGGTGACATGGGCGTGGGCTATTCGCGGGGCGAATTTGGAGTTTTCGGCCGCAGCTTTCGGCCTATAGGGCTGGTTCTCAGGGCGTTTTGCAGCCCTGAGGTATGTACTGCGGGGGTGAGTGGGAGGAACATAGTTGCGTCCTCCCGGTCTGCTGCATGTGTCATGTGAATCCCCACAATATGTACGGTCGTCCGGGTCGGTACGACCATACCTTTCGGTGTATGGTTGTGGGCCCAACCGGCTCTGAATTCCAGAGCCATGTCGGGATGCAGACCGTCTCTGTCCTCAACATAAGGTCCTAGGCGGGTATGCACTGGTCCCCTGGTGTGGGACTCGTATGCGGAATCATCCTCGTTGATTGTGTGGACCGAACAGTAAGATGATCCGCGGTCCTCACGTCTGCTTCTCGAAGCTGGACGTGAACGCGCCCTGCCTTCGTATTGTAAAATACGATCGGCAGGGGTGTGCGGTGCTGGGGTTGGCCCAGCTTGTATGTGCGCTTCCGCACAAGCGCGGTTGTATGTTGCGGCCAGCAGGGTGGCCTGTTGGTCATACCAGATGTGGGGGTCCATGTTCGGGGGGATCACAGATGCGTACTGTGATAAGTCATGCCCGAACGTTAGGGATGGACCCCTTTGCGTTGATGTGCCGATATGGCCCGGATTCGGTTCCGGTGGGGTACTCCCCATATTTCCTCTGTTGGTGGGGAGTGGATTATCCCCTGTAGTATTGTTTTGGTGATCAGTCATGATTTTGAGAGAGGACAAAGGATGATCGAAAAAGTGCTAAGAGTAGCGGTGGGCGCCAATGATGAAACAATGGTTAACCGGGCAGGGTTAACTCACTGGTCTCGTCAAGAAGGGTTAATCCCTTCCTCTCGAGGATCGCTGGCTGGATCACCGGTGGGTTGATCTCCTGCACAAGGAAACAAACCGTGACTCGAAACAAGGAGGATGGGATGGGGGGTGCTCCTTGTTACCACTCTCCGGCGTGAGAATCAGTAGTCTGCTTGGGAAGCAAAGTAAGATTGTAGTAGTAGTGAGGGAGTTGTGAAGAGATACCTCAAACCTGGTTTGGGGTTGGTATTTATAGCCGAGGAGTGAAGGAGGAGGTGGATGGATAGACTGACGGCATGCTGCACCTTTGCAGGTGTGTCAGACATGTCGGCCGTTGAGACGACGCCACGTCAGTCTGTCGCTTCCGTAGATCTGACAGGTGACTACCATTGGTTCCACTTGCACTGTGGTGTCAGTCCCACTTGTTGATCGTATAGGATGCGGTGCTAGCCGCATCGCTGTCTGCGGTAACATCTGATGTTACCGCGTCTCTTGCTAGTGATCAAGAAATACGCGAGATGCGGTGCTGGCCGCATCGTCGCCTGTGGTGACTGTTGCTGTTATCCAGCTTCCTTGTATTGATAGAAGTGTTCACTGGACGCGGTGCGAGGCCGCATCGCTGTGAATGCTTCCGTTTTCATACACCAGATGTGATGCTATGTCGCATCACTCTACCGTTCTCATGTTCCATGTAAGTCCTCCTTCGTTACTAGGTAGATTGGATTCACCCCTTGTGTCGATGCGTTCTCGCATGGGCACACGTAGGTTGTTAACTGGTGGGGGTTTTGATAAGGGTAATGGTCACTCGCGGTCGATGCTGACGCGAGATCTGGGACCATACCCCTTCACCATCCAAACTCATTCCTTTGTTTCATTAACTTTTCTTTCTTTTCTTTTGTTTCTTCCTTTATCCTTCTCTAAATCCTAAAAACATTTTCATCAACTGTTGGTTTTCCTGGCATTAATTCCTTTTATAGGTGAGTTTTACCTAAAAACTAAAAAGCGTATCAAAAAGAAGATTCTAGAGGTGGTTTTGTATGCTACGTATGCCAAACCAAACCAAACGGTAACATTATTCAATTGAGTGTTTTGAACAACTACAGTCTGCTACTTTATCAGGTAACTTTATTTTGGAAACTTATGTATCCATCTTATTTTGTAACTTACACAGTTCGTCAAACTGCAAGGATTGATATGCAAATTGACCAAAAGAGGGGGTGGGTGTATAAAAATGTAACTGAGCAGTTGATGAACAAATTGGGTTCTGAATTCGCTGCAGTTGAGGGAATGGGAGATTTCGTTTAAAGCTTTATCGACTATTTTGACACTTACAACAACTTTGGTCGGAAGTGCACAATAGTACCTTTCAGATCCTGATCAAGTTGTATAATATATCAAACATAATTTAGTTATGAGGTTTGCATGGCATTATAACCGGTTGTCGTTATGAGTTACTAAGGCGGGATTTTCGACAACTCGCCGAACATGGGTTGGACGGGTTTGTAGACCTTTAAATGATGTGAACGATTTGGCTCTTTAGGATGTGTTATTCGTGAGCCCCGCATTTGCGGAGGGTCTAACCCTAGTATCAAATAAAACATATCAAATCAAAACAAAGTAAATAACAAAGGAAAATTTGTTATTAATTTCAGAATATAATTAACTTTAGAATCAATAAATGTAAACACTTAAAAGGATATTTAATTCCGACTTTAGATTTAGAAATTTTAGACTTTCGGAAATGAAAATGATTTTTACAAGATTTAGCATCTATTTATTTTTTCAAAATATTATAAAAAATAAAAAAAGTATATGAACCTTTTTAAAATATAAAAAAATGTATCAACCTATTTTTGAACTTTAAATGTAACATAAACTTTTGCATGATGGAATTTCAGGATAATTACATATTAATTTTTGTTTGTAGTATTTAAGAAAACAAAAATTAAATAAAAATATTACACAAATTAATTACAAATACAATTGATTTATAGTATATTTATAGTAAATGCATTAAAAATCTAAATGTTGACTACGTTTATAAAATATCTAAATTTATGAGAAGAAAAAACATAGTTTATTATAAATTTAAAATCAATTAAATCAATCAATCAAAAATTAAATAAAAAGGTTAGTAAAATGTGGGGATGCTCACAACATGATACGTGGCAAAAGTAATCTAGATAATTGACAAGTGACAAAAATCAAAATGGGCAGCTTAATAATCATCCAAGTGTACATTTTTATTTATTAGTATAGATATGTATGTATATGTGTGTGTATAAAAGAAGAAGAGAGAGAGAAAGAATGAGGCATGGCAAGAACGTCGTGGGGAGGACGTTGAGGACGGTGACTGGTTGAGGGGGTGGTGTTCTGAGGCGACGTCGGCCCTCGCCGGCCCTAGTACGCCCCCAATACCGAGTGGCCTAAGCAAGAACAAAACCTACAGATGTTCATAGTTCAAAGTTCGATTAATTAATTGTGACTTTCAGTTAATCAAGAAGAGAGTCAGAGATGCTTAGATTTCACCAAAAGCATGTTTCCCACTTTCCCCCTTACATTATTTTTAACTTAATTGGTCTTAGCCTCCTTAGGGGTTTAAATGAGCTAAGCCGCTCGTTAACTACTTAACATTGGCTTGCAAAAAGTGCTAGTCGAGCTTAACTTAAACGAGCTCGAGCCTAAAAAAATAAGCTTTTTAATAAAGGAACCCGAGCCAGACCCTGAATCGGCTCGCAAGCATAAACAATGCATAGTATTTATATTATTTATTGACCATTTTATCCTCTCTTTTCACTCCTTCTTCACTCTTACATATCTAGTCAGCTCGCCCCATTTTCCAAAAATCACTCTTTCATCTCACCTCTCTCTCATCCATCAACTCTTTATTAATGATGAGATGTGAGATGGATCTAACTTAATTAGACAAACTTGCCTAAGCCCAAACCGATACATTGAGCTCAGATCTAAAAGATATGTCATCTATGTAAATCTAATAACAATAAAATGATACATGCAATTAACAATAACTATAAAAAATATTGAAAACTAGGAGAGGGTGGAAAAGTTTTCTTAAAGAAAAATTGTTTTTAACATGAAAGAACTCTTCGGTTTACATATTGCAATAGATAATTTTAAGGGATGAGAATATAAAACTCAATTTAATGAGGTTTAAGTGGATATCAACAAATTCACTTGATGTTCTTTTTTTGATTCTATAACTGAGAGTTGCTCTACGAAACGTCTCTGTAATAAATATAGTTCGTTAGTGTATAACACCTCGTTATTAACAAGTCGTGATCACCTTACGGCTTATTTTATATTTTTTAATGATTTAAAATTGGTTTAAGGATAGTGAAGATGGATTCCATGAGGATCAAAATAATGAGATGACAAAATATTGTTGTTACGCAATTGCGGAGCTTAGTGTAAAGTTGGGGGCAACCCCCCCCCCCCTCCTCCCCCCCCTCTAATTGAATGTTTCGGTTAGAAGTGTAAAATATCCTATTTTTCGTCCAAAAATTTTAAGATTATATAGGATTGTCCTCCCAATTATTTTGCCTAAATATTTATACAATATATAAATTAGGCCCCATGACTTTCCGCCCCTCGGAACTTTTGGTCAAGCTCCGCCGCTATTGTTAAGTCAACGTGACTTTAGAATGGTGGGACACTGGGACTAATTCCCTTCATCCTTACAAGGTAATGACCACCTTCTCAAACGTCTCGGTGTTAAAATATAGAGTTAAATGTCATTTTAGTCCCTGTGATTTGGGTCATTTTACCAATTTAGTCTAAAGATTTCATTTTTCATACGTGGGTCCAAAAAGGTTTCATCGTTGCCAATTTAGTCCACTGGGTTAACTTCATCTAATTTTTTTGTTAACGAGAAGGGCAATTCGGCTATTTTACATGTAGTTCTGTTAACTAGAAGGGCAATTCGGCCATATAAAATGACCGAATTGCCCTTCTCGTTAACAGAAATAATAGATGAAGTTAACACAGTGGACTAAAATGGCAACGGTGAAACCTTTTTGGACACATAGACGAAAAATGAAACTTTTGGACTAAACTAGCAAAATTGTCCAAACCATAAAAACTAAAATGGCATTTAACTCTAAAATATATCTTTCGAGAATATTAACATTATTCCATTCATAAGATTACAAACGCTTAGTGTATATCTATAGATATATAGTTTCTATCACTAGCAAAAGGCTCGTAAACGAACTGAGCGAACATGAACGTCTTCGTTCATTTAACTTTAATAAAACACGAACACAGACATATAATCGAACAAATTTTGTGTTCGTGTTTGTTTATTAAGAAAATGAGCATGCTCGTGTTCGTTTATGTTTGCTCCTTTAAATCCTAAACGAATGGTTCACGAACATAAATGAACAAACAAACTTAAACGAACCGAATTTAACAAATATAAAACAATACAGATGAACATAAATAACCAAACATAAAAGAGCACAAAGTAGCCTTTTTATATTAATTACGATAAGTTCTATTGGAAAGCACATTATTATTACTGAAAAGCCCAATCATCAATTAGATTTATGTATATAAGTAGTTAGAAAACTTATTTTATGTTTATATTTCTATAAATACAATTCCACATGTATTTATTAAAATATAAACGAGCAAACATAACGAATATAACGAACGTTCATCAACATAAATGAACGAGAACATGTGTTTTCATGTTACTTTTCATCCAACAAATTTACAAACGGTTCATAAATATTTGATTATTTTTAAATGACATCACATCATTTTCTTGAAAATCCTTAAATCCAATCATGCAAATAAAATACATATTCAAATCAAACATTTTCCATAGCATTCCCATTCACAATTTTTACAAGCCAACAATAACACCCTTAACCACCCATCACCGGCGGCCATCATCACCGGCCTTCTTCTTAACATAAATATCAACAATCCTCTCCGCCAGCTCCTCCTCATCTCTACTTTCTCCGATCAACTTATCCACTTCCGCCTTCGGCAACCTCATCTTCACCCGAACCGGACCATCCCCATCCACCCCACCACCACCATTCTCCTCCCTAACCACCGCCACCGATACCCTAGACATCTTCACAAGCTCCTTCCTCTCTTTCTTCTCATTTGTCTCCGGCAGCTTTGGTAATTCCACAACAAAATAAATCTTCCCAGCTTCCAAACATTCATCCGGACCCAACGGGTTAGCTCGGATACCGAATCGCTTAAACGCCTTGGACTCCAACAGAACATGACCCGGGTAATCTTTGATGGCTTCAAACACCTTTATAGGTGTTTTCAGTTTAAAGACTTCACCATCAATCTTCATCACTTTGGCTTTCTTCTTATCTCCACTTGCAACTGTTAATGTGTTCCCCATATTAGTTGCATGGATGTTTAGGGGATTTGTTGATGGTTATTTTATGGTTAATGATGGGGTGATGCAAATTGATTAGTGAAGAACATTGGTTTCAGGATGGCATGATTGTGTTTGGATGAGAATTGGTTTTGGAGGAAAGTGGGGTAGGCCAATTACTCCTTGTCGACTTCTTTATTTGATTCACACCACAAGTGGAACCGGTTCGGTTTTTATTAAATCATAAACAACACCTTTGGAGTTGAAATAAAACGTCACTAAATCTAGGGGTGCATAGGGTGTGGATATTTGAATGGTTTGGGTTTAGTTTAAATAAGTTAAATTTTTATTTGAAAAACGAGTATTTTAATTCTGTTATTATGAAACTTGAACTCAAGACTTTAAAATCTAAGGGTCTGTTTGGTATGAAGTAATGAAATAAACAAGAGAATAGAATGAACAAAGGAAAATAGACAACGGAATGAAATGGTTTGTTCCATTGTGATGTTTGTTTACTCATATATAAATAGAATGAATTTTTAGGGACGAGTTATGAAATACAACTTAATAAAAATACAAAAATAATTGTCTTAATAATATAATATAATATAATATAAAAATATATTAATAGTAAAAAAATAATAATACTAATAAGATATCTTTCCATTCGTTGAAGGAATGAAAAAAAATACTCTTTTACCAAGAAATGAAAATTTTTATATTTGGAAGTAATCACATTTATATGTAATGATTCATTTCATAATCGCATGATAACCAGACATGTTTCTTTTGATTCTATTGGAATGATTCATGCATTCCACTTTCGTTTTTTTCATGCCAAACACTAACCAAGTGTTGCTAAAATCAACTAGTGAGATTAATCGCACTCTACGATGGGTAGGAAGTCAAATGGTTTCAACGTACTTGCTATAATAAAGGAAATAGAAAACCCAAAATATACAGTCCTAATATATGTCCAAAAGAGTATCGACGTGTATTCGGTTCGTTGGTTTATATTATTAACTTTTAGTTGGATGATAAAAGGAAAGAAGCGCTTCAAAAGTTATTAAAAACTATACCGTCGTATATTCACACGTGTTTGGTTTGTTGTTTTTTGTGGATGTTTTTTGTTAGGGGTTGTTTGGTGTTGCGTTTTCAAAATGAATTTTACGTTTTCAAAACTGCGTTTTGAAAAAGCATGTAAGTACATGCTTCTCCAAAATTGCGTTTTGGAGGCAGTTAATCACTTTTTCATCCAAACACTTTTTTAGATTATTTATGTTTTACAAACGCAATAATCAAATAATTACTTCAAAACGTAATCCCAAACACCCTCTTAGTTAATAAAAGGGATTGCGGCAAGTTAGTTTTAAAATTGAAACGTAGATAGACAAGGTATCGAGTTTGTCCAATTGAATGTTAAGTTAACCAAATGTAAATTTAAAAACAAAAGGAGCAAAAGTACTTTATATTAAACATAGAAAAAAATAACTACTATAGCTATATGTACAATAAAATTTAAAAAAACCTAAACAACAAGTTATTTATAACTAGTTAGCTAGAACATTAAATTGAACATAAAAGGGAAGTTGAACTGGATTCAAACATTGGAATTCAAATCGGTTTTTTGGTATACCTTTCGAATTTGAATTCAATTTAAAAGCTTTCAAAATCCGAACAACCCGATTAAAATAATCTAAAAACCGGACGGAAAGCCTTTTAATTATTATCTTGAGTAAATTACGATTTTGGCCCCTATGGTTATATCACTTTTACCATTTTAGCCCAAAAATAAATTTTTGAACATCTGAGCTCCCAACGTCTTTTTTTCTAACCCTTTTGGCCCCTAACACTAACCCCATCCATTTACTTTTAGGGCCAAAAGAGTTAGAAAAAAAGACGTTAGGGGCCAAAAGGGTTAGAAAAAAAGATGTTAGAGGCTCAGATGTTAAAAAAATTCTATTTTGGGCTAAAATGGTAAAAGCGATATAAGCACAGGGGCAAAAATCGTAATTTACTCTATTATTTTTTTCATATGTTGTTGTAAGTTGCCATTTGCAGTACCGCAAAAACAGACGACTTTAAACGTATACGCATGGGCATGATTCCAAAGAGTAGGTCACCAATCTAATCAAAAGTCATTCAAACTTGATAAGAATGTCAACTCAAGAAGACAATCATAGAAGGTAATTTGGGCTTTCTAATGTCACGTTGCGGGCCCAACTGGCGATATAAAGATTAACAATTACCATTTACCATGGTATTTGTTTTCAAATATTGGGCTTAGCCCATTAATCTACAGCTCTTAGAGGCCCATCCTGTTACCCAGATTCACAAAATACCAGAGCAAAAAACCGAAATAACTGAACCATAACTGAAATAACCGAAAAACCCAAACCAAAACAAAAACCAATGGTTTAGTTATCGGATTTTAAAAACCGAAAATTTCGGTTCGGCTTTCGGATAATCATTTTCAATAACCGAAAAAACTGAACCGAACCGATAAGTTACAATAGTAGGCCTAATCCATATATTTTTATGTTTAACCCATTCTAGTAGAAATTATTAATTTTATTCTTTAATGTTAAGTATTTATATTTATTGTCAACAACAAATAACAAAATTTAATATAAAAATTAAATAATCTTCAAATTATTATTAAAAAATGTCTTAATAAAAATTTTGAATAAACATAAAAATAGATTAGGATGTTAGATTTATATAAACAATATTGATTAAAAAGGTTAAATATAATAAATGTATAGAAGAGATTTCACATTTTAAACTTCATAATAACTAGTTTTATATATCGTGCGTTGCAGCGAAACCGAGCAAATGATAATGTAAAACAAACGTGATTTGAAAATAAAACATGTTGTTTAGAAAGTCAAACCATTAGAACGATTTAGTTTATCATCGTACCGTTTTATGACACCAAAAAAATACTTTATTTTGAATACAACTTCGTTTTTTAGCAAAACTTATAACGGAATGTCAGGGAAAGAAATCAAGCATAACTATGTACTTAAGTTTTAGAAAAAAAGTTATAAACGTAAAGAGTTAATTATACCGTTAGTCCCTGTGGTTTGTAGGAAGTAACAAGGTCAGATACTAATAGTTTAAAGTCACACTCTAAGGTATCAACTTTTAATTTTGTAACAACCTAGAGTACTAAGACTAACAGATGTTAATTTTCTGTTAGGTTTCTATGAAATGGCAAAAACACCCTTTGATAACTTCAAGGACCACTTTTGTAATTCTTTGAATTAATTGTTAAGGGTGTTTTTATCATTGCTTAAAACTAGTGTGGACCCCACCAGAACACCCTTTCTTCTTTCCCACCCCACTCCCTTTCTTCTTCTCCCCGCTCTTCCACCGCCGGCGCCACACCACCCCATCGACAACATCCCAATTAGTACCTTACCGTCAATCTCTTCATTTATTTCCTTATAAACCCGAGTGGGGTTTCATCCAAAGTTCACAATTTGCAAATACCGATTGAAAGTTAACCTCAATCCAGTCTTGATTTTCATTCATCGAGTCCCAGTTTTTGGGGTTTGTAGAAGATCTTGGTGGAGATGCAAATCCCTTACGGAGCTTGAACAGTATGCATTTATTTCCTATTTTGTGATTTTAAATGTTTATTTTGTCATTTGGTGATGATAATTATTTCCCACCATTAAAAAATGGGGACAATGTTGTATCTTTGAGTTTTAAATTCAAACAATTTGCTATACTATTTTAGTTGATTTAGATTTTAGTATGGTCTGATTGAAAACAAAATCCAAGTACAGAATTTGCTATTCACTTTTTGTTTGATTCTTGCGTCGGAAATATATATTTGATTAAGGATAATTATAGATTATCTTTGTGTGTGGTTAGCTTTAATATAGAATGGATAATTGATTTCAATATTCCTGGTTATGATTTCGAAAAATAATTCATGCTGAATTTGAGATCTTTATATTTCACACCCAATTCTTACACATCACATCAGCCGCCACCGGAGCTTCGTTTCCCTCCTCCCTAGTCATAGCCTTAGCCTTGTATCTTTTTTCACCTCGACATAAACAGCAACTCCTTACCCATTTTCAGCAGCTCAAAGAGGTCTTTGAGGCTTCAGAGAGACACTGACAAGAAAACCATTGATGACGACGACATTGTTACCGTTTTTTGAAAGGGAAAAAACTCCAAGAATTGTCTTGTCTGTATGTGATTGTTGCAGATAACTTGAGGTTGAGAATTGATAGGTTGAGACTTGAGAGCATGTAAGCATTGGGAGACTGGGTTTAAAGATATTGGGAATTTCTTCATTACTTAAAAATTTAAGAGTTACAAAATAGTCCCTCATTAATTATATAATTACATAATTAGTCTTTAAATATAAAATGACTAAAAAGCCCTTGAACTTGACTGAAAAACTAACATTTGTTAGTCTTAGTACTCTAGTTTGTTACAAAATTGAAAGTTAGTATCTCATAGTGTGTCTTTAAACTATTAGTACCTGACCATGTTATTTCTTACAAACCACAGGGACTAATGGTGTAATTAACTCAAACGAAAATTATTAAAGAAGTATCAAATTAATGGATAAATTAATATATGTTCAAAAAAGAAAAAGAAAACAATTATTAAAAAAAGTAAAGCAAATATATGTTTTTAAAAAAAAGAAAAATATGTTATTAAAAGTAAATATTATAATAAATAAAATAATAAAAAACTATATAATATAATGTCAACTCAAGAAGACAAATCATGGGAGGTAGTTCGGGCTTTACGTCTAATAGCAATTGAACAATCTAATTGTATTGTCAAGTTGCGGGCCCATTTAAATATTGGGCTTAGCCCATTAATCTACAATTCCTAGATTCATAAGAGTAAGATCACAATCCTTTTATTCAGGGTCAGAGAATTTAGGTATACTGTTCGAGCTTAAAAAATGTGTCGTTTAGGTCTTACCGAATTATATAACGTAAACTATTTTTTTGTTGCTCATTGTTGTTGTTGTTGTTCTTATTATTATTGTTATTGAAAGTAAAATGGGTATTGGTTTAATACTTAATAAGCTTAAGTTGTAAATTTTGAGATTGGCGATATTAAATGCGTCTAAAATATAAGTTTATGTTTTATATGGGTTTTTAATTTTTAATTTTGAGAACGCTAAAAACGCTAAATATTGCGAGAACCGTGAGAACGAATGAGAAAACCAATCAAAACCAATTTTTTAATGCAAACCTCAATGTAATTAAAATACAATATCAAAAAAAAAAAAATTACAACATCAAATAACTTATTTCTCCTTTCAAAATCACTCTTGTTAAAACTTTTACGCATGTGTAAATTTGTTAAATACAACAAATTTACACATGTGTAAAATGAGAAACTAACACATGTGCAAATTTTCAATATTTACGAATACATGTAAATTAAACGTGTAAATTTTATTTCTAACATTGTATTCGAATAATAATGATAAGTGTAATTTTTTTATTTTTATTTTTTTTTAATTGTTTTTGACCAAGTTCTCGTGGTTTTTTCATTTGTTCTCACGGTTCTCACAATATTTAGCATTCCCTATATATATATATATATATATATATATATATATATATAATACAATTCCCTGTATCCTACAATTCGTACGTGACAACTAAATGAGGACGCGTGGCGGCCCTTTTTTTCCTCCCAAGGGCATTTTAGACAATTACCTTAACCAGCAGATTGGGAGTTCGTTACCCCCACAATCCCGGTAATTATGAATCGAACCAGTTTCAAATTTACAGATTTTTTAAAACTATCAAAATTGCGGTGAAGGTGGGGCAATTAGGATTTCATTCAATTTTGATTTCAATGGTTTCACCAACTAGTGCTGGACGTTTTACAGGAGATGTTGAATTTGAAGACGTCGAAATGCAAGACTTGGATGATATGTTTGAACCAGTGATAAATCCAACTTCCATCAACTTTGAAACAGAGGATCCAATGATTATGAACTTAGTTAAAATTAAGAGTTTCAAATGTTCATAATTTTGTTTTAATTATTTGTTACTGTTAGTCTGTACGTCATATTTGTTCAACGAGCAATTGTTTAAGTGTATATGTTGGAGTTTCAATTATTAAATATAAAAAATGCCATGTTAAGAAAAAGATAGTCGCATGTTATAATTGTTTCAAACCGCATATTGATATGATTGCATGTTTTAATTACTTCAAACCACATGTTGATACGGTCGCACGTTAAAATTATTTCAAACTGCATGTTGATTATTTCAAATCGCATGTTATAATTATTTCAAACCGCATGTTCATATAATTTTTTTTATTTAACGCATGCTAATTCTAATCAAGAACAGTATGTTAAACAATACATAAACCGCATGTTATAAATCTCTATTAATAGATCCTACAAACAGCCGCATGTTTGTTTTGCTCCGCTGCTCGCTTACAGCTGATGATCAGTGAACAAGAACACTTAGTTTTTGAGAAATCATCAACCGTAATCAAAATAAATCAAGGGATTTTAAATCAACTTACCCCTCAATTCGGTATTCGTCCTTTATCGACCCTCTGTTGTTTGTAGAAACAAGATGCAAATGAATTTGTATGTGAGTCGAATGAACAGATTGAGAGATTTAGGGCTAAGATTTGGTATAATTTAGCAGGAATTATAGAATCGCAATTGACGATTCTGTCCTTTCTATGTAATTTTTTTTGTGTTTGTTATGATTGTACCACCACTTAATATGAAGAGGATTTAATTCGATCGTCTGGCTATGTTTATCGCGTAGGCATCGCATGATTAATCTAATTGTATGTTAACCAACCTCTATATATATATATATATATATATATATATTGTTGGATCATCATGTGACCCTAACGAGTCAATCTGAAGAGTGCAGAATCAATATCAAAGGCGGAATCAATGATATCGATGTGTACACAGCTTAATACTTCCTAATTATCTTCTCTTATTGATTTCCAAAGCTTTTACAATTCAAATAACAATCTGGCAGCACCTCGGCTCTGAAAACAACAACCTAATTCCGTACCAAATGACAACAGCAGGTTGGGTATATATAGGGTTGGTAATTCCGCACGGAATCATACAAGCGGAATTACATGTTCATGCGAAATTACATTCCAAACGAAATTAACTAATTTCGTGTGGAATTACCTTTGTTAATTTCGTGCGGAATTACCATTGTGTAATTCCGTGCGAAATTACCCTTTGACATACAAAACCTGTTTTCCGACCTGCTGAACACTGATTTATCCTATCTAGACACAAGACCCTATAAAGACGAAGTTAACAGACATTAGTGCACCAACGGACTCCCCCTTGGATGTTGACGAAGTCTTTAGCATCCAGTCTTCAGTCTTGATCTATCGTTCTTTGCTCTAAATTGTCTTGACATTGTAAAGCATCCTTCAAACTTTTATCTTCAAACTTTAACCTTCAATCTCCCCTTTGAATTTTGATCCAGAATGTAGACTCCCCCTTTCAATATGCTGGAGCTCGAATTCTGGTTCAATCTTGACATTTTCTTTGCCATGGGAATCTTGACTCTTGTTTCCTGTTTCTCAAACATATAACATTGTAATCTATTCAATCTTAAACTTCTATTAACTGTTCATCAGTTTTAGAAATCCACTTAAGTATTCAAGTCCAAGTTAATGACCCTATTTACTCAATTTATCTACCAAGTCCAACTTAATGACCTTGGTTGATACAAGACAGAAACAAAACTGATTTTAATTCAATTTTTTTCAAATTATTTTTCTGAAAATCACAAGTTTCGATTTAATGAACTTGTTTTGACTTTCCATTTTCTCAATTAACATATTAAGCTCCCAACTCATCATCCAGCTTAGAATCTTTCTGCATCTGCTCCAACCTTCTGAATCTGAAGATCAACTCTCCACTTTGGTTTGTCGGAAAATAAAGCAGAAATAAAAAAATCTTTTTGGATTTTTAATAAAGTTTCTAAACTAGAAAGCTAGGACAGAAATGAAATGCAGAAAAAGTAAACTATTTACAAACATATTTTTGGTGAACATGTTAGGGAATCATATCAGCTGACAGCAAGTTACTAGCACCGTTAAGCTTGATAACATACTAAGTCTTGCACAATTCACTTAGATTGTCGATATGCTGATCCTCTTAAATTTTCATACAAACTTCAATCTGTTCAGGATACGATTTAGGTGAATTAAAGACTTAAACTTATATGTGTGTCCCACATCTTGAATATACTCCCGTATCCAGATCCCAATATTCAGTCTTACATGTGAGTATACCTAGAAGATATCCGTAAAGGGTTAAATGCGAAACCGTGAGAGCTCAGGTCAGAACTTCCGTTCAGCAGAGAGATGACGGTCCGACTTTAGGTGTGTTCCCTTTAGAGAATCTTTTCTTCAACAGCACATGATTAGCATCTTGCAATGTTGTTGGAACTTTTGAGATCGTTGATACTTGTGCTGGATTAGTTTTAATTATAGTTTGTAGCTATTTTGATAGTATAAGGGCTTATTTTGTAATTCTCTAGAATTAGGCTTCCTGACCTAGTGTAGATTAGATTCCAGCAAATTTATAAATTTGCTGGCTAGTCAGGAATACTATATATAGCCCTTGTATTGTAACCAACTCAAGCTTTTGGCTCTTGAATGAATATTGGTGTTATTTACATTCTATCATTGTTCTTGTGCTCAAATCTGATATCCAAGGTTCTCTATTGATTTATTTCATTGTTTGGATTCGATACAACACTTGTTGTATTCATTAATCCATTAGCTTCACCTTCATCTTTGATCATTCTTGACTTTTCATAGCTCAAACACTTAACCAATAGGTGTTTTGGGTTAAAACAACCAACCACTGTGATCCGGATTGATTTTGGGATCTACAATTTGGTATCAGAGCCTTAGTGCTCTTGGTTGTTGTGTTCTTGTTAAGATTTTTCATAGTTTTGAAGGTTTTTCAAAAGTTTCAAGGTTTTCAAACTTTTGGACTTAAAATGGATTGATTTGGTGTGTTTAATCGATAGGTTGTTGTTAATACATGATTATGGAGTCATTTTGGACATTTTGATGCATCAAAACATGGTTTTTGAGCTGTTTTTGAGTGATTAGAGGGTTTTAGTTTGTGTTAAACCCTCTGTGCAGCGAATTTAATATGAATGCAGCGAACAATTTATGAATGCAGTGAAGTTAAAAATTTGAATATAGCGAACATAATTAACTTGTTTAGAAACTCATCGTAGGATCATTAATTTCGACGATCTTCATTCGAGCGAAATAACTGATTATCAGCGATATAGTGTCCAGTGACCCTTGAGCGAAATTATCGAAGGCGACTTCGAGAACTGTGATATTGAACCACAGCGTTCTTATTACGGTAATCGGCGAAATTAGTCCAACTAACGTTTGTGTTGTGTGTGTTAGCGGAATTAGCTTGTTCGCTCGTGCAGGACAACCTAGTGTACCAGCGAAGGTTGAAGACCAGCAAGATCTGTCAGCGATATTGCACGTGCCTCTCTTGTCATCGGCGAAATTAATTCTGTCACTAGTTTCCAGCGATCTGTCAGCGAAATTAGCTTCTGATCAGCTCTCTTTTGTCAGAATCAAGCAAAGATGTCGTTGAATCAACTAAGTCCAATTGCTCAAGCGGAACTTGAGACCGGAACCACTACTCGGCCACCAAAGTTGAAAGGGGCTGAAGACTTTAGCACTTGGAAGGACTCGCATTCAGTCGTTCTTCGAGTACACGGACTACAATCTGTGGCTCTCTGTCACCGCTGGACCCCACATTCCAACGGTTGTTCGAGGAGATGCGGTAGTTGCCAACAATGATGCAACTACCTTTACTGATGAAGACAAGGCTCTAATCCAACGTGATCGTCGTGCTCATGCTGCCTTAACCATGGCACTATCAACTGATGACTGCAACATGTTTGAAGAATACCGAACTACAAATGCACTCTGGAATGCATTGATTGAGTACTATGAGGGAAATGAAGAGTTGATCGAAAGCAAGAGAGATATGGTGCAGAAACAATATGACATGTTTTGTGGAGTTCGTGGAGAAAGTCTTTCCGATCACATCAGTCGCTTTCTGAATATGATGACCAAAATGAAGAAGGTGGGAAATCCTGTCACAAACCGTGCTGCAATAAAGAAGCTGCTAGATTCACTTCCCAAGGAATGGAGCCTACAATGCATGATGATCAAGAAGGATTTCCTCAACAATCCAAATCCTGTCACTCTGTCCGACTTGATTAACACCCTAAGAGCCTTTGAAATGGATGTCAACAAAAGAGAGATGAACACTGCCGGTTACCCACCAAAGTCAACTCAAACCTCTGCCGGATTGAAAAACGTGGCGTTTCTTGCTTCAGTTGGCATCACTCCACAAGCTTCTAATTTAATCTATGCAAACGCTTCCGCAAGCGCATCGAAAGCTCCACAACCCAGTGAAAAGACCATCACAGTTGGCGATACACAAGCGTTGAAGGTGTCTACTGAAAACGTGGCACTTTTCAACATGTTTCTAAGCAGCTATGAAGCTTTGATGTCTGGAGAACTGAAGAAGGAGCTGCTCACTGCCGAAGACATGTATCAGGTTGATCCAGATGACTTGGAAGAAATGGATCTAAAATGGCAGATGGCCATGATCACTTTGAGGTTAAAGAAATTTCAAGACAAAACAGGAAAGCGTTTGGGTCTTGGAAAAGCGGGTTTTGACAAATCTAAACTTAGGTGCTACAATTGCAAGAATCTGGGCCATTTCAAGCGTGATTGTCCTCTGTTGAAAGAAGGAAACAGTGAAACCACTCCTGCTGTAAAGCAAATCACAGTTGAAGAAAACAAGAGCAATGCATCTCCTAGAACGCCAAAAGCTTTAGTCGTCGAAGACTATGATTGGAGTGAAGAAATTGCTGAAACTAAGGAGCAAGTGAACAAAGCTCTTATGGCAAAAATCTCAAGCGAATCCTCACTGAAGCAGTTTGAGAAACAGACAGCTGGAATTCCAAAAGGAGACAACGTTGCTGACAAAGGTTTGAAAAGCATTCTCACTTCAGTGGAGCCTGAGAATGAAAAGGAGTGTGGAGAAGCAGAGGGGCATGTTTCGAAAGAGGCATCTGATCAAAAGAAGGGTAAGGAAAAGTTCCCAGCAGCCGCCATGAAAGCAGATTCATCAAAAGAGAGGGCTGACAAGGACTTGGTAAACAGTATTCCACTTAGTTTTAAAGAAAAATTATGCACACCTGCATGCGTTGATGTTGTGGCACATTACAAGTCTTTAAATCTAGAATTTGAGAGACAAAAAGACAAAGCTTTAAAATTTAACAACGAGCTTAAACAGAATGAGGCTGCATATAAGAGAAAGTTGAATTCAACTTTAGCTGAAATGCAAACTCTAAAAGAATTTGTGTTTAGAAAAGATTTTATCATTAACGATCTCATAGAAAGATTAGAAAAAGCTTTGAATGAAAAGATTAAATTACAAATTATAATAGACAAATGGAATGTCAGTCAAAAGGCCTTTACTGACATCAAAAACTGCCAACGACCAACGTTTGTGAAAGACGGGATTGGGTATAAGGACAGGCACGGAAATGAAAGAAAACTCTTCTTTCCACCACATAGTAAAAACTATGTGCCTATGCCGACTCCTCATCCTGAAAACGATCTCATCAATGAAAAGGCCTCTGTTGAACAAAATGAGTTTTGTGAAAATGAGACAGCCGCTAACTGTTCTAAAAGTAATGCAGATCCCATTGTGTATAAAGAAGATGTGTGCGATGAGGATGGAGACTGCGGCGGTTCAAAAATAGGAATAGGATATTCAGGCGACAGTTATTCCACCGTTAACTGGTTCGCCTGGAACTGTTCTAGGAGAAACAATATTAAGGATGAATGTAATAATTTAAGTATGATGGATGACTGTAATAGCCGTGTGCCTAAATTCAAATCTTCGGATGACTGTAAGGGCCATGTGCCTACATTTGAGACCCCTGATCGTGAACATTGTGTGTCTGAATGTCATGATTTGAATTATGTGTTTTGTGATGATAAAGTTGTTTGTGAATCTCCTGTATTTGTGCCAGAATTAAAAAGGAATAGTTTTGGAAAATTCCTCACAGAGGAGATTCCCGAATTTATTCCTTCTAGAACAGGTATGAGTGTCACTGAAGATCATGGCAATGAAGACTCAAGCATCACTACCTCAGAAGATGAGCAAAGATTAGAAAGTTCAAGTGAAGATCAAACAACAAGTAGTGAAAGTCTCGAATCCTCAAATGAAGAACAACCCACCAAGGATGAGAGTTTCAAATGTTCAAGTTTTGAAACCATTGAAGATCAAGACTCAGAAAATTCAAACGAAGATCAAAGCTACAATGAGTCAAGTTATGAAGCAAGTGAAGAGCAAAGCTCAAGCGAGGACAACACGTCTGAAAGTTCATTCGATTCAGACAGTGATGAAGAATACTCAGAAGATGAAAGCAGAGTGGACAAGAAAATGAAGAAAGCAGAAAGCTCAAGACTCTCATCACATACGTCATCTTCCAACACCAAAAGACCCAGACATAAAAGATGCTTTCGCTATGGTCACTTAGGACATACAGCGAAACATTGTAAAACCAAGAAGTTTTCTAAACCAGAACATGATTTTCTTACAAACGTCACATATCAATTAAATTATCTTAAGAAATCTGTTAAAAATCTGGTTGAGTCAACCGTGGGTCAAAACCACGATAGATTCAAAATGAAGCAAATCTGGGTTCCCAAATCAAGCTAACTTGTATATATTTTTGTATATCAGAATAAACTCCAGAAATGGCTTCGTATGCTCACGGAGTACATCTGGCATGTGGACAGCGGATGTTCAAGACACATGACTGGATTGAAGGAACTTCTGAAGAACTTTCGCTTCATCGATGGTGATTTCGTATCTTTCGCTGGAGACGAGAAAGGAGGAAAGATCGTTGGAGTAGGAGATGTGGTGTCTGAAGCCCTCACGTTGGAAAATGTCAACTATGTTCCGGAGTTGTGCTACAATCTCATGAGTGTCTCACAAGTCTTTGATAAAGGAATATCGGTGCTTTTCAATGACATGGAATGCCTGTTCCTCAAGCCCGGATATGTTGTTCCTGCTGAAATGATCATGCTCACTGCTCCAAGATAAAACAACACATACGTGCTCAATATGAAAAATCCCAAGACAAACGACAATCTGACCTGCTTGATCTCTAAGGCTTCAGAGTCGGAATCACTGCTTTGGCACAGGCGATTGGGGCATGTTAATTTCAAAAATATGAACAAACTCTCTAAGTTAAACTTAGTAAGAGGCCTTCCGATTAAAGAATTCCCATTTTCTGAAAAATGTATAGCATGCGCCCAGGGAAAGCAACACAAGAAGTCGCACAAGTCCAAAGCAGTGAATACGATCACTGCGCCTCTTCAATTGATGCATATGGATCTTTTTGGTCCAATTAGTGTTAAAAGTCTTGCTAAAAGTTCTTACTGTTTGGCGATCACAGATGATTTCTCTCAGTTTTCATGGGTCTATTTTCTTGAAGCAAAAAGCGAGACAGCTGAAGTTCTCAAATCTTTCATCTCGCTAATTGAAAACGTGACCAATCTAAAAGTGAAGTCGATCAGAAGTGACAATGGGTCCGAGTTCAAAAATCAAACCTTCATATCCTTCTGTGCAAAAAAAGGGAATTCATCTCCAATACAGTGCAGCCAGAACTCCCCAACAAAATGGAGTCGCTGAACGCAAGAATAGAACGTTGATCGAAGCTGCACGAACCATGCTGGTGGATTCAAAGCTTCCAATCATCTTCTGGGCAGAAGCAGTAAATACGGCATGCTACGTTCTAAACAGGGTACTCATTGTAAAACCACATGGAAAGACTACATATGAACTTCTCTTCAATAGAAAGGCGCTCATTGACTTCTTCAGACCATTTGGTTGTTCGTGCACCCTTCTAAACACTCAGGAAAATCTCATCAAATTTGAAGCAGTGGGTGATATCTGCTACTTCATGGGGTATTCATCCACACAGAAGGCCTACCGTGTTTACAACAAAAGAACGAAGATGGTGATTGAATCATACTATGTTGACTTTCAAGAAGGAAACTACACCAACACCGGAAGTACTCCTGATTGGTTCTATGATGTGGGTGTGATTTTTAACACCTTTGAAATTCCGGAAGTGGTTCCAGAAACAGAACCTGTTGAAGACACTCAAGTTGAACCACTATTTGACTCATCAGACATTGGTTTAACTCCGTTTACCACCCTCTATCTCCTTCAACCGCTGATCCTATTCTGGCTGTGAATGAAGCAACCGGTGACACTTCGCCTGAGAACACCCAAGAAAACGGTGCTTCTTCTTCACAGGAGAATGTGGATGAACCAACTCAAGAAGATGATCCACCAGTGATTTACGTGGATGAACACTTCACCAACCTTCCGCAGCAAATTGAGTCTCTGACAAATGCAGGATACAAGACAAATCAAAATCATCCTCTTGAAAACGTCATAGGCGCAGTCGAAGAAGGAGTGCGTACACGAGGGCAGTCATCAAGCATCAACAAAGGTCTCTTTGCAGCTTTTCTTTCGCAATCCGTTCCACGAGACATCGAAGATGCTATTCGAGACTCTAGTTGGGTCCAGGCCATACAGGAAGAGCTATCTCAATTCAGGAAGCTTAAAGTTTGGGAATTAGTAGATCTACCTGAAGGAAAGTTTCCAATTGGTACTAAATGGGTCTTCCGTAACAAGATGGATGATCGTGGAGTGGTAATCAAGAACAAGGCCAGATTGGTAGTACAAGGTTTTCTTCAGGAAGAAGGGATTGACTACGAGGAAGTATTTGCTCCGGTTGCACGACTGGAAGCAATCAGAATATTCCTGGCATATGCTTCATATAGAAATTTCAAAGTTTTCCAAATGGATGTAAAGAGTGCTTTTCTTTATGGGAAAGTAAAGGAAGAAGTCTACGTATGTCAGCCTCCAGGGTTCGAAGATCCTCATTTTCCAGGTCGCTATTTCAAGTTGGACAAAGCGCTCTATGGTCTTCACCAAGCTCCACGTGCTTGGTACGAGACTTTGTCAACTTACCTGTTAGAATGTGGGTACACCAGAGGAAAGATCGACATGACTCTCTTCACCAAGAAGATCGGGGAGGATGTAATGCTGGTTCAAATCTACGTCGACGATATCATCTTCGGGTCAACTAATGAGGCATTGTGCAGAGAATTCGAGACCGTCATGAGGGCAAAATTCGAAATGAGCATGATGGGAGAGCTGAATTTCTTCTTGGGGCTAGAAGTGAAGCAAAAGGAGGATGGGATTCTAATTCATCAGGCCAAGTACATTCGGGATATTCTCACGAAGTACAACATGAACGACTGCAAAGTTGCAAGCACCCCATTCGCCTCTCAGACAGAGCTTACTCTAGATCCTCAAGGAAAACCAGTAAACAAATCCTTTTATCGCTCGATGATCGGTTCTCTGATGTATTTGACGGCTAGCAGGCCGGACATTATGTGGGCAGTCTGTCTTTGTGCTCGATTTCAGACAAATCCCAAGGAATCTCACGAAACTGCTGTGAAGCGCATCTTCCGCTATCTTAAAGGAACTCCGAAACTAGGTCTTTGGTATCCTAAAGATAGTAATTTTGATCTTATTGCCTATTCTGACAGTGATCATGCACGTTGTAAAGTAGATCGCAGGCCTGTATCAGGAGGATGTCAATTCTTGGGAAATCGTTTGATCTCATGGCAAAGCAAGAAGCAGACAACGGTGTCCACTTCAACAGCGCAGGCAGAATACACTGCGGCCTACAGCTGCTGCTCACTAGTTCTCTGGATACAAAATCAGTTGTTGGATTATGGAATCAACATCATGAAGACTCCTATATTCATCGACAATGAAGCATGTCTGGGAATTGTGAAGAATCCCATACACCATTCAAGAACAAAGCACATTGAAATTCGAATTCACGCAATTTGAGATGCCTACGAGAAGGGGTATATTCAAGTGGTGCCAGTGGATACAACACAGCAGCGGGCCGACATTTTCACGAAAGCCTTTGATAAAACCCGATTCAACCAGCTGGTAACCTGGTTGGAAATGGTTAATTTCCTTGAATGGAAATGAATCTTGTGATCCAATTTGTCCATAAATACATTTAAAAAAAACATGTGTTAAGAGTAAAACAAGTATCGAAAAACGTCGCCCACCAAAAAGATTTTCTGTTTAAAATTTTATTTTCGGGCAAATGGACTCACGAAAATAAAGATTTTAGGGGGAATATATTCAGAAAATCCAAAAACAGATGTACATATGCTTTTGTCTGACCCCTGCTAGAGGAAGTGATAGAAAATTGCTAACACTTTGTCATTTCTTGCAAAAACAGAAAACAAAAAGAAATCGGGGTACCAAGCAATGACGTGTCGGTAGATTCAGCAACACCGACGAGTAAACTACTGTTAGGGAGCAAAACATAACGTCTACACAAGAATTCTGGCTTTTCTCAAGCATTACGCATCTCAGTGGGTAACACGTTGCGGCATATGGCTTAATGGTCTTGAATCTTGCGTTGACAGATTGCCAAAGTCTGAGATTTCGGGTCTTTATATTGGTATTTCATTCGGAGGATATCATAGTTGCTCTTCTGCTGCATCCAGATACATGCTGACCTAGACGCTATGATATCCTTTTTAATAATAAGTGCCTTAAAAAAAAGGCCAAACCCCTCCTAATAAGCGCCATTTTTGGCCAAAACCCTTCTCATAATAAGCGCCATTTTTTGGCCAAAAACCTTAGATAGATTAGTTTGGTAACTCTGCTGTACGGTAGTACTGACTTGTTCACCGAACTATCTGTCTTAGCCCTCGATAGTTCTTGGGATCTCTGTTGTACGAAAGTACAGACCTGATCTCCGTTCTATCGTTGAAGAGAATGAAACCAATATACTCACCTGTCATGAGGAATCTTTGTGCATACCTTGATCGCGGGGGTATGTCTTGATGTGGGACTCACGGGGGCGTAATGATTCTATTTTCAATAGCTTGTGTGGGGGCCATTGAAGACTTGTCAATATTACCAAAAACATGATAAAAGCGCTCTCCGAAGGCATGTTGAAAGAAGGATGCATGGATTTAAGCGGACAAACATACTGACAGTTTTTCTTGTGCCCTGATCTGTAAATAATAATAATAATAATAAATAAAGAAATTGGCAAGTGTTGGCGATATGATCTTCTGCAGGTAAGTTTAAGCGTCAAATATTTTAAGATTCGAAGTTCAGAGTCAAAATGGCCCTTATTTTAGCAAGTTTGTGAATATTGCGTAATAAACAATTTTTTAAACAAAAACTCGGCACGTTTTACGAGAAAGTTTGAAATCTACGAGCGAAATTAAAAAGTTTTGAAAATATTCAAATGTCAGCGAAATTAAGATACCAGCGAAATAGTTATTTCGCTGGTTATCTAAATCTCTTGTATAAATATCTGTAAACCGTCATTTTTCAAAATTTTTAAACCGTTTCATCACATTTCTCTCTAGAATCAGGCTCTCTTCACAAATTAGTAGGTTGTCAAATTCTGTTTCGAAGTCATTCATAATCTTACACTGTTTTCGGTCAAGTCGACAAGTAATCTACACTATCTCTTCACATCTAAACTGTTCTGATCATTGTTTATGTTTCAAGTGCTCTTGGTTATCCTTTAAACTCGAACTGGTCTTCTTAAATCTGTAAATAGTAAGATGTTCTAGGGTAGTTAGGCTTGAGAAAATCAGTGTTTATAAACTGATTAAAAGTGTCGCTGTTTGAAGCTAATCAGAGGGTGAAATCTGTTAGGGTTTAGGAAGGGTTTTTCAAGAAATTTATGGTGCTAGTGAAATTATCGATGAATGTAACGAAGGCAGCGAAAACAACTTGGAAGATCAAAAGTCTCGAACGCGAGTTCGAGCAACCAGCAAAGTAGTCTATTTTGCTCGTATAGCGATCTAGCCGGTTGTCTTCGCTGGTGAATCGTTTCCGGAAACAAAACCTTGTCATCGCTAAATTCGCTAGCGAAATTAAACCGGTAAACATGCACTTGATCCGATTTCGTTGCCAACAAAGTATACCGAGCCACTAGCGAATTCAGCGAAGACAAGAGTATAGCTAGTCAACGACATCAGCGATAATGACTGTCTGGCCCATCAGCGAAGTCAGCGACGATGACCAGTCATCGTTGTTGATGTAAGCTCCGAATCTGGATCACTAGCACCAGCGAAGGCAATCTATGACCCGGCAACGAAATTATGCAGAAATTAATTTTTTTAACAAATTTCTTTAATTCTTTTAACCAAACCTTTAATATATTTTTCACAGTAATCTTGTAAATACTGTTGTGTTTATAGTTTCTCGTGTAAATATCTATTTTCTCATGCTCTTTCTAACTTGCCTCGTTTTTCGTGTCAAAAGCAGTATGGTGAAGAACATCAAATGGGATAAAACGTTAAAACATAATCAGAGCATCAATCTGGAGCACGTACCACAGGAATTCGAGGATGCAGCTAGATGGGTCAGATCTAGCAGAATCGGGTACGCGGTCGAGACTGCCGTTAAAGTATACAGAACCCATGTTCGAGAATTCTGGGAAAATGCAAAGCCTGAAACCATCAATAACGCCAGAGGGATGTCGTCAACCGTGCGCAACAAACAAATAGAAGTAACTGAAGAGAGGATTCGCAAAGTCTTAAAACTGCAAGACAACGCAAAAGATCCAATTTTCCTGAAAAAGGATGATATCCTGGATGGATTTCGGGGAATGGGGTATGTTGGAGACTTTCGGCACAAGAATGAGATTAAAAGAGGTGGACTCACAAGGGACTGGAGGTTCATAGTTCACGTATTTGCTATGAGTTTAGTTCATCGCAAAGGTGGGTTTGACGGATTAAATTTGGAATGGTCAGCAGCTATGATAAATTTATGTGTGAATCAAAAGTTCAACATCTCTGGTTTAATCTTCAACAATATGCTGGAAAATGTCAGTGGACCGACTTGGGCGATGTATCCAAGGTTCATTCAAATGCTAATCAATGACCAATACAAGGATGCTCCAGACGATGGAGATCTTTACAAATTTCACGTTCCTACAAGTCGTCAGTACATAGAAATCAAGACTAATGAATGGGTGTTGTTACACGACTGGATGTATCGAGCTGAAAGATTGCCTTTAGTAAAGGAAGCATATAGAATATACAAGGAGGCTATTCGAGAAAAACAGCAAAGAGCTGCTCAAGAGCAAGCTGAGGCAGCTGCAAAGGAAGAATGCTCGAAGGGAAAAAGGAAAGAAAAGCAGGCTGCCGAAGATGAGCCACCTAAAAAGAAAAAGTCATCTGAAAGTACTGAAAGATTCATGGGTGCAAGTATCAGGGCGGCCGAGTCTGAAGAACATCACCAACATATCAGAGATATGAGAGAAATTCACGCCCTGCAAGAAAAGGAATAGAAGGAAAAGAAACTCAAGCGAAAAGAAATATCAGCCTCCGAAAGACCAGAGACTGTTACTGAAGAAGTTCAATCACTGAACGATTTTGTAGATGCGTTGATTGTTGATCCTGATGAAGCCTCAGCAAGCAAGGGTTCGTCCAAGGTATCTCCTGTGAAGCCGACCAGGTTCTCAAAGCCACCGGTCCCTCCACAAAGGGTTCGTCCCTTTCAAGAACTCTACGATAAAATGATCAAAGATACCGGTCCCTCTGTTGCCAAGGAAATCTGTCTGCTGAAGAACCAAGTAAACGACACAATCTTTCTAAGAGAAAAGATTAAGGATCAACGAAAGAAAAATAAAGAGATGAACGCCTACATGGTTAAGCAATCCAAGTTTATCAGATTTCAGCAGATGAGGTTAGAGAAAATGTACAGAATGATGAAAAATGTGTGCGAACAGTTGAAAGTAAAGCCCATGTTCTCCTTTGATGAAATCTTCGACTTTGAAGCGTTCATAGAAGAAGAAACTACTAGAAAAGAAAAGGAGGCTGAGGCTAAGAAAAGGCGTCTAGAATCGGTCGAGAAGGTAACTGAGGGGAATGAAAGTGATGAAGAGGAAGTGGACCGAGATGATATGCCAGCTAGATTCATCGAATGGGGTCTGGAAGAGGAAGTTCTCTATGAGCAAGAAAATGGAAAAACTATCTCTCCTCAGCATCCAGAATGGTTCAAGAAAGAGAGAGAAAGACTCCCAGATTTTTATCAAGTGATAACTGTAGAAAAGAGTGAAGCTACTGACAGGATCATCAGTTGGATGTACGACAACCTTAGAGGAATGTTTGTGGTTAAAAGACGTGGTGGCGTAATCCAGTACTTTCAGACCGGATTTGATCTTTTTACACTTCCCAGGTGGGATTTACGTGAGCTTGGTCGTCTAGACATCCTAAATCCAGAAGAAAGAGGGATCAGCAGAGACTTTGAGCGGATAATCGCTAAAGAAAGCAACAAGGGTTTCCCTAATCATGCTCCACAGCGTCCAAGACGTAGAGTGTCGAAAACAACCATTGATCCAGTAACAGGGAAGGGAAAGGTGACGTGGGTGATCAACCCTGCCAAAGTGGTCACGAGAATCAAACTCCCTGAAGAAATTCCTGTTGCCCTCAACGACTTCAAGAAATGGTTCTGTGATAGCAAAACAGGTGAAGCTGTGATCAGATCCAACGAAAATGTGGATATTCGTATCTTGGATCCTATGGATGTTTTTATGTTTGGGCTCTCAGATCTAACAGTTTTGAATGCTAGCCGCATAAACGTGGGAGCTGGTAATGCAAATCTGGAGGAGGCTGCGCTATTTCAGAGAGCGGTAGAGAGAGCCTGGAAGTTAAAGAGGGAAATGCTGGATCTGGTAGACAAGATTGAGAAAAGAAAAGAACCCGAAGAAAAGAAAAAGGAAGCGAGAAAGAAAAAGAAACATGAACGTAAGAAAGAAAGAACCTCTGCGTCAACAACTGAACCCACCACAACATTACCACCTCCGGCCTCATCCACATATGAGGCCACTATGGAGGATCAACCAATTAGTGAAGCTGCAACTACTCAAGAAACTCAGACTGCGTCAATCGAGACCGAGGCACCACCCGAAACGACAACGAACGAAGAAAATCCCACAGAGCCTGAAAAGCCAGCTACAGAGAATCCAGCGGAAACAACTGAAGAATGAAAAGACAAGTATGCAACGATCTAGGGGGTATTGTTGGAATTTTGAGATCGTTGATACTTGTGCTGGATTAGTTTTAATTATAGTTTGTAGCTATTTTGATAGTATAAGGGCTTATTTTGTAATTCTCTAGAATTAGGCTTCCTGACCTAGTGTAGATAAGATTCCAGCAAATTTATAAATTTGCTGGCTAGTCAGGAATACTATATATAGCCCTTGTATTGTAACCAACTCAAGCTTTTGGCTCTTGAATGAATATTGGTGTTGTTTACATTCTATCATTGTTCTTGTGCTCAAATCTGATATCCAAGGTTCTCTGTTGATTTATTTCATTGTTTGGATTCAATACAACACTTGTTGTATTCATTAATCCATTAGCTTCACCTTCATCTTTGATCATTCTTGACTTTTCATAGCTCAAACACTTAATCAATATGTGTTTTGGGTTAAAACAACCAACCACTGTGATCCGGATTGATTTTGGGATCTACAAATGTTTCATCATTTTTTATGCTGAGGTAGAGCTTTATTTCAAGCAAGCGTAAAGTATTATACGGGGACTAGGCCATTGCTTCCGCAAAATCAGAAGTCCCGGGATAATACCCCAGATATCACTGAGTATAAAGACCTAGTAACTCAGAAAGAGGGACCTTTCAAACAAGATTTCAGGGGTTACCTATATATCTAATATTTGTTCCCCACAAAATAAGCAAGTTTAAATTTTAGGTTTATATCCCTAACAAGATTTACTGAATGTATAAAAACCTATCGACATATCATCAGCGAGACTGTTTAAAAACATTATACTTTACACATCTTTAGCGTACCGTAAATGTCAAGCCAATGTACTATCATTTTCCCTTTATACACAAGCACTTTTTCAGTTTTCTAATGTTTTTGGATTTTGAAATTTTCTCATGTTTTTTGGATTTTTGAGAATTTTTTTACTGTTTTTGTATTTTCTGAAAATATAACTCTACTCTACTTTCTACTCTACTCTACTCCCCCTAAATACCAAAACAAGTAAAAAATCGACAAACCATTGCAGATTGTTTCTCAACATCATCATCTACAATGTTATCCTCATCAACGCCAATAATCCCATCCGACACCGATAAAAGCTTCATACCATTTAGTTTTAAAAGATATTTAAAACGAGTTTTGTCAAATGCTTTGGTATGTAAATCAGCTTTCTGTTCGTCAGTGTGGATTTTCTCAATTTGTATCAACTTCTTCTCGAAGCAATCTCGGATGAAGTGATGACGAATTTCGATATGTTTTGTTTTAGCGTGATGAACAGGATTTTTTGTAATGTTTATTGCACCCTCATTATCAACAAAGATAGGGGTGTTAAGAAATTGCAAACCGTAGTCGCGCATCTGTTGCTGAATCCACAAGATCTGAGAGCAGCAACTGCTAGTAGATACATACTCGACTTCACATGTGGATAGAGCCACAGAGGTCTGCTTCTTACATTGCCAGGTGACCAGACGTGGTCCAAAGAACTGACATCCCGCAGTTGTCGATTTTGCGTTAACTTTGCAGCTTCCGAAGTCGGAGTCAGAATACCCTTTGAGTGTGAAATCGCCTGTTTTTGGATACCACAACCCCAATAATGGAGCTCCTTTCAGGTAGCGTAATATCCGTTTCACAATCACCATGTGCGAAGCTCTGGGTCTTGACTGAAACCGTGCTGCGAGGCAAGTCGGATACATGATATCGGGTGTGGAAGCAGTTAAGTACATCAGCGATCCGATCATGGAATGATACATCGTTTCATCTACCCTGTCTCTGGTGAGATCTGGGTTTATCCCATGATTCGTTGCTAAAGGGGTTGAAGCTGGAGTAGATCCTGACATCCCAAATTTCTCTAAAATATCATGAACATACATCGTTTGGTGTATGAAAATTCCCTCAGGTAGTTGATCAACTTGAAGTCCCAAGAAGAATTTCATCTCCCCCATCGATGACATTTCAAACTTTTGCTTCATAACTTTTTCAAAGTCTTTGCACAAACTTTCATTCGTTGACCCAAATATGATGTCGTCCACGTATATCTGAACTATCAGAAGATGTCCGTCGACTTCTTTGGTGAAGAGAGTGGCATCCACTTTTCCACGGATGAAGCTGTAGGCTAGCAAGCGTGGAGACAAAGTCTCGTATCAAACTCTCGGGGCCTGGTGTAAACTATACAGCGCTTTGTCCAGTAGGTAGACCTTGTCTTTGTGGATTGGGTCGGTGAAGCCCGGTGGCTGTCCGACATATACCTCCTCTTTTACCTTCCCGTAGAGAAACGCCGATTTCACATCTAACTGAAAAACTTTAAATCCCTTCCACGATGCAAATGCCAGAAAGATTCTAATCGCTTCTAGTCGAGCCACGGGAGCATATACTTCAGTGAAATCTATACCCTCCTATTGACTAAATCCCTGGACTAAGAGTCGAGCTTTGTTTCAAATAATAACCCCTCGATCATCTCTCTTGCATTTAAACACCCATTTTGTGTTAATCTTCCTGTGACCATCAGGCAAATCTACTAACTTCCACACTCCTAACTTCTCGAACTGGCTCAGTTCCTCCTGCATCGCGTTGACCCAAGAATCTTCAGTAAGCGCCTCCTTATAAGTCCTCGGATCAATCTGCGAGATAAAACAACTAAGTGAAAACTCAGTTTGTAACGGAGCAACTGTAGAATAAAAACAAGTAAGCCCTTGATCAATTTGTCATCTAGTGCGGACGCCTGATTGTAATTCTCTAATAATCAGCTCCTCTGGATGGTATGAAAGAGTTCTTGGCATCACCTCGCCTGGAACATCTACCTCGCCCTCCAGATTTGTGATATTCTGATCTGTACCTTGTTCATTGACTGAAATAGATTGACTTGAAATCTGGATTTGCTCCCCCTCAGAATCTGAATCACCACGATCAAATACTGGTCTGTTCTCAGATTCTTGATTATCATTCATTGTCGTCTGATTATCATGAGCAACTTCATTCTGTTGAATATCATCATGTTCTCCAGCATTGCTTGGACCTGCTTCATCGTCATTTGAAGTATGCCTTTGACGCCTTGAAGACTCAGCTGGGAACCTTTCCTGCGATGACTCATACTCTCTCAGAATATCCAACTTATTAAAGAAATCTTCTTCTTCTTCTTTCATGTCAAACGAATTCCACAAAGTGTCATAATGAAAATGCCATGAATCTCCTGGATTCTGTGGTGGCATTGTGTAACCTTGACACTCAACATTCGATGCTTCGATGATCCGCTTTAAGCTTGGAACAAAGACTCGCCTTAGTGGACTTCAGTAACCCACAAATATCCCTTCGATGCTCTTTGGACCAAATTTACCAAAAGGCTCTAAAACTGTGCAGGGAGACCTAAACGGTTCTAAATACTTCAGGTTTGGCCTGCGGTTGTTGATCAGCTCGAAACACGTTTGAATTTTTTTACAGTAAGAACCCGGTTGAGCATATAGCATGCGGCTGATACTGCTTCTGCCCAAAAGTTAACAGGTAGCTTGGAATCAGCAAGCATCGTCCTGGCCGTTTCAATTAGCGTCCTGATCTTTCTTTCAGTTACTCCATTCTGCTGTGGAGTGTAAGGAGCACTAACTTCATGCAATATACCTCTTTCATCGCAATACTCTTCCATCTTAATATTCTTGAATTCAGTACCATTGTCACTAATCTTCTAATGCGTGCTTGGTACAAGTTTTCCATCTTCTTGAAAAGCGTCATCAAACGATCAAACGCCTCATCTTTTGACTTCAGAAATAATACCCAAGAAAATCTTGAATAATCGTCTGTGACTATAAGACAATAGAGATCCCCAGTAATGCTTTTGACGTTCACTGGACCAAACAAATTCATATGGAGTCTCTCTAAAGGTCTCGAGATTGAGTTTTCTTTCTTCCCAGGGTGAGATTTCTTCTTTTGCTTTCCTTTGATGCAGCTAATGCACTCCCCCTCAAGATGAAAACCTTTCACATGAACACCAGTAACCAAATCATTGTGCACCAGGTGATTCATTTTTCGCAAATGTATATGACCCATCTTTCGGTGCCACAGTTGTGATTCTTTCTCTGTTGCTCTAGTCATAAAACAATGAGCCTGACCCGTGGTTGTAGTTACTACGCTCATGTCCAACACGTACAGATCATTGACTCTTGGTGCTCTCATGATAATCCATTCTTCGGGAACAACAAAACCTGCTTTCAATATCAAACACTCTTTGTCGGTGAAGTGTGTTGTATACATCTTATCACAAATCTGAGAAATACTCAGAAGATTATTCTCAAGCTCGGCGATGTAATTCACTCATTCAAATGTAACAATGCCATTCGATAAAGTTCCTTCACCAACTATTTGACCTCCTTGATTTCCTGCAAAACCTACATAACCTCCTTTAAACCCTCTAACATCGTACAGCAGGGTTTTCTTCCCCGCCATGTGCCGAGAAGCTCCACTATCCATAATCCATCGCGAAATGGATCTTGGAAGCTCCTGCACATATCACAAACACTTAGTTAGATTTTGATGCCACCCAAGCCTCTTTTGACTCAGGTAGCTGGAAATCAATGACAGTTCTTTGGGTGATCAACGGTGGAAAATTTTTATCATTCATCTTCAAGTTCTCTTCAGACCCAATCTCAACCTTTTTGTATAAAAAGAAATCATTTTTAGAAGGTTGACCAGATGATTTGTCTTTCTCAGAAACAAACTTCTTCTCTTGTGAAGTAGAAGCTTGTTTTTCTTTCTCAAGATTCACATAATAATCCAAAGGAACATTCCTCTTTACCGGTGTGGTAGAAGATGATTGTTTTTCCATCTCAGAAACCTTTGGTTTTGGAGAAATTGTTTTCTTTTCAACAACTTTTGGCTTCCATGTTTGTTGAGATGACGCAACCCGTTTGTAAAACTTGTCATTTTTAGTTATCACATTTTTAACAGGTTCAGTTTTTATTTTAATGTTTTCATTTTTCAAACCCTTTTGCTCAACAACCATTGGAGCTTTTCCTTTCACATCAACTTTCCTTTTCTGAATCTCAACAACTTTAGTCTTAGGCTTCAAGTTGGTACACTTTTGTGCAATATGTCCAACTTGATTACATTTGAAGCATGTTCGGGTGTCAACTACCCGACTTGTACCTTCAGACTGAGGCTGTGAGGCCTTCTTCTCAAAGAACTCTTTGTTTGATTTTGAAAAAAATTTAGATTCTTCATCAGAAAGTGAACTCGAACTTGAACTTTTCACAAACACCTTTTTTCTCAGCAAACCTTCTGTTATGAACATTCTTTTTCTGATAATTCTTACCACCCTGATATCCACCCGACCATTTGTTTTGATTGTTGTTATAAAAACGCGATGGAACAACAGGTTTCTTGTAGTAAGCTTTATCTTTTTCAAAATTCATTTGCCTCTTTGTTTGATTTAAACTTTCTACTTCAGACAGATCAATTTCAACCAGAACACATTTGTCAATTTAGCAACATTAACATTCTCCAGTGGAAACTCAGAATCCGAATACAACTTATCCCATCCCGACAGACAAGAGTAGGTTCTTCAATTAAGTTGTTTTTGGATTTTGGTTTCGGAATGTAATTGTTCAAGAAACATTCTTCATCTTCAGCTGAATCACTTTCATACTTCAAAACATTCTCAGCCATGCTTTTAACAATTTTTGATTGAACACTATCCTTATCGGATGATGTATTGAATGTAACATCAATTGATTCTGGAAGTTTAACCTCATAACTTTCTTCATCATCATTAACCAAACCGGACTTTTTCTTTGAAAAATTATTTAACACTGGCGGGGGAACCTGATGATACCCAACCCCAGTTTCGTCCGAATAAACATCTTAGTCTGCTTTGTTTTTCCCGATGGGTTTGGGAACAATGTGTTGTAAAACAAAGCTTGCGGAGTTGTAACTGGTTAATTTTAGATTGATGCGCTCATTTTCAATTTTAGCTTCTTGAACTTGAAGCTTCAGATTAGCAATCTCATCCAACTGTTGGTTGATTTGCTCTTCTTTAACTCTAAGAACACCGTTCAGCTGAAGATTTTCTTTGTCTGTTTTACCATTTCTTTCATCAGGATCTTTTACCGTTCGTTTTAGTTTTTCAAAATTTTCTGAAATTTTACGATTTTCAAGAATCAATTTTTCATTTTCTTTCCTAGTTCTTTCTACATCATTTTTATCATTTTTGATTTTCTCAGTTAATTCTTTTAATTTGTCGTTCGAAGCTTTTAACAATTTATCATGGTTTAAGATCTGATCTTCAACACTTCTGACTCTACCAGTCAGTTCTTCAACCTTCTTACCGCTGAGGTAAGCAATTGTACTACAAACTTTGCACTCTTTCATGTAATTTTTGCAGTCGTTCTCAGATTTAATTTTCTTACCTGACTCATGTGTATCGTTTGAAATGACCTTGTTTTTGAACTCAGTTCCAGAACCAGAAACTACCTCTAGTTCTTTTGCAGCAAGAACTTTGTCAGCCATCTTCTTCAAATTTTCTACTGTAAATTCTTGTGACGTATCAATAATCCCGTCATCAACTTTCTTTGGTTGCGGCTCTTTTTCTATCTCTTTCTCTTTCTCATCAGCTTCTCCTCCTCCCCACCACATGCTTTTCCTGGCTTCTTCTTCTTCAGCAATTTGTTTGGTGAGAGTTTCAACATCAACAGTATCTGGATCAACAGCTATGTTTCCATTAGGATTGAGATAACATTCTCTATCAGGATCCCATCGATTCGCTTTCTTTGCTTCCATCCATGTACGATAGATTTTGCCTTTCATGCTGTTGACTTCCTGTTTACATACTTCACTTCTTCAGATCTAGTATCTTTAAAAGGAACAATCTTTGCTGCTGTAAAGGCATATCCAACTGCATCTTCCTTTGGCAAAACATCACTCCAATCATAACCTTCATCATCATGAAAAACAGCAAGTGCCCTGGATTTTTCTTTGGGTGCCTCCTCTATCTGCTTCATCCTGGGAGGTTCTACTTTATTTTGATGATAAATTGCTCTTTTGTAATAGTCCTCTCGAAAAGGATTTGCAGTATCATCAGTGTAAGCATTTCGGCACTCACGCTTAAAATGACCTTTTTGTTTACATTTAAAGCACATGACTTTTGACTTGTCAAAGCCTAACTTGGTAGAAGGTCCACCAATAGACTGTCTTCCAGTAATCTCCATGAATCGTTGCGCTCTTCTCACCGCACTCGCCATACACCACCTTATATCGATCAACTCCATCTCCTCAGGGTTGATCTGATCGTAGTCTTCCTTTGTTAGGTTGGTGTTACCTATCTTTCCTGCAACGAGACTTTCGTATGATTCTAACATAGACGCTAAAAACACCATCTATTGTTTGGCAGATTCTTCACTAAAATTCTGACCATTCTTCAGATCCACAACAATGTTGCATTGAAACATATTCTTTGGTGTAGATTGATTTGAAGTATTTGACGATGAACCACCATGATAACCACTGCTAGGAGTTTCTTGATTCATTGTGTTTGAGCTTTCTGCTGAAAAAGCTATCTTAGGAGATGCAGTCTGTGGGATCATACTACCCCTGTAATACAGCTCCACATTCTGCTGATAAGATGTTGACTTTGCTGGATTTCTTGATCTCTAATTCATGGCTTTCCAGTCTTTCGATAAGCAGATCCACTGTCAAATCTTCTAACTTAATTGTGTTCTTCAGCATCAGGGCAAAGTACTGCCAATCTTGCTCATTCGGTAGTGAGTCAAACAATTTGTCAACCAACTCTTCTTGAGTGTATATGATTTTGTGTCTTGCAAGCTCCATCTTCAAATGTCCGAATCTTTCAATCATCTTGGAAACAGACTCGTTCTTTAAACAACCAAACAAATCAAACTCTTTTCTTAACAATTTCTTTTTGTTTTTAACTAGCTCAGCACTACCAACACATTTTATTTTTAATTTTTCCCAAAGGTCTCTTGAATCTTTGTACTCGATCAGTGAGATAATGTTATCTCTGACAGATTGGTGAAGCAGAGCCATGCACTTTTGTTCAGCAACATATCTTTCTATTTGATTTTCTTCAAAATTTTCATAATCCGTCTCCCCAAATCAAAACCATTTTTCAAACTTTTCCAACTGGGATATGCAAACGCTTTAAGCCATTCTTCAAATCTTGTAGCCCACCTGTTGTAATCTTCAATTGCCATCAACTTGGGCGGCTTATTGTATGTTCCATATACACTGTCTACACTCATAGCATCAGAAAGAATTTTCTTTGCACTCGGTGTTGGTGTAGATTCATTTGTGTTATTTGATGTGCCATCACCCGAACCACTGGTAAATGCAAACACGTCACTAAATGGATTCATGAAATCATCCATCTTTCAAGTACCTGAAACAATCAACAAACACTTAGAAAAATTTTTGAAATTTTGAAAAGCAGTTTCAAACGGAATCAGTTCAAGCAAAATAGCTCAAACGAAATTACTTGTTCACACAAAATAGGATTTTCAAACGAAATTACCAAGCGGAATAACGTTTTCGAACGAAATTACGAAGCGAAATTCAATTCTGTGTGGAATTAGTTCAATTTCAAACGAAATTAAACTGATTTGGTGCGAAATTAGTAATTCCGTATGAAATCTTCAAACAAAATTAGATTTCGTTTGAAATTATCAACACTTTCAAGCGAAATTAGGCACAAAATGTAATTCCGTGCGAAATTATAGTGACAATTTCGTGCGGAATTAGGATGATGTCAGCACTGTCGATCACAATTTCGTCAAATTGATCCTGTTTTACTTTGAATTAAGGTCCAATTTTTTCAAGGATTAGTTAAAACAGTGTTTCGCTTATAATATGTGAAATCAAGCCATTTTGTCCGTTAAATTCTGATTAATTTTGAAAACAAAGAGTAGAAGCGAGAGAATCCGATGAAATCAAGCTGAATTGGTATGAACTCCTCGTCCTGAGCTTTGATACCACTTGTTGGATCGTCGTGTGACCCTAACGAGTCAATCTGAAGACTTCAGAATCAATGTCAAAGGCGGAATTAATGATATCGATGTGTACACAGCTTAATACTTCCTAATTATCTTCTCTTATTGATTTCCAAAGCTTTTACAATTCAAATAACAATCCAGCAGCAACTCGGCTCTGAAAACAACAACCTAATTCCGTACCAAATGACAACAGCAGGTTGGGTATATATAGGGTTGGTAATTCCGCACGGAATCATACAAGCGGAATTACATGTTCATGCGAAATTACATTCCAAACGAAATTAACTAATTTCGTGTGGAATTACCTTTGTTAATTTCGTGCGGAATTACCATTGTGTAATTCCGTGCGAAATTACCCTTTGACATACAAAACCTGTTTTCCGACCTGCTGAACATTGATTTATCCTATCTATACACAAGACCCTATAAAGACGAAGTTAACAGACATTAGTGCACCAACATATATATATATGATGTGTATCATTGCAGAACACTAATTATTGCGAGAACAAAAAGAACAACTCTAAATCACTAAATTTTGAGATTTAAGTTCCATGTTTTTAAAATTTTATGTTTTTACATTCGTATATGTATTATATAGGGAATAGATCAAATAGAAAGTATGATTTGAGTAGAAAGGGTAGGAAGCAATAACAGGAGGACATGTGACAAAAAATAAAAAATCACAAGGAAGAGCATTTTAGTCCAAACAATCTCAAATACACCCGTATCTAAAAAGCCGAATTCATTTCTCTTCAACCCAACCCTACACCACCACCACTACTCGACAAACTATCACCCACCACCATCACCACCACCAGCACCGCCCAGCCTCCAAGGCAACCGCCGCCGCATTAACCACCACCACCACCAACAACAACAACAACAACACCGATATCGTAAACATCTCTTATTAACACTCTTACCCGAACTCGACTCTCACAATCCGGCTGCAAGTGGCTCTACGACACCTTCATATCCTTCGAATACGGTTCACTGTGTTTTATAACAATGTGCATTTGATGAAAGTTCGAAAAAGGCAACTTTGTTAACAACGATTTATGAGTTCTTGGATGACTATGAGTGAATTATGAATGCCTTTGAATTCTGCAGGTGCTTTATTTTTATATAGTTTCATTGATTTTAGTGGGGGAAAATTATATGTGTTAGCTTGTATAAATTCACTTCGATATGAACTGATTATTGCTGAATTGATTTAAATATATCAAGTTCTTGTTCACGAAGATGCAGATGTGATTTGGTGATGAAGACGATAAACATCTGGTGAAGATGAAGGATGATTTCAAAAAGGGGTATACAACGAAATGACAAAATTGCCCTTGAAATTATAAGTAAAAAGACATCCAAGCCCCAATCAACTAACAGTTGAATAACAACAAATGCTCTCAGGGACGTTATTGATTGCAAATGACAACCACAGGGACTAGAATGCCCGTGTTTTTCAAATCAGGTCTGTATGTGAGAATGGGTGTAAACCACAGGGACGCAAATTGTACTTTACTCTTACTATTATTAGTACTTTAGTACAACTACTTTTCTTGTTATAGGTAGCCTATTTGTAACACCTCGAAAATTCCGTCTAATCATGTGACGACACGTGTCCAATTCTCCAACTAATCCCAACTATGTGGAGGGAGAAACCTCCAGCTAATCCCGACTATGTGGAAGGAGGAAGGACCTACACTATACGTTCACTGAAATGTATCCCGAATCTCCGACTAGTCCCGACTCTGGGAAGGAGAGGGACTTTTATTATGCGTTAATTGAAAATCGTCCCGGATGTCCAACTAATCCCCACTGTGTGGAAGGATGGGGACTAATATTGCACATACCAATAACTTATTAAACCTAAGGGGGAAAAATGCAAAATTCGTATTCTCGAAGTCCTTACAGACCGTAAGGCATTTGAAATATTGTGCGCCAAGAGGTCTTACGGACCGTAACGCTTATATCCATACGGTCCGCATGGGTGAGTGCTGGGCAAGCAAATGAGGTCATTACGGACCGTAAGGGCATTATGCTTATGGTCCGTAAGGGACCTGCAGATCAGAAAAACAGTTGGCTGTTGCAGCCTGTTCTGCCACCTTGCAACTTCTCTTGCCACTATCTCTGCCTTTCTTCCACGTCCCTCAACACTTTACATCACCTTAAAGCACCTGGGGACACATGGCACACTCTTCTTCACCTTCTTTGGCTATAAATAGCAAGCACCTTCTTCCATTTTCTTTGCTCATTTACTCTCTTTCTCTCTAAACCTTGCTTGGAGCTTTCCTCTAGACAAGAGGACTCCCATTCTCAGTTCTATTCTGCCAAACACTTCCAAGTAAGTGTTTCTCTTTGCTCTATTTCATTTTATTTAGTTATTTTGAGCTAAAAGTCAAACAATTGACTTTTTGTTTAACTTTAGCTTCTGACCATTTTGGTCAAGGTAAAGTTTAATCCGAACTTTCCTACGTGATCGTAATAACGATGGTATGATCCCTCTGTGATCATACCCTCAGATAATCATGTTTACTAGTTGAATTGTTAACTTGAGCATATTACGTAAAAGTTGAATTTTTGACTAAATGGCATAAATGGTTTCTGTAACTTATAATTAAGTTGTTTTGACATATATACAAGTTTTACAACTAATACAAACTGATATTAGCATGCCCAACTTGTCCAATTCAGTTTAGAGTCTTATTTTATGTCAAAAGTCAAGCAGTTTGACTTTTGCTTTGACTTTTGATTCTGACCTGTTTGGTCAATGTTTAGACCTGTTTTAAACTTGTTTTAAGACCATGTTATTGTTGAGTATAACCCTCTGAAGTTATACCACATGGTAAATCCGTTTGATGGGTTAAATGACAAGTCTTGAAATTATTATTGAAAATGACCACAATACCCTTATGTGGTCAAAGTAGCTAAATAAATGGTTTTAAACTAAACCGAACTATAATATGACTTTGTATCAATATGTACTTCAACTAAAAATATATTTTTACTACTTGGACTTGTCGTATGCCCATCTGACCTTCCTAACCCGTCTTTTACGCATATAACTAGTTGTGTGAACCTAGTTCGCATAAACTAGGCGTAACGGGTCAAAACCTTTCCAAATCAGAATGTTGGTTTATTTAACCTTTATCCAATGAGTCTTACACTCGGATACGTATAAACCACATACTAATTAATCTACGCTTAATCTAGCGAACCGATCTTATTTTTAAGTAATGGGTCGTGTCTAAGGAACTAACCTATGACCCGTATACATTCTAACAGATAACTGAATCTGTTCACTCTGGCCTGTAGAACCCCTCAGATATTTGGACTTGAGTTTTAATACTTTGTCTTTACGGCTTTTACTATATTGAAAATCGTTATCGGTTGGAAGCTGGCTAAAAGGTAATACTCTTTAACTTATTTTCTTTGAAAACTTGGTGTATGGCGAATACGCCACTTGGAGCGAGTATTACGTAAATGAGCCGCCTATGATTGCTCATAAATGTAAGAACTCGTTTTAATCCGTTATATTCGATAACTGAAACAATTGGGGGTTATTGGTGCCGTGTTCGGGTGTCCCGACTCATGAACTATTGTGGCCATACAAAATAACGTGTCGGGGTAGGCATACTGACTGTAAGACACGTTATTCAACTTTGGTGTGTACCGTGATCATTATAGCACTTAAAATGACCGGCTTTGATATCTGGTTCCCATTGTATGACAACTATGTAAATCTGGTGACAAGATAAAATCCCAAGAAATATTAAATGATTACCTATGGGTTTTCGCTATGTATAAAATCACTTTCGAAAAACTATTTTTAAAATGAGTCAGTTAATTGTATTTACCAGCGAAAGCTGACGTATTTTCAAAAGATTGAACTGAAGGTACCGAACCTTGATATTAGGCTGGGAATCCGGGTTGGCTAGGATAAAGGCTATGGAATTTGCAGCGCCTAGCTTAAGGCCTATGATGTCTAAGCTTTGTTTTATCTTGATCCCTCCCGTGGGCTTAAACTTGAACACTTGAACATCTTTGTATTTGAATATTCGACACTTTTAATGTTATGAATATTTTGACTCTTAATACTTCTGATGCATTATTATTAAATTGTGATACTGCTATCCAATCGTCACGACCCATCCGGGACCACCGGGAATCGAGGTGTGACACTATTACTCTAATTAGTAAATTTACAAATTTGGTTATATTTTTCCTTGGTTAGATTATATGTTAATGTTTGCTATTGGTATACTTAGGGTTATAAACGAACCAAACGAATAAAGCGTTGTTCGGATTCGTTCGTTAAAGATACAATGTGTTCTCGAACGGTTCATGAACACAAACCCAACGAGATTTTATGTTCGTGTTCGTTCATTAAGGAAAGGAATGTGTTCATAAACACAGACAAAATCAGCGGAGACGATGGTGGCTAAAGGTGGATGGTAAAAGGGGGGCGGGGCAAGACCTTAATGCCCTTATTTTTGAACAAAGGTCAATAATATTTTTCTATGTGAATAATGAGAAATAAAGAGGAACGATGCATAAACAAGGAGGAGATAGGGTTTCCGTACATTATTGTAACACCGTAAAATTTTTGTCCAACTATAAGACGACACGTGTCCCGAATCTCTAACTAAGGAAAGGGAATTTTTCGTTCAACTATGTAACGAAACATATCCAATCCTCCAATTTATCCCGACTATGTAGAAGGAGGAACCTCCAATCAATCCCGGCTATGTGGAAGGATGAAGGAATTACATTCTACGTTCATTGAAATGTGTTCCATATCTGCAACTGATCCTGATTCTGGGAAGGAGAGAAATTATTATTGTGCGTTAACAAAAACGCATCCCGGATCTCCGATTAATCCCAACTATGAGGAAGGAAAGGGACTAAAAGTGCCAATCGATAAAAGAATCAAAGTCCAAGGATTTAAGATGTAAAAATCTCAAAATAATATTTCCTGGCAACCCCATACGGACCGTAAGCCCTATGTGCTTACGAGTCGTAAGCTAAATGGAGGGTTGGAGCGCTGAGGTCCTTACAGACTGTAAGCAGTTAACCCTTACGGTCGGTCCCTAAGGGACCTTGCTGGCAGTTTGTTCTTGTTCTCCAAGGCAAACAAGCATAGTGTGACACCTAGCCGATTTTGCCACTTCTCCTCTGGTTCTAACACATCACTAAACACCTGTAATCATCCTAGAACACCTCCTAACACATGGCACAATCCTATACTACTCCTTTCTAGTATAAATAGCAACTAGTTCAAGCCATTTTACTTGATCATTTCCTCCATTCTTTCTCTCTATCTTCGTGGAATTGTTTCCTAATTCAAGGAAGTCTCCTACTGAAGTTAATCTTTTCCTAGAACACAAATAAGTGTTCCTTCATAGTCTATTTCATTTTATAGGCTAGTTATTAGCCAAAAGTCACGTTAAGTAGGCGAAATGACGAATCAACTTTATATTAAATAAAAGGTCAAAAACGTAAACTTTGCAAATTACGCTAATCAAGTTTCTAACTATTAAAACTTGAATTTTTGACATCACGTCAGTTTATAAAACATATTAGGACATGTCTAAGCATGACCAGTTCGTCATTTCTTGTTTAGAGTTCAATTCTCTATCGAAAGTCAAGTAGTTTGACTTTCGATTCTGGCCGATTTGCTCAACGTTAGGACTTGTTTAGAACTGATATTATCACCATGTTAGCATAAGGTATAACTCTTAGAAGTTATACTTCTCCAAATCAGAATGCTTAGTTAAATAACCTTTATCCAATGGGTCATTGCACTCGGATAGGTATAAACCACATTCTATATGATCTACACTTAATCTAGCGAACCTATTCTTAAGTAACGGGTTATATCTAAAGGGGCTAACCTTTGGCCCGTATACATTCTAACAGATAATATTTCTGTTCATTTCATACTATAGAACCCCCAGATAATCGGACTTGGGTCAATAATACTTAGACTTGCGGCTTTTGCTAAACTATAATCACATTTGATTGGAAGCTAACAAAAGGTAAATACTCTTTGTAGGATCGGTTTCGACCTGAATGAGTCGTTCGGAAGAGCTCTCGTACGTTTCAGAGGCGGAAACTAAGAAACAAACTTGAAAACAGCTAGAAAATCACTTTAATCCTCTTTTATATTCAATTAACAGTGTTTACAGTGAGAGGAAATACCGGCAGCACTTCGGTATCAATAGACCCTATCATTACAAATGTTGACAGCTTGAATCCTATTTATAGTCTAAACCCTGACCGTTTGAAACTAACATATTTTCAAACGGTGACCATTTCAAACGGCCTACTTCAAACGGACACATACATTTCAAACGATTGGACCATTTCAAACGGTCAACATACAAACAACTTCAAACCAACAGCTTCTTCAAACGATTGGTCTTCATATGGTAGTATCTCATTGGACCAACTTCTATTTTGTCTTATATGAGACTATGCAATGATGATGTCACTCATGTGATGTCATCTTATATGAGACTATGCAAAGATGATGACATAATCCTTGTTTCGAACCGCAACGAACCCGAGACTCGACATAAGACGAAGACGACAGATGACTGCACCAACAGACTCCCCCTCAGATGTTGACGAGTCTTAAGTGTCGAGTCTTCACAATCTCCAGTCTTGATCTGTCTCTAGGCTTCACTCTCAGTCTTTTCTTGCAGGACTTCAGACTCCCCTTTGCGATATGCTGGCATTTCTTCAGATCATCAGCATCATCAGTATTAGGATCGTTGTCTGTCTTTCCATCTCACAGCTTTTCATCTTATCCTGCAAAAACTCTACCTCAAAGTAAATTTCTCTCACATATATATCTCAAACATAAACACTCGCACTAATTCAAACTCTCCTTCAACACAAACAAAGATTTTCCAATCTGATGAACCACTATAAGGTTAGATTATGAAAACATTTAATTCCAAACATACACTCCCCCTCAAATATTACTCATCATGTTTAGCACTTGGAATTTTGAAAATCTGCTTTTCAATACCAGTTGTTGAAAATCTTTTTGAATTTTGGAATAAAGAAACATGTAATGCAGTAAACAAATATTTACAGACAATATTTTTGTGTGTTTGTGTAAGAGGATCATATCAGCTTATGAGACAAATCACCAACACTGTTAAGCTTCAATTCATTTTAAGTTCTAAACAATTCACCTAGATTGTCAGTATATCTGTCCACTTAAATTTTCACACAAACTTCAACTGATCCGAGATACGATATTAATGTCTTAAGAACTTAAACTTATCCGTGTGTCCCACTACTTGAATATACTCCCGTATCCAGATCCCAATATTCAGTCTTACAAGTGAGTATACCACAGCTGATATCTGTATAGGGGTTAAGTGCGAAACCGTGAGAGCTCAGGTCAGAACTTCCGTTCAGCAGAGAGATGATGGCTCGACTTTTGGTGGGTCCCCTTTAGAGGATCTTTTTTACAACAGCAATGACTATCAATTTTATTGTTTCATCGATTTGCTGAGGGCGGTGCTTTTTCAAGCATTTGCAGAAAGTATTATCCGGGGACTAGGTCAGTACTTCTATACAACAGAAGTCCCGGGATAATACCTCATATATCACTGAGCATAAAGACCTAGTATCTCAGAATAAGGGACCTTTCAAACAAGATTTCAGGGGTTACCTATATATCCAAGCAGTTTTGTTAACCCACAGAATAAGCAAGTTTGAAATTTAGGTTTATATCTCGTCACAATCTACTAAATGTGTAAAAATCTACTGACACATCCGCAGTAAGATTGTTTATCACTTTTAAACTCTCCAAATCTTTAGCATGTTGTGATAGTCCGCTGATGTACTATCATTTCCTCTTTTTTCACAACAAACTCATTTTTGGATTTTATCATGTTTTTGTCTTTTTCAAATTTTCTAATGTTTTTGGATTTTCTGATTTCTACTCCCCCTAAAATGCAAACACATTAAAGAAAATTGAAAACAAACTGTACAGAAATATGACAACCGATATCAAATCGTATCAATTCGCCATTCACTAGGCATAAACAATCTGAATTCCCCCTTTCACAAACCATTTTCTCATTCAGATTTCAAAACACTTAAGTTTGTTTTAATCAAAATGATTTTTCCGGAAAATGAGTTTGTTTTACCACTTGTAAATTTACCACTTGTTTAAGTACGGGGATATGGTTCATCATCTTGTCAGTTTTATCAAATATAGTAAATCAAGTACAACTTAATGTCCTTGATTCACTGTTTGCAATCAAGCAACCTGTACCACTTGTAAAAATAACCAAACAATATCACTTGTAGGTATGTCACTTCTATACAAACCATTTTACCAATCAGAATGCCGATTCCTGCTTCGCACTTACCAACCTGGAAGCTCCGGCGTAGTCCTTTAACCTGTAAATTTTTAACAATTTTAAGAATTTTTCATACAAACTCATAATACATAAATGATGCCGATTCCTGATCCACGATTACAAACTTGGGATCTCCGGCAAGTCAGGTTTTTCAATCAAAGAAAATGTCCACCCAAGCCTGACCAGCCTTGGGTGATTTCAATTCAGATTTTGTTGGGGTGTAAGTTGCTTTCTTTGTAGCGTAAAAGTCTTTTACCCCTTTCACCTTCCCATCAACCATCTTTCCGAAAATCTTCTTAACTTTCCCATTAAATGCTTTCTCAACATCAAAATTATCCTTTTCAGAAGAACCCTGATTTGAGATTTCAGTCTTCCCAACTTTTCTTTTAAAATTCTCAGTCCTCAATGTGGAAAGTTCTCATCATCCATTGAAGGAACTGAGTTTTCATCACTCTCATCAAACTGTGGCTCCTCTGATTTTGTGGAATCAGATTCATCACCAGATTTTACCTCAGATTTCTTAACAACCCATTTTTGATTGTCAAGTTTCACACTACGCCTGTAAAATCTCTTCGAACACTCACCAGCTTCAAACGTTGAATTTTTGAAAACTTTAAATTTTTCAGTTGGTGGTTCGGTTTTATCAACAACAATTTCTTTTAGTTTTCCAGAAACTCTCTGTTTTGTGTTTGTCGCTTTCGGACAGTTCCATGCAATGTGACCAACTTCATTGCATCGGAAACAGGTTCTTGTTTCTTTCTTCACAAAAGCTCCATTTTTTTTCGTCTCGGCAAGAAATTCTTGATTTGTTTGTTTCCAGAATGAGCTTTTTGCTTCCTCTTCCGAGCTTGTACCTGAAACAAATTTTGTATTTGGTTTAGAAAATTTTCCATCTTTATAGTTTTCTGGTGGAGTAAAACCAAGTCCTTTCTTTTTGTAGCTACGATTTTGGTTTGGTTTCTTTTGAAAACCAGAACCAGAATTGTAACCTTTTTTCTTGTTTAGTCGTTGTTGAACTCTTGAGGTGTAAAGTTTAGGTTTACCATTAAGATTTAAATCTTTTATTTCAGAAATATTAATTTCTGTAAGTTTGAAAACCTTCTTAATCATTTCTGGTTTAACACCTCTTATTGTCAGAACCATTCAAAGTATACACAACTTCAAATGTTTCATCATTCAAATTAGATTTTGACAATAAAAACTCTTTACTGTAAACCCGTTTTCCCGATGATTTAGAACTCTTTTCAGACGAACTCGAACTCCTGACCGACTGACACGAATTTTCGGACTCGGACTTTGACTCTGACTCCTCATCCTTATCCAACACCTGATCGACCACTCGTTTTATCAGTTCAGACTCATGATCTGTATCGGACGCTGTGAACGTGACGTCAATATTGTCTGGTAAAACATCGGTTATCTCGGATTCTAACTTAATATTGACCGCCTGTTTTAGTTCTTCCTCGTTAGGTTTTCTAGGCGAGTACCCTTCCCAAATCGGAGGCGGACACTTATTATAACAGGCACCCTGTTTCTTACCAGTATCCGTTTTCTTCTTTGGCTGTTCATCTTTAAATGCCTCAAAACCTTCAACTGTTGGATAAATTCTATCGATGATGTAGTCACAACCTTTGTAACTTTGTAGCAATCTTCTGATTCTTTCATTCTCAGCTGCTTCATTATCCAACTCTTTCTTCCACTTTGCACATTCTTCTATGTACATGTTGATCTCTTTCTGCTTTGTCATCATTGTAGCATTCATCATCTTCAAAGCTTTTTCTCTTTCTGAGTTAGTCTTCTCCAGACCATTCACATGCCTATTCAATACATCATATGACTTTTTCAAGTTCTTTACATCAAACAACAATTGTTCTTTCAACTTTTCTAACTCACTAAACCTCTCATCTTTTTCTATACATTGTTTACAAGACTCTAAACATGTAAGACAGGGTTTTGTGACTTCAACGATCTTCTCGACTTCAACTCTTTTTTTCAACTTCCACAATCTTCTCAATCACTTTGACTTCTTTCATTTCCTTTGCAGCTTTCCTCTCTTTCAGTTTCTTCAGTTTTTCTGCAAAATAAAATTCAAAACTATCAGAAGATAAGTGAGATTTTCCAATATTAATCTGTTCAATTTCTTCATCACTATCACTTGTTTCTGATGAACTGTTTTCAGAAGAAACAGATCCTTCATCTTCACACTTCTCTTCATCAGATAACACTTCCATCCATTCCTTCAGCATTTCTGGCTTTCGAGTAATATGTGCAATAAACGCTTTAACATTTGAATCAGCTGGAATAAACTTGTCCCAGCTAAAACCTTCAGCCATTTTCTCATCATCTTGATCAATGATGCCATAATAAGCTTTCCTGTTTGCATCCTCGATCATTCTTCCATGTGTCGTTTGAGGTTCTTTTTGTTGATGCGGTTGATGAGTGATTTGCTGATAAATGGTCTTCCTATAATAATCATCTTTCCCAGACGATTCCTTTTCTCCTCTTGGCTGCTGATTCTTGCACTCTCTTTTAAAGTGACCTTTCTCCCTGCAACGAAAACAAACAACTTTAGATTTATCAAATCCAAGATTAGAAAGATTTGCATCCAAGAAATCAGTTCTCCCTGTAACCAATCTAAATTTTTCTGCTCTCCTCAAAACACTCGCCAAGGCCCACTTGATGTCCATCAATTCTAGCTCCTCTGCATCGATCTGGTCATAATCTTCTTTTGTCAGCATCGGATTACCAATTCTTCCAACAATCAACCCTTCATAAGATTCCAATGCAGTGACCAGTAATCCCATATGATGCTTTACAACTTCTTCAGAATAATTTTGACCATTTTGAAGATGTAAAGCTACATTGCACTGAATCGAATGCCCATTTCCAGCAGATACACTTTGAACACTTGGAGGATTTACCGTTGAGAACCCACTAGTGTTGACTGATCCTTGACTGCTAGGCGGAGATTGATTTCCAGCACTAAATGCAGTTTGTATCTTTGGACTGGCTTCAGCAGTTTGAACATTTCCTTTATAGTATAATTTGATATCTTGTTGATGAGTAGAACTGTTCATTCTAGCAATTTTCTGCTGCTCCAGATCCTGTGCCTCCAACTTCTCTATAAACTTTGCAATAGATAACTTTTTAAACTGTCCAGAATTTTTCAATATCATCAGATATGTACCCCATTCCTGTTGTGGTAGCGCATCAGCAAGCTTTTCAACCCATTCTGCTGCATTTTTTGTAATCTTTAACTGTGACATGGTGCGAACCAGATGACAGTATCTTTCAATAAGAGTTTTTGTTGTTTCACCAGGCATGCACGTAAACAGCTCAAATTCCTTCTTTAGTAAAGATGCTTTACTTTGTAGCATTTCCGTACTTCCCTCAAACTTCTTCTTAAGAGCTTCCCAGATAGAATAAGCATTTTCATCGTGTTGAAGCAACACAAATATATCTTCTTTAACAGCTTGTTGTAACAGATTGATCATCATCTTTTCTCCTTTGTAACTCTCTCTTTCTTGCTCCGTGAATTCTGAAATAATTTTATCGACACCCGCTGAATTCTTTGGTCTTTCATATTCAGTTTCGATGCTCTCCCAAGCTTTTAAATGATTCGCCTGCACCCAATTCTCGAAACGTTTCTTCCATCCATGATAATCTTCAATTCCCATGAGTTTCGGGGGTTTTTGCATTGTTCCGGTTTCATTCTCCATTGTCATGTTCTTAGCAATGTCGGATGGACTAGCAGGAGTTGTAGCAAACGCGTTGTAAAACTCAGTATCCATGTTTCACACTTGGATCACCTGACGATTTCGAATTACCGGACGATCTCGAATTACCTGATATAAACAAACAAACCAAACACAATCAGTTTAAAACACTTATCAAAGCAACTGAAACAAACTGATACTCTATGCGAACTAGAACACTCGAAATGATGAAAATTCTGTGTAGACTGAAGTTTGACAGATTGTGTAGACTACTATGACCCGGACCAAAATCAATCGACCTGGAGACTTTCAATTCATATGAACAAATTCAGTTTCAAACGATCTAAACCGAAATCAAGTGATCTTTTCAAAAGATCTGACCCTATTTCATGCAAACTGAATTCCCTTTCAAATGACCTGGTTCAAAGTTCAAGTGGACTAGACCCTTTCAAACGACCTTGAATATCTATACCCACTTCACACAACCTGACCACACTGTTTGAATCTTCAAAACTTGGACTGTAGACACTTTCGAAAACTGTGTCGGCAACAACAATTTTTCAAACAAATGATATTGAACCGATACTCTCTTAATTCTTTTCACATTGTCCACTGACTTCAATAGACTGACAACACAATTAATTGGTCGATACAATGTAATGGGCTGACACAATGAATTGAGTATTATCACATGTAAACAGACCAACTCACATGCAACTTTGACTTAAAAAAAACGCTGACACTCCTTAATATCTATTGGGCCGCAAACTGATTAATACACATGGGCTGGTGATTTATGCTCTCCCTTGAAACACATTAACAATATATCTTGATTAGTGGACGATGAAATGAAATGGGGCAGACTTCACTTGATTGGGCCCCAAAACATATGTCTGACAACACTTTGTGACATTTTATTTTAATTTGACCGTAAATTCCATTTAGCCAACATATGATTGGACCCTTTCAACTACACTAACTATTAACCTTTCACTTCACATGCACTGCATGAACAAGAGCCGTCACTTATCAAATTCACATCAATCCTATTGGCCCAATTTTATGTAGTGGGCTGATATATTTTAGTGATTGGGCCGTTTAAACAAATGAAGTCACATGATGGTCTTTAAAACTTGTATCAAAAAGGTTGACAAGATATAATCAGTTCACATGCAAAGTGACACACAACTAGATAAGTTCACATGATGATGTTTGACTGACAACTTTAATAATCACGTTCAATTCTTTAAGAAAAGAAACTGACACACTTCTATTAAAGTATCACACAATTCGATGTAATTTTCAAGCGGTGAACTTTTCAAACGGTCAGGATCAGATTTCAAACGATGCTTCAAACGGATGTCATGCTTTCAAACGATAGGACACATTTTCAAACGATAAACGTCAAATTCAAACGGTCAGTCACTGTGCTCGTTCAAACGGACATCAATTTTCAGGCCATTTTGACCAGTTTTACGTTGAGATTTAAGCTGAAACTTTCAAGGGTTTGTCAAATGTCAAATCCGAACACTGTGTAAAAATTTGAGCCAATTTTAATCGTAAAAAGTATAGGTTTTGAACAGAAGGTGTAGAAAAACAGATTTTCAAGCTGAATATGGCAAGAACTCCTCGTCCTGAGCTCTGATACCACTTGTAGGATCGGTTTCGACCTGAATGAGTCGTTCGGAAGAGCTCTCGTACGTTTCAGAGGCGGAAACTAAGAAACGAACTTGAAGACAGCTAGAAAATCACTTTAATCCTCTTTTATATTCAATTAACAGTGTTTACAGTGAGAGGAAATACCGGCAGCACTTCGGTATCAATAGACCCTCTCATTACAAATGTTGACAGTTTGAATCCTATTTATAGTCTAAACCCTGACCGTTTGAAACTAACATATTTTCAAACGGTGACCATTTCAAACGGCCTACTTCAAATGGACACATACATTTCAAACGATTGGACCATTTCAAACGGTCAACATACAAACAACTTCAAACCAACAGCTTCTTCAAACGATTGGTCTTCATATGGTAGCATCTCATTGGACCAACTTCTATTTTGTCTTATATGAGACTATGCAATGATGATGTCACTCATGTGATGTCATCATCAAAGATGATGACATAATCCTTGTTTCGAACCGCAACGAACCCGAGACTCGACATAAGACGAAGACGACAGATGACTGCACCAACACTCTTAACTTATTTTGTTTTTAAACTTGGGGATGGCGAATACGCCACTTGGAGCGGGTATTACATAAATGAGTCGACTATGACTACTCATAAATGTAAGAACCCGGTTTAATCTGTTTTACTTGATAACTGAAACAATTGGGGGTTATTGGTACCGTGTCCCGGCGTCCCGACTCATTAACTATTATGGCCATACAAAATAGCGTGCAGGGGTAGGCATACCAACTGTAAGACACGTTTTATTCAACTTTGGTGTGTACCTTAATCATTATAGCACTGAAAATGACCGGCTCTGACCTCTGGTCCCCATTGTATGACAAGTATGTAAATCTGGTGACAAGAAAGAATCCCAAGAAATATTAAAAGATTACCTACGGGTTTTCTCTATGTATAAAACTCTTTTTGAAAAACTGTTTTCAAAATGAGTCAGTTAATTATATTTACCAGCGAAAGCTGACGTATTTTCAAAAGATTGAACCGCAGGTACCGAACCTCATTATAGGCTGGGAATCCGGGTCGGCTAGAATGAAGGATAAGGAATCTGCAACTCCTCAATGTTAAGGCCTATGATGTCTAAAGCTCTGTTTATTAGATTCCGCATGTGGGCTTGTACTAGAACACTTGTATAAACTTTTATATATATTCAAGACTTTTATTAAATGAATATTTGAACTCTAACACTTCCGCTGCATTATTAATTGTGATACTGTTATCCAATCGTCACGACCCATTCGGACCCACAGGAATCGGTGTGTGACAATTTTTACTTTGGGTAATGAGATAAATAAGAATCAAAGAATATAAAAAGTTTAGATAAAGTAAATAAATGTTAAAAAATCTTTAATGAACAACCTAAATAAACGAACATGAACGAATGTTTACGAACACATTACCGAACGTTCACAAACGCAATTGAACGAATGAGACATCTGTTTGTGTTCGTTCATTTAACTAACTGAACAAAATTTCTTGTTCATGTTCGTTCATTAAGAAAAAGAACGAACGTAAATGAACTTTCCGCCGAACAGTTCACGAATTTTTCGCTGAACGTTCGGTTCATTTACAACCCGAGGTATACTTTGTAAAAATAAGTTTTTAAGTTGGGTGGCTCCTTTGGAGCAACCCTCTTTATCTTAAGATGTACGTAAGCTTTGCCCTCATCTTGTCCTTGCAAAACGAGCTATTAGCTTGCTATAAGTGAGATTTCACTAGATTAGTTTGTTATAATAGGGTTTTTGGACTTAATCTCTCTCTCTCTCTCTCTCTCTCTCTATATATATATATATATATATATATATATATATGGTAGGGTTATTGTAAAAAGAGTGTGTTTTATGAGAAGTGTAGGAAATAATCTACACCCTTTGATCTATAATCTAATGGTTGAGATTATAATTGCAAAATTGTAAATAGTGTTTACCATCAAAATAATTAATATTGTATCTTAAGGGTATAAAGGTAAATTTAACATTTTTAAATAAAAAAACCCACATGCAAGTTCCTCCCTTCTTTTTTAAACGTAACTTTTTTTTTTTAAAAAAAAAAATTACACCATAATAACGAGTGTTTTTTATCCTTAATATGCGTACCATAGGGATGGGCTAAAATGAGAACCACCTTGAGTTGTGAGAACCGTGAGAACTAGACCATTCAAAAGGTTTTTCCAAAATTTTTTTTTCTCAAAAGTCATAAAAATCACTTGTTTCAGCAAAAAAAAAAAAAAAAGCCGCATACCCACATTTACATGAAACGTAAAAACATATTTATATTCGTACAAAATTTACACCAGGACGTAAAAAAAACTTGCATCAGTCAAAACTACCGACTCGACATTTTTTTTACTTTTTTTTTTTGCAGATGTGTTTATACTATTTTCACGCTTGTGCAAAAATTTTTTGGCCCAACTCGCGCGAGGAGAAAAAGTTCTCATGGTTCTCACAACTCATGGTGGTTCTCATTTGAACCGAGCCCGCGTACCATATTGCTATACTTATATTGAGAAAAAAAATTACGTTTCGATCGGATGTTTTAGTCCATGATGTTTTGTCCATGTTGTTTTAATTGTATAGTAATTCAAGGCGTTGTGTTTTACAGTAAAACACATATAAGACACCATAAATATTGCAAATACTTTTAATGGTGTCTTATATACGTCAGTTTAAATGAGAAAACAAAAAGACTAACTAAAAAAGCCCAAAAAACATACCAATATTTTTTGTTTGATTTTCTCATTTAAACATATTTATCTACGTAAGTTGCATAATTATTATGTCGCGTAACTATTGTATATACTTAATTATACTTTCTACGCGATTAGGCTATGGGGTATGGGGCTTGGGTTGGGGCGTGGGTTGGGAGAAAACGCTCAAGCCATCACCCCGGGTGGGCTTGGGTTGGGGTGTGGCCCTTGGGGCTTGGCTTTCAAGCCGGGCGTGGGGCGGTCTTGACATCCTAGCTGGCTGCCTCCCATTCGCTCACCCCGCCATGTCATTGCGTCCATTTGAATGTTTGAATTTTAAATTCAAACCGTTTGGCATACCCCAAACCGCCACCCGGGTCTCCCAACAACACCTATAAAATGTAACCCCCAATCCACTGGTCCCGCCATCCCACGAACCCGTTACCCCACCGGCTACCCACTTTTCACGAAGTCGCTACCCCACCGGCTACCCACTTCTCATGAACCCGCTACCCCACCGAAGAACATGGCATCTTGGACTCACGAGGAAGAATTGGCTCTCGTCACAAGCGTCGTTGACGCTATGAAGGGGCAGCAACCGGACCTAACAAAATATTGGCCGGAAACATTCGCAACCTACCGACATAACGTCGGTAACGACCGCCACAACCTCAACGCGTGCCAACACAAATGGCGCGAGCTATGGCCCAAACTCGATCGTTTCAAGGCTTACTACGAAGCCGTTCCGAGCGGCGAGTTAAGCCACGAGGACCGGGTGGCGGTGGCAAACATAGAGTTTCGAGGCAAGGAGCGAAAGACGTTCGACAAGATCGCCCTTTTTGAATTTATCTAACGCTTTAGGTTTGTTATTTTGTAATTTTTAGAAATTATGTAATTTTTAGGATTATGTAATTTTTAAAATTTTAATGAAGTTGTAGGTTTTTTTTTTATAAATGTTGTGTGAATTTTATAAATTTTTTGTATTTTTTTTAACAATCTGCCACGCGGTGCACCCAACCCACGCCCCGCCATACCCTGCGGACACGTCACTAGGCGGTTGGGGGAGGGGGGGGGGCTGCCATTCCACTTGTCAACAAATGCCTCAACCCAAACCCAACCCAACCCAAGCCCACCATACCCAACGGTCTTATATGATATTTGGGCGTAATAATGGTACGGACGAATTTTCCCTTTGTCCAAGAACGTGTGTCGCTTTGTAGGATAAGAAACCTTTTTTACATTAACTTATTGTGTGTGTTGATATCATTTTAAGATTTGTATAGCTCATTATATAACGTTAATTGCATATTATTTCTCTATCTTGTAATCAAGTTCATATTATTACCACGAACTATAGGGCAAGAAAGTAAAAAGTTAACGTGAGAATAATGGAACAATAATCTTGCTTTAGGTTCCCCATCAACTTAAGTGGGGTTAAAGTGGCAACCAAGAATCTCGTTCTTCCTAACAAAAACTAAGCTTCTCAGTAATCATGTTTCCCTTTTAAATGGTTGTATGTAGATTTGACTTTTCACCAACTTATACCTCTTCCTTCCCTTTATATTTTACAAAAAGCTTTCTCGTCGAATTTTGATGTCACATAAAACCACGGGGTGTGGGCTTGAGGTTGGTGTACTGTGGGAACCAAACCGACGCCACTTTAACCACACCGGGTCATCTTGGGTAGCGGCGTTGCCCCTCTGGCGTGGCTATGAAGCCTTAGGGCGGGTTAGGGAGCTGATGTGGATGGCTGGGATTGGCTGAGTTCAATGATTAGAATGAATTCTATGATTAGAATAAAAAAACAAAAAAGAAAAAAAGAAAAATAGCTGCCAAATGTCAACCCACACCAGCTAGCCCACGCTTCCTCCACACTCCACTTTTTTTTGGGTGGCCTGGTAGAGCCCATCTCCGTCACATGTCAACCCAAGCCCCAAACCCAAACCCTACACCGAGCGGTCTAAGCGTACGACTTGTGCACTCAAAGCTTTGTTGATAAGAATATTTGATAAGCACTACATGATGCCTACCTAAATGAACACATGTTATTGTCACTCGTCGATAACATAGCATTCATCGCATGAGACACGGATCAAAATTAAGTTTTGATTCTAACAATGAATGGTTTGATGACCAAACGAACAAATCCAAGCTGGTGTGATGGTGAAATAAAGTAAAGTAGAATGTTGGGAAGAATCCCAAAAGTTTCTTGATGAGAATAGTAAGACCCGAATTTTTATGTTTTTAGATAAAAGAATGGGTATGGGTGAAGAACAAGCATACATCATTAAGATATACAATGCCCACCATCCAACTCATTTTTGACTTTTAAAGATTCAAAGTTTGTACGTTTGTACTTAAATCGACCTAACCCATATTTTCTCATTTATTTAAAATAGTTATTTTAGTAAATTTCAGAGCATCAACAAAAGGTTTTTCACCTTACGGACCTGAGCTGGCGTGAGTTAGTTAGAGTCGGAAGGTGTCGAACTTCGACTAATCCAGTGCAGGGCGTTAAAATTGCTCTGCGTTAACAGGTTTCAAGGGCATTAAGGTGGAGTTAATAGCAGGTTAAAGTATACCTTTCAGGTTAGGTGGAGTGAAAGGAGGAAACGTGGGTGATGTAGTGTCTAGGTGGAATTAAGGGAGGCCGCGGCTAAAGTATAGCACATGACTTTAGACTAGGAGTGGTTTGATGTTTACTATAAATATAGGGCTTTGTAATTAGTTTATTTTGTTTGAGTTTAGCTAATAAAAAAAACGTTCAAGACGGGGTGTCTCGATCCAAAAATCAGACATTCGTGTTTTATTTAATCTGATTATTCCCAACACACCTACAATGGGAGAGGACTTGCGAAGAGAGAGAGGGTCCGTCCGTAATGCTTTGGTTTTGTAGTATTTTTACTAAAAAATATAAGATGGCATTCAAGGGATGAGCAAAGATACAACTAAGAGCATTCACATCAGCTTCACCATATCTTTTGTTATTTCTAAATTTAAGATAAATATCTAAAATTCATTCTTTTTCACTTCACCTGAGAACCATAAAATCTACACCCTATTTTTATAATTTAAAAGTTGCTATAGTAGTTTTTATATATAAAAACTACTATTCATCTTATATCAAATTATTGTGAGAGAATATATTGGAAAATGTAATAAAATAAATAAATGTTTATAAATAAGACAAAGATAAAAATGATGGATGAGATTTAGAAGAGTTTTTAAACTAAGATATAAATTAAAAAAATATAATTTTTAATTAAATTATAGAATAAGGGGACTAGGGGTGGAATCACTAGTGATGGATTCCATCACTCCCACTATCCAATCAGCAAATGCCATGTCATCAACCATATTTCCATCACTAGTGATAGAAATGGACTAGGGGTGGAATCACTAGTGATGGATTCTATCACTCTTTCCCAATTTTTTTAACTTTTATTTTTAAATTAGAAATTAACAATAAAACACTAAAATTAAAAATTTCATTAATTTTAAAACATACTATTTCAATTTAACATACTAGGAACATACAATTTAAAAAAAAAAGAAAAACCTACTCCTCGAATTTAACATACTAGGAACATACAATTTAAAAAAAAAAAAACCTACTCCTCGTCCGAATCCGGAAACTCCAAACCTAGAGAACCTACTAGTTCGATTAAATCGTATCTCAACCGAAAGTGAGTTTCTTCGTTACGCAATTGTAAATTGATATCTTGTGGAACTTGAACTTGTGTAGGAGGATCCGGTACCCAATCCGGGGATATTGCACGTCCGTCGTGTTTGATCAACATATTGTGCAATATGATACACGCATACACTATGCTATGTATTGCTTTCTTGGTCATCGAACGAACCGGTCGGTGTAGTATACCCCATCTACCCTTTAAAACACCAAACGCCTTCTCAACATCTTTTCTTGCCGATTCTTGCAATTTTTTGAACGCCTTTTCTTTAGCCTCGACGGGAAATGAGGGAGCTTTCACAAAAACAGACCAAGACGGGTAGATACCATCCACAAGATAAAAGCCTCGTATGTAATGTCGACCGTTAACATAGAAAGGAGAGGAAGGTGCGGTACCATCCGTTACGGTTTGGAACAACGGCGACGTGTGCAACACATTGATGTCGTTGTTTGAACCTGGAACACCGAAGTACGAATGCCAAATCCATAAATCATTCGACGCCACCGCTTCTAGTATGATGGTTGGTCTTTTGATGTCTCCCCTCACATACGCCCCTCGCAACTCTCTTGGACAATTTTTCCACTCGATATGTGTACAATCGATGCTGCCGAGCATCCCGGGAAAATGCCATCTAGCCTCGTGTGCGGCATAAATACGAGAGATGTCGTGGCTCGTCGGTTTTCGTAAAAACTCGCTAGAATACAACTTAATGACCGCATTGCAAAAAAATTGCAAACACTCACGTGAAGTTCTTTCAGACATAGCTAGGTATTCATCATATTGATCGGGTGGGTTACCTGTCGCTAGTTGGCGAATGGCGGACGTGCATTTTTGAATCGGCGTGAAACTTGGTTTGCCCCTCGCATCGTAACCTTCTTGAAACCATCCCTCGCTTGCCTCGATGTCTCCAACAATCTTTAAAAATAATTCTTTGGGTAAACGAAAACGATCTCTAAACGTTTCGGAATTGTATAGCGGGTTTTCCACAAAATAATCGTTCATCAAAACTTCGTTGGCACGTATGCGATCACGGCCGACCATCTTCTTCTTTGGGCGGGACGACTCGGCATCAAGCTCGTTATACACCGACACAAAATACTTTAGTGTGTCGTTGTCGGAAGACGACTCGGAATCGCTAGACATCGGAAACGTCGAATCGGTAGGGAATTCCATTTGAGAAAGATATAAAAAATTGGGTGAAATGGGTTTAAAATGGTTAAAAGATAGAGTTTGATGTGTGAAAAAATGGTTAAATGTGAATATATATATAAAAATAAAGTGAATTTTTTTTTTTTTTTTATTTAAGTTACCGTTTAGCCCCAACGGTCATCATCCAACGTTCCAATTTTTGAATGTTCAACGCGTTATACACAAAACGCGTTAATAATATAACGCGTGCTTCTTTGGGCGGCGGCGGTGTTGTGGTTGTTGATAACGCGTGCTCGGGGGGCCATAACGGACCGCCCCGAGTCACCTAATAGAGCTGTTCTGAATGCTCTAAACTTTCACTATCGTCTTAATTTCACACAAGGAAATAACCTTACACCATTTTGAGGCCAAAAAATAGCTTATCAGATATTAAAAAGTTAAATACCGATCCTTGATATATAATTTGTACATATCGGATTAGGTTGAATGTATGAAAACACAAAATAAAAACAATATAAAAACATAAAAAGATTCCCTTCATGGTCGTCTATCTGCATTTCTTTTACGTTTATAGGAATCTCAGCTTGCGATCTGCGTATATCAAACATTCTACTCAATCTGTTTGAATATATTAATCATTTTAGAACTTCTAATATTATACAATTAAGTTGTTCAACAAAGTTCGAAGCAATCAAATGATATTCTTTTTACAACAACCTTCATTTCTTTATTTTATTTTTTTTTTTCAAATTTCTACTAGAAAAGTTTAAACATCGGAATAATATATATACTATGTAACAATAATTCTTTTTGTTAAATGTCATTTTAGTCCCTTTGGTTTGGGTCATTTTGCCAATTTAACTCAAAGGTTTCATTTTCCGTATGTGGGTCCAAAAAGGTTTCACCGTTGCCATTTTAGTCCATTGAGTTAATTTCATCCATTATTTCTGTTAACAAGAAGAGCAATTCGGTCATTTTATATGGCTGAATTGGTCTTCTAGTTAACAAAATTACATATAAAATGACCGAATTGTCATTTTCGTTAACATAAAAAAAATGGATAAAGTTAATCCAGTATACTAAAATGGCAACACTGAAATCTTTTTGGACTCACAGGCAAAAAATGAAACATTTGGACTAAACTTGCAAAATGACGCAAACCATAAGGACTAAAATGACATTTAACTCTTAATAGTTTCTATACTTTTGTAACCTAACGTGTTAATATTAATATTAGCTTTGGATATCCGGGTCCTTAAATATTTTAAAAAACTTGGAGTTTATATTTTGTCATTTGAAGATATTAGATCTTACTAAAAATAGTAGGTTTCAAAGGAATACACGTCTAGTCATTTGATATAAACTAATGTACAAAACAGTATAATTTGGTAAAGTAAAACCGCAAAATAGTATATCATACGTTAAATGATGTACCAAATACATACAACCATCGTATTATTGATAATTTCAGCGCGTGCCCGAAAACTGTATATTGATTACTAGACATGACAAACTATATCTAAAAGTATAATTCTTCACATCACAGTAACATATCTCATAACCGCAAACAATCAAGTAAAAAGACATCCAACATAAGTTACTAAATATAGTATGTCACATGATCGAACAAGCATTAGGGTTATCGTCGCTAAAGAGATATGTCATCCGCTCATCAGTAGTATTCGGGGCTGCGACGGCCTGAGCAACATTCTTGACATATCCAGCAGGAGCTCTTTTGTCATATGCTTGAGTAACATAAGGATAACTGACCAAGTTGTAAGGTATGTATGGCCAGAATTCGGCTCTTTTGCCTGTACTTTTTACTCTTTTTAACACGTGGTTTGGATCCACATATCCGCTAACTATTACCCGGCTTTGCTTTCGGATAACCTCCACTGTCTTTACACCTTATATACATACCATGATCAAATTGCGTTAGAATCACAAAAAGAGCAAAGCTAGATGCATATATGTAAAACATTTTGTTTGCAGTAACAGATGTTTTAGGAACGAGACTGATACTTCTATGTGTTTTTAGAGCCTTGTAAATGAACTCAAGCTCGCTTGGGTGTCAAGCGAACCAGTGAAATTTGGTGAGAAACTATATGGAGCTCGCTTGTCACCCAAGCACAACTTGCTGAGTTCGCTTACATGGGTAACAAACTAACTAAAAGTACAAGAAGTTAAAAAAAAACTACAAGTACCAACTTTGTTCCTAAACGACCTACTTCTAAAGAAAGAATTCTATAGGGTCCCAATAATCCCACACCCCAAAATCTTAATTTAACACCCTGTATACGGGTCGTATAACATTATACGATCCGTATAGAATAATTTGACATGATAAATACTGAGTCGTATAATGTTATACGGCTCGTATACATAGAGAAAATATTAGATCCTATAACATTCTATATGAGTCGTATAACATTATACAGGTCGTATAGCATTACTTAAGGTTTAGGTCTTATAACATTCTATACGGGTCGTATAATGTTATACGGCATGTATACATGGACAAAAAAAAAAAACATTCTCTAACATTTTTTTTTTTGCAACAATCAGTTATACGGCCCGTATAATTCTGTACGAGCCATAGGGGTGTGAAAATAAGATATTAAGGGTTTGATAATAGTGGGAGCCATTGTATATGTGGAGTACCTTTAATGTGCTTAACTGAATTCTTGACTCTTCTTTCACATCCATCACAGTCCATTTTGACTTTGATTTCAACTGTCTGGAAAAGAAAAGAAGATCCATCTTTTGTTTGTCAGTTTTATGTCTGGGAGAGAGAGAGAGAGAGAGAGAGAGTGAGAGAGAGAGAAGTTTGTATGCCTGCATGGGTTTTCTTCTGCTTCTGGTGCTGGTGCTTGTAACTGTACAAAAGTTGGAGAGGTAATCAAGTGCACCCATTCTTTTGCTAATTGCTTCACTTTGCAGAAAGAAAATGTTGAGAGAAAGAGAGTTGTGAGTCTATATCTCTATGTGCTTATGACTTGGTATATATATATACACAAAAGCTAATTAACCATTACTTGAAGTTGGACCACAAAAACTTAACTAAATGTGACACAATTGTATATTATAGTATAATGCTTTTACTTCTATCCTTTGAGTCACACAAGAATATGAATAAACTTGATTCTGAATTTCATTTTAAATGATAATGATAATTTAACACGGAAGTACACTAGATGTGTTCGAACATATAAAAAGAAACGCGTAGATGGCTTAGTCACAAAATAAAATCATGTATATAACAATTTATTATTTTGTAAGCTTCCACAACTTTTTATACAAGTTAATTACCTAAATAATCATAATCCCTACTTATATAACAAGTGATTAACAAAAAATATTCCCTATTTAGATAAAAATAGAATATTGATTGCAAAACCTTTTGAAGTTGGTGGTAAGTCGTAATCGGAGCCTTAAATTTGGTTCTTGATAGCTTTACGTTGCTGAAAGTTACGCATGTAAATATTTCATATCACTGGGTTGGTGGCCCGTTGACTGAGACAAAAACTTTAAAAATACATAGGTTTGGAGTTCAAGTAGCACATACGACAGACTAAAGAATTTCGAAGTTCTAAAAAATTTTAAAATGTAAATATTTCATAAATGTCATTTGGAAATCAAAATTTTAGGGCTGATAATAGATATCTGTATAAGACACGATTAGACCTGTTTACTGAAAAAGTACACAATATAATTTTTTACTTTTTTAAAAATAAATAAAATTATGAGGTTAGGATCCATTTTCTTTTTCTTGGTACATAAAACATAAAACTGTATTACAGACATGAGATATCAAGTAGTTAAACGAGTTGTATTAATATTTAGAGTTAAATGCCATTTTAGTCCCTGTGGTTTGAGTCATTTTGCCAGTTTAGTCCAAAGGTTTCATTTTTAACCTGTGGGTCCAAAAAGGTTTCACAGTTGCCATTTTAGTCCACTTGGTTAACTTAATCCATTTTTTCTGTTAACGAGAAGGCCAATTCGGTCATTTTATATGGCTGAATTGCCCTTTTAGTTAACAGAATTACATACAAAATGACCAGATTGGCCTTCTCGTTAACAGAAAAAATAGATGAAGTTAACCAAGTGGACTAAAATGGCAACTGTGAAACCTTTTTGGACCCACAGGTTAAAAATGAAACCTTTGGACTAAACTGGCAAAACAGCCCAAACCACAGGGACTAAAATGACATTTAACTCTAATATTTAATAGTTGTGTTATACGCGTCATCAGAGACTTGTTAAACCCGATAAGACACGATTTGCAGCACTACAAAATTTCAGTATTATGTACTTATGATGGTATGATGTATGCTAGCGTTTGTGGGGTTAATGCTTTATAGGAAGGCAATTCTTGAAGAATTTGAAATGGTGGAAATTGGCCCATAGCAGCTAGCAAACCTTTACTTGTTTAATCACAAAAATGTTGTAAAGTGCTTTTGTGTTTTCTTTCATTTTCACTTGCTGGATTTTCATTTAGCCGTTTACTTTTTAATTATTTAAAATAAAATAGAATTATATCTATCTGTCATTCAAAAGGACATCTTAAAATCTAAATTAAGAATTTTGAAAATATAATTTAATCTAACTGATCTTGAACAATATTGGTTTAGTAGCATTACTTTTATTTTAAAAATAATCTTTGAACGGAAATATTCAAAACGTATTCCTTTTGTGAAGAAAGTATGAAAGCGCCCACATTATATAATGGCTTTCTTTTTGCTACATATGTTCATATTTCTTAAAGCATTTTAATCTTTGATTATGCTCTAACAAAATGCTAATTATTGTTTGGCTTGATATGTTCACATTATTGGCCCTTTATCGGGAAAAACTGATGGATAAGAGCATAATTTACTTGATCGAATAGTTCATGAAGTTACATCAAAGTTAAATGGTGTTGAAGTGATTCATGATGATAAAGAATCTTACCGGAATTGAGATACTAAAAACGCAACTCAGGTCAGCTAGAGGTTTTACCACAGTGAGCCTTCGGGTAGTGCGTTTCCTCTGAAATGGTGGCGGACTGGGTCAACAACGTTGTCTGCGTTTGTGGGCGTGAGTTGTTTTTTTCCATTAAGTTTACTCGGGGGATTCGGCTTTTGTTGGTTGCTTTAAAAAAAGTATTGTAATCAGTTCAATAAATGTATAGATAGATTTGTGTTGGATTGGGATCTTAATTGTGCCAATTATGGGCCCAATTTGGAAAAGTGTATTGTCTTGGGTTGTTTGTGGATCATTTGGGCTATAGGATAACATGGGAAATGATGTCATTCTTATTTGTATAGGGCCCATGTTAAAGTTCTTTGGGCAGGCTTATAAGACTCACTTTGCAAGGCACAAAGAAAGGTTTCTATTTCGGGGATACATATAGTGGCGAAGCTTGAGATTTCTGATCGGGGTCGAAAACGTATATACCCAAAAAGTTCTATAAAACCGGGGGTCGAAAACTTATATACCTAAAAATTTCTATATGAAAACTACATACTCTCCACTACTGAGCGAAAAGTTCGGGGGTCGGCCGCCTCCTCCCGCCCCCACAAAGTTAGGCCCTTGGATACATCGACCCTTACGGAAATGTTTAGGGTTGACCAACTAGCATATGATTTTGTGCTTTTAATTGATTAAACTAAAATTATACTTAATTGTAAATAGAAGTTGCACAAATAAACCTGTTTGAAAAAGTGGGTCATGATTCGATTCGCTTCATCGTCATTTGGGGGGATAATTTCTTTTTGGGTAAAAAGGACGGTCCCATGGCAAATTTTTCATTAATACAAAGAATAAAAAATAGCGGTGTCTTAGAAAATTTCATTAATATAAGAGTAAACTGTCATTTTGGTCCCTGTGGTTTGGGCAGTTTTGCCATTTTAGTCTAAATCTCAAACTTTTTAAATCTGGGTCCCTGTGGTTTGCATTTTGTTGCCATTTTAGTCCAAAACTCAAAAACCCCATTTTTTTACTGTTGCAACCTCCTATTTTGTCTTTTAGTTCAGGGGCATTTTGGTCATTTTACTTTTCATTTAATATTTTCTTAATTCAACCTCCTATTCTCTCTCTCTATATATCACACGCCTTTCCTCTCCTCCTCCCTCTGTCTAAAAACTCACCTGCCGCCGACCACAACCTGCATACATATGAATCAAAGCATTCTCCACATGTAAACTTCTATCAACCCCAACCTTCACAGCCTGCCCATGCCACTCCTGACCCAACAACAAATCCCCTAATTTACCACACACACTAATCAAAGGTGGAAAAGTAAAACTATTGGGTTTAAACAAAACCCCATCATTTCTAACCATTTCACAATAAAAGTTCACAACTTTATGAGGCAAAGAGCAACAATAGCTCTTGATTACTGTATTCACACAATAAGTATCTGGAAATTCAATACATTTTCATAATATAAATTTGCAACAAATGGTTGCATTATGTGTTGTACTCCAAGCATTGGGGGTTTTTCAAAAAAAATTGTGATTTTTCATTTTTAACCCAAAAGTTTTAATCATTTGTATTTTAACACTTTTAATTTGTTTAGTTTTAACCCAAAACTTTTCATCTTTTGTAATTGAACCCAAAACTTTTTTTATTTACAAATTTGGTCCCCTTATTTTTTTATCTTTCGCAAGTTTTTCGTTTTACGTTTCGTTCTAAATTTTGCGAGATAATACGTCCCAACGTGCGTGTGTGGTTCAACGTTTTTCGTCTCTTTTTAGACATTTGACAGGTATGTCGCAATGTGTCTATTTTCCCCCTTTGGCAAGTTCGCTGCAACAGGCGGATCCTACATTGACTTAGTTATTCTTTTTCTACGTTATTTTGCGAGTTAACATGGCGCAACGTGCGTGTGTGGTTCAACATTTTTATGTCTATTTTTTTTCCATGTAACAAGTTCGTCGCAACGCATGTGTCCTAAATCGACATAGTTATTTTTTTCATGTTATATGTTTCGGTCTTATATTTTCGCAGTAACACGCCGCAACTTCAGTGTTGGTGGTCGCTACCAGCGGTGTGACATTGATGTTATTTGTCATAGTTTTAGGCCCCGCCGCAACGCGGGGGGTGTTTAATTCTAGTTTGAAACAAAAGTAAAGTGTAATCAATGTCGCAAAAGGTTAAAGAAGCTTCAAAATTCGGCCTGCAATTGATGGGTTTTGGAGCAATTCGGAGGTTATAAAACAGGTCTGGATCTGGTAGAATCGGGTCAAGTTGTGGCATTTGTGTATAAGATTGAGTATGCTATCTTTGAATGAATAATCAGATGGCGATTGAGATGAAGAAAAGTGGGTTCTTTTGGGGTTTATAAGAAACCCTTGATTTCTTGTGTAGCGTAGGTTAAAAGGGGGTTGTTGCAGGGTTTTTAGAGAGAGAGAGAGAGAGAGAGAGAGAGAGAGAGAGAGAGAGAGAGAGAGAGAGTGGATAGTAAAATTTTTGAAGATCTAGGGTTTTGTAATTGAGTATTTTTCTAGCTTCTGGATAACCGGTGATGAAGATCTTGATAACCGGTGTTGCAGGGTTTTTAGAGAGAGGGAGGAGGAGAGGAAAGGCGTGTGATATAGAGAGAGAGAATAGGAGGTTGAATTAAGAAAATATTAAATGAAAAACAAGATGACCAAAATGCCCCTGAACTAAAAGACAAAAAAGGACTTTAAAACAGTAAAAAATGAGAGATTTTGAGTTTTGGACTAAAATGGTAACAAAATGCAAACCACAGGGACCTAGATTTAAAAAGTTTCAGATTTGGACTAAAATGGCAAAACTGCCCAAACCACAGGGACCAAAATGGCAGTTTACTCTTAATATAAAGAATAAGAAAATAGGGGTGTAAACAAGCTCAGAAGCTCGAGAGCTACTCGTTATCGGTGATGACTGTCGTAAGGGTCATGCAAAAACCTAAATAAGCTACGTAGATAGCGTAAGTAGGGTATCGTATCCACGGGGAATTTGTGGTCAGTGTCGTGTTTTTAACTAAGAACTAAGTTAACTAGAATGGGGGTTTTGTGAATTTGATTATAAAACCTAAGAAACTAATTAAGAGAGTTGTAATCAATACGAGAAAGAATAACCTCTACCCGGAATCCCAATTACCCGTTTAACATCAAAACCTGTTTACTGATTCAAAACACCACATAGACATGGCCTCGGAATTAATGAATCTGATCAGTTATCAAGGATAGTTTTTAAGATTCACTATGCCACCTAATAACCCGTTCAATTGTATCAACTACCCGCCAGTTTACCAACCCGCTAACAACGCAAGAAAGTTGCCAATACGCTTAATAAACGACAAATAATTCAAACACAATAAACGTTTACCAAGAATCCAACACGAGTGGTCAAGCTGTACCAGTTACAAGAATCCGTAAACAAAGTTCAATGCAAAACTAAGCAAAAGTTCATCCGAGTAGAAGTTACAAGCGAATTAGCCGCGCATCATGGTCATTGTTGCTTCAGAATCTGCCAGAAATTGATTAAACATGAGCAGGTTGCTTGGAAGATTCAAGATGATGAAAAGAAATCGCCCAAAAGTCCTCTAGAAAGTCCTCCGGCGGCTGTGTATTGAATGAATCCCGTTTTTTCTCGAACTAGGTTAAAATCACACTTTTCCGCGCTGTACTACTGTCGCGCCACGTTACAGCTCACATGGACTCCCTCGCGTGGCGCGAGGGAGTATGATTTGACTGCTCGTTGACTTCCACCTGTCGCGCCACGCGACACCCTACATAGATTCCCTCGCGTGGCGCGAGGGAGTATGTTTTCCAGCATTTTCGCTTCCTCACTCCGTATTGCCTTGTAATACCCGTTTTCCAGCTTGAATGATCATTGTGCTGCATTTACGCGCTGTTAAGCCTGAAAAACCCGACAACCAATAAGTATACAAATCACTATAAATAAACACACTCTAACGCGTAAAACCTACACAAACTATACATAATATGACGTGTTTACACCCGCACATCACATCCCCACACTTATCTTTTTTCGTCCCCGAAAAAATTATTCGCAATGGAATCACAATCAAAGCAAATGGCTTCCGATATATTCAATTATATTATTAGACAAATCTAACCACACGTTAACCAAGATTGTGAATATACGATCCACTTAAACCCAACCGCCGGTTTCCAAGCCCTTATTTTCGATCCGTTAAGTTCAAGTAATATATAGTTGCCTATGGATCCCACTCTCAAAAGACTACGATTCCACCTATTCCCACTTCAGGCTTATGAGATTAAAAGATACTAAATCTACCGTCTTATATAACAAACTCTTATGTTAGTCCGATTAAACTTTATGATGGAAGAATGGATGATATTGCGAGCTTACATGCTTTTGTATACGATCAGTTTAGCGGACATACGCCACACGAGTCACCATCCCCATGGTTAATGCCATAAACCTCACGTTTTTTTTTCTTTTCTTTTTACATGTGCTCAGATGAATGGATGGATGGAATGATAATATATTTTTTTTTTCGGGCGCCACACTGTTTCGGATTTGTTTTCACAAAAAGAAACAGGTGTGCCAGTTTAATCGGAGAAACTTATAAGTTTCTTACTTATGACGTACCTCTTATACCTTCCACAGTTTCAGTTTCACTATAGCTCCTAAGGCGGGAACCCACAAGACTCCTATTTTAAGTTATTTTATATCAAGCCTAAGGAACCTTTCAACCGGCTGGGCCTACCCACATATCCTAAATTAGACGTGTAGCCGATTATTTATTATCTTATATATATAGTAATCGAAAAGCCATTGATTTAATTACACCTATCATTTTCCATTTTATGCGACAACCTTTACGGGACATTTTCTATTTTTTTCAAATTTTTTTTTTTTTTAATTCAACGACACAATGACACTACGACCTAAACTAGACACTAGTTTCCCCCTCCCCACACTTATTCCCTTCGTTGTCCTCAATGAAGAAGGAAACTATGACTCAAACAAATTGAAAATAAAAATGGAAATAAAACTAAAAATTACAACAACAACAAATGGAACAGACTCCCCTGGTTTCCGTGCCGCTCTGCATCTGTCTAGTTCCATGCCTTCCAAAGCGCATTAATACTCCAACCACAGTTCCCGGCCAAATACCACTCATGATTAATTCTAGCAACATCACCAACATAATCATAGCATAATATATATATATATATGTATCAGCCCAACCGGTTACCCTTACAATTTTCCCCAATGTGTCAAATATCAAGTTAAGTACAGACCATCATCATCTAAAAACAAAAGAAGAGGGAAAAATACAAAAGATCACCAAAATCACCGGCGCTGATACTGCTAGAACCATCTACTCGTCATCTCCTCCAGACTCCTCATCACCCCCAGCAGCCTGCTGTGATGGTAGAAACCAATTCGGGACCTCTATGTGCTGACGCTCCATAATATATCTCAAAACGTCATTTTGAACCAGCAACATATCCCTCAATGACTCCAGTGTCACTAGTGCTGATGCAGGCGCACGTACCTGACGTTGCGCGCGAGGGTGCGCAGACGGGGGGCGCTCAGACTGCAACCGCACTCTCTGTCTGTGAGGAGGACCCTGCTTTACCGCCTCCCAACGAAGCGGCTCATCCAAACAGATCATCTGCGCTCGACGCAGCTCTTCAATCCCAAACTCCACTGTAACTGGACCAGGAGTCAGCAAACGCTCCTCATATACATCAGTAACCCCCAGATGCCTTGCCAACCTAGTTACATAAGTACCCAACGGCAGCCTAGCTTGACCACCCTTTCGCCGACCCCGTGCGAATGATGTCAGCATCACCGCCGCCAAATTCACTTCTTTCCTAGTCATAATGCAATACAAACAGAACAGATCATTCTGACTCACCTTATCTTCTCCACCCTTCCTACCCATGACTGTGCATGCGATGATCCTATGAATATATCTGACAAACGGGTCCCGAATCGAAGATGCCACCGCACGTGTCGACCATTCTGAGTCCGCTATCGTCAGCCAAAACTCAGCTAACTCTGCTTCCGTCACATGATAATCCTCTCGATTAACTGTAACTCCCCGTAACGATCTCCTAAAACCCACTACACTTGACTCCTCCCTGGTGTACAATCCAATCGCCTCTGCGAACTGGGGAACACTCATCCGAAACGGTTGACGCCCCAACATAAACTGAACCGTATACGGTTGCATGAACCACTCAGGCGAGTACTTAAAAGTCGAATGAAACTCAACAGTGAGTTCTGCATACTGTGGTTCTGCGCACCGTATCGCCTCTAACCATCTATGTCCTAACAATCCTTCCAATCTCTCTCGCTGACCCATAGCATCAATCATTCCCCAATTTACGGTCCTGTGCTGAAATAACTCCATTTCCAAAAACTTTTCGCATCTCTCATATTCATCGGTGCCCAACATGAACTGTAACAGTGTGTGAGTTCGCAGCTCCCGTTGATCAAGAGGCACTGCCACTGCATTCGGTTCCGGACGCTCCTCTGGCATCCTATATTGGACCGGTTGATTCTTTTTCGTTGCCTTGCGCTTGCGTTTTCCTCCTGCGCTTGATGCACCTTCGTCCGACATCCTGAAAACATGCAAAAATTCACGTTATTCTAGTGCCGGTGACATTCGTAACCGTATAGCATTTCATTCGCGGTTACAAGTCCCACTCGAATGCCGACTTGTATTGGAAAATCATTTAAGTCGGTCAATCCGTTCGAATGAAGATTGAGTACGAACGAATCGACCGATAATTAAAATTCCTTTTCTAACTTGATTTCAGCTCTTACGAATCAGAATCGGCATTCGAAACGAGGTAGAAAGCTTTTTATAATTTTTCAGAATTTTTAATAATTAATTTTTTTAATTAATTTTTTTTTAATATATATATATAAATGTACACTATACAAACCGAGCCCCGACTACCAACCGGCCTAACCTTCCGCTCAAACTCACTCGCCTCGACACAAATCGTCTAGTTACTCGTATGCATTACGCCTAACGAACACTCACTAAAGAATGTGTCGACTTCACCATCACAATGTACCTTCTCCAAAGCATAAATACCCACTATCCGCTAACATGCCCTTTCTACAACACTAGGCATCCGGTATATATTCAATATTCATAACTAACTTGCGACCTAAACACTCTTCGCCAAACCACACAATCTATCTCGACCTATGTTCGAACCTAAATCTTTTCTTCATGCAACATCAGGCTCGCCAGTTTCATGTGCAAATAAGCACCCAAGACCATATTTCATTTATCTACTTTTACTCACAACTTTAGTGCATCTACGCGACACCTATTAACCAAACACATTCTGCCTTGCTTTTTACTACAATTTCAGCCTGCGTCATCCTAAGACTTGTTTTAAAACACCTCTCAACTAAGCGTCAAACTACCTCACAATTGCATTCAATATCCATTTAACAAACTCACATCAACTTAAACAGAAACTCTTATACTTCTACACTTAACCTCCCTAGTTTGAAACTCCTGACCCATCTCTTCCACTCAACACAATCAAAACCAATACCCACATATCAGCCTTACCAATTAATTTCCCAAAAATTCAAGAACCCATCATGAAGATTTCTGCATAATCATAAAAAAAAATAATAATGCTTCATACCTGGATTCCTTTCAAACTGAAAAATAGAGAAAGTATGATGCTTGTAATCGAACAAATCTGGTCGCTGCTCCGAGGTTGAAAGTTCCGACGGTGGTGTGGTGGTTACCGGCGAGGAAGGAGATGGTGATTAGGATGTCGGCTGAAGTGAGGGGGGGGGGTTATTGATGGAAGGGAAGGAGACGGTGGTTATGGTGGTCGGTTGAAGGGGAATCGGAGGTGAAGATGGTCGGAGGTTGGGGGGTAATCGCCGGTGGTAAGGGGAAAGGTGCGTGGTGGTGGTTATCGGTGGATGGGGGAAGGGTGAGAGAGAACGATGAGGGGAATGAGTGCATTGTGAGAAGATTACGGACCTTTAGGTCAAACAAATTGGGGCCGGAAACGCGACCCCTCGCGTGGCGCGCCAGGAACATCACCCTTTCGCGTGGCGCGAAGAAATACGTTTTCCAGCGGGTGTGCTTTTTCTATGGCTTTCATGCCTTAGAAATTTTTCTAAGTTTTTTCTTGTTTTCCTTCTTTCACCCCCAAACGAGTTTTTATGAAGATTTAGCAATAGAAACGTACCTGGGGCTCCTTTTCTGATAGTTTTCTTTTTCCAAATCATCTCATGTCCCTGCAATACTCCGTAACCAACCCGAAAACAACCGAAAATTGTACAAAAATGCCCCAAAAACTGATTTTTCAACCCGAAAATCACCTTGTTCTACCCCCAAACAAGTGTGCGTTGCCCCCAACTGCACTACGGCTTAACCAAACCACCCGAGCATCCCCACACTTGATTAACGGCACGGTTATACTCAAAAACTCACTAAAAACAGTCTAACTAACTACGAAAGCAAGAGGAATAATTACAAATGAGACTTAGGCTGCCTCCTAAGAGCGCTAAGTTTTAGATCTTCAGCCAGATCGTACCTGTGCGATTACTCAACCTCCTCGCGGACTGTGCTCACGTATAGCACCTCCACGTTCTTCCCAGGACCGTTAATTTCTCGAGCATTGAAGTACGGCTTAAGTCTGTGGCCGTTCACCATCTGGCGGATATGATCATCAAAGTCCTCAATATCAAAATCACCGTGTTTTCCAACCTTCGTCACACGATAAGGCCCTGTCCACTTACTCTTCAGCTTTCCAGGGAACAGTTTCAACCTGGAATTGTATAACCACACAAGCTGGCCGACTTCAAACACTTTCGGCTTAATCTTCGCGTCGTGTACTTTCTTCATCTTATCCTTATATGCAGCAGCACAGTCGTACGCTTCATTCCTTATCTCTTCCAGTTCACCCAATGTCAATTGTCTCTCCTTACCTGCAGTATCATAATCAATGTTAATCTGTTTAACTGCCCAAAATGCACGATGTGCAATTTCAACCGGTAAGTGACATCCTTTCCCATAGACCAATCGATACGGTGTTGTTCCAATCGGTGTTTTGTACGCTGTACGATACGCCCACAAAGCGTCGTCCAATTTATTGGACCAATCCTTGCGGTCGGCTCGCACAGTTTTTTGTAAAATTTCTTTAATTTGCCGATTAGAAACTTCGACTTGCCCACTCGTTTGAGGATGATACGGAGTGGCAATTCGATGATCAACACCATATCTCTTAAGGAGTTTGCCAAAGTTGAAATTCTTGAAATGAGACCCCCCATCACTGATGATCACACGAGGGACACCAAATCTCGAAAAAATGTTCGATTGAACGAACTTGCAAACAACCTTATGGTCATTAGTCTTGGTGGCAATGGCCTCAACCCATTTGGACACATAATCCACTGCCACCAAGATGTAAAGATTTCCAAACGAATTCGGGAATGGGCCCATAAAGTCAATTCCCCATACGTCGAAGATATCGACAACGAGGATTGGCTGCATGGGCATCTCATCCCGTTTCGAAATGCTACCCATCTGTTGAGATCGTAAACAATTCTTAGCATATTCAAACGAATCCCTAAACACCGTAGGCCAATATAGCCCACACGATAGCACTTTTCGTGCTGTTTTCTGTCCACTGAAATGTCCACCACATGCGGACTCGTGCACCAACGACAGAACTGATGGAATTTCTTCATCCTCAACACACTTCCGGATAATCTGATCAGCTCCAACTTTAAACAGATCCGGTTCATCCCATATATACTGCTTTGCTTGTGAAAGAAAGTGCGCCTTCCTAGATCTCGACCAATGGTCCGGAATGATACCTGAATGAGCATAATTAGCAAAGTTAGCAAACCATGGTTGCGTATCAATAGTAAGTAAATGCTCATCTGGAAAAGTTTCCAGAATATCGTGTTCAGGTCCTTCGATCTCGTTCACCACTCGTGACAGGTGGTCTGCCACCACATTCTCGCTTCCCTTCTTATCTCGTATCTCCAAATCAAATTCTTGCAATAAGAGGATCCACCTGATAAGCCTCGGCTTTGCATCCTTTTTCTCCATAAGATACCTGATGGCAGAGTGATCAGAAAACACAATTACTTTACTACCACAAATATAAGGTCTAAACTTGTCTAAAGCATAGACAACAGCAAGTAGCTCCTTTTCCGTGGTTGTGTAATTCAACTGAGCATCCGCGAGAGTCTTGCTCGCGTAATAGATTGCCACCGGTTTCTTGTCAACTCTCTGTCCCAAAACTGCACCTACTGCATAGTCACTAGCATCGCACATTATTTCAAACGGAAGTGACCAATCAGGGGATTGTAGGATGGGTGCTTCAACTAACTTTTGTTTTAGTGTCTCAAAAGATCTTTTACAATGCTTGTCAAAAACAAATGGGACATCTTTTAACAAGAGATTACACAACGGTTTTGTGATAACTGAAAAATTTTTAATGAACCGTCTGTAAAAACCGGCGTGTCCAAGAAAGGAACGGACGCCTTTGACACTTGTGGGTGGTGGTAAGGTCGAAATTACTTGAATTTTTGCGTGGTCCACTTCAATCCCCTTACTCGAGACAACGTGTCCCAACACGATGCCTTCCTGAACCATAAAATGGCTCTTTTCACAACTTAATACCAGGTTTGTTTCGACACATCTTTTTAGCACTCGTGACAATTGTTCCAAACAGGCCTCAAAAGATGTGCCAAAGATTGAAAAATCATCCATAAAAATTTCTAAAGACTCCCCGACCATATCTGAAAAGATACTCATCATACACCTTTGGAAGGTGGCCGGGGCATTACACAGTCCAAACGGCATTCGCCTAAACGCAAAAGTACCGTAAGGACAGGTAAACGTAGTCTTTTGTTGATCATCAGGATGAATAGCAATCTGATTATAACCTGAATAACCATCAAGAAAACAGTAAAATTTCTGACCTGCGAGCTTTTCCACAATCTGATCAATAAAAGGAAGTGGGAAGTGATCCTTTGAAGTTGCAGCATTCAACTTTCTATAATCTATGCAAATTCTCCACCCGGTTACCGGCCGGGTGGCCACTTCCTTACCGTCTTCACCTGTAACAATCTGGATGCCCGCCTTTTTAGGCACCGTCTGTGTCGGACTCACCCAAGTACTGTCCGATATGGGATAGATGATCCCTGCATCCAACCACTTTAAAACTTCCTTTTTCACAATTTCCCGCATGTTTGGGTTCAGTCTTCGTTGAGCATCTCGAGCCGGTTTTGCTCCCTCCTCCGTGATGATCTTGTGCATAACAATGGATGGACTAATCCCCTTTAGATCAGCTATTGTCCACCCAATTGCCGCCCGGTTGGCTATCAACACTTCCATCAAAGCTTTTTCCTGTTCAAGTGACAAATTGGAAGCAATAATTACCGGTAGGGTGTTGTTGTCGCCCACAAAAGCATACTTTAAATGCTTTGGTAACGTCTTCAACTCGACTTGTGGAGGTGACTCAAGTGATGGCTTCAATTGAGTGTCAATATGATCCGGTAAATTCTCGACTTGGTGTGTCCAAGTCGGCTTCAATTCCTTAGCAGCCATCACCTCCAACTCTTCTTCTGCATATTCCAATTCCACCTCTATTTCTGCCAAATCCCTGTCACAAACAAAACACGTCTCTATAGTGCATTCCCCACTTTCGTGAGGATAACACCCGTCAATAATGTCCGCCATAAAGCATTCATCATTGACTAGAGAATCAGATGCACGGGCAAAAGCATTTAATCGGACCTTACGATTTCCAAATGTGATGTCAACCGTACCATTTCTACAATCGATTAGTGCATTAGCGGTTGCTAAAAATGGTCTACCAAGTATGACATTAGGTTGTTTAGTATTTTCAATTTGCACGTAGTCTAAAACCAAAAAGTCAACTGGGTAATAAAACTCGTCAACTTTGACAATGACATCACGTAAGATCCCCCGGGGTAGTTTTAACGTCAAGTCGGCCAACACCACGGTGGTGTCAGCTTGTTTCAATGGTCCGAAGTCGTATTGATCGTATAAACTTCCCGGTAAGATGCTAACACTTGCTCCCAAATCCAGCAAAGCTCGACTCATCTTAAATTCACCCACTTGAATGGGAATTAGAGGAGCACCTGGATCTCGGAGCTTTGGTGGAAGATCGCCTGATAAAACGGCACTAACTTTTTCGGTTAAAGCTATCTTTTTCGGAAATTTGTTGTGCCGTTTTTGGGTGCAAAGCTCTTTCAAATATTTTGCATACGCCGGAACCTGCTTGATCGCGTCTAATAACGGGAGATTAATTTTCACTTGTTTAAAAACTTCCCACATCTCATCCTGTTGTGGGCCCCGTTTATTGACAACTTTTGTTTCGGGATTAATTAAAGCCTTAGGAAATGGTACGGTATTACCCTCCATACCCTTCTCCTTTTTATCACCCGTTTCAGTATCTATCACCCTATTATTTTCAAGATTTTCTTTTTTATTCTTTTTAGGGCTACTAGGTTCCGGTTCCGCGTCGGACTCATTTTCCTCATCAACCTCCTCCACAACACCTTCAACAAACTGTGGAGGAGTCCCAACCTGATTATCATAAACTTTCCCAGAACGAAGAATACTTACCTGATTAACTCTGGCGTTAGACGAACTCCCTTGATGCTGTGGATTCTTCGTGGTATCACTAGGTAATCGACTCGAATCTTTTCTCCCTTGTGCCATCTCGGTCGCCAGTTGAGCGACTTGCTTTTCCAATGCTTGATGAGATTTAGCTTGCACTTCTTGGTCTTTTTTCATTTGCTTCAACATTTCCATAATCTCCCGATTGGAAACCTCCTCGTTTGAAGTATTTGCCTTGCTTTGCTCTTGCTGTTGTTGATAACTTCTTTGGTTGCCCTTGTTGTAATTTCCTTGAGGGTAATTCTGATTATAATTCGATTGACGGTTCTGGTACGGCTGGCTTCCTTGATTCGGTACCTGAAAATGAGGATTCAATTGATTAGTATTACTATACCGAAAATTTGGATGATTACGCAAACCTGGATGATATGTGTTTGAATTCATATCATAATTCCTTTGCTCTCCGTAAACCATGTTCACGTCCTCCTCAGCCGCTACAAACTGACCCGGACATGCCTCCACCGTATGTCCCAAATTTCCACACGAATCACAAACCGGGTAAGTTTGCGTCGCATGCACTGCATCCCGTTCGCCCAAACCTCGAAATTTCGCTAACTGGCGTTCCAATGCCTCCTTTTCTCTCTCTAACTGAGCAACCCTTGCATTAGAGGCTCCTGTACTTGATGGTGCCACAATTGGATACTTTTTATTCCTATCCGACTGTGCCTGCCTCTTCGAATCTGCTGCAACAATATCCAAATAATCCCAATCTACATCCACATGATTTTTCAAAAATGTACCCCCAGTGATAGCCTTAATATCCCGTCTATCCTCATTGGAAATCCCATCGTGGAATGCAGTGATCAACTCCCATCTTTGAATACCGTGGTGAGGACAATTACGGATCAATTGATTGAACCGTTTCCAAGCCTCGTAAAGAAGCTCACCCGGTAATTGTTGGAACTCTCTGATTGCTAATCTCCCCGTTTTAGTTCTTTGCGGGGTATAGTACTCATCCAAGAATTGTTGTTGCAGCTCTTGCCATGTATAAATGCTAGCATATGGCAACGATGTAAACCAATCCCTCGCAGCATCCTTTAATGAAAACTGAAACAATACCAACTTCACCTGATCTGGAGTGAATCCATGTCCCGCAATCATCCCACAAACTGCCTCAAAATCTGCTATATGTGCATATGGCTCTTCATTACCTTTCCCGTGAAAGGTAGGTAGCATGTTCAGAATATGTGGTTTTGCTTCAAACGACCGTTCTACATTACCCGGTGCAACTGGCATCACTATCGGTGATGCATGCTCAGCAATATGTGGCCTGAAGTGGCTCTCAACCCCTCGAATATTCGGGTCCGGGAAACGAGGATCTCTTTGTCTTTGTCGAGGTGCAACCGGTGCCCTATGAACCTGTGGCGGGGTCTGATAAGCATCTACTCCCCGTGGCTGTCTTGGTTGCTGATACATCGGTTGATTGCGATTAACTGGCTGATTTTGGTACCCAGCTGGATACCCCATATACCCATCGTTTATCCCCCATTCATCGTCTCCGTATCCATCATCCCATGTCTCTGTTCTTGCCCTATGATCCACTTGCTCAAACATAGCACCCGACCGGTTCGGGTGTGGCACCAAGTTTGGTTGATTCACGGTCCGTAAAGGATCGGGCTGTGGTAATCGGCTTTCTAGAGAATAGAGTGGTCCACCAATAAAATGAAATTCTCCAGTTGGAGCAGAGGTTGGTTGGGTGGTCGTGCTTGATGATGGTGCAGTGGGTGTAGACTGTTGTTGTGGTTCAGATGTGAATGGAGGCGGTGGCATTGGTGGCAGTTCAGTAGTTGATGTTTGTTGTGGTGTTTGCTGTTGTGGAGTGGATTGGTTCTCTGATGGATTCATGGTGTCTTGAATTGCTTTTCCTTTCAAAGCTGAACGAAGAAGCAGATTCTGGCGTGCGGTCTTTTCAATTTCGGGATCGAACAAGAGCGGAGAGGATCTTCCTGAAAACCGAGTATGCATGCAAAAAGAGATCACCTGCACACAAGTAAACAAGAAAACAGAGCGTAATACCGAACAAGACAAAACTAAATGAAAAGAAATATTTTTGGGTTTTTATGATTTTTTCAAAAACAATAGAAGAAACGACTACTACTAAACTAACACTAAGCGCACGAATTCCCCGGCAACGGCGCCATTTTGATGACTGTCGTAAGGGTCATGCAAAAACCTAAATAAGCTACGTAGATAGCGTAAGTAGGGTATCGTATCCACGGGGAATTTGTGGTCAGTGTCGTGTTTTTAACTAAGAACTAAGTTAACTAGAATGGGGGTTTTGTGAATTTGATTATAAAAACTAAGAAACTAATTAAGAGAGTTGTAATCAATACGAGAAAGAATAACCTCTACCCGGAATCCCAATTACCCGTTTAACATCAAAACCTGTTTACTGATTCAAAACACCACATAGACATGGCCTCGGAATTAATGAATCTGATCAGTTATCAAGGATAGTTTTTAAGATTCACTATGCCACCTAATAACCCGTTCAATTGTATCAACTACCCGCCAGTTTACCAACCCGCTAACAACGCAAGAAAGTTGCCAATACGCTTAATAAACGACAAATAATTCAAACACAATAAATGTTTACCAAGAATCCAACACGAGTGGTCAAGCTGTACCAGTTACAAGAATCCGTAAACAAAGTTCAATGCAAAACTAAGCAAAAGTTCATCCGAGTAGAAGTTACAAGCGAATTAGCCGCGCATCATGGTCATTGTTGCTTCAGAATCTGCCAGAAATTGATTAAACATGAGCAGGTTGCTTGGAAGATTCAAGATGATGAAAAGAAATCGCTCAAAAGTCCTCTACAAAGTCCTCCGGCGGCTGTGTATTGAATGAATCCCGTTTTTTCTCGAACTAGGTTAAAATCACACTTTTCCGCGCTGTACTACTGTCGCGCCACGTTACAGCTCACATGGACTCCCTCGCGTGGCGCGAGGGAGTATGATTTGACTGCTCGTTGACTTCCACCTGTCGCGCCACGCGACACCCTACATAGATTCCCTCGCGTGGCGCGAGGGAGTATGTTTTCCAGCATTTTCGCTTCCTCACTCCGTATTGCCTTGTAATACCCGTTTTCCAGCTTGAATGATCATTGTGCTGCATTTACGCGCTGTTAAGCCTGAAAAACCCGACAACCAATAAGTATACAAATCACTATAAATAAACACACTCTAACGCGTAAAACCTACACAAACTATACATAATATGACGTGTTTACACCCGCACATCAATCGGCTCGGTTAAAAGCTCGCACCGACGAGCCGAGCTTTAACAAGCCCAAGCCCAAGCTCGACCTTGTAATCGTTTAGTTATCGAGCCCGAGCTCGAGCCTGAAATACAAAACCCGTTTAGGCTCGTGAGACTAAACGAGCCCAACCAAAATTTACTTGTTTTATATATAATGCCGTGTTCAACGCCACAACCCACACCCCATACCCACCAAATCTAATGCCGTGTTTAACGCCCCATTGAGCGGTGTTACATGCTCCCTAATGCCGGAAAGTTGCCCACTCACAAGGGCGTGAGGTTGTAACGCATAGCCCTAACTTTGAAAGGCTATCTAGATAATCATAATTGAGGGCTTCCATATCAGGCAAATCTCCATTAACATCCTCTTCCATTAACATTGTCTTCATCCTATTAAACAAGAAAACATCGAAGAAAAATCCTTGGTCAGCACCAATACCAATTCCAATTTCATTTACGCGACACTCGGATGTAGCAGGTACTTATTATAATGCTTTGATATTATTTAGAAAAGCTTGATTACAATACATGATTACAATGGCTTTAAATAGGCCAGTACAAATGCATTTACAATGGAAATGAGAAAACAAAGGCAAAGTAAAAGGCTGGTCAAAAGGACGAGAATAATTACAAGCATAATTACAAATTGTGTCTAAAAATAAATCTCATAATGAGTAGGAGAATGTTATGTAATATTGCCTTTAATATGCCCCCGCAAGATGGAGGATCCATCAGAGACTCCAATCTTGGACCGTAAGTTCTGAAACGGACCCCGTCCTAATGGTTTGGTGAGCATGTCAGCCAACTGATCGGCCGAGTGTATGTGAAGGACCTTCAACGAACCATCAGTTATTTTTTCGCGAACAAAATGATAGTCAAGTGCCACATGTTTCATGCGTGAGTGGTATACGGGGTTGGCACATAGATAAGTGGCACCCGCATTGTCACAGAGTAATGTAGGGGGTTTAGATATGTGTAAACCAAGTTCCAATAAGAGATTCTGGACCCAAGATAGTTCAGCCGCACCGTTTGCTAATGCCTTATATTCCGCCTCAGTGGAGGATCTAGAAACAGATTTTTGACGCGACGAGCGCCAGGAGATGATGTTAGACCCAAGATAGATGATATAGGCAGTTGTGGAACGACCCCCATCGGTGATTCCACCCCAGTCAGAATCAGTGAAGGCTGTGAGAGTAATGCGTGAGGTACGGTTGAGGAATAAACCATGGTGAATGGTGCCTTTGAGATAACGAAGAACTCGTTTTAAGGCTTGCCAATGAAGTTGAGTGGGAGCATGCATATATTGGGACAACTTATTGACAGCAAAGGATACATCTGGTCGAGTAAAGGCAAGGTACTGTAAAGAACCCACCAATTGGCGGTATGGTGTAGGATCAACACTAGGCGAGCCATCAACTGGCGAGAGTGGTTCGGTAGAGCTGAGGGGTGTGGCAACTGGTTTAGCACCTTCCATTTTGAACTTGGTTAGAATGTTTTGAATGTGAGCATGTTGGGATAGGAACAAACCGTTAGTGGTAGAAATGACCTCGATGCCAAGGAAGTGGTGGAGCATGCCTAGATCTTTGATGGAAAACTTTGTGGACATGGCATGAATGATATGTTGAACAAAAGCGTCGTCACTGCCGGTTAAAACAATATCATCAACATAAACCAAAAAGTATGAGACAATGCCATCCTTTTTATAGATAAATAGAGATGGATCAGCGAAGGACTTATGGAAGCCAAGTTCAAGGAGAAATGAGGTAAGTTCCATGTACCATGCACGTGGTGCTTGCTTGAGTCCATAGAGAGACTTTTTCAAGCGACAAAGGTGATGGGGAAGGTCCGGATTCACATAACCTGGAGGTTGAGTCATGTAAACTTCCTCATGTAAAGTGCCATGTAAGAAGGCATTGTTGACGTCAAGTTGTCGAATAGGCCATTTTTGGGACAATGCAATGGTAAGAATGGTGCGGATTGTAACGGGTTTAGTAACAGGACTAAACGTCTCAAAGTAGTCCTTACCATATTCTTGAAGGAAGCCTTTGGCAACGAGACGAGCTTTATATTTGTCAATGGATCCATCAGGATGTCGTTTAACACGAAACACCCACTTGCAACCGATAGGTTTGTGTTGGGAGGGAGGAACAAGTTCCCATGTCGTGTTTGTTAGTAGGGCATTGAACTCATTATCCATAGCTTTCCGCCATTCCGGATCTTTTAAGGCTTGTTGGTAGGTGGATGGTTCAAGTTTGGGAGGGATGGAATGGGTAGTGGTGTGGTTAACAAATGCGGAGTTGTAGTACTTTGGGTTAGGTTTGCGGGTGCGAGTAGGTAGAGAGGAGGGTGTGGGTGTGGGTGTGGGTGTGGGTGTGAGGGTGATGGGTTCATCGGTATAGGATGGTGAAGAGGAGGTGGGAGTGTAGTTAGATGTAGGAGATTGAGGGTTGGTTGAGACGTTGTTGGGAGAGGTAGGTGTAGGCGAAGGGGAAACCGTATGGAGGTTGGGTGTGATGTCTGAGTGAGATGATGGGGGTGTGGTTGGATTGGGCTGAGGGGAGACGTGTTGGGCTTGGGAAGGAGTGGTTTGATGGTGGGAGTGGACCAAGTGGGATGGAAAGGGATGAGGTGTCGTAGATTGGCCTGTTGGATCAATAGGAGGCTGGTGGTCTATAGGTGAAACAGTAGGGGCATTAGGTACATGTGATGAGAAAAATGGTGGTGTAGAGGGTTTTGAGGATTTAGTGTGGGTGTCATGGATAGTAGTAGATGAGTGGGACTTTGACAAAGCAAGAAAATCATCAATAGTGATATTGTTGGGAGGTTTTGAGGGAGAGTTGGTGGGAGGTTTTAGTGGAAATGTTGACTCAATGAATTCCACATGTCGGGAGTGATACAAGCGTCGACTTTTGTAATCGTAACATTTGTAAGCCGACTTGGATGGCGAGTACCCTAGGAAGATACATGGTTCCGAACGTGGGTGAAGTTTGGATTTTGCATATGGACGTAGCCACGGGTAGCATAAGCAACCAAAAGGTTTTAATTTGCTATAAGTTGGGTCGGTCTTGTAGAGTAGGGAATATGGGCATTGAAAGTGTAGGATTGGGGTAGGGAGACGATTTATAAGGTACACCGCGGTTTGGAAAGCATGTGTCCAAAAAGAGAGGGGCAAGTGAGCATAATGGAGAAGTGCTAGACCTGTCTCCACAATGTGACGATGACGGCGTTCGGCTACGCCATTTTGTTCTGGAGTATGCGGGGGAGTGGTGAAATGAGAGATACCTTGAGATTGTAGAAAAGGAGTGAGACCGACATATTCTCCACCATTGTCGGTGAAAAGAGAAATAACCGGTGTTTGAAAAAATTTTTCTACTAGCAATTTGAATTGAGGGAATAGGACTGAGACATCGGATTTTTGTTTCATTGGATAAAGCCAAATGTATTTAGTGTGATAGTCTACAAAAATCACATAATAGATGAAACCATCAATTGATTTTTCTACAGGCCCCCAAACATCCGAGTAAATTAGTTGTAAGGGTTTTGTAGTGGTAAAAGAGTTCATACCAAAAGGATCTTTGTGGAATTTATTGACGGAACACGAATTACAATGAAAATTTAAAAGATTGAATTGTAGACCTAAACATTTGGCTATTTTTTTAAGAATCCGAACCGACGGGTGTCCAAGTTTATGATGCCAATCGAGAGGTGAGGTAGTTGAAACCGCATTTATTTGAGGTGACGAAGGCAAATTTGCATAGTAGACATCAAGGTAGTTCTCTCCCCGCAGTAGACGTGCCCCCGTGCGAAGATCCTTGACAAAAAAATGGGTTGGAAAAAATTCCACAGAAACTTGATTAGTTTTACATAATTTGGCCACCCAAATTAATTTATTTTTGAAATGAGGAACACATAAAACATCTTGTAAAGAAAGTGAACCATTTGACGTTTGAAGATATTTTTGACCAATATGGGTGATGGAAAGAGTATTACCATTTCCAAGAACAATTTCATCCGGACCTCCATATTCGGAGACGGAGTGGAAAGACGCACGATCGGGGTCAACATGATGAGAGGCACCGGAATCGAACATGTGAGGGGAAGTAGTGACATTAGCAGTGGGTGAGGCTTTGTTTTGGGTCGTTGAACCTCCTATAGTAACTTGATTTTCCTTGAGGAAACGAGCAAGTTTTCGACATTCTTTCGCTTCATGACCTGCAAAATGACAAAATTGACAATAAAGGTTGTTACGAGTGTCACGAGTTCCACCATTAGAATTGTATCCGGTGGACCACTGAGTACGGGCAGATTTGTAGTTTGAGTTTCCATAGTTGTTGCGTCGTCCGGGCCGTGGTTGTCGTTGTGTGGTATTAACCGTGGCCATAATTGGTGGTGATGAGACTGTTGTAAGGTTGAGTTCACGTTCATAGTCTACTAGCTTTTCAAACAAAACGGGAAAAGTAATCTTGGAGTCAAGTAGGCGTAGAGAAGTGGCAATGGGTTTGTAGTCATCACCCAATTGCCGCAAAATGTGAACCATGAGATCCTCATCCGTGACCGGATTTTGGACCAAAGCAAGTTCGTCAGCAATACTTTTCATATCTCGTAGGTACTCCGCAATGGGACGATTTCCTTTCGGATTAGATGCAAGTTTTGACTTTAAGGAGATGATTCTGGACCGGGATGAGTTCGCATAGCTCGCGACGAGACGTTCCCAAGCCTGTTGTGAGGTCTCGGCTGATGCAATCAAAGGTTGAATGGTCGGTGCACAACTGCCAATGAGGGAAGAAGAATAACTTGGTCCTGTCGATACCAAGCAGAGAAGGCTGGATTCGGTTTTGTGTTCTCGGCGTCGAGGAATTCCGCCGGTACTGTTTTGGAGCCGGTGACAAAGTGAACCAAGTCGAATCCGATTAACGTAGACTGGACTTGTTTTCGCCACACTGAGAAGTTGTCGGATGTTAGGGTGGTGTTGAAGTGGGTAGCAGCATTGATTTGGACAATTGACTGAGATGCCATGGGATTTGAGGTGATAGCCAGGGAAAAAAAAGGAACAGACTTGTTTAGTGATCAGAAGTGGTAGCCAGGAAAAAAAGGACAGACTCGTTTGAGCTTAGTAGGCTCTTGATACCATATAATGCTTTGATATTATTTAGAAAAGCTTGATTACAATACATGATTACAATGGCTTTAAATAGGCCAGTACAAATGCATTTACAATGGAAATGAGAAAACAAAGGCAAAGTAAAAGGCTGGTCAAAAGGACGAGAATAATTACAAGCATAATTACAAATTGTGTCTAAAAATAAATCTCATAATGAGTAGGAGAATGTTATGTAATATTGCCTTTAATACTTATACTTCAACCAACTATGCTCACCAAATTCTTGTTATCACTATCTGTAACTTCTGCAGGTTATAAAATCTTTAAAACTTGCCTCGAAAAGTAACTTGATTCTGGTTAGTACAGCTGACCAAACAATAAACAGAATGTAAGCAATGCAAGTGCTGCTGCAACAACAGGAATTCAGGGAATCTATACCATTAATTTTCCGGATAACTGCCTCCCATATATCAGTGTCAAAACTTACGGTTCTAAGACCACCCGTAGTGGGGCGGTATTTTAAAAAAAAAATTGAAAAAAAAAACGCCCGGAAACGCCCCCACCCCCATTACGGTAGGCGTTATTTAAAAAAAAATCAAAAATTTGATTCTGGCGTTTTAATAATAACGCTGAATATGCAAAGCATGAGGCCAATAGGAGTGGGTCCAAGTTTGACTAGTCAATGAGCAACTAGTTTGTTTTTTTTTTGTTTAATGATTGGAAGGGGCATTATTAGACATTATTCCCACTACGCCACTTTTGCAATAACGCCCCATGCTGACTGGGATGACACGTGTCAGATAATGCCCCATGGTGGGGGCATTATTTTTCTTAACCACTACAGGTGGTCTAAGGAATTTGAAAACTTCAGCAGACTGTCAACAATAAGAAATCATTAAAAAACCCCAAATTCAAAATACTAAAGCTAATAATCAATCGTGGAGTTAGATAGTATTCTCCAAAAGAGCCTAGGTGACACCTTCCGCATCGTGCGGGTGAACCCTTTAGTTTTAAATTAACTATTATCTTATTTAAATAACTATGTACATAATAATAATAATAATAATAATAATAATAATAATAATAATAATAATAATAATAATAATAATAATAATAATAATAATAATAATAATAATAGTAATAATAATAAAGTGTTAAAGGCATATCAGGTTAGATTGTGCTAAGCATCGGTGACCCTTGCCATATATAATCATTGTTTAAAACAAGCCAGGTTAGATTACGCTTTTAAAAGAGCCTTAATAACACTTGACGCATCGCACGAGTCAGTCCACTGGTAATTTAATAAGATTTTAGAAGCTTATATCAAATAGTTGGAGATTGTTTTTCCCCTACCAACTCGTAGCCTTAATTTAATAAGATTTAGATGCTTATCTAAAATAGTTGGAGATTGTTTTTCCCCTGACAACTTTCGTTGATGTATTTCTGCGACGACGTTATTGTTTTTTTCGAGCTGCTAAGTGATACGTCCCGTTACCAAGATTCCAATAGCAACGTATAATATATTTTTTTTATACGTTGTTTTTAATGCGTATATCATCGTAATTAACTATCGATGATGATTTAATAAAAAGATACTCGTTAACTTTAATGCTATTGCAATGAATTTGTTCTTTGCTGAATTAAATAAAAAATATGTCATATTGGTTCCTAACTTCCTATCACTTGAATCTTTATAAGCACCTTAATTTTGGGATATTTTTAGAGAGGGCAACAACAAATGGCTTCCTTTCCAATCTTAACTGTTCTTGAACAGGCCCAAGTGTCGCCACCAAAGGCCACCGTAGGCGATAGGTTGTTGCCACTGACTTATTTCGACTTCATGTGGCTAAGACAACCTCCTATTCACAATCTATTCTTTTATGAGTTGTCCATCACACAAAGCCAATTCATTGAAACTATTATTCCTAAACTCAAACATTCGTTATCAATCACCCTTCAACATTTTTTTCCATTCTCAGGTAACTTGATCGTGTTTCCTACCAAAAAGCCGGAAATCCATTATTATGAAGGTGATTCTGTCGCGGTTACTTTTGCAGAATGTAATCTTGATTTCAACGAATTAATCGGAAACCATCCTCGAGATTGTGAGATGTTTTACCATCTTACACCTCAATTGGGCGAGGCTGAAAAGACCTCAGATTTCACAAAGAGCCCGGTGTTCTCGGTTCAAGTGACACTTTTTCCAAATTCCGGAATCTCTATTGGAATGACAAATCACCATTGCTTGGGTGATGCTAGCACTAGGTTTAGTTTCTTGAAGGCGTGGACAACGATTGCTCGATTTGGTTCGGATGAGTCGTTTCTAGCTAATGGAACTTTGCCCTTTTATGATAGAGTCAAAAACCCAAAACTAGATGAAAGTTATCTAAAGTTTGCGAAAATTGAAAGCTTTAAAGATGAGTATCAACCTCCGAAACTATGTGGACCAACTGATAAAGTTCGAGCCACCTTTATATTGCATCGAACTGTGCTCAATAGGTTTAAAAATTTGGTTTCAACACAACTATCAACATTAGCACATGTATCATCTTTTACGGTTGCATGTGCTTATTTCTGGAGTTGCATAGCAAAAATACGCGATGATGGGCTGCAAATGTTTGCCTTCCCCATTGATTGTCGGGCACGCATGAACACCAAGATCCCAGCAACCTACTTTGGCAACTGTATTGGTTGGTGTATGGCTATGGAACAAGCCAAACAGTTAACAGGAAAAGAAGGGTTCATGACTGCTGCAAAATTGATCGGAGAAAATCTACATAAGAGATTGACAGATAAGGATGGAGTCGTTAAAGTTATAGAGTCATTTGGGGACTTGTTTCCCAATGGGGTTCCAACAACTTCGATCGGAGTTGCTGGAACGCCAAAGCTCAAGTTTTATGACATGGATTTTGGGTGGGGTAATCCCACAAAGATCGAAACAATTTCTATTGATTATAAAGAAGCGATATCCATGAACTCATGCAAAGAAAATAATGAAGGTCTTGAGATTGGCGTTTGCCTTCCGAGTACTGAGATGGAGTCTTTTGTTCGTATCTTTGAGGATGGGTTAGAAAAATATGTCTAGCTAGATGCATATATAATAACTCACATGTATACCCGAGCTACACGATGGGATCCTTTTGTTACGTCGCAACTGGTTGTCTTTAAACAATTTTATAACTAAAGCGCATGATCAACTTTTTTGTTCAACTAATGCATTTTCGTACGGTTGTCATTTTTGAAATTATTTACCGGGAAACAACAAATCTAACACCTATTTAACTAAATATTTTAACAGTTTTATAACATTTAAAGTGACCACTGAAAATGCTTTAGTTTTTTTTTTTAAATGCACTAGAGGGACAAAACTATAAATGAGAAGTTCTTCAAGATTGTTTTTAATTGTCTCAAAATTAAATTGAATTGAAATAACTTTCTTGCTCTTCTCAAATCTTTTACACGGTAATATAGATATGCTTGTTAATTATTTGTTTATGTTGTTTGCATTTCCATTCAATAATAAATCTTTGTTGTTTATTTCGAGAGTTTTAGTTTTTCATTTAAAATTTATCATTTCATAGTCTTTGTAGTTGTGCTTTTGAATTCCTTCTTTAACCAAACATATTTCATTACAGTAAGTTATTAATATTAACGTTGTAATCTTGTGAAGTTGTACATGCATATTCGTCTGTGATGTAGATATTATATACCCACAACCAAATTTATAACTACATTGTCAGCAAGTAAAAGAAACAATACAATTAGTCCTCCTATCACTACTAGAAAACTAAGCAATTGCGACCAAAATTTGCGACCTACACAAGGCGGTCGGAAAATTAGCGACCATTTTGTGACGAAAATAAAAAAAACTCGCAAATTTAGAGACCAAACCAAATTTGGTCGCAAAACGGTCGCAAATTTCCCGGCCGCATTTTTTTAGTCGCAAATCAATTGAATTTGGTCGGAAACGGTTGCAATTACTAGAAATATATAATAAAGCAAAAGTTGCGACCGTTTAAAGCAGTCGCAAATACAAGAAATAGTTGCAACCGTCTAAAGCTGTCACAAATACGAGAAATATAAAAAAAACAAAAGTTGCGACCGTTTAAAGCGGCCGCAAATATGAGAAATGTAAAAACAAGTTGCGACAATCTAAAGCGGTCTTAAATACGAGAAATATTAAAACAAAAGTTGCAACCAATTAAAAAATAAATTTTAATTAAGTGAGAAAAAAATAATTCTTAAAAACAATATTAAGTTGAAATGCATGTAATAAATAAAACATAAAAAGTTATTTACGTAACTTAAGTTGTTTTTAGTTTTTAACATAAATCTACTGCGAGGTTTGGGTTCAATCGCAAAACGGTGAGACAATTCGGCAATATGAACTAAAAAAATCAAGCGGGCTTAAAAACAATTAGGCCTCTCAAAATCACATTTAGGGTTTATTTCAACCGATTCATGCTCCACCCAATCCTCACGCTCTCCGATTCCACCGAATCATTCATTCATTCAAATCACCATTGATTCCTGCAATTGTTCTCTCAAATCTCCATTTCTTCCTGTTGTCTGAAGAAACAGTGATCTAATTAGGGAGTTAATTAGATTGGTTTATGTTCCTTTCATGTTGGTTAATCTTCTTAAAGATATTTAAGCTCCGACTTGGTGATTTATCCTGCAAAACAGAACACCGTTACTCGTTAAGAGGGGAATGTGGGGGTTTCCCTCTTAACCAGGCTCCGGCGTGAGAATAAGCGACTGCTTTGAGAGTAATTAAGTGTAAAGAGTGAGAGCCAAGGGAATAGAATGTTTAACCTGAGGAATGAAGGTCCCTATTTATAGCCGGAGAGGTGTAAGAGGTTGTGGGCTGATGGGCCTTGGGCCAGAAACGGACAACACAACGAATATGCTCATTGCCTTGCTGGCATCGACCGCTTAGTGGCTTTTAGATGCTCGTCGGTGCTGGCGCACCTTGATTGGAGCCACGTGTCATTGTTGTCGGCCTTGTTGTCCTTCTGTCATCAGCAGACGAGTGGAGATCGTGGGACAGTTGTCCCCGTCTCTTGATTGGTGCCATGTAGGCGTCCTTGTGTACTTATCGTCAGGCGATCGTGGCGCACGATTGGACAGAGCCTGCTGGACGTTCATTGGCTCTTTTTACTGCCACTTGTACCCCGTGTACCCCTGTAGGTAGCAGCGCGCTTTCCTACTGAGTGGTTCTTGTTGGATGGCAACTAACCCGCGCGGGGCTAGTGTGCTCATTTGTACCATTATTTTATGCTAAGTGTTGATATCTGAGTTTGTTGTGTGCATTCCCTCGCGCGGGATAAATCGTAGTGCGATGTAGGTCGCGCGAGGTTGTTGTTAACAAGTTGTTGTGTTAAGGAGTATGGTCTCACGCGCAACCTGATCTGAGGTTTGCGCGACTTTTTGGGACCATACCCCTTCAAGTCCCCCCAGTCCAGTGCTGCACCATGCGCAACGCAAGTGGTTGGAGCTCTGGACTTAATAAAAAATAAGAGAAGGGGAAATGGTTCTTTTGATCCTGACTTGTATGGCGTACGTTGAAAGCTGTCGTTTTAAATGCGCAGGTACTAGGCAGGTGTTGAGTGATTTATTGTTTGGCCTTTTAGGCGCGCGAGGTTATAGTAGTTTACGTATATCTGGCGCGGCTCATGTGACTTCTGCATGAAGTTACTTGCACGTTTTATGGCGGGAAACTTCGAAATTTGAACTTCTGACGGGTTGGTGAGATAAGTCGCTGAGAGCGACGTTTGAGTTGACCCCTGGCACGGATGTCATCATGCCGCCTGCGGCGGTTGCACTTCGTGTCAGGAGAGTGAGGCCCACGCGCGCGTGGTAACCGTCGTCCCTGGTTTTCCGCTCGACGTGGCAACCTCTCGTTGGTTGGCCTAGCGGCGAACGCGGCACGGTTACCCATCGCATTAAATGCGATGGGTATATATATCCGAAGAGAAGGTGAGAGATTCTCACTTCTCTTCGTTTCTTCTCCACTTTTCTCTCAAAAACTCTTTGAATCTTCAAAGTGTTCTTCGTCTCTTCAAGATTTCTTCAAATCTTCAAACTTTTCTTCAAGCTTTTTTCCAGATCTTTCTAAAAAGATAAGTGAAGAACACCAAGAGGCTCCTGTTAGTGAGGAAGGACCAGTTCCTGTCCTTAAATGGGACTTAGGTCTCTTCGAACAGATTGTTCGTAGTTTCAGATTCCCACCGGAGTGGGATGCCCGGTATCCGGCTCAGGGCCAGACCGCGGCTGATGCACCACCCGGTTACATTACCCTGTATGAAGACTTCTTTCTTCAGGGTAATTTCCGACTGCCGGCGACCAACTTCCTAGGCAGTATCCTTTCTTACTACAATTTCCATATATCTCAGATGAGCCCTCCCGGGATGGTGAGGGTACGACACTTTGAATTTTTGTGCCATTCCCATGGCGTCGAGCCATCGGTAGATAAGTTTCGTGCTTTCTACCAGTTGCAGAGAACGATGGGGTTCTTCTCGTTTGCAAGCCGGGGCGCGGCAAAGAAGATCTTGTTGAATCCTCCTAAGAGTTTCCACGACTGGAAACCCAAGTTCTTCTTCATCAGGGAAGAAGTCTTGCCGATTGCCATGCCCTTTAGGGACTGGACTGAGGCCATACTCAAGGAAGATCTTCCCATCCCGAAAACTACTCTGTGGTACCAGCAGCTGATCCCAACTCCGAACCGGGTGTTTGGGGAAAACGTCTTGGTTGCAGCGAAAATGAGTGACCAGTGGTCACCTAGCAGCAGGGAAGTTCCCGTGTTAAAGCTTGGCGATCAAGGTTAGTCATTTCTCTATTCTTTTTCTAAGTAGGATTTCTGTAATTGTCACTTACTTATCTCCATTTGTAGAAGCGCAACTCTACCAAGCTGCCTTCTCTACCTTTGGTGGCTCCATGGGCGTTCGCCCATTGCGCGATGACGAGGAAAGCTGGTATGACCAGATTAAAGGAAACTTCATGTTTCCTGCTGCTGATGCTTTCGCTTCACCGCCGACCGCTACTGAAGGTGCGCAATACCCTAAACCTCGTCCATTGCGCTCTGTGACTCTCGCTGGGAAAGAGACTTTCTATCTTTCCAGCGAGGAGTCCGTAGGTTCTTCCAGCGGCGAGCTAAGCTCTTGGTCTAAAATCTTTGCAGGTGTGTTGCGCGACCTGAGGATTGACCCCGAGGAGAAGAAGAAGAAACCGGTGAAGAAGAAGAAGAAGGTGGAGCCTGAGGTGACCAGTAAGGGCACTGGCCCTAGTCGCGCAACATCTGCTGCTGTCAAAGGTACCCTTCGCCTTCGTCAACGTGACTTAGACGACTATGTGATAATCAGTGACTTATATGAAGGTTTATCACATGCAGCTAAGGGGAAGACCGGTGCTGGTGGGTCGAAGAGTTCTGGGAGCGCGGGTTCTCGCAACCCTGAAGCTGGCGCGACTCCGTCTTTCCCAGAAGATGAAGAAGTAGAAGAGGAAGAAGCTGGTGCCCAGCTTATTGGGCGGAAGAGGGGTAGGAGTGAGGCTACGACTGGTGTGGCTTCCGCGCCTACATCTGTTGCAATTCCCGTGGTTGGGAAGACGAGCAATCTGCGCTCGTTATACAAGTTTTCTCCTGGTATGTTCTTTTACTCCTTTTTCCAAAAAACTTCTCTTTGCTTAAATACACTTGCCTTATTTTGCAGAAATCAAGAAGAGAACCCCTGAAAAGGCGGTTACGTTTAGTGAGGCTGGGGTAAAGAGGCCCAAGATTACGATCAAGTCCACTGACACTGCTGCTCAGGATGCCGCTAAGGCTGCTGAGGCGCAGCGAAAGGTGGAGGAGGATCGGAAGAGAGAGGAGGAGAAGAAGAGAGTTGCGGAAGAGAAGAAAAAGAAAGAAGAAGAGAGGAAGAAGATAGAGGAGGAGAGAAAGAGAAAAAAGGAGGAGGAGAGGAAGCAGAGGGCGGAGCAGGAGAGGTTGGCTAAAGTGGCGAGGAAGCAGGCCTTGGAGAAGGAGCTAACGGCGAAAAAGGCTATGGATCAGCCTGTTAAATCTCCAGGTCCTGAGGTCACCAAACCAACCCACACCGGTCCTGTTATTACTTCCAAGGGTTCCAGCCGCTTCTCCTCAAGCGGCGCGAGCTCTGGTGGAGCTGGGGGTTATAACCCCAATGTGATAGGTGCGAAGGACACCGTTGGGGATATTTACTACAAGACTTACAATGAAGAAGAACGTGGTGACGCTCCTCATCAAGCCCCCTGGAGTTTAAAACAGAAAGATACCTTCGTTGAGTTCAGCCCTGCGCGCGAGTGGTTCTTGAACTCCTTTACACCTGCTGAAGTCAATCGGCAAAGGGCGAAACCTCACGAAATGTTGTATCGTACTTATATCCTTGGCGAGGCCAACGCTCGTGCTGCCAACCATCAAATAGTTCGCGAATGGCGAACGATGGTTAGGGAGCGCGCCGACTGGGAGGCTTATCGCGAGCGTATGCTGAAACGTATTGCTGAATTTGAAAAATCTAAAGCCGCGTTTGATGAGGAGAGAGCCAAGTTTGAGGCTGACAAGAAGGCTGAAGAGTGGGGTCGCGAGGGGCTGCAGAAAAAACTCCACAATGTTGAAGAGCAACTGGCCAAGGAGAAGGCCGATTTTAAACGTATTTGTGCCCAAGACAACGAGCGCGCCTATGAGGCTCGACAGAAGATAGTTGATCTTGAGGCTAAAGTTGCTGACTTGACCTCGAAGGTAGAGGAGGCGCAGGGAGAGAAGGCTGCCAAACAGCAGGTGGAGGTTAGTCTATTTGTTTTCCTTTATACTTGCTATTTTGTTAATACATCGGCCTAAGTTGTTTTGTCGGCCTTCAGGTTGAATTGTCTGAGGTCAAACTACAGCTGTCCAGCAAGGACAGAGATCTCCACGCCAAGGACGCTGAGATTGCGGAGCTCAAACGTCGCTTAAACGAGCAAATTGACAGATGCGAGTCGTTGGAGATCGACCTGGAAGCCGAGAGGGTTAAGGCTGCTACGGCTGAGGAGGCGCGTGCTGTTAGCACTGCTGCGCTGAATGTGGCTCAAACCAACTACTCCGAGGCTCAAGGCATCGTCGATACGCTTGTCTCAGAAGCTGAATGGATGCGCACTCGTGGAGTAGTGCTGGTGAGTACTTTTTATGCTTCGATCTTGTTAAGGGTTATATTTAACGTTTTTTCTTTTGTTGAAGGTTGCCAACTCCATCCTGAATGCGGGCGAGCTAGACCGCGCCGTAGCGGCTCTGACAGATGCGGCGCGTGCGGTGGGTCATCGGGGAGGCTACCTGGAGTGTGCCGATCACGTTGAGCAGATGCTTGGGCAGGAATTTGACATAAGTCATTGCTCAGTGACGGAACATGCTGATGCTGCACTGGCAAGTGCTGAAAACTCCTATGACAACCTTTCCTTGCCTATCATGGAGTTGGTTGTTGAATCGTTGAAGAAAGACGACTGGTGCCAGCGCCTTAAGGCAGTCCTCGATCCACCAGTTACCGTCGAGTTGTCCGACGAAGAGCCAGCTGGTGATGATGGCGGCGATGGTGATGATGATAGCAACGATGATGATGGTGAAGATGACGGAGATGATGGTGATGATCGCCGCGATGAATAGGATAGTTTGTTGAATAGGTGGTTGATAGGCATTTGTGCCTTTGTAATTTCTTCGGACACTCTATGTACAATGCTGCGCATTTGCGCAAGTTTTAAATGAAATGAAACATTTTGGTTTTTTCCGTTGCAATTATTGCATTGCTATAAAAACTTAATGTTAAATTAGCTCGAATAAATGGAAGCGTTTTTTAAGTATTAAGGTATCCACCCGGTCTCGCGCTTTGTTCGCGGAGGACCTTGGAGGTGGTTTGAACAACCCTGAAATGCTGGAGCGTTTTCGCGCTAATCAAAAGTTTAGCATGCATTTGTAACGAAAAAATGTAATAGAAAAACATGTCGTATGTTTTCATTCAAGTCAGAAATGGGCGCTTAGGCCTTCATACATAATTGCTAATGGCTTGTAGCCGGCGTAGTGAATTGAAAGATGGCGCAAGGCCGAAATAGATTACATGTAACATTTGCGCAATTGTTGCGCATTCCAAGTTCTTGGTAAGATGTGGCCATCTAGGGTGCGCAATTTGTAGGCCCCTTTGCCCAGGACCTCATGAATCAGATATGGGCCTTCCCATTTAGGTGCCAATTTCCCTGGACGTTCCGCATTTGATGCTTCATTGTCGCGAAAGACGTATTCCCCTGGGTTGAAGGTACAAATGCGAACCCTTGTGTTGTAGTACCTTTCCAACTGGGTTTTGTATTTGGCCTCTCTGATTCTCGCGATTTCGCGTCTTTCTTCTAACAGGTCCAAGTCTAGGCGCCTTTCCGCTTCATTGTCAACTGCGTTGACCGTTGTCATGCGTGGCGAGGGCAGGCCAATCTCCGCCGGAATGACCGCCTCTGAGCCATAGACCAGGCTGAAAGGGGTCTCGCCGGTACTCGTCTTTGGCATGGTCCGATGAGCCCATAAAATGCTTGGGAGCTCATCAACCCATCCGCGCCGCCTTGTTCCTAATCTGGCCTTTATCCCTTCGACGATGCATTTGTTCACACTTTCCACTTGTCCGTTGCCTTGGGGGTGCGCAACGGATGTGAAAGTGTGTTCGATGTTCATCTCCTTCATCCATTTCTTAAGATCGTCCGAAGCAAAGTTGGTGCCATTGTCAGTCACGATCTTGAGCGGGAGGCCAAATCTGCATATGATGTGCTCCCATATGAATTTGCGCACAATCATAGCTGTGGTGGATGCAAGGGCTTTGGCTTCTACCCACTTTGTGAAGTAGTCGACAGCTACTATGATGAACTTTACGGCGCCGGGAGCATCCGGGAAGGGTCCCACCATGTCAATTCCCCATTGCTGAAAGGGCCATGCGGTGGATACAGGGATAAGATCATTTTTAGGGCGCAGTGTTTTTGGAGAATGCCTCTGGCAAGAGTCACATTTACGGATCTCCTTCATTGCGTCGACATGCATACCAGGCCAGTAGTAACCGGCGCTCATGATCTTCGCGACAACCATCCGTGGTCCGGAGTGAATGCCGCAGATCCCCTCGTGGATCTCCCTTATCAGGTAATTCGCATCCTGAGGGTCCACACAACGTAGCAGTGGCCCTAGGAAGGATTTTCGGTATAAAATACCGCCGTTCATTTCGTATTGTAGGGCTTTGTTTTGGATCTTCCTTGCTTCCGCTTTGTTTTCAGGGAGCACCCCTTCTTGCAAGTATTGGATGATTGGGGTCATCCACGATGGTTGCCCTGTTTCGATCACGTTCACTTGTCGCAGTAATACCGATGGATTCTTGAGTACCTCTATCCTTACATCCTTGGCGAGATGTTGAAAGGAAGTCGAGGCAAGCTTGCTCAAGGCATCGGCAGGCTTGTTTTCTGAGCGATTGATATGTATAACCTTGTGAGTTTCGAATTGGCGGAGCAATTCTTTCGCTTGTTCCAGATATAGAGCCATGACTTCTCCCTTCGCGTCGTATATGCCATTTACTTGACTGGCTATCAGGAGTGAGTCAACGTGTGCGCGCAAGTTTTTTGCTCCCATCTTGATGGCGAGGCGTAAGCCTGCCAGGAAAGCCTCGTACTCAGCTTCATTGTTGGTGTTTTTGAAGTCGAGCTTAATGGCGTAAGTAAACTCGTGCTTTTCTGGGCTCACTAGGCGTAAACCTGCTCCCGCGCCATCTTCATTTGATGCCCCGTCGGTGTAAAGCATCCAAGTCTCCTCTGTTGTATTTTCCTTGGGAGTCTCTATCATCTCGCATTCCTTGATTTTATCAGCCGGCACTTCTGTGATGAAGTCGGCGAGGACCTGCCCCTTAATGGCCGGGCGCGGTCTGTACAAGATGTTATGGCCGCCCAGTTCAATGGCCCATTTGCCAACCTGCCTGATGTCTCAGGCTTCTGTAGTATGGTGCCAATGTGGAAATTTGTAAGCACAGTTATCACATGGCCTGTGAAGTATCGGCGCAGCCTTCGGGAGGCGTGTAGCAGCGCAAGAACCAGCTTTTCCATTGTGGAATATCTTGTTTTTGGGTCAGTGAGTACCCTGCTGACATAGTAGATCGGAGTTTGTACCCCGTTTCTGTCGACCAATAATACTGACCCTACTGCCTTATCCGAGGAGGACAAGTACAGTACGAGGGGCTCCTTCTCAAATGGTGCAGTCAGGGTAGGGAGTTCGATCAGACACGCTTTCATTTGTTGAAAAGCTGTTTCGGCTTCCGGGGTCCATTTGAACTATTGCTTCTTCACACAATTGCGCAACGTGCTAATGAAGGGATACGACTTGCGGCGTGATTGGAGAGAAAACGATTAAGCGCGGCCAGCCGGCCGGCTAGTCGTTGCATTTCCTTGATGTTTCTCGGTGAGGGCATTCGTTCTATAGCTTGTACTTTCTCTGGATTCACCTTGAAACCGCCGTTTGTGACAATGAAGCCTAGAAACTTCCCCTCTTCCATGCCAAAGGAACACTTGGCTGGATTTAGCTTCATATTCACGCTGCGCAATGAGTTGAATGTTTTCTCGATGTCTTTCAACATTTGGTCCTCCTCAGGACTTTTAACCACAAGATCATCGATATAAACCTCAATATGCTTTCCGATGTCACCTGCGAAGGTCTTGTCCATCAAGCGTTGATATGTCGCGCCTGCATTCTTCAGGCCAAAAGGCATCTTTGTGTAGCAGAAGATTCCAAGATCCGTTCTGAACGCTGTCTTGTCTTCATCTTCTAGCTTCATCTGCACTTGATGGTATCCTTTGTAGCAATCCAAAAAGCACTTCCATCGGTATGGCGCGAGAGAATCTATTTTTTTATCGATCTCAGGCAAGGAATAGCAATCCTTTGGGCACGCCTTGTTGAGATCAGTGTAGTCTACGCACATGCGCCATCCGCCATTTGATTTTTCGACCATCACGGGGTTCGCCACCCAACTCTGATATCTTACCTCTCGCAGGATCCCGGCTTTGAGCAGCTCACATACCTGCTCGTTCATTGCTTTTGTCTTGTCTGCCCCTAGGCTGCGCCTTCTTTGGACCTTTGGCTCGACAGAAGGGTACGTGTTTAAGCAATGCTTGGTGATGTTGCGCGGGACACCGGTCATGTCTGCCGGTGTCCAGGCAAATATATCCATGTTTCGAAACAGCAGTTGCTTTAGACGTGTTCTGATGTCTGACGAAATGGCATGGCCAATTGTCACAGTCTGCTCGGGGTATTTTCGGTTTAAAACCCATTTCTCTGGCTCGGTCGTGGAGACCTTTGCCGCCTTTGTTGGGCGCAGCTCTTCAGTTGACATTACTTCTTTCTTGGCATATATGATTGCTACTCCTGTCTTGGTTGGGAAACCTATCGCAGAATGAGGCGTTGAAGTCACCATGCTTAGCTCGCCTTGTGTTTCCCTACCAATAAGCACATCATGCCTCGATTTCACTGGCATTACCATGAAGTTTACATTTGTTGTTCTTGAGTGTTTCCCGTCAGAGAGCGTGACGGGGAAACTGATCTGTCCGAGAGGAAAAACCATCTCGTTGCAAAATCCAGACAAAGGATAATCGACAGGTTCGAGTCGCGCTTTATCCTCTTCATCCAACTGATTGAAACACTGTTCGTAGATGATGTCGGCAGTACTTCCCGGGTCTATGAATATGTAGTCAGTTTCATAATGCCCGATTATGCCGGTGATGACCACAGGACGTGTGGCGCGAGGTCCGCCGCGCACTATTGGAAATATAACTTGCTGCTCTTGCCAAGAAGGTTCGTAAGGGCGTTTGCCTTTCTCTTTCGCGCTGTACCTGGGTCCGTTGACCATGTGAGTTTCTAGTCGTCGGACCTTTTTGTGGTTTCCTTCATCATGGCGCTGGAGTTGACGGGTTTCCTTGCGTACATTCTTCACTAAATGGCTTAGCTTACCGCTTTTGAGCGCTCTCTCGATTTCTTGGCGCAAACTATAACAGTCGTCGGTCAGGTGCCCTGAATCTTTGTGAAAATCGCAGTACAAGTTAGGGTCTTGCCCTTTCTTGTTTGTCATTGGCCTGGGCGCCTTGAAATCGACATTCTCCGTCATCAATACTTCCTTTGGAGTTTTTGTGAGCGGAGTCCAGTGTTTGTCACGATTGTCGTCTCTGACCGCCTTCTTGTAACCGATTCGGTCAATCGTTTCTCGCGCATCTTCTTTGTAACGTGGCCTGTCGTCACGGCCTCTTGGTCTCTCAGACTTCCAGTCATGACTCTTGTATTTGTTACGCTTGTTGTTGTTGTCGCGCGTACTTCCTCTTGAAAATCGATCTTCTGGGTAGTAGCCCTTTCCACCAGCAAGGGACTCCTTAGTTTGCGCGACGATTTTTGCGGCTTCCATTAGTTTATCCCACTCCTTCGGCATTCCATCTTTGCCTGTGATGGTTCTAATGAGACTATCGCAGCGTATAGCCTTTTTGAAGTGACAGCGCATGAGTTGCTCACTGACGCCGCCAATTTCCAGGCACTCTTTGTTAAAACGCGTGATGAAGTCCTCCAGACCTTCACCATCTCTTCGCCAAATATCTTCTACTTCAGCTGTGTCGCGTTGGTAGCGACGTTGCTGGCTAAAGTAGCTTAAGAATTGCGTCTTGAAATCTGTCCATGATTTAATCTTCCCAGGCGGAAGGCTGTCAAACCAGGCGCGAGCCGCTCCGGTAAGAGTTTGAATGAACAGGTGGCACCACATGGGCATATTCCACCCACCCATGCAGCCCACACTCGTGAATGTTCTGACGTGATCGTCTGGGTCAGTCAACCCATTGAATTTCCCAACAGTTGGGGGTAGCTTCTCTCGTGAAAGCGGCGCGAGTGCAATTTTCGGGATAAACTTGGAGTGTTCCGCAGCTTCCGCTGGTCTGTATGCCAGGCGGAAATCTCTTTCAGCTTCTTCTGTGTAGCCAATGTGTTGTCTTGGCTTGTAGTACTCATGGTTTTTTGGTAAACGATTAAAGACTGATGATTCTTCGTCACCTTCCCATGTGGGATCATATGGGTCCGTTTCTTCCCATTCGTTGTTCATGTTGCGCGGCGTGAGCCGGCTGTGAACAGGGCCTCGTTGAAGGTTCGACGGATAGTCGTAGTAACTATCCGTTTCCCCTCTTGTATCGCGCGTGTCTTGTACGCTTAGGCGTCTTGTAGGGGGAGGCCTGTTGGTTCTGCCTTGTATATTGGCTGGTGGGGGCATTTGGCGCACCCCCTGACTCTGAGGGGTGACCAAGGACGGTTCTGCCGTCAAAACTGCTTGCTGCGCGATGAGCGATTGGTATGCTGCATTGATAGTGGCGATGTTCTTGGCATACCACGAGGCTGGGGTTTCGCCTTCTGGTAAGCCAAGTAATGCAGATACATTTTGAGGTGGCGCTGTGTTCGAAGGGCCTTCTCCGTTTCCTGGGGTGACCACTTGTGTGATCCGGGTGAAGCTCCCGCGCGGACCCCCAGTATTGTTGATTTCAACTTCGCCGATTTCTTCGATTTGTTGGGCTTGGAAGTTTTGGATTCCTTCGCCCAACGCCGTGTTAGAGTTGGTTCCGAACCCGAACTCTGGGATGATTCCTTGACCAGTCATAGTCGAAGGAAGAAAGAGGTGTCAAAGGCTCAAATAAAAGAAGATGAGGGTGGTTATAGAAAAAATCGGTGGGCGCCAATGAAGAAACAGTGATCTAATTAGGGAGTTAATTAGATTGGTTTATGTTCCTTTCATGTTGGTTAATCTTCTTAAAGATATTTAAGCTCCGACTTGGTGATTTATCCTGCAAAACAGAACACCGTTACTCGTTAAGAGGGGAATGTGGGGGTTTCCCTCTTAACCAGGCTCCGGCGTGAGAATAAGCGACTGCTTTGAGAGTAATTAAGTGTAAAGAGTGAGAGCCAAGGGAATAGAATGTTTAACCTGAGGAATGAAGGTCCCTATTTATAGCCGGAGAGGTGTAAGAGGTTGTGGGCTGATGGGCCTTGGGCCATAAACGGACAACACAACGAATATGCTCATTGCCTTGCTGGCATCGACCGCTTAGTGGCTTTTAGATGCTCGTCGGTGCTGGCGCACCTTGATTGGAGCCACGTGTCATTGTTGTCGGCCTTGTTGTCCTTCTGTCATCAGCAGACGAGTGGAGATCGTGGGACAGTTGTCCCCGTCTCTTGATTGGTGCCATGTAGGCGTCCTTGTGTACTTATCGTCAGGCGATCGTGGCGCACGATTGGACAGAGCCTGCTGGACGTTCATTGGCTCTTTTTACTGCCACTTGTACCCCGTGTACCCCTGTAGGTAGCAGCGCGCTTTCCTACTGAGTGGTTCTTGTTGGATGGCAACTAACCCGCGCGGGGCTAGTGTGCTCATTTGTACCATTATTTTATGCTAAGTGTTGATATCTGAGTTTGTTGTGTGCATTCCCTCGCGCGGGATAAATCGTAGTGCGATGTAGGTCGCGCGAGGTTGTTGTTAACAAGTTGTTGTGTTAAGGAGTATGGTCTCACGCGCAACCTGATCTGAGGTTTGCGCGACTTTTTGGGACCATACCCCTTCATTGTCAATCGTGTTCAACTTCTTCAATCGTGTTCAATTCCTCATTAATTTTGAGATCGAGTGAGTAGAAGAAGATGACGGAGAACGAGAAGAAAGCTTCGCCGGTTTCCGATTAGGTTAGTTGCTTGCTCAGATCTCGTTTGTTATCCGTGTTGAATCGGTTTAGTTTGCTGTTTGTGTAGATCTGGACATGTTGTTGACAATTTGATTGATTGATCTAGTTTTTGCTTTGATTTGTTAGGTTAACTGTTTGCTTACTGTAAATTCAGTGTAGTTTAGAGATTAGTTGATTAAAGTTGTGTTTTTAGGTATAAGTTATGGTGAATTATTGTTTACATTGCATCGAATTTGTGTAAACATGACTTTGTTGTATAGTTTAGTTGAACTTTTATGAACTTAAGTAGTAAGTTAATCTGACAAGTTAGTATTCAGCTCTGATTTGTTAGGCTGACTGTTTGCTTATGGTTAACTGAGTGTAGCTTAGAGATTTCAATTGTGTTTTAGGTTTAGGTTATAGTGGATTGGTGTTTACGTTGCATCGAATTGTGTGAAATTGACGTCGATATGTGGATCGGTTAAAGTTGTATGAACTTTAGTAGTTAAGTATCAAGTTCTCAGATCTTTACTTTGATTGTTAATTATTTGTTTGAAACCGAACTGATAGTGTTTGAATTGTTAGGCATATGAGGTGTTGAGCATTAGCAAGCTATTGATTATTTATTGCTTTTGTGTTTGATATGTTTACTAGTTTGATTTAGTGCAATTTTGGTATTTCCAGCCACAACATTAACAGGATTCCACTTTGCTGTGTGAAATTATTGTGTGAATTGAAGATACACTAGTAATATGACCTGTTTTATTATTATTATTTAACCTATAATTATAACTTGAATTTATGAAATTATCGATGGAAATTGAAGACTGCACCAGAAATTTGACCAATTTCAATTCGGTTATACGAAAATGGGATTTAGGTGTTATGGAGGTCTCTGCAGATCCTAGTGGGATTAGCATGTCACCTTTGTAGGAGAGCAGTGTTGAACAAGATGACATAAAGGATCCTTTCGGTGAGGTACATAATTCTTTAGCCACTTACATGCATACTTAATCAGGGATAGCTAAGTAATTGAAACTGGAAATTCCAGTAATTGAGTTTTTCTGTAAAACTCCGCCAGCATCAATAGAGCAAGCTTGTAAGTTTTTTGTATTTTGATGTAGTCAGATACTGTTCATTACTCTTGTCACTCGTTCTGTAATCAGATTAGAATACTATAAGGTGTTGGGTTTAATTAGTTGTTACGGGTCACACAGGTCAAATGGGTCATGGGTCAGCAGTTCAAATGGTTTAATCAGTTATCAACATTTGTTGGGATGCCACGTTTTTGAAGCTCGTGTGGCTGTAACCCGGGCTTTGAAGGCTAAGGTATCCTTGCGATTTTCGTCAGTGCTCTTTGTAAATGTGTATCCATCAACATGTTTCAAAAATCTATTTCTCTTTCTTAATTTGAATAATCTCTCCATGTATACAGGGACTGTACAAAGGGAAGAGAAAAATGAAATGAGGCTAGGGATAGTTCTAGAAGCAATGATGTGGTTGAACCTGTGATAAAACCACAGTGGTATGTTAACTGCAATGGTATAGCTAAGGAAGCTCTTGATGTTGTCATGGAATGCACATATAAGAAAAGTGAGATAATGCCAAAACAATATGCTGCTGACTGGAGAAGGTAATAATTGAGATTTTTTCAAGTAGCTAAAAGCAAGATTGTTTTTAGTTTTTTACTTTATTATGCAGTTAATCAATATATTTTATTTGTAATCTTAAGTAACTTTTAGTATATTGTCTTTATATCTGCATGGTAGAATCCTTTTTTATAAATGAACTCTTGTAGTTATTGTATGCTTTTTATATTATAAAAACAAAGTAGTTATATTGGCGTAGCATGACAGAATCATTTTTTATAATGCACTTCTTGGTGCGATGTTATTTGATCAATGTGATATATGAAGCTGCATGCTTCTCTTGTTTGGAAAACATTATGTTATAGTTAGGTTTGAATATTTAATTCACTTTAGCAGTGAATAGAACATGAATACAAAGATTTGTTTTTGTTATATATTAAAGTGAATGAAAGGTGTGAAAAGGGCTATGGCCTATGGGTCAGGTGAATTATTAAGCTTATATATTTTATATATTTATTTATTGTTGTTAATTACTGCATCCAAACTTCTACTAAAATAAATTTGAACCTTGACTTTATGCATTGGTTTTTATAGATAGAAAAGTTGAACCTGATCATTCAGGAGACAATGAAAGAACAAGAGAAAGGTTAAACGAAATTATTGCGGGGTTGGTATGGAAAAAGAAAGATAAAGCGGAGAAAAAGGCTATGCACAATAGGATGGCACAAATTGAAGCAATTTAAAAAGTTAGGTCTCAAAACGTCTATTCATTGTATCTATTATGTTAGGATAACTTGACTATGATGGATTAATTTGTAAATTATAAATGAAATGTTGTATATAATATTGAAAATTCGATAAATGCGTAGTTTTTTAAAATGTAAACATTATTAGCAGGTTCAAAATAGAAAATGGCTGGAAAAAAACATTTTGCGACCGCAAGAAGGCTGGAAGTTTTTGAAAAGCAGAAGGTCGCTAAACAGTCGCAAACCACAAAATAAGGAAGACGGTCGCGACGGTCGCAAAATTTGCGACTGCTCTTTTGGTCGCATAATCCAATCGCAAAAATATTACGGCGGTCGCAACTCAGTCGTAATAGGGCAATTGCGACGGGTGTTTTTCCAACTGCATGTTTGGTAACAGAACGGTCGCAACAGGGCAACTGTGACTATTTTGCGACTGTAATTGTGGTCGCAAATACCCAATTTTCTAGTAGTGTATATATAGACACGAGGAGGAATTTGTATATGTAAGAAACTAAGTAACCAACTAGTTCAACTCTGTAATAAATATAGACACAAGGAGGAATTTGTAAATGTAAGAAGCTAAGTAACCAACTAGCTCAACTAAGGTGCTGTTTGTTTTTTTTTTCAGTGGTAAAACGTCTGCATTCTGCGGACCACATCCGCATACATTTGTAGCAGAAGAGGTGGACCAAACCTCTGCAGTCTGCAAGAAGAAGACTATATGTTTTTTAACTTCTGCAAGCTACTGAATGTATGAAATAAACTGATTTTTAACATCTAGAACATCTAATTATAACAATTTATCACAATGAACATCTAAATTTCTTAATACAAAATAGTGACTTGATTTGCTAGAGCTTGTAAAGGGATTTTATGTTCCAGAATTTGAGTAGGGAGACCAATAAGGGCATAAACTGATGCTACCGATTTAGGCCAAAAAGTAGTGAATTTGAGATGCAATCATCATAGCACGACTTTTCTCAAGTAAAATTTGATTTTTCCGTTCAACATTACCATTTTGTTGGGGTGTGTTGGGACATGTAGTTTGATAAACAAGACCATTTTTCTGAAAGAACATTTGAAAAATTCTCCACCATTATCAGAACGAAGAATTTGTATTTTCTTTTTAAACTAGGTTTGAATCATTTGATAAATTATAAATAATTTTTCAGTGTGGTTCTGCTTTCTGTTTCATAAAATATATCCACGTCATCAAAAAATCGTCAACAAATAGCACAAAATATTTAAATTGACTTTTATTAGAATTTGGAGTTGACCCAAAACAAGAGAATGTATCAACGAGACAATATACTTAACCCTAGTGTTCCTTTGGTGAAAGAACAATGATAAATTACAGTATGGTATGGTTCTGATTTATGTTTCATAAGATGTATCGTACGTCATCGAGAAAAATCATCAACAAATAGCACAAAATATTTAAATTGACTTTTATTAGAATATGGAGCTGACCCTAAACAACAGAATGTATCAACGAGGAAATATACTTAACCCTAGTGTCACTTTGGTCAAAGGACACTCTATGATTTTTAGCAAGTACACAAGTTTCACACTTCATCAGAGTGGATTTATTCAAAAAATGACTTGGATATAACGACTTAAAATACATAAATGATGAATGACCAAGACGATGATGCTATAACTAAAGTTGTTTATTAACCATTCCATGAGCAAGCATAGCATGTCCCTGGTAAGTCACCTCATCAACATAGTAGAGGCCTCACAAGCGAAAATAAGATGTTATAGTGTCTGTAGCCCCAAAAGCGAAAATCAACTCAATTTGTTTTTTAGAACTAGCAGTAAAATACGATTGAGTTTAATAGACTTTAGGTTTTGGATTAAAGTTAATAGGAGTGGTCTACTTGTTAGAATCCAAACAATAGGGTTTAAAATATTTAGGTTGAGAATTGAAGGGCTTGGAGTTATTGTGCTATTTTAATGCGTCCCTACAGCCACACCCCCAAAACCAATTTCGTCCCCTTGTTGCTCTGATGTCCCTAGTTCACCATAGGCACCTTGATTTCCGATGGCGGCAACCACCTTGGCTCGTTGTCTCGACCTCTCCTTATGATTATCTTGCCACTATTCTGGATAACCGACATGCTTAAAACATGTCTCTTTAGTGTCTTTCTTTATCTTGTAGTGGGTACAATACAACTTTGAGTTATCTTTTATATCCTTATTTTGTTGTGATTCTAAACGGAATTTAGGTCTCCCAGTCGATTTCCTTGCTACAAAACCTAGACCAATCTCAAATGATCAGTTAATTTCAGAGCCTGAAGGTTTTAGAATGTTGAGTCTTGCTATCACTCGCCGTACCATGGCATGCGCGATTGCAACGGAAGGTAGCGGGTCTCGTTTCAAGATATCCCGCTTGATTAGGTCCACCTTTTCTTCAATGGTTGTAATAGTTAGTAGAGTTTCTGTTTTTGGATTTTGTTATTGTATATCTGAATATCTTTTGAATTTTGTTCTAACATTCTTCAATCGTATCCCATCCTTGCTTTAATGAGTTGGCTTTCTTATGGAGATCAAAATCTGCAGAGAATTAGTTCTAGATGCATAGGTGATAGCAAGGCCATCCTAGGAGCCATTGTGGCCGGATACAACGAGACATTGTTTACCAGGTTCGATTCGATATTCCGAATCAGCCATGTGAATACATATTGATCATCTTGTTCCCAATGTGTAAATGTTTAGTCTGTTATTGCGGGTGGTTGCGACACTCCGATATGGTGAGAACCTTTCCCCTTCCTACAATCACCTTTTTCATCATGGTTGCCCATAGAGAATAATTATCTCCACTAAGTTTGATTCCAATCGATAAATTCTCAAAACTTTCTATTGTAGCTCCTAGACCATTCCGCAGTAAAGCGGGGATCTTTAGGATTACATCATCGGGGATGACAGGTACAACGTCTGACTTCCTTTAGGTTGGTTTTTTACTGTATAACAAAGATTAGTTCTTGAATTCCCAGTTTTTATTACATAAAAAAAACCTTACAAGAGAAGAAGATATATAGACGGGTTACAAGCTGAACAAGGAAAGTATTACACACTAGGTTATAGTCCCGTGTATTACACGCTTTGAATAATGAAAACTATTTGTTTACACATCACAATTAGACATGTAGATGTACATGATAATCATCTCATAAACTTGCAATATTTTGCTCATAGTAACAAATACCCAACCTGCTTCTAGAGTACTTAATCATCAATTCTTTAGAAAGCTTTGTAATTATTTTTACATCGTGTAGTTAAACATTAAAAACATATTTTTACAACCCATAAGTTTATTTTCCCATATTTTGTAATACAAATTAACCTATCTTGTCTCACATATAATTTAAAAAGTTGTTAGGCTATATTAATAAATTATTAAGCTATATAGATAAACGTAAAGGTTTTTTAAACATAAGATTAAACTGTTAAATCATGAACTCATACTTGGGTTTACATTTGATTATTCTCCTTAATAACTCAATGTTTGTTTCAAACATATCATACCGTCTATCATAATACTTAAGAATCTGTAGATTCTGCGTTTTTTCGGTAACGTAATTGAAAAGTATCATTATTATTAATATTTGAAGTAGGAGCGGATATTAAGGTAACGAATTAAATGAAGAAATATCATCATTATAAGATATTAACATGATTTTTAAAATAAAAAAAATCAATTTTGATTAGAAACGATTTTTAGGGATGATATGATGTTGACACGTGACATTCTTTAAAATCGTGTTTTAGAAGTAAGATTTGTTTTTCTAAAAATATAGAAAACTTGTATGTAAATTTTGTTATGGTGTAAATGTAAATTATTTATTTTGTTTTGATAAGATGTAAACAAATATGAAAATCAATATAAAAATTTAACCGTGTACTACTACGCTAAAAGTAGGAAAAATAATATGAAATTTTTTTATTAGAAACGATTTTTAGGGATGATATGATGTTGACACGTGACATTCTTTAAAATCGTGTATTAGAAGTAAGATTTGTATTTATAAAAATATAGAAAACTTGTATGTAAATTTTGTTGTGGTGTAAATGTAAATTATTTATTTTGTTTTGATAAGATGTAAACAAATACGAAAATCAATAAAAAAATTAATCGTGTACTACTACGCTAAAAGTAGGAAAAATAGTATATAATAAAGTTATCTGCAAAAGAAATACAATACTTATTAAATAAAAAAGATAATAGTAATAAAAAAGAAATAAAATTAATCATTATCATGAACTATAATTTCGATAATAATAGCAAAAACAAAAGACAACGATAGTTAATTTTCTAAAAATTTAAATTGAAGGAGGTGAGTTTGATTAAATTCTTTTAATTTATTAAATAAAATATAAATAAAAAATGAGAGAATGTTGGACAGAATGCCATGTGACATTAAATAATAAAAAATAAGAGATTACGGGAGAGAATGCAAACGTGGAATATCTTTTATTAATATTTAGATTAATTGCAAGAATATTTTCCTCCTACATTGCAGCATATTAAGGGTCTAAAATATTCTATTTCAAACCTTCAAACCTTAAAATTGAATCTTGATGTAAATGGGTTGATCAATATATACATAACCCAGGTTGGGGTTAAGTTGTTAATCGAATTCGATTAAGGTGAAGATAGGAACTATCAGGGGCGGACCTAGCACTTTACGAGCCGTAGCACGGGTTACGGCTCGACTTCGTATCGGTGTGGGGCGGATTTAAGAGGGGTTGAGATGGTGCACGGGCCACCCCTTAACTTTCTTGGCGAAGTGTAAAATTAGTACAAACCCATTTTCTTGGATTGTTAAAAGAAAAATAGATGTAAAGAAGGTAACGTGATTTGTCTTTTTGAAAAAAAAAATAGAAGTAAAGAAGGTAACGTGATCTTTTTCTGACGGCTGTTAAGCAGGTTTGTTGTCATTAGATTTAGGTACGGATGATGAGAATGATAAAAGAGATAGAAGTGTAAGACCCTATTTCTATCTTTTATTATATGAGCTTTTAAAAGTGTAGATTATAGCCCACTTCAAAAGCTAAAAATAAAAATCCTCTGACGGAAGAGTGAAATACTCAACATTATCTTATTTGAGACATCAACAACCATTTTGTTGGTGTAAACTTAAAGATTATATTATAACAACAAATAAATTTCAACTTTAATTTATTTATTGTTTTCTTTGATTTCGTATTCGAAGTAAATAAATTGTTTTGTTTCATTATTGTTTCAATTTTATTATGTAGTTACTTTATAAGGTTTCTATTTAATCTATATCTATACTATATAATAAAAGAAACCTGTTTTGGGACACTTGTTACTCTCTCATTTAATTGATTAAAATTAAGAATAATACTAATAATAATAATATTTAATCTAAACTAGTATTAAGGCCCCCGCGTTGCGGCGAGAGACATAAAACCATGCAAAGTAGCACCAATACCACACCACTACCAACGATCAACGCCGAAAAACTCATAAAAACAAAATAAACAGAAAAGGAGAAAATAAAACCGAATCAAGAGCAGATGTAAAATCGTTGAACCACGCACACCCATTGCGGCGTGTTAATGCGAAAAATTTAGGCTAAAACATAAAACATAGAAAAATATCCAAGTCGATCTAGGACCCGTACGTTACGACGAACTTCTCAAATGGGAAAAAAATAGATGAAAAACTTTGAACCCCACACGCACGTTGCGCCGTGTTAACTCGCAAAATTTTGAACGAAACGTAAAACAAAAAACTTTCGAAAGATGAAGACTATGGGGCCAAAGTTGAAAGTAAAAAAGTATTAGGGTTAAATTGTAAGATGAAAAGTTTTGTGTTAAAAAGTAAAAAAAAACAAAGGGGTTAAATTGCAAAGATAAGATGTTTTGGGTTAGAAATGAAAAATATTAAAAACTTTTTTGAAATACTCCCTAAACCTAGGGTACAACAACATAAAGCACATACATGTTGTTAATTTATAATATGGAAATTAATACAAATTTTTATTATTAATAATATTTAATCAAATCTAAAATCTAATCTAATACAAATTTTTATTATCAATAATATTTAATCAAATCTAATAAGAATTCAACGAATTCCAAAGTTGATATTAACTTTCAAATAATTAAAAAAAAAATCCAACTAACATCACAAATGTTTATCACTTTTACCCTTTTAGCCAAAAAAATGAATCTTTTTACATCTGAGCCCACATCTTTTTTTGACCCTTTTGACCCCTACCAAAAAGGTTAGAAAAAAAGACGTTGGGGTCCAAAAGGGTTAGAAAAAAAGACGTTGAGGTCCAAAAGGGTTAGAAAAAAAGACGTTGAGTGCTCAGATGTTAAAAAATTCTTTTTTGGGCTAAAAGGGTAAAAGTGATATAATCACAGGGGCTAAAATCGTAATTTACTCTAATATCAAATTAGATAACTAATTTTGAATTTGAAGTGAATAGATAAATAAAAAAGTAATAATTAAACTAAATAAATATTTAGTAGGAGGATTATCTATAATTAATTAAAAGAGATTAAACTAAAACTATAATTATCCATAAGACATGGCCTAATATGATGACAAGTGTACTCAAAGTGGTTTCTAATTAATTAATTTGTTCAACAATCACTATTATCTTTACCATTAAGTACGGTTAACCGATTTATCATCATACAACCTCCCACCTATTCAATCATATGATTTTTCAATCTTATATTAACTAAATAAATAAAGATTAATATTCAATAAAAAACTCGTTAGTTCAGATTAATATTCAATCTTATCCTACTTTAAATATAAAAAAAATCCGTTAGTTTTTTTAAATATTTTTTTATTATTTGGTATATAAAATCATATTTATTCAACCCATGTAATACACGAGGGTTTTTAAAAATATAACTTTTTTTTATTATTTGGTAAACAATATTACATTTATTCTACTCGTGTAATACAATGGTTTTAAAGATATATTTTTTTTTTATTATTTGGTATATAATATTACATTTATTCAACCCGTACAATATATATGGTTTTTATAGATATAACTTATTTTATTATTTAATATATAAAATTACATTTTTTCAACCCGTGCAATAAAGGAGACTTTTAAAAAGATAATGTTTTATTATTTGGTATATAAATTTCATTTATTCAACCCGTGTAATACACGGGGTTATAACCTAGTATATTATTTAATTTAGAGTTAAATGTCATTTTAGTCCCTATGGTTTGTGTCATTTTGCCAGTTTAGTCCAAAGGTTTCATTTTTAATCTGTGGGTCCAAAAAGGTTTCACAGTTGCCATTTTAGTCCACTGGGTTAACTTCATCCATTTTTTCTGCTAACGAGAAGGCCAATTCGGTCATTTTATATGGCTGAATTGCCCTTTTAGTTAACAGAGTTACATCAAATGACCGAATTGGCCTTCTCGTTAACAAAAAAATGGATGAAGTTAACCCAATGGACTAAAATGGCAACTGTGAAACCTTTTTGGACCCACAGGTTAAAAATAAAACCTTTAGACTAAACTGACAAAATGGCCCAAACCACAGGAACTAAAATGGCATTTAACTCTTTAATTTATTGTAAAGATCTATCTTTTACAATAAATTTTCATAAAAAATACTCAAAACAAATATTGATTGATATAAATGTCTAACTTATCGTTTCCAACTTATAGTCATTATAGTGGTCGTAGTATCTCTATAAAAATAAATTAATATACGTTTGTGTATATTAAAATTACATTGAACCCTTATCCGTAAAAACGTGATACGCTATTGCGTGGGTTTAAGAAAAAAGTTTGGGATACTGCTGAATTTTTCTTCTAGTTCCGCCACTGAAAACTACACTATATATTTAGTTGTATACGCGAGTAGTAATATGTGCAAATATATACGCAAATAATAGCACATACACGAATCTATACATGACATGTTGTCAGGGATTTCATTGTTTAAATCATCTAATCTAATCTAACTTATAATAAAAGACTCCAAATAATGACACATGTCATTCTCCACTTCAACCTCATAAATTTTATTTATATTTGTTTAATAAATTTCTTTTAATATTAATATTAATTAATAACCAATATAGATATAACTTATTTTTATCCTTATATCTTTATCTAAAATTAATAAATAACTTTAATTTTGCAATTTAGACCCTTTGTTTTTTACTTTTAACCCAAGTTTTTCATGTTTTGCAATTTAATCCCAACTCTTTTCCAACACGCGGGTCCAGGATGGACTTGGTTATTTTTTTCTATGTTTTATGTTTCAGTTTAATTTCTCAGCAATGAGCATGCGTGATTCAAAGGTTTTACGTTTGCTTTTCGCTCGGCGTTATTTTTTTCCCGTGTTTATTTATTTTGTTTTTACGAGCTTTTCCGATGTTGGTGGTCGCTGATAATGGTATAGTATTGCTACTACTTAACACAGTTTTATGAGAATCGCTGTAACGCAGGGGCTTAATGCTAGTTGTTTATATAAAACAAGTTTGATGTGTCTTTTAGTTACGTTTCTCGCAGCTAAATAAGTGATATACTTTACACATTACTATATATGTATACGTGTATCATCGAAAAAAAATGACTGTTTTCGTCATTTTCTCCAAACTTATCCTATTGTACAAGTTAGTCGGCCTTTCTCATTCTCCTTATTTTGTGTTTTGTTTCATCTTTATGTACCAACACTCGATAATGATCTTTAGGACGGCAAATAAAAAAAAACAAAAAACACAAAACTGTTATATATGTTTTAGAAAATATTGTATAAAACAAATATCAACTTTAAAGCAAAAAACAAATGACATCAAAAACAAAAATGGCAACCTGATGGAATTGGGGTGATATAATCAATGAACTCTAGTTGCAAAGTAACCATCGAAATGGAGATCATTTCTGAAGAAATCATCAAACCTTCATCCCGGACACCAGATCACCTCAAAACTTTTAAACTCTCCTTGCTTGATCAGCTCACCTTGCATACATATGCTCCAATTATTCTGTTATACGAGTCCAAAACTGTCACTTGCAGTGATGTTTTGAAAAAATCGTTATCCGAAACCCTAACAAAGTACTACCCTTTTGCGGGAAGACTCAGCGAAGACGGGATCACAGTAGATTGCAACGACGAAGGAGTCGTTTTTGTGGAAGCGAAAATCATTGGTTGTAGACTCTTAGATTTTGTTCACAACCCTAATTACGAAACACAAAGCTTACTTTTTCCTGAAGGTTACTTGTGGAAGGGGTCATGTGTAGGTTATAGCTTTCTTGCGGCTCAAGCAACTTACTTCGAGTGTGGAGGAATGGCATTAACTATATCTATGTCCCACAAGGTTGCGGATGCACCCACGCTTGGGATTTTTCTTAGCGATTGGGCCGCAATTGCCCGTCATGAGGTGAGACCACCACCAATGATTCTTGCTACGTCCATCCCTTATTTTAATCTTGAATACATAATGCCCGAGATCGAGCTCGATATGAGTGAACCCCTTGTCACGAAAAGATATGTATTTGATGCACAAGACATAGCCCGGTTGAAACAATCAGTAACCGGGCTAGTGGAAAACCCTACAAAAATCGCGCTTGTAACCGCACTTCTTTACAAATGCGCGATTAATGCATCAACTACAAAAACGGGGTCTTTCAAAAGCACGACTTTAATTCAGCTAGTAAACATGAGGCCCCGAGTGGAACCTCCATTGCCGGATAACTCTATAGGAAACTTCACTTGGTACTTCACAACATCAAACCGTGATCAGAGTGAAACTAGTTTGGGAAATTTGGTGACTCAACTGAAGAAAGGGATCAAAGAACTTGGGGTTAGTGGGCTGGATGATTGGTTGTTGAGTGTAAGGGAGTCTGCAAACAATGTAAAAGAGTTGTTTGATAATCTTGATGTTTATAGGTGCAGTCATGTTCGAGGCAGATCGTTTTATCAGATGAATTTTGGGTGGGGGAATCCAATATGGGGTACCATTGCAGATGTGTTGGTGAAGAACACTTTCATTTTGTATGATACACCAGATGGATATGGAGTTGAAGCTGTGGTGAGTCTTGAAGAAGATCATATGAGATTATTCAATGAAGAAGTTATGGATTATGTATCCAGTAAACAAAACTCGCAATCTGCATCAATGACCCGTTCTCGAATTTGATTTATAAAACAATTCCAATTGACTATCTCAAATATTCTGGATTTTTAATTTTTGTTTTTGCTTTTGCTTTTTGATACATAGATTGTAATAAATAGAGGTTACCTGAAAGGAAAACTTTAAAAGATTTCTGTACACAGACCACCCCCGATTATCATTATGAAGTCGGGGTTGTTTATGGTCCGTTAGTAACGGTTTTTGAAACTGAACTGTGAAAATTTATATGAAGTGGCTGTGTACACACATATATATAAAGTAAAGATCTCGTAGAAAGTATTTTATCATACAAAACGTACGAAAGATATGGAGAAGTAAATAAAACGTGGTGACATTTTCGTAATTATTTTACTCGTAATTACTCTACAAAGATCAAATTTACCATACAAGATCCTTTGTAGAGTAATTATAAGATCCTTTGTAGAGTAATTATGATACTCTTTAAAATTACCCTATAAAATCAAAATTCCTATATGATCAAAATTATCCTACAATATCGTTTGTAAAATAATTATGATACTCTACAATATCAAAATTATCCTATAAGATCATTTTATAAAATTACCCTACAAGATCATCTTACAAAATACCATACAAGATTAATACACAATGTATTATAGGAAACAAGATCATACATATTTGTTACAATTATTCTGTAAATATCTCCTCTCATATAGGAGATTCCCTGTACATCTTTATATACGTGTATCATGAATGAGAAAGGGGCAACAAGGTTTTCATTCTATCATGGTATCAAACCTATACTAACAGCCGATCCTGTTCTCCCACTCTTCTTCCTGCGCCGATAACCCCTTTCTCTTTCACCATGTCTTCTTCATCCCCACACCCTGCTGTCACAGTTACTTCTATCAAAAGCCTTATACCAATCACCCTTGACATCGAAACAGGCCATTACACTACATGGTCTGAGATGTTCAAAATTCAGTGCAAAGCTCATCTCGTCTTCGATCATCTGCAACCCAAGCCGATAACTGAAACCTCGTCGTCGTCTGCCAAAGACAAGGAACTGGAAAAAGACAAACTGGCACCAACCGAAACTTGGGAACGGCTGGATTCTATCGTATTACAGTGGATTTACAGCACTATATCCACTGATCTTCTTCACACCGTTCTTAAACCCGACACCACTGTACATGAAGCATGGACCACCATAGCCAATATTTTTCAAGATAACAAAGCCACCCGAACAATCGATCTGAACAACAAATTTGCCAATACTCACCTCGATCAATTTCCGAACATGTCTGCATACTGTCAGGCCCTCAAGGTCATCTTCGATCAACTGACCAACCTCGGCTCCCCAATTACAGATGAACAATTGGTCTTACAATTGCTTACATGTCTGAATGAACAATATGAAAATACCGCATCTGTTATTCAACAGATGAAACCCCTCCCAGACTTCTATGACACTCGGTCAAGATTGTGTATGGCCGAATCTCGAAAGATCAACCAAGTCAGACACGCGGCTCAATCGGCTGGTACGGCTCTCAACACCACCGTCGAGCCGCCGCCCTATCGAGACAACAGGGACAAGCGGGGCGATTCTGATCAAGATCAAAGGGACCAGCGGGGCGATTCTGATCGGAGCCGCGAAAGAGGGCGCGGACGTGGCCGCGGTAGAGGAGGTCGCTATGGCGGCGGTCGTGGTAGTGGAGGCCGTGGCAGCGGCGGTTCGTTCTCTGCTAATGTTGGTCCACATACATCTCCTGGAATGGGCAGTTACAATGGATTTTACCCTTGGCCATGTTTCCCATCATGGGCCGGCCCAACTAATACTCCCACACAGCAGACTTCATGGAATAATTGGGCTTCCCTACCACCCTGCCCATACCCCACGATGCCCAAACCAAGTAACTCAGCTGCGGGAATTTTGGGTCCTCGCCCGGCTCAGTCTTTTGCTGCTTCTCACACGCCCACCGATATCAACCAGGCCTTGTATGCAATGTCACTTAACGACCCCTCTTGGGCCATGGATACGGGTGCCACAGGTCACATGACTTCTAACTCTAAACTCTCGTCTTCTTTTAATAATAGCATGATTCGAAACATTATTGTCGGAAATGGTCAAACCATTCCCGTGTACGGACAAGGCGACCTTACATTACCCCCTCCCCTTCCACCTTTTAAATTAAACCAAGTCCTTTACGCACCTTCCCTAATCAAAAATTTACTTTCTATTCGCCGTTTTACTACCGATAATAAATTATCTATTGAATTTGACCCGTATGGTTTTTTGGTGAAGGATCTCAAGACTCGGACTCCTATCCTACGATGCAATAGCTCAGGAGATCTCTACACTTTTGACCCATCCCAAGTCACCAAGATCACCTCTCCTACCGCCCTCACTGCTCTCTCCCAAGACACATGGCATCAACGTCTCAGTCATCCGGGATCGTCTTTATTGCATTCTCTTAAACATTCTAGTCTTATTAGTTATGGAACATTGAATAATCATGTTTGTCAATCATGTGTTTTTGGTAAACATATCAAACTACCTTTTATTTATTCTGCAAATAATACGAATATGCCATTTGACATTATTCATAGCGATCTTTGGACTTCCCCGATCCTTGGTGCGGGGGGTCACCGTTATTACATTATTTTTCTTGATGATTTTTCCAATTTTTTATGGACTTACCCTCTTACACACAAATCTCAAGTTTTCTCTATATTCACCACCTTCTCTAACATGATTCAAACTCAATTTGAACGTAAGATCAAACAGTTTCAATGTGATAACGGCAAGGAATATAACAATCACATGTTCAAACAATTTTGCAACTCAAATGGCATGCAGTTTCGCTTCTCTTGTCCTTACACTTCATCTCAAAACGGAAAAGCCGAAAGAAAACTACGGTCTACCAACAACATAATCCGCACCCTTTTGGCCCATTCTTCTTTACCAAAGACCTATTGGCCCCATGCCCTGGAGGTAGCCACCTACCTTCAAAACATTTTACCTAGTAAACTCATTCACAATATTTCGCCAACACAAAAACTATACCAACGTATCCCGTCGTACTCACATCTACGAGTTTTTGGTTGTCTATGTTACCCTCTCATTCCACATACAAATATTCACAAACTTCAATATCGGTCTATGCCCTGTGTTTTTCTTGGCTATCCTACCAACCATCGCGGGTACAAATGCCTCGACCTTAAAACACATCAAATTATAATCAATCGTCACGTTATTTTCGACGAAACCATCTTCCCGTTTGCCAATAATCCAACACCCCCCTTACAAACTTATGACTTTCTCACTGCTACACCCCATCCTCTACACTTACATCATATTGGATCCCATCCGATTCCGTCTACTCCCCCACCCGATTCCCCTGCCCCGGTTGACACCACCACCCACTCTCACCCAATCTCTCCTCTCGGCCCATCACCCACCTTATCACATCCCTCCAGCCCAACTACTATCTCCTCATCAGGCCCACACTTACCACTCCACACCCCATCATCTACTCCTAATATCGGCCCACATACCACTCCCTCATCTCTCGGCCCACACATACATCCCAACAGTCCCTCATCTCTCGGCCCACACATACATTCTAACAGTCCCCTATCTAGCTCATCCACTCACTCGTTCCCTACTCCTACATCACCGACCACTTCCACTTCTACATCCCACTCACCTCCGCCACCCCCTCCCCCACCCCCAGTCCGAACCATCCGTACTCGATCTATGGATGGCATAGTTAAACCAAAACACATCCTAAATCTTCACTCCTCACCTATCATTCCTATCCCCAAAAACCCGAAAGACGCCTTGTCCAACACGGAATGGCATAAAGCCATGACCACCGAATTTGATGCTCTTATTAAAAATAAGACGTGGGTTTTGGTCCCGCGACAACCCCATATGAATGTCCTACGTAGTATGTGGCTCTTTCGCCACAAGTTTCGGTCGGATGGTACATTGGAACGTTACAAGGCACGCCTTGTTTGTGATGGAAGCAATCAACAAATAGGGGTGGACTGTGGTGATACGTTCAGTCCTGTCGTAAAGCCTACTACCATACGCACAGTCTTATCACTTGCCTTGTCTCACTCGTGGCCGATTCATTAACTGGATGTCACAAATGCGTTTCTACACGGTAATCTTAACGAAACAGTCTATATGTATCAACCTATGGGGTTTCGACATCAACAATATCCGGATTATGTGTGTTTACTAAAGAAGTCGCTCTACGGTTTGAAACAGGCCCCGCGTGCGTGGTACCAACGCTTTACGGACTTTGTCTTTTTATTGGGTTTCAAACAAAGCAAATGCGATAACTCGCTTTTTACTTACCGTCACAACGGTGCTACAGCCTACTTACTTATCTACGTCAATGATATCATTCTCACGACATCGACAGACTCTCTTCGCGTGCATCTTATGTCTCGTCTCTCGGCTGAATTTGCTATGAAGGATCTCGGGCCTCTTAGTCATTTCTTGGGTATTCATGTTCAACGGCAAGGTGACACCATGTTTCTTTCTCAGCAGGTTTACGCGAAAGAAATTATTGATCGGGCCGGCATGTCTACATGCAAATCCGCGGCAACACCAGTCGATACTAAGCCTAAACTTGGCTCCAACTCGGGTGCTGATTTTGACGATCCAACGTTATATCGTAGTCTGGCGGGGGCCCTTCAATACTTAACTTTCACGCGGCCCGATATCTGTTACGCTGTGCAGCAAGTATGTATGTATATGCATGCACCCAAAGTCGACCATTGGAATGCCCTCAAACGCATTATTCGATATCTTCAAGGCACCTCGTCTCATGGTCTCACAATTGGTATTTCTACGGATCTTTCATTACGTGCTTATACAGATGCCGACTACGCGGGTTGTCCGGATACGCGACGTTCCACCTCTGGTTACTGTGTCTATTTAGGACCGAACATTATTTCTTGGTCATCTAAACGTCAAGCTGTCATTTCTCGATCCAGTGCCGAAGCAGAATACAGGGGTGTTGCAAATGTGGTTGCCGAAATTTGTTGGCTTCGTAATCTTCTGTTAGAATTACATCGACCCGTCACCACAGCCAGTCTTGTCTACTGTGATAATATCAGTGCCATTTACCTATCCGGGAACCCCGTTTGTCACACCCCCAAAATACCACCCATGGGAAACCCTACTAGGCGTGTGACAAACCAATAACGAGCCACCAATCATATTGAACCAATCACAAGTTGTTAAATAAAATCATCAATTATTAATGAAAACTACCGTCAATAAGTTTAAATGAAAACCAACATGTTCAGCGGAAGCAAATAAAAGAAATCATAGTTTAACTGTTTCAAATCAATTGTATGTAATCAATAAACCCATCATTCGTATCCAATCAGCACGACCCATGACCACTCTAGCTACTTCAGACAGCAAGTTCCAAGTCCATATAATCTAACGACCTGCGAGCATGCAACAAGTGTATCAGACAACGCTGGTGAGTTCATAGTTTACGAAAAACGTTGGTTACCAAGTATGTAGTTAATCCATTGAAGTTAAATCCGAAAGTAATGTTGATAACAATGTTGATAATACCCCAATACAAGACGGCTTCTGATTATTTTGCCCTTTCTCCAATGCTCCTATCAAAGCATTGGTCATGACTAGGTCATTAGTTCAACACCCGTCCTCCCAGGAACGGGGTGAGGTTGCCAAACCTAAGTAGCGCTACTAACTAATACCATGTTACCTTCCCGGTAACCAAACAACACGGAGGGACTTTAAAGGTGATAGGAAGAGTATATTATCCAACATTCCCGTTTTTACCCAAAAGACTTATCCCTCCCAGGAATACCCACTGACTGTCCCAACCACCGGGACGCATGCTCAAGAGATGAACTCACCTTTGTTTGCTCGGTATGATAATATACTTCTAATGTTAGTTAATGGTTAGGCCCGTTACACGCGACCTAATGTACGTTAAACGTAAGTATGTATGTGGGATCATGCAATACCCTAATGTCCAAACAACCTGGTTTTACGGAATCAAGTTAACAAGTTAATATATAACAACACACAGCTGGATGTTAGCACGAATGCATTTACGTAATAATAACTTGAAACAAAATAGCGGTCACACATCGAATGAGGCCCACTGTCAACAAATATATATATATATATATATATACAACCCGTTATTGTTTATGATCTTTTATAATTTATAAAGTCATTTGTATTACATTATTACTATTGATTTTACATCAGCCCACTAATTAGAATTCATACATACATGAATGTTAAATTTCAACTATGCATATCGAATACTACCCACTTATGTGAAGACATAAAATGTATATCATATTCCTCCATATACAAAGTCCCAAATAATGAAAGAAATCGGAGTGCAGGTGCTAAAATGTATATCATATTCCTAACAGTTCCCATGTGATTACACTATTCAATGTCATCAGAATTCTAGTTTGCATTGTCGGCCATATATTGCTAATTCACATTCAGCCTTGAGGTCCAATTAACATCAAGCATCATCAGTTCATTAAAGGGGGTGTCGGCCATAATGTTAAATAAAGGTGTAGCCTTTCTAAGATAGTGGTCCAATCATAAGTGGTTAATCTAATTTATATAACAGTGGCCCATATTTCTTTATTTATGACTACATGTGTTTAAGTAAGTCAGTAGGATGACATGATGGCCGACGAGAGACAAGCCGACGAAACCCATGACTTTCATCATTGGCCTGTTGGCTGCTAATCGTGCAGAATACCCTAACTGCGACTGTTACTTTCTTGGCAATACAATCATTTGCAATCATCATGTAATCATGAACACATACCGTTCACAACCCGATTCCTCATCCATAACATATTAACAGTCTTAACGATTACAAGTATCATTCCATTCAACGATTACCTCTCGACATCTAAAACCCTCATAACAATCTAATTATGAATCGTCTAACACTCATCAAATATATCACTGATAATCATGTTTTCATGTCAAATATATCACTGATAATCATGTATTCATGCCAAATATATCACTGATAATCATGTATTCATATCAAATATTAAACAGTAGCACAATCAGTATGTATTCACGTATTAACCGAAAAAAAACGGAGATAACAATCACAACGATCTTCAACACTAGAAACAGCCGTCAAGTTCAAGGGAGAGGAAAGTAAACTAACCGAAGATCAGAAAAGATGTATGGGAGAGAAGGGGCTGCCACAAGTCCGAAGCTATTAGGGTTTGGGTGTGTGTGTATACGTTTAGGAATTATGAGTGCAACATCCCATGCACAAACATATATGCGTGTGGACTGTGGGCTGGCTTATTATGTGTATGTGGGCCAAGATCTAATACCCTTAATGTTGGACTATAACCACCCCCCCCCCCCTTAACCAATAATTCAGTAATCTAGTTCTATAAATGTGCAAAGTCCATAAAGATGTTGGGTTAAGAATTGGGTTCAAATGGTTCGGGCCTGACAGTGTGGGCCGAGATGGTTTTAAAAGTGCTTACGACCCAAGGATATGTGCGGCCCATGCCCAAACACACACAATGATCATAACCAATTACATTTACGTTTAATAAGTTTAACATAGGGTGAAACGTTTATCAAATAACGTTTAGCAAATTTAACGTAGGATGAAGCGTTGGAGAGCAATAATGAGAAGTTAAGATCACGGGCAATGAAACGACACTAACCTTAAAAGTTCGGGTTGTCACACCGTTCAACATCAACGAACAAAACACATCGAGTTGGACATTCACTTTGTTCGCGATCTAGTTCAGCGAGACACTGTTCGGGTTCTTCACATTCCTACGCGGTTTCAAGTGGCTGACATCTTTACGAAAGGGCTGCCTAAGGTTTTATTTGATGATTTCCGCTCTAGTCTCAGCATTCGCCCTCCTCTAGCTTCGACTGCGGGGGTCTAATAGACAATGTATTATAGGAAACAAGATCATACATATTTGTTACAATTATTCTGTAAATATCTCCTCTCATATAGGAGATTCCATGTACATCTTTATATACGTGTATCATGATTGAGAAAGGGGCAACAAGGTTTTCATTCTATCAAAGATCATTCGCAGAGTAATTTTGATAATTACTATACGAGTAAAATAATTACAAAAATATCACGGTGTTTTTTCAGAAAAACATTCAGTTGATACATTTTGTATGTTAAAAATATCTGTATTTAATCTTTTGTCCATATATATAATTTGTATGCAAGCTTAAATAAATGCAAAATAGTTGGTGTTCATGATGTGTTTGAGATTCTTGAATATCCAGATTTTTTTTTTCAATCACGTAATTTTTGAAAGCCAAATTTTTTATGTATATTTTACATAGCCATAATCTAACTTAAAGATGCAACCGATGATTTAACATAAAGATGCAACCATACATGAAAAAGAAAAAAAAAAAAAAACTACTGTGAGCTAACAAAGATTTGGAGGGATCTTAGAATATTTTGTTAAGAGCATCTCCAACAAGAGATCTGCTAAACACGTCGGGTTTTCAAATCACCATGATTTCGGATGAGGGCTATTGAGATGGAAAGTCCGGTGAAGGTGTGTCACACCCCAACTGATGACGGAAATATCAGTGTGAGACGAAATAGATTGCTCATTACACATAACACTAAAAGTGACAATAGAATTTAAATAAACCGATTTCATTTCATTGCATTCCATAACAATTGTCGAATTACAATACAAGGAAATCAAATACAACATGTTTCAAATACAACATGTTTCAAATACAACAAAGCAAATTACAACATAACGTAGTTCAAAATTTGATATAAAAATTAAAATCTATGATTTCTAGATGTGTATCTAAGGCCTTGTCGCTACACCCAATTTTAATTAATCATCATCTTGCAATATGTTAAAAATACATGGTTCAATAGAACGTATTGGCGATTATACAAGTTTTGATACATAGCATAGTAATAAACGTTTTAAACGGATCCACATTGCAAGCTAGCTATTCACGATTAACATTAAAATGGCATGTGAACAAACAAGTCAACCCAAGGTTTAACGCAACTAAAAGACTTAACATGACCTTACGTTCACGGGCGGTGCGTCACTCCTATATAGCTATACATGTTAAGGGTAACTTGAAGTAACAGTTGCATTCGTACGAACTGGGAGTTCCCTTTCGTACGAGAGGGATGTCCCTCTCGGACGAGTGGGCCTGCTATTCGAACGATTGTGACTGTTTCTTAGGTAAATCAGTTCGGTTTTGTTTGAACTAATCACCTACTCAACTGGAATTGGCTCAATCCTGAATCCACAGCTATTAACTTAGCTTGTGAGCTTATTAAACCTCATATCCAGCTGAGTTCGAAGTCAGAAAGTTTGTGAAAAGGTTTTTGAGAGATTAACTTCACTTCCATCTTGTTCCTCAACTGAGTTGAGTGTTTACATCAACTGCCATGGCAGATCTGATAAACCAAACGGGAGTTGTGAAGAATCTATGTAAAAAGTTTGATAAAAACAAAAAGAAAAGTAGAAGAAAAGATGAAGATCAGATGTTTTCGAGCTAGATACTCACTTAGAAGTGACTGAGATGAGTTCTAGATGAATTGCCTGAAGTTTGTTTGAGAGAGAATTCGGAAGTTGAAGGATGGAAATGAAGGAAATGGTCTTGTATTTATAGGCTGAAAGTGGCAGTTTGGGGCAGATGCGCATCCGTACGAATGGGCCAGGCCCATCTGCATGAAATTGCCAGGCCCAAAAGCCCAATGTCCAATTTTGCTAGATTTTGACGGGTTATGTGCAATGTAATAGTGTTGTGCATAAATAAAGAAATGTATAAATGTATCTTGTATGTATAGTAAGTATGAATACACATGAATTTGCATGTAAAAGGTATCAAGTACGTATGTAATACGAATAACGACAAGTATTTATGAATAATGATTAACACAAGTATATAAAAGGTGAAAATTTTATTATGATTCAAGTCTCGGATTACAACGTTTGAAATGAAATACGATTACAAGGTTCCATAAATGGAAAGTATATTAAACTTACTAAATGAGGAAAGTTACAAAAAGCGAGACGTTACAAGGTGTAGTCTGGTCCAGCGAATCAGTATTTTTTGGAGATGGTAGGCCCCTTTGCTAGATATTTGAATAATTAAAAATAGTTATTCCGGAGGAGTAGGTTGCATACAAGGATGGTTTCTTATTATATGTCAGGCTTCCATGTGCAAAAATCTTTTATTCTGCATGTTTTTCGAATTTCCAACAGGTCCGAGCAATCGCTTATGCATCCGTTATGCCCTCACCTTGAGTCATCACATGGTTAAGCATGCATGAAATGTTCGAATCTCCCCGAAAAGAATATGAATCCTTGACAGACTCCTCTAATAAGGGTTCTCTAATTGACTCGACTACTTGTCTGTTGTCGCATAAGTCAATCTTAGAGTTGACAAGAGCCATATCTTCTTCTTGAGTCCACATGTTTCTTAACATTTTTATGAACCTTTGTAGTGAATTATAAGTTTAGAAATGCATATGTTTCTTGAAATACAAATTGAATTTATAACTAGTAAAACTACTCGTTGCAAAAATAGTCATTAAAAAAAAAAAAAAAAAAAACTAGCCATTGCGAAAGTTACCATTTGAAAAAAAGCCATTGTATGAATTATATATTCTTTTTAACTATTTTATTTGAATTTATAATTAAATAAAATACTAGATAACGGATTAAACTAAAAAAGTAAATAATCAATTATATTGCAACGAGTTTTATTTTTTATATTTATTTAATAACAAATATAAATATAATTATTATATAAATAAAATAAAAATAGATCATACAAAATAAATATAGTTTAAATAAACTGAAAAATTAGGTGATGAGATGGATAACAAAGGAGTTTTTTTTTTTTTTTTTTTAAATTGGTGTTGGTAGAAAAAATATTTAATAAAATAGGTGATTTGAAAAATATTTACCAAAATAGGTGTATTTTCAATCTAATCTATTATAATTCTTCCCTTTTTTATTCAATTAGCCTATTATCCCTTTTATATTTGTTTTTCTTCAATCAGCTTATTATACTAACGTATTATTATTTATTTTATAACTAGCTTACAACCCCGTGTATTACACGGGTTAAATGACAAAAAAATGTAAATTATAAACTTGTATATAATCTTTATTAATGAAATGACTTATTTAGATAAAATAGTTAAACAAAAGAACAGTTATATTTTCGCTATTCAAAATAATTTTCTAAGTTTTCACTTCTCTTTCGAGATACTACAATCCATTTTATTTTATGTCTTAAAAAGAAGTAACACTAAAAAATAAAAAAAATAATCATAAAATTGTAAGTATTTTTAAAAATAATTATAAGTTATTAGGTTATGGTAAATGAATTGTAATTAAATTCTACTATGTATATTACTGATATAAAAAATTCTTTGATATAAATACTATTTTTAGATATATGGATCATGAGACAATATATGAATATCATCATTGTATAGAAAATATTACATTTAAAAAATCATACTAAAAATAAAGTACACGTTTAAAAAAATAGGACTAAAGTTTTTTAAACTATAAATTTGAGCGTCTACAATAACTTTTTAATTAGTAGTCGACATTTAAATATTCAAATTAAAATTTTTATAATATTATATAATGTCTTTATTTAGCATGATGATAATGTTTTTAGTTACGTAATATGATTGAAACTAAGTTTAATATTTAAAACTCAATGTTATTAGGAAGTTGGACCATTTTTTAAGATGAAAACATATTGATATTAGCATAAATTTAAAATTGGAATAAAATATTGAACACGTGTATTACACGGTTTAAGTAAATATATTGTTATATACTTAATAATAAAAAAAATATGTCTTTTAAAAACCATTTAGTGTTCGCTTTAAAGATAATTTGGTACTTTATTTAGTTAACCCGCTTGTAATTTTAGTCTTCTAAGTTATATACTATAAGTACTTGTACATGTGATTTGATAATTTATTACATTTCTACAAGTTGTGAGAACTTAGAGAACTCGGTCTTACAAAAAGTTTTTTGAATTTTTTACATGGGGTGTGAATGAGCGGTTAGAGACTCAGGGCGTTAAACTTTTTGATTTTAGATTCAAGTGGTTAAAACCACTAAAACATAGGGACTCAAAAAGTAATTTACTATTAATTAAATTTGAAATTATACGTTTGATCTCTAACTATATTAAATAATATTGTACTTATTATATTATTTGATACATTTATATTTGTTATAGATAATTATTAATTAAATTTGAATTTATACGTTTATCTCTAACTATATTAATTAATATTATATTATATTTTGTGTATAAAAATTAATATGTAATATTATTATTAAAAGGGAGGAGGCACCAGAGAGTGACACGTGTACAAAAAGATTTTTGTTTATTAGTATAGGAAGATTAAACCATGTTAAAAGGACCTCAGATTGTCGAACACGATTTATATACTTGGATAATTTAATGGAAATATAAAAAATAAAAATCATTAAAGAATAAAAAATATATACTTGGATAATTTAATGGAAATATAAAAAATTTTTAATATGTTGGTAAAAAAAGAAAAGATAAATACAAAATAAACAATAAACACCATTTTGGTAAATATTTCCAAGGAACACTTTTTGGTAAATAGTGTTTCCACCAACACTAGTTTGAGAAAAAAAAACTCGTGTAAAATGTTTACTCGGTTTCATGGATATGTTGGTTGATGATATTTCACTCACGTAATAAATCAACTTGAAGCTTATTTTATTTCTGAAATTATTAACTTATTATTAACTTATTTTTTTAATAGCCACAAACAACATTTTTCTCATTTAGTTAATGAACTAATATGAATACATGTCTCGTTGGTTTATTTATGTTCATAAACGTCCGCTTACGCTCGTTAATTTGAATTCTAATAAGTTGGTTCATTTACCCTTATTTATATTCGTTCGTTTATGTATTCATATGAATATTTTAGTTCCATTACAATGTATAGTTTTAAAAATTAAAATATTTAAAAATTTAAAATAATTTATTTTACATAATTGTATAAAAGGGAATAAAAGGAAAAACATTATAAAAATAAAAATAAATAACAAAATTATAGTAAGTTAGAAAAAAGGTAAAACAAGAAAGAGTACAATAAGTTGTTAGCTGTTGAAAAAAAATAGAAACCTGATAATATGTTGACTGAAAAAAATAGAGTTAATTATACCGTTAGTCCCCGTGGTTTATGGAAAGTAACAACCTTATGTACTAATAGTTTAAAGTAACAATCTAAGGTTTTAACTTTTGATTTTATAACATCTTAGGGCCTTAAAGCTAACAAGTGTTAAATACTAACTAAAAACTTAGGGTATTTTTGTCAATTAAGAACTTAGTAACCAACCTTTTTACTTTGGAGAAATCACAGTGACTAACCACGTAACTAAATCTGATAGTATTTAAAATAGAATCTTTTTTTCTCATTTTCTTTAACTAAGTTTTTTATATTTAACTAAAAAATATAAAAAAAGAGGACAAACCAAAGCACGCTAATTTCTAAAATTCAAAATGGTCAATATGAGTTATAAAAAAAATTCTCGAAACCATGGAATAAATCACGTTTAATTCTAAGCCTTTTCTCACATAATTCAATTTTAGTAAAAAAAATTAAAGTTTATATCCATCTAGAACTGAATTCAACTTCATTAAAAAAGCTACACATGGTTGATCAATATGAAGTTTAGTTTGAAGGTGGTCATCAAACAATAAAGCAAATATGAACTTTATATCCAACATATACCCATCCACTCATCACAATTTAGTTTGAACTAAATTTCTATGAAGTTTAGCATATCTTTATTCTCATCCATTGATCACTTTATATCCATCGAAAACTAAATTCTCATGTGCATGGTGGTCACCAAAAAATGACTGGAGGTTCCACGGCACGATGCCAATGGTGGTTACAAGACACGGTGTCGATGGTGGTTCCACGGTTCAGTGGTGGTACGGCATGATGATGCGACGATGTTAGGTGGTGCAACAATACGGTAGTGCGACAGTTGGATTCTATGTTGGGTGACGATTGGGTGGTGCGATGGTTCGATGGCACGGTGGTGGTTCAACGGTTAGGTGGCGGTTCGACAGTATTGAATGATCACAATGTGTATCTATTTTTTATTTGTTTAACTTTATTTTCTCTTTTATTAAATAAATTATGTACACATATTTAATAAAAATAAATGTCACCTAAGATAGTTTACCTCCCATTCAGGTTACTTATATAGTATTAGCAAATAAATTAAACTTTAATAAGTTAATTAGAGTGGCCTAATTAAAACACTCTTAAAACTTGGTTATCATTTTGTGAAATATTCTCGTTAATTTACTTGTAAGCTAATTACTGAAGTGGCTTCAAATTAGCTTTAATACGTCAATTACATATAATTATTTAAAAAATGATTTACATACATAATTAAAAAGGTTAATAAAATAATGAAAAAAAAAGAAAAATTGTGTTTTATATATTACAATAGTTAATTTTGTGGTTAGTCTCTGTGGTTTCTCCATAGTTCTAGGTTGGGTACTAAGTTCTCAGTTAGTTTTTAACGGTCGTTAGCCTTAAGGCCCTAGGATATTACAAAATCAAAAGTTAGAACCTTAGATTTTTACTCTGAACTATTAGTACATGAGATTGTTACTTTCCATAAACCACATAGACTAACGGTGTAATTAACTCAAAAAAAAAAAAAAAATTACGATAGATTAGATAAAAAAATACCAATTTTGATAAATATTTAAAAAATCTAATTTAGTAAATATTCTTTCCACCATCACCATCAGGAAAAAACTTAAAGAAAACATCAATTTTAGTAAATATTTTTTCAAATCACCCATTTTGATAAATATTTTTTCCACCACCACCACCACCCTTTTGATAATAAAGTGGAGGTTTGGAATTGTTTACTACCGGTGGGTTACCACCCGCGCTTTGCGGCGGGTTCAAAACATAGATAAAAAAACAATCGCGAATGGACATTTTACGTAAAGGTAAAAAAACCACATCACGACGGTATATTCGAGTGTCACAAAAAGTTATCAGTTCAGTCTGTGATGGTATCGACACTCGTTATAACCATAAAAAAATATTTGCGTCAGGTTTGAAACGTAAATTAAATAACCTACTTATGACAGTACATACGAAAGTTAGAAAGATTTTACCTTAAGAAAAAACTAAAAAGAAACGACAATAAATAAGTAAAAGGAAGAAAAAGCTAAAAAATTAGTGTCTAAATAAAAATTACAATAAAATGTAAAGGGAAAAAATATAGTTGAGGGTCAAATAGTAATTGTAACAAAGTGTAAGGGTTGAAAATGAAAAACAATTATTAAGATTAAGGGCCTAAACTTACTAAAGTAGAGAGGTTGTATGATAAACTAATTAAAAATTAGAGGTATAAATGAAAATTCTTTAAGGATAATATTTTTTTTTTTTAAATCATCAACTTCTGTTTCGAATTATCAGATCATTTTGAAATTCCACACGAAAACGGACAATTACAAAGCAATGGCAGGTAGTCGGGCAACAAGTTGTGTCGCCACCCCCTTTTGAATAGAAAAACCAATTCTACTAAATACAAAGTTTGAAACCTTTAGCGACGAAGAGTTACTGTTAACGACTTTTTGAACCCGATTCAAGAGTCGCACAGCGTCAGGAGCGAGACCACCAAAGGTATCAAACGCAAACGGGACAAACACATGTTGATTCTCCCGGCAGGCTTTCTCATGTTTTGCTACTTTGCTCGCCTCTGCCTTGAGCACCGCTTGCCCTACGACAAAGCCCTTGTCCTTGAGCCCGACAAGAGGGGAGACTCCAGTTAAATCTACACAAGCGTGTTTCCCCCCTTCCCATCCAAACACAAGGATGTCCGCCGGGCGTAAAGTGGACCTCCCCTCTAAGGGGTCAGTCAGGAAATTTACTGGAGCCTCCTTTTTGGCATTTTGATAATTGAGGAAGGTTCATTTGAGAAGAATTTTCTTGCAAGAAGAAAAATAAATTAATATAGACCCTATATATTTTTATCAATGGTTGTGAATCAAGATATAATATTTGTCTACTTTTAATTAATTCTTTAATTAATAAGGGTATGATAGACATTTTAATGTAGAGTACTAATAAATATTAAAAGGGTTACTTAAGTCTTATTAATGTTACCATAATTTTCTCCTTCACCACCTTTAATGTGTTGGTCCTACACCAATTTTATTAGAAGTGACCAAATTATTTAAAAGTGTTGGGGTCCTACACATTATGTACCTTGCACCAAAACATTGTTTTTATGGTGTAGGAAACATTGTTTTTATAGTGTAGGAAACGTCGAATATGTAGGATGCATGATTGTTTTTTTATTGTGTAAGATGCTAAACTATTTTATAGGATAACTCATTTAATGATTAGGGTTCATTAATTTGAATATAAAAAATAAAGAATAGACTCATTAAATGATTTATTCAAATTACCTTTGTACCCTTTATCATTTTTATTCTTAATTTATAATTTCTTCTCATTTGAACTATCCACTTTGATAATTAAACCTAAAAGTAAGAATCTTTTGTCTGCTGTAGCTAATGATGTAAATTAATATACATGGGCGATGATGAGGGTGTGCGAGAGGACCACCATACAGGGCCCGTGATTTCGAGGGGCACGTGTTTTTCTTAAATCCGATATATATATATATACATGTTAATTTTTTTTAAATAGCATACCTATACCAACTCCAAGATACTCCCATTTACAAAACAATTTTTATGGTTTAGAAGTTAGTCTAATATCCATTTGATTTAGTGAGCCCAATACACATTTGATTTTAATACTAGTAATAGTAATAGTAATAGTAATAGTAATAGTAATATTAATAATAATAATAATAATAATAATAATAATAATAATAATAATAATAATAATAATAATAATAATAATAATAATAATAAAACATTGTGGAAAGGCATATTTTTTTCCAACTCAAACATAGTATATGAATTCTTAGAGACACGTCCTTGTCAACATATAATATAATTCTTGAGAAAAAATGAGATTTGTAATGATGATGATTTAAAATAAGACGACATACTAACTAGGAAATCTTGATTTTAACTTATATATATTGTTGTGGTTGATATAAAGGATTGCATGTTATCAAGATGATGAATTCGTTTTTACCCTTTTATCCTTAAGTCATGGGTAGATCCATAACCTATTTCATACTATCATAAAAGAAAAAGTCGGTGGCATTGGCCACCGATCATACAAGCCGACACGTCTGCTTTCTCTATTTCGCCCCTACTCCAACTTTTAGTCCTTTGTACACGTGCTAGCTTTTCATGATTTTCACAAACATGGTTTAATTTGTTTACTTAATTCTTGATGGACTTTGAAGTTAGAACTCAAATTATATAATACTCTAATTTACAACATTCTTGTGCAATGTTATTTGTACACCATGCTTTCTTTATTTTACTTGCATCATTTGTTTTGGTACAAGTTGGAAGCTTAAAGTTTTTTTTGGAGGTTTTATCTTATATTTTTTATATATGAATGTTAATAGAAAAATGGAGTTTCTTTTAGTTTTTTTTATTGATTTTATATACGAGCTTTTTCGATTTGGATGATTATTTATGGTTATTTGGCATTACTAATAGACATGGTTTCAAGTCTCCGCTGCAACTCGGAGGATAGTTTTTCCAGTTAAATCTAAAAAGAAATGGGCTACTAGAAGTCGAATCTTCAGCTCTACAATAGCAATATCATGAGTCTTAGTTATGAATAATTTTTTTATATTCTTATTCTTCTGTATCTTAAAGGCAAATGCTTTTTTTTACGTTTTCATCAGGCCTGTGTTTTGACGTAAATTTTGTTCGGCAATGAGTCGGGTCAAGTATAATACGTTTTCATTCTATGGTATAAATTTGAGTTACTGTACGTTTGACGCCACTAAGTATTGATGAAAAGGTAAGGGTGGTGTAGTGATTGGGTGAAACCCCACTAAACAAACTAACCCAAGTTCGATTCCTTTTCTTTTGTACGGTTTAAATTTGATTTACTTTACTTTTTAATCCAACTGCAATGCTTATATAGATTACACTAAGTTAGATTGGATACGTCAACACACGCGTTTTTCATATGATTAATGCATCACATAACGTTGGACTAATCCACTCGATGTTTCAACATGCTACAAGTAAAATTTCAATCCTTGACGTTATTATGTCTTTTGGTTTACATGTGTCAGTTTTCCGTTTGTTTGTACGTGTTTAATGCTTTTTTCGGTACATTTCCTATGTATGAATCGGTCATATATAGATAAGTTATGATTGTACATTAAAAATTTGATTGCTTTAGGTAATCTTGACCCAATATTAGAATGCTATTGAGTTAACTTGGATACGTCAAAACGTGCGCTTTCATATGATTAACGCATCACATAACGTTTGGACTAATTAATTCGAGGTTTAAAATGTACCCGGCCCGCAATATGCGCGGGTCTAATTACTAGTTATTATTTAACAACAATGGCATGAAATAGTTAGATAGATTGGTTGACATTGTGAATCGCTTTAATTTAAAACTGTAACTTTTTTTTAAAAAAAAATGTAAAGGAAATGTTTGATTTACAGTCTTATGTTGTTGAAATTTCTATATGTTGTTGAGTACGTAGTAATTATTTCACTGGTGAATTTGTCAGTAATATGTAGGTGAAATTTTCCTTGGTATACAAGACCACCGATTAGTAACAAGTTGGTAAGTTATATACCCTCGTCATGTTTTCAAATATTGATTATGTTTTAAGTGTTAGAACGACGTGTTAATTCAGTCATCTATCAATAAATTTCTTAATTGCTTTAGCATCATATAAATGTCAAAATTATAATTAATCAAATTTGTTAAATATACTTTATTCCCAACCATTATTATTATCACTATTTTCATTGTTTAGAAGTTTACACATGCAATTATGCAAAACCCTTCATGTGTTTTAAGGTATAATTAAGACGATAAAAACCGACCCATTTTTGCATACCAAGATCTATGCACATATGTATATAGTTCTTGTAATTTGTTTCATGTACAAGATTGTAGTTTTTTTGCTATCTTAAATCTGCTTTTGTTTCATGTACAAGATTGTAATTTGTTTCATGTACAAGATTGTAGAATCCTGATAGACTTTTACATTGCGTATATATGTAATATGCTTTTGTAAAAATTACATACACATAGAATTATCTACATGTATACATGTACACCCGTGTTAAATATATTGAGAGAACAGATAAAAACTAATGAGTAAAAAGAAAACTATTTTAGTAATTTCAAGTTTTTAAAGAAAATGAGCTGTAAAATGGTTTGCCTCGCATTATATATTGCAAGTTATCACGAATCAGAAACATTGTGTAATATGGAGAGCTGGTTTCTCATTCTGGTTTCCATTGGCTTCACAGCCATTATCAAATCCCTCCTGTTCCGCCGGAGAGACGGCAAGAAGCTACCCCCTGGGCCGTCGTTCCTTTTCTCCTATCTCCTACTGCTAACCAACTCCCTCCCAAACCTCCAATTCATCCTAAGAGGTCTCAAGTCCAAATATGGACCCATTATTACTCTTAACATTGGTTCTCATCTTTCAGTCTTTGTGGGCAGCCATTCTCTGAGCCACCAAGTCCTCATCCAGAAAGGCACCACCTTCTCTGACCGCCCTAAAACTTGGCGTATAGGCGGCATCTCTTCGGCCTCTTATGGTCCTATCTGGCGGGCATACCGTCATAATCTTGGCTCCAACTTCTTGCACCCTTCAAACGTCAAGTCTTACTCGTGGGCTCGCAAGTGGATCCTTGGTATTATGATTAGTCGGATCCAGGAGCAACAGGAGGCTGTGGGAATAGTTAAGGTGGTTGATCATATTGATGTAGCCATGTTACACCTGTCATTACTCATGTGCTTTGGGGAGAAGGTTGATGAAAGCCTTGTTAATGACATTGCATGTGTGCAAGATGGTTTGCTCTCATTAACTGCCTCCTGGAGTTTTAACGTGTTCCTTGTGTCCCGATGGTTGGCGAAAATGTTGTTTAGAAACAAATGGAAGAAGTTCAATCAATTGCGGATTGATCAAAAGCAACTGCTTGTTTCACTCATCAAGTCTCGGACAGAAGGAGCTAGAGTAGGAGACAAAAAACAAATGGTGGCATACATCGACACGCTTGTGAAACTACAGGTGTAGGAAGCCGCTTGTAAAATAATATAAATATAACACTAAGATTTACTTTTATTTGTGTCCAAAGTTAGTAAAAAAGACAATTTTTTTAGTTAGATTAAAAACTCATTTTTCATCCATCTTTCAAACAACAGGTTCCAGGGGAAGAGGATACAAATGAAAAGGATGGAAAGCTCACCCAAAAGGAGATGGTGACATTGTGTAGCGAGTTCCTCGTGGTTTCCTCGGAAACCGCCTCTAGTGCTCTACAGTGGATCATGGCTAATCTGGTGAAGCATCCTAGTATTCAACAAAAGCTCTATAATGAAATTGTTGCAGTGGTGGGGCCACCACCGCAGCCAAGGGTTGAGCCCGAATCGGTTATAAGCGAAGATAAGCTACAAAAAATGCCTTACTTGAAAGCAGTGGTTTTAGAAGGATTAAGGAGACATCCACCAGGGCATATTGCACTACCCCATAAGGTCAATGAGGAGGTAGAGTTGCAAGGCTACATGATTCCAAAGGGTGCAACCATCAATTTTATGATAGCTGAGATGGGTTGGGACCCAGAGGTGTGGGATGAGCCAATGGAGTTCAAGCCTGAGAGGTTCTTGTTGAACGAAGGTAGTGGTTGTGTGTTTGATATAGGTGGAAGCAAAGGGATCAAGATGATGCCTTTTGGTGCGGGGAGAAGGATATGTCCTGGTGCTGATTTGGCTTTGCTTCATTTGGAATATTTTGTTGCGAATTTGATTTGGTATTTTCATTGGAGTGTTCCTGATGATTATCATGTTGATCTTAAAGAGAAGGTCAAGTTCACTGTGGTTATGAAGAACCCTCTGCTAGCAAAAATCTCTTTAAGGACTAAAAAGACAACCATCTGAAAATCCATGCCATGCATGAATTGCTATAATAAATGGAAATCTGTGTTTTAGAAATAAAGTTTAGTGCTATATTTGCATTTGCTTCTATATGTTGATGGTTCGAGATGCATAAACACATCACAGGTAGTGATACGAAAAAGAAGGCTGTCCAGGTAGTAATTCTTGTGACTATGTGGAGTATATGGAAAGCTCGAAACAAAGCCGTCTTTTCAAACAGTCCAGCAAAAATTGAAGAAATATTGGGGGAAGTCAAAGCGCATAGGGCTAAAAATGTGAATGTAAACTAGCAAATGTGGAAGTCCTTTGATTTGTAATTTTCTTTTGTTTGTTTGTGGTTGTGCCAGCCGCTTCTAGCTTCTTGCTGGAAGTTTGGTTTTTGGCTGTGGTTTATTGAAGGTTGCAGTTAAAAAAAAAATTTGAAATACACTTTTCCCATTGTTTGAAAAAGGTCAAGCAAGTTGTTATTCTGAAAAAAAAAATATATACACCAAGGACTAACCATATATTTATTTTCGTTAAAATCATCAACCTGAACCAAGGCACATTTACAATTGTGACAATTCAAAATAACATGTTTAATTGTGGAAAAACCTTTCATAAATTTAAAATAAAGCACCATTAGTTTCAAATTATATACGTGAAATACAGGGAAACCATCAATCAGAGTATTATTACAACAAAAATAAAAACAATTGTAATTGCAAGAAAAGAGATGAAGCAGAATAGTTGTGATTGTGGATTCTTATTCAACATACGGGTTCTTTATAACATATTATGGGTTTCCTAAGTGAATCTATCTGTTTCCAGGAGTTAGCTCGATTTGAAATTCAACTTGACGGTGAGATGGAAGAACATGTAATTCTTCAGGGAATACCTCAGGAAGGAAAGTCGCGTATGATGGGAAAATCTTCAATCTTCCTTTCCTTCGTTTGGACGTCGGTGACGAGAGCTAGAACAGCAGTATGGCCCTTTCGTAAACACTTCTGGGCCTTTAGGAATGAGATGATGCGTGTGACAGCGCCACTTTGTCGCCTTGAACAATAAGAGGTTCGCCCAAAGAACGAGGGATACGAACAACTTTCTCTTGACAGAGTATTTCGGCTTGATGTTTGGATAATCAATCCATTCCAATGACAACGTTGAAGCTTCCGAGAACGATGGGAAAGAGATTGACGAGGAAGGTTTGACCAGATAGTACGAGTCTATAATTGTTGATAACGTGTGAGGCCTCACTCGACGACGTGCTTAGTGTCTAAAGGAGTTGGCGTAGGCTTAAGCGTCTTACTAATACGTAGGGATACATAACTAGCATCGGCTCCAGAATCAAATAGTACACTAACGTAACGATCATCAAGTAGGAACTTACCCGCTACAACGTTGGGATCATTCCTTGCTTCACCAGCTCTGATCACGAATGCTCTTCCTCTCGTACTGTTGTCACCATTATTGTTGTTGTTTCCAGTGCCTTGATTGTTGTTGTTGCGATTCTGGTTCAACTGAGGGCAATTCTTCTTCATGTGCCCTACTGCTCCATAATGGTAGCATCCATGGTTGTTTCCTTGCTCCTGCTGCTGTTGTGACTGGTTTTGCCTTGCAGGGTACGGGCTTCTACAGTCCTTAGCCTCATGCCCTGGTTTGTTGCATCTCTGATAGCGTTTCCTTTCACGCGGCCCGTTGTGATGTCGATTGCACTTGTTGCACTTGGGTCGATTTCCTTGGTAACCACCATGTTGTTGAGGACCCTTATTGTTCTTGAACTTCCTTTGCTGGGCTGGGGTCTGAGTGGGATTAGCATCTTTGCCCTGGTTGCCATCCCATTTGCGTTTGTTATCTCCAAAAGTTTCAGCAGTAGCACTGATTCGTTTGGGCAGCTTACCCTGTTCTACAGCTTGATCAGTGAGTCGGTGTGCGAGACGAACAACTTGTTGGATTGTGGGGAGATTAGCTGAAGTCACAAGACTTCGAATTTCGGGGACCAGACCCCTGATATACAGCTCGATTCTTCGGTAAGCACGCTGAGACATGTTGGGACATAGTGCGGCATAGTCATTAGATTGCTTAGTGTATGTCTTGATTTTCGATCCAACCATTTTCAACTCGTAGTACTCAGTCTCGAGCTTGTGGATACCATCCCTGTGATAGTATTCTTCCTTGATCAGATTCTTGAAATCATTCCAAGGAGTAGCATTGGCATCCACCAATCCGAGCATCTGAACCTGCGCCTTCCACCAAGAAAGCACATTCCCTTCGAGTGTACCAGTAGCAAACTTCACCCAATTAGCAGCAGGACATTCACACACAGCAAACACATATTCGACCTTCTCGATCCAGTGCAGAAGGCCTATAGCTCCTTCAGTGCCATTGAAGGTAAGGGGTTTACAGTCCATAAACGTTTTGAAAGTGCAAACACGCGGTTGAGTGGGTGCAGATTGTCCTGTCGCCTAAAACGAAGCGAACCAATTAAGAATGACAAGACGACACGAGAGTAGCATCTAAACATCCTAGAATGTTAAGTTTACCTCTGGGATGAGCTGCCAAAGCCTCAGCCACAACGTTTATCAGGTTCATCAGCTGATCCCGAGTCATGTTAATGTTGCCTCCTCAGCGTCCGCTCATTGTCTTCATATCCAGAAAATACAGAGTGAGAAAGACGCCGTAGTGTCGTGAGAAAATAGAGGGAAGTTTGACCATTGCACACACAAGTATGTACTATTTATGTATATAGCTAACGTTTCATATAATAAGTATACCAGTACATATATCATCCCATAGGCACCAAATAAGCAACAAGTAAACAAATGCCCGAGCCACGAAGTCTAGAATGTTGAGCCTTGCACTTGGAGTGTAGTGTCGTTGCGAGTTGCTTGGTACAAAACGGGTTATAGTCTGGTTTTTCTCAAAAAGACTTTTCTTTGTAAAACCGAGTTTACTATAACCATCCGTTATAGAAAAAGTAGTCGCCTCCAATATTAAAAAGTTTTACGTTGAAAATCCTCCCATCAAGTGTCTGAATAACAACATTCTTCTCAGGGTAGTTAAATGTCTTAATCCACTGCCCATATTCCCCAGGAAGTTTCTGAAAATGGAAAAAATACAAAATATTTATATTATAACATATAAAGAATACCTTACAACATCAGAATTTGGTTTGATATGGTTATAAGTTCAATACTCACCATAGATTTCTTCTCGTTGTGCCAAACTTGTCTTGCAAATCCGTAAACGATTATGCCTTTCAACGTATACTGTTTACATGCAAAAAAATGGGATTTAATTAGTTAAACTTCATGTGTAAAGAAACAACAACAAATTGTCTATTAAAACTCTAAGAATCAAAGATTCAATCAATCAACCATCAAATCGCCTATTATAAACCCTAACGAACATAGTCGAAAACAAAACAAACATCAAATCGGCGATTAAGAGTGCTGGCTAACATTAGACATTTACTAATTTCATCCGAATGAGAAAATCATCATAATATAAAGAAAGAACAACAAATTGTGTATTAAAACCCTAAAACCAATAGGGATAATGAAAAGGGGAAACACCTGGATTATAAACTAACAATATGAACATAAGCAATTAACGATAACGGATCAGAAGTACTTCGAAAATCTTATCAAATTCAAGGATTTTAAAAGTTGTCAAAGCAGATCATGTGTCTGACATAAGAAACAAAGCAACACATAACTTTAAAAAATTAGTACTGAAACACACACACAAATACAATGAAAAATACCCGATGTCGTCGATTGTGAAAGTCTTCAAATCCCTTGAACGTTGATCCGATTGAATGTATTGAGAGAAGAGGCAGAGGAATTTTTATTAGGGTTTCTTTACAATGAAGAGTGCGTAGGAAGCTTAATTTGACCATCCGTGTCATCCATTTATGTTTCGGTCATGCGGCATCCCATTTAAAGGTATTTCTATACGATTTCGGATAATCCAAATAACCAAATGGGTCATGCGATGAATGTGTGTCATTTAGGCGGGAAAATTAGATGAGGTGAAACCATGGGGTGACATGTGTCCCCCAATGGTTTACTTTATTAAGTATATAGATTGCTAATTCAAATGTTTTGCATCATACACCGATTCGTTTAGTTTATCAGTTCAGTAATAACATAAAATGGCATCGTACACTTCTGCACAATCTGATGATTTAAAGTAGCGCTTTATTATACAAATTGAAGAGCAAATCTATGTAGATAGGGCTACTCTTCAAGAGTTGAAGAGGTGTTTTGATGGATTGCAACTTGGTCTGCTCACCAGAGACCACGTTTCCAGAAACTTGATGGCGATGCCGACGACTTCCGTTCGTGACTTGTTTATTGCCAGTAATATAGAGTGTGGTGATAGAGACCTAGAGTTCATGACAGAGCTCAAGGATATACACCGAGAAGTTCAGTACTCGATGGAGTTAAAGTTAAAATTTCTTTATTCTTGCTGTTTGATTTTAATAATTTGATTAGTTTTCATTTTCATATGTAATTCTTACTGTTTTAATAATTTAAATTTTAATCATGTTTATCTTTCTTGTCACAGTTTAGTTTTACTTATTTTTTTTACTTTAAAGATACAGTGATAGTGTTCCATGGTCGATAAATTAGAAAATGTTGCATCTGAATTCTTTTTTAAGGTTGTTGTTTGGTACTAGTTTATCTATAGATGTTACGTGTCACCTAAATCTTTGTTTTGATTGAGAAATAGTGATGCATAACTAACGGTTTTTTGCACTCGGTAGCCAAAGTGCCGCTAGGAACTGAGAACAATCTCGCATTTGCACTCGGTTGGGTATCATAGTCTTAATTTTTGTATTATTTGACGTTTTGAAGCTGAGTTGGTGAAATTGTTTGGTATGAATGAGAAACTTAACCTTATTTATGTTGATTGAAATGGGAAGAAAAACCCTGGCACCGACCTTGAATATGTGAAGATGTTTTAAGGAGTGAATCAAGGTAAGATTTTAGTAATGGTATTACATATATAAATTTGCCTTTTTGGTAGCATGTTTTGATTATTTTTAAATATTTACCCATAATATATTTTTATTTTATTTCCTTTTCATACTTATTTCAGTACGTGATAATGATTTAATTTTTTCCTCTTTTATCCTTTAGGGTTTTATGTTGCTACTGATGAGGTTATTATTGTGATGTGAAGATAATGTTCAAAAGGTGAGACATAACATTCACTGTTCCAAGGTATTGTTGTTTTGATTAATATGATTCATATTATTAATTTTTCTTTTCGTGATGAGATTGTAGCAAGGCAGTCAGTTAAGGCAAAGAGACAGAAAATAGACTCTGTTCGAGTGCACCATTCATTGTTCCAAGGTAATGTTGTTTTGATTAATGGTGGTTGTAGGTTGTAGAACTATGATGTGTTTTTGGTCTTTAATGCTGATGTATTGCAAAATACATCTTTTATTCGTGTAAAGTTTGTATAGTTTTCCATTATTTTTAGTTTTGTTTTCGTTAGAATGGGCATACTATTGATCCAATCGTGTTTTGCAGGTCTTGATGCTTAAATTTGCTGGAAACTGAGTAAAACGAGCCAAAATACTGAAACGTCAAGTCTTGGAACGTGTTGGAAAGATCGGGGTGCTAAAACGAAGTTAAAAAGCTGGAAAAGTAGTCTCTGGCGCCTCGTGACAGATTAAGCAAGTCTCTCGCGCCCGGCGAGAGACTGAAAGTTGTGGACAATTAAAGAAACAAGGTGGCGCCTCGCCACCCAATCCATGTGTGGGCCACGCCCCGCCAGAGGCTGTAGCTGGCAGATTATTTCGAAATAATTCAAGGGTTGAGTTGGAAATTCATATATATTCATCATAAAACTTAAAAAAAACCCTAGTTACGAATTTGTGAAGTCCAAAAGCTTATTTTGGAAATTGAAGTGCTGCGTTTGAAGAGCTTGGATCACGGGAATCATTGGTTTGAGTTCGGTTTGAAGATTGAAGACTTGCACGGGTTCTTTAGTTCCTTGTTTGTTTGATTTCTCTCTTTCAAAACTTGTAACCATGAATTCTTGTTTGAACAACTTTGTTTTGCTTTCATTGATTAACATGATTGGCTAAACGCTTAAACCGCCTAGACTATGATGAATGGATTTGAATAAAGTTTGAACCTTTTTAGTTAATTGCATGTGTTTATGGATTAATTATGTTTTGTAAGAGGTTTGGTTTATTAATTTGGTGTGTATGCGTACTTTAATTTGGTTAGTTATTATCAATTGCTTCGTATGAATCTAGGTGGTTGTCTGCTACGGAATAGGTTCACGCTAGATCTTTGATGTAAGACCCTAACACGCTTTAACTGAAAAGACGCAGCGGAAATACGTACCATAAAATTTCTTTCATTATAAACTTTTTGACTTACTTGAAAGTTCATTTTAAAATAACTCTTTTACAATATATGCATCCTTCGTACTCATTTAATAAAATAAAAGCATAACTTATGTTTATCAAATTACATACTTAAGCATTCCCGTACAATCTATCTTATGACTCGGTCTTTGATCGCTACTCCTTGTGATGATAACCTGTGATTCGTACAACCTGCACCCACCACATACATTCGCAACATTAGCATACATTATATACAAACAAGATTCTCAATCATGTAGTCTCGTTACGTTCTATCCACATATACTTCCCATCCCGTTATCTTTCTAGATTTAATCATTCCATCCGGGTGTCTAATCCTTGACGAAACTCCAATAATGTACCTGTATTACATTTCATTCTCGAGGCACACTGTTAATAAGGACAATACTTAAATGTATTGAAACCACGTATACAATACATACATAACTACGTACATACATACATACCTTTACTTGCATACATACGCATCTACTTACATACATACATGATTACGTCTTCACATACGTACTTACATACATGTCACATTCACTTATTGTAAGTTGAGCCTTATCTATAAACATATCAACATAAATCAATGCAATTACAAACAAACATAACCGACTAACTTCCAACAAACATGATGAACATTCCATTAACACGGTGAACATTCAGCAACATTATGAACATTCTATTAACACGATGAACATTCAGCAACATAATGAACATTCTATTAACACGGTGAACATTCAGCAACATAATGAACATTCCATTAACACGGTGAACATTCAGCAACATAATGAACATTCTATTAACACGATGAACATTCAGCAACATAATGAACATTCTATTAACACGGTGAACATTCAACAACATAATGAATATTTCATTAACACGGTGAACATTCAGCAACATAATGAACATTCTATTAACACGATGAACATTCAGCAACATAATGAACATTCCATTAACACGGTGAACATTCAGCAACATAATGAACATTCCATTAACACGATGAACATTCAGCAACATAATGAACATTCCATTAACACGGTGAACATTCAGCAACATAATGAACATTCTATTAACACGATGAACATTCAGCAACATAATGAACATTCCATTAACACGGTGAACATTCAGCAACATAATGAACATTCCATTAACACGATGAACCTTCAGCAACATAATGCACATTCCATTAACACAATGAACATTCAGCAACATAATGCACATTCCATTAACACAATGAACATTCAGCAACATCATGCACATTCCATTAACACAATGAACATTCAGCAACATAATGCACATTCCATTAACACAATGAACATTCAGCAACATAATGCACATTCCATTAACACAATGAACATTCAGCAACATCATGCACATTCCATTAACATGATGAAACTATCATCTTAATTTACATTAAGGATAGACGAAGTTCATATGAACTTACCTTGGTACTTACCCTTACCTTTAAATTCTTACTTGGTTTCCCTATATACCACATAGTAAACTTCATTTATAAATAAGAAGTGATTTCAGAAATCACTTACCTTAAGTGTTCGTATTCACATCCGTTTCCTCGCCTCTTTTTGACCCGTTAACCTTCCATGCTTCCATCCATCTTGACATGATCCCTATACTTTCATGTCATCGCATTAACATTCTTGTTAGCATACATGATTGTACATATCAACAATCATATCAAATTCATGTTTCACATTTGACTTTCATTAGTCAATTCTAACAAGCATAAGGCATATTTCCACAAGTCAATCTTTCAAACTCATATAATTCATCATGTCATCACATATAACACATATGGATATAACACGCATCATATGACTTTCTATAATATCATATTTGTGACAAAAGTCTAACATTGCTACTTATGCACAGTTGACTTTCAAAAAGTCAACAATTTATCATATGAACTTTCGACTTAACCTCATACATCCATGTCATTGTAGTAGACTATACTAATGACACTATATACATTTCATACTCACGATGCAATAAGCATACAACCACATGATCATCTAGTTACATGCACATACCAAACATATTTAATTCCGTTCATTCTAGTAACATAATTCTACAACTAACACCATGACCTATGCTTAACAACCCAACATCATTCTAACTTCATCCTGTTCTAATGATCTCATATGCTTCACATTTAGTGTACTTTTACTTATCAATTTTGATTAAGCAATTATTCAAACATGTAGTAAACATCATACCACTCCAACATAGAGTACAATATTCTAATGCATACTTTTACCAAATAACATGGCCAACCAAATCCTACATGAATTCCATCTAAAAATAGATTTCTCATGTTTATTTATCATCAAATACATCATATCCCCATATTATACGATTTCGTCCATTACTTGCATACCATTTCATCTATTAATCCCACCTAGGCATTTCATCAAACACTTGGTGTGCATGCCACAATTTATGCATAATGTACAAGTGTTTCATGCTTTACTTCCTACTTCATGCTTTCATTCATCAATTAACACAAAAACATCAACAAATTCATATCACATTCAATCTACCTAACAAGAACGCATTATATACAACATAACACAACAAGATTTGAACAAGGATTGGACTTGGGTGATCATTCAAGTCATCATCCTTACCAAAACAAATGGGTTTCACCTCTAAACATCAAATTAACCTAAATCATGCATAACCCATGTTCAATATGATGATTCTAACACACACCCATTCTCAATTTCATACAAATTCGCAATTTACATCATAACCCACTTCGTGAAAGATCACCAATCTAACTTTTAAGACATACCTTACAATCCCCTTGTGAAGGTGATCATTAATCCGTGTTCATTCATGAATTTAGACCTTGATTTGCCCTTCGATTTGATGATTCTTCACGTTTAGGGTTTCTTGAGCTCTCATGAGAGCTCCTGCTCGTTTTTAGAACACACGAATGTGTGTGTTTGTGTGTGTTGATTTTCATAAATAAAACCCATCTTTCCATGCTAACCTTTTTGGTCCCTCAAGTTTTGTCACTAATTAGAATTGACACAACTTTCATTCCTTATTTGTTTCTACCGTACTTTTAACTAGGACGAATAACCTAGTTATTTATTTCTTGATGTACCCTATCATAACATTTAACGAATATAAACATTCGGGTTTTGGGGTGTTACATTTGACCTTGTGTTTTTTACCTTTAGGGTGAATTGGCCAATAAACCTTAGAAGTGATAGTTAATAATTTGCTAGATTTCAGTATTCTACTAGTCCTAATAGCTGGAAGGTGCAGGGCTATTGGTAGGTCTTACCCGGCAATTGCTTTAGACAGTCTTTGGAAAAAGTCGTGCCTTAGTTGCCCGTCGGTTTATTAGTCTATCAAGTCAAGTGAAGAAACTCAAACTACCCTAGATCTATAATTGGAAAAGAGTAGGTCAATATTAGGGTACTTACACAATAATTAGATAACCGGAAGGAAGTCTAATAACCGGTAGGATTAACGGCCTAGGTAGTGCCATAAGTTTCACCTCGAGAAGGGTTGAGGGGCTTAGTTGGTGTCTTAATAGGTTTAGTATCACAAGATCCTGGTTCCATAGAACACGCGGTTAACTTAATTGGTAAATTCCTAAAATCAATCCAGGATTCTAGTCTAGGTGGTCTTCATCATCATCTAAGAACAGTCTTCATATTAGTTCGTATTAGCATAGTTCTAGTTAATAATTAGTTTAATAGATTTCCTTAGATTTTCAGTAACCCCCCCCCCCCAAAAAAAAAAAACAATTAAACAGTTTGAGTCGTGTCTGTCAGAGTTTATTAGAGTCTAGTTAGCGTGATTAGTAGAGTCTTGTGGTTCGATATCCGGACTTCCTTAGTTCACACTACAGTGATCGGTACACTTGCCGATTGTGTGGTTTAGGTCGAGTCTAGATTTAATGCTTTTTAGCATCTAGCTTAGAGAGTCTAAATTATTCAATTTTATTAGTTTGTTTAGCACACATCAAATGCATTAAGCATCTTGTAGTTTGTAGAACTACAATTCATAACTGAGTTAAGGTAAGTTCGATAAATCTTTGGAATGCTTGATAGGATAATGATTTAAATGTATGCATATTGTTTTTGATGAATGGTCTTACTTTATTATTTTGATTTTATATGATTTAGTTTACACATATAATAAACGAACCTATTATATGCTTTTAATTAATGATTTATTATATTGAGTTTAGTAAACTCTATGCTTAATGAACCTACAATAAGCTATTTTATATGATTTTGATGATAGTGAGTTTAATAAATGTTTGGAATGCTTGATCAACAGCTTATTATATTAAGTTCATATGATAATAATGAGTGGATATATTAGAGAATCAAAATATAATGAATTTGATGATTTGTTATCTATCGAAACCATATGAACCTTTAGCGTATTCTTGGTATGGGTGTTTTTAATCGAGTATAAACTGTTTTTTCTCAAAGTCAAAAGAAAAGGAAGAGTTAATGTTTAGGAAAAAATGGTCAGTCTGTGACAACTGTGCTCTTTAATCGATGAACAATGCGAAACAATGTTAATTATTACAATGTGTTTTGGTGTTATTATATGTGTTTTATGTGTTTGATGATTTTACGATTCGATTCGATTCCGATTTCAAGCTTTAAATCGCTTTCTAGAAAGTTATACGCAAACTGGTGCGTGAACGCAATCAGTTAAACACGACAAACACTCCGGGATAGTAAAATAGGCTTAACATACCTTAAATAACCTTCACATAACTTAGAAATAAGTTTTGGATGGTTTGGTGTGTCGAAAACAAGTTTGTTCGATCACAGGGACTATTTGTGTCAAACTGCGAAACTATACCGATTCGTATGATGTCGAATAGTCTGGAACTTTATCATAAGCTAAAAATACCATAAATAACCTAAACATAGCTTAGAAATAAGCTTTGAAGGGTTCGGTGTGCGAAAACATGCTTATTTGATCTTTCAGGGACTAAAAGCGTCAAAAAGTGCACAAGTTTGCATTTTCGCGCATATCTTACGTTCTGAATATATCCGGACATCCAAAAATTTATGTAATCATTAAAATATTTTATTTTAGTTATTGGCATGCAAAAAATTCCATTCGTCACTTAATTTGGATCATTTTTGCGTTCATTACGACTTCCGTCGTAATTAACCGGACAACGCGATCGTACGACCAAACGAACCGACATCCGAGATGTTTTTGAGCATGTTTTGAGTTCCCAATACGTTAACATCATTTTAGAGCCTTGAAATGAGGTTAACGGGGCTTAAACGTGTCAAAAATGGGCCGAAACGCAAGTTCAAAGCTGCAGGGACCAATTTTGACAATCTGCCAAAGTGGCCAGGCGGCCCGCCTGAGCCTTGACCTTATTCTTACGCGGGCCGCATAGGCCCGCCTGGTTTGTGTGCTCTCCAAGTCCCGTAATCAGTCTATGACACTTGTATGGCTTGGATCATTGCCTCCTCTCCAAGGAATGATCCTAACGGTTGCGAAAAACTATATATAGGCCATCCATTCTTTGTTTTCTTTGCTCATTCCCTTCTTCTCTTCTCTACAATCTGGTTTGGGAGCTCTCTCAACTGATTGGAACTTGGTTTTCTTGTAGAAAAGATAGCAAGGACCTTTAGTGAGCATTCTTTCATTCTTTTTATTGTTTTCCTAGTTTGAAAGTCAAATATAGTTTGACTTTCAGCTTTGATCACGAGATGGTCAACGAGAAGTTTGTTTGAACTTCGCAACGTCAGCGTAATCACGTTGGTTATAGTCCTTAGTGACTATACCCACTGATTACCACGTTAACTAGGTGTAGTGACGAGTCGAAGTTTCGGTCAAAATGCGTTTTAGCACGCATTTTGCAACGGAACTACTATTAGGTATCAAAACACTTTGTTTTGATACCAAATCAGTAGGTTAAACATGCTTTGACATGTTTAACTTGTCACTAATAGTTAGTGCTTGTTTAGAGTCGTAAGTCGAGCGGTCTAAACCACCGCTTAGACTTTCGAACTCGACCCGTTTGGTCGATCTTTAGGATCCGACCAAGCATGGTTTGTGACCATAGTTGCATAGGGAATAACCTTCCGAGGTTATACCTTATGGTCACCGAGTTTAAGTAGTTGTATGATAGGCGAATTATATGCCTTAGGTAATTTACCAAAATGCCCTTTTCATGCATAATTGGACTTTAAGCATATATAACCTAACTTTTGTCACCTAAACTGATTATGCAACCTATTTAAACATGTTTAGGCATATAATACTTGTCATAGGACTAGTTAGACGTCTCGAACGCGCATTTGCGCGCACGACGCGTTAAAGTGGCGTAAGTTACCTTAAATGTGTCGCGATGGGTCGAAAGCACTTAGGTTAGGTTCCGTTTTAGAATGTAGGCTTTGCTAAACCATATCACATGAGTTCCTACACTCATTTGGTTTACAAGACCTCATTCTTTCCGATCTTCCGATTTAGGCGTCTTTTGTTTAACTAGCGATTCGATTACTAGGTGCTGCTTGAGTTTCCTTGGTTTGATTGAGCTTATTGAGTTCTCTAGATTGAGGATACTTTGCACTTCAATGTGAGTACATAGTTCCCCTATTTTACTGTTTTCAATTGTTTTGGGGTGATTCATATGTACAAAACGAATTTCAAGGTTTAAACGATAATTTCAAAAACGATGGTTTATACTAAACTAATAACGATTTCAATAAGGTGAACAAGACTTGTTGGTTGTGATTACATAACGAATGACATTCATTAGCTTTGGCCGAGCCGACCAGTATTAGGTTATGGTACCATAGGTTCTGACAAATCCCGTTATCAGACTACACCCATGGTTATGTGTGGGGGTTATGTAGGTAACGACCGAACCTGATGATTGTTAACTTACCCTTTGGTGGTTTGTTAATACGAAACGAGAAACGAGTTGACGAGTCACGAAGGTTTGAATGTTGTTAACGAGACGACCAAAAGTAGTTTCACTACTAAAACGAATACGATTTTGGGACGAGTTAAACAATTTGAAACGAGATACACGATTTGAAACGAGTTAAATGAATTAATCGATTGGTTTTGGGTAGTGATTAGATAATGGGACGTGTGTAGTATGATAGAATCATGGTAGATACGCCGCTGGTACATCTTATATATAAGTGCTTCTATCATATTACATTGCGTGTCATTATTTAGTTCACTTGGGAAACGATGTCACACAACGAGGTTTTCGAAACGATATAAACCATACGAGTTTTATTAACGAGTTTTTACGAGATGTTTACAAGTTATTATACTAAAGCAAATGTTTTTGGGTTAAGAGTCATGGCTACGAGATTTTATAAACTATAACCAATTTGATTTGAGTTGGTTAATTATGTTGCAATACACTTTTCAAAACGAGGTTTGTATTTTGACTCTTGTAGTCTAACGAAGTACTGCAACATATAAACGAGCCATGAATCCGATACTCCCACAAAACCTATGTACTCGCCAGCATTTCTTTGCTGACTTTATTTTTACATATGTTTCAGGTGGTACTGCTTGATGTTGCTTGCTAGGAAACGAGTTCACTTAGGATCTGGACAAGGCCTTAGTGACTTAAAAACAGTTATAAACAATATGTAGTTTATTTGTTTGGTTTAATGACAATGAACATTGCATAATATTTCAATAAAACAAAACAATTGGTTACCATGGTTGTGGAACAATAATTCTGTCGCCTCACTCCCCGGCGTTTCCGCCGCGGTTTGTTGTTTTAACGCGGCCGGGGTATGACAGCAGAGTTGGTATCAGAGCCAATGGTTATAGGGAATTAGGTTATTAGCAATGCTTTGACCTAGACTATAACTTTTGGACCCCAACACAAGTTTACTTGTGTTTAGATTTTAAAACAATACTGTCACCTATCCTTAGGTGATAACCACAACGAGAACACAATAACGAATCCGCTTCGAAAATTAATCATCTATCCTTGGATGATTGATTACTAGGTTTTGAACCTCCTGTTATAAGGTTTTGAACCCTCTGTTATATGGTTTTGAACCCTTCTGGTTTGATTCATTTTGGCTTAGTGCCTTTTGAGTTTTCCAAATCCCGTCAAAGTTTGGGTCTAAATAATGTGAACACGTGCAAACTGGAAGAGTGAATGCCTGTACCCTGAGTTTTCTGTCTAAGGCTAGAGTGTTCGTACAAATCCGCATTATCGGACCAGTCACTCTTACCTGGGAACTCTTGGGGTGAGTGTTCACTTATAGGCGAGCATGTCTTCGGTGATACATTATTATGACTTATTTACTTTGATTTGTCACTGCGTTTCATTTGTTTGTTCGAGGTAACGAACGAATGATCGCCTTCCTTATGTTTTGTCGATATTTTCAATGCCTCCTTTGTTCCTCCAATTGTCAACCTCACTCGTTTCCCATGTTTCCTTTTTTTAGACAATGCCTCCTCGACGTGATGCTCAAACTTATACTGCTGAGGAAGTCGCAGCCCTTATCTCTCAACAAATGGCTGCTGTACTTCCAGGCATTGTGACCCAAATCCACGAGTTATACAACAATAACAATAATAACAACAACAATGCACCGTGTAATTTCAAGAATTTCAATTCTGCGAAGCCGCTTAAGTTTTCTGGGTCACAAGGAGCAACCGCGCTCCTGCAATGGTTTGAGAGTATCGAGAGCACATTCAGACATGTGCAATGTCCGAATGCGCGCAAAGTTGAGTTTGCTTCAAGTGTGTTCGAGAAGCGAGCTCTTACATGGTGGAACGGAGTGATGCGTGATAGGGGTGCCGAAGTGTAACAACCGTCAATAAAACTCGTAATTAAAATAATAATTATCCCATAAGAAAACCCTAATTAAGACACCCAAGTAATTTGGCGTAAACCCTGAAATTTCCGGAACAATCGGAATCAGGATCAGGGCCCCTAAAACTCGAGGGGGCAAACCCTAGTTGATAATTATCTTAATTAATTCATTGCTCAAATCTTATTTGTTGAAATTGTTGAATCATCCAGGCTACAACCGAACTCAGCTAGGCTAGGAAATAGGTTGCACCTTTTACGGACCGTAAAGGTTAGTCCTTACGGACCGTAAGCAGACCAGGTTCCCTTACGGACCGTAAGGGGTTAGGCATACGGTCCGTAAGCAAGTCGAAATTTCTGCTATAAATAGCCGACCTTGGCATGTAAACTGAGATGTTAAAACGACGTTCATAGCTTCTGTATACGTCGAGATCAGGCTATTATACTACAATCAAACACACACGATCACGAAACGTTGCCGCAATCAGGGTAATAACTCGATCGCTATTACGATTCAACGTCCGATCGATTATAACTATCCAACGATAGTCCGGGTGCTGCTCAATTGAGCTTGTACTTTGATTATTCGTCGTGATTTCGACTTGAATATTTGAGTGCTGTTCGAATTCGGACTATGCTCTGTTATTCGTTGTGAATCCGATTGAATTATCGAGTATTGCACTGATTAATCGTTGTGAGGGTTTAATCTCGTGAATTGACGTAACTGCTGTATTAGTTACTAACCTGCCTGTGTGTGCATTGTGTTAAACTAGGTGTAATCAAGGCTAATCAGTAGGCATTATCTATTTGCTCGTTAATCTGCAATGTGAGTCATTCTTCTTTTTAAATTGTTTTCTCACAGTTTGTGAATAAGTATTACAAAACTCCAAGTTATTTTCAAAGGTTATAATTACAGGGATTAAGTCTTTGTAATCACCAAATTACAGCTGGTATGTGGGGTATTGTGCACATTACTATTTTTATCACTCTAGGTGAGTGAGTATCACTCTATGTGAATGAAACCGTCACTATTGGGGCGACGGGACCCAATAGTGGTATGACCACAGTCACAGATCCGGTCGAGTGACAAATACCCATTCTTGATAATTGGTTGATAAAAACATTGTAATCGCTCTTAATACTGTAATTTATAACTAACGGGTCGTTTTAGAAAACAGAATGATTCACTCAGTATTTCCCCGCTGACAAAACCTTTTTCAAACATGTTTCAGGTGATCTGTGTGATCCAGGAAAAGTGCAGTAAAGCACTACAAGCTCAAGGAAGTGGCTCAGTGAATAAATAAATAAAATATGTTTTGAAAAATAAAGATTTCTGTGTGAAATCAACTTATTGTAAATTATGGGATTTATCCCTTAAACTTTGTGTAATATATTAAACAAGTATTTTCCGGTGAAAAGATCCTGAAATAAAAGACTTCCGCTGTCACATAAATTAAATACCACGGGAACTGCCTCGCGGCCCCCGGCTCCGTCCGGGGTGGGTCGGGGAGCCGTGACAGTGAAGGTGGTATCAGAGCTAAGAATTAATAAATATTGAGCCACTGATCGAGCCACTGATTAAGCCTAATACTAAATTAAGTATTTGACAAAATACTTAATTCTACTAGTTGTTATTCTGTGATTATATGTGTTATTAACTGATTATTTGTTAGTTACAGTATGGGTAAGCAAAAGCTGTCTGCTATCTACCACAAACTAGATGTTGCATCTTCTTCTAAAAATCCAGTAAATTTAGAAGAAGGAATCTTTGTCCGCAAGGCAAACTATGAGAATCCTCTTTCCCCAGAGAAAAGGGATTCGATACTTAAAAAGGGACAGGAGAAAAAGAAACCCCGAACCAAGAAAGTTAGGTTTAACCCAGAAGTCCAAGAGTTGGGTAATAGTACACCTTGGGAAGATAAAATAGACGGGAAATGGGCAAATCTCTATATGCTAGCTACTGTAGCAGAAAATATCAACCTCAAAATTTCCAAGTAATCGAGTCTAATAGGAAAATTACAATCCAGTAAATAAATAAAATCCTAGTGTGTTTATTTCTGTTGTCCTTTGTATAAATTAGTATGCAATAAAACTTCAGTGTTTGTTTGTTAAACTTTGTCCCAAAGTTTTAACATGACATTCTTGTATTTTGCATATATACTATGCAGCATGAATGAGATGTCGGAAGCATTCCAGAATCTCAACTTATATCCAGTGCCTATCGAAGTCTCTCACGACTTTACTGGTTACATTGCTGACATAGAAGAACCTGTGGAATTCAAAGCTCCACCGCTGGAAAAAGCCAAACCTAAAAAGAAAAGAAGATACGTAGGGTGGAGGAAAGTACGCCGTAGAAAACCAGCCACTAGAAGACTTCCCAAAATAGAAAACCCTGTGAGCATGAACAAGGGAAAGGAAATAGAAACGGGAGAAAGTTCGAAACCACCAGAAAAGGAAATAGGAATAGATCTTAAGCAAAAGGGAATAGAAATTGGCGAAAGCTCTAAACAGTCCGAGGAAATCACGTTCCAGGACGAAATAGATCGCCTACTGGAAAATTGTGATGTTTTAGAGCCTATCAACGATAATCTCTTCTCTTACCCGGCTACAGTTCAATTCCCACTAAACCTAAGACCAACTATTCCAGACCCACTAGTTCACACCAGACCATTAGGCCAAATGGAGGAATTGTGGACCAATGACTGGCAATTCCAAAATATAGTTAATAGTCCCTATAGTTTTCTCCCACAGTTTGACCCAGAACCTATCCCTAATCCTCCCATGAGTAATGAAAACCTAGCTGAACTTCGTCAATTCGGTGAAGAACTGATAGGTACAGGTAATAGGATCAGGGAAATAGGGGAGCAACTATCTTGGAAGTACGACGAGAGGGAGCGTCGTTACTGAAACTGCCAGTGGACCAAAATATAGGAAGGGCTGGAAAAAGTTTGTCTGTATTATAACTAAGATAGTAAAACTAATTCTGTAAAAAGGGCAATAAAACTTTGTAAGATATGGTGTGTACAGAGGCATATACAATATATCATAACAAAGTGAAAGTCGAGAAATCGACAATTTTGGTTATGCTTGTATGTTGTGATAATTTATGTGTTCATCTATGTGAATTTTATTATTAATAAGTTAGACACTAATGATTTCTATCAATTAGCAGATGGAAAACGCTAACAATGAACCAATTAATGAAATAAATCAATCTGAGCAAGAACCAGAAGATCAATATATAACCCGACAAGATATTGAGCACTTTATCGCCCAAGGAATAGCCCATGCTATTCCAGAAATTGTGGCTGCTGTTCAGAAACCTGCCGAACCACATTAATTCCTAGTAAACGTATTCCAGAAGATAACGGCAGTAACAGCATAAATGGAGGCGGCAATCATGACACTCATGATCCGCAACAGGCCCCACTCCCTAAGAAGATAAAAGCTGCAACGCCTGGTTGCACTTACAAAGAGTTTCTTGCTTGCAAACCCACTGAATTTGCAGGTAACGAAGGGGCAACTACAACTCTGCGCTGGTTAGAGAAAACCGAAGCAGTAATTGCAATAAGCAAATGTGCCGAAGAGGATCAGGTGATGTACGCATCAAATCTGTTCAAAGAGGGAGCGTTAGAATGGTGGAACACGGTCCTTCAGGCAAAAGGAAGAAGGATAGCCTATGCCATGAGTTGGGAAGAATTTAAGAGTCTTGTAGAAAGAAAATTCTGTCCCGAATATGAAAAAGATCAAATGGCAAACAAATTTCTAAGTCACCGCATGACAGGGGTAGATTGCCGGGGCTATACTTCTACATTCTTTGAATACGCTAGGGTAGTACCAACACTGGCTTCGCCAGAACCGGTACTTATTTCCCGTTACATCTGGGGATTAATTAGTGAAATCTGAAACATCGTTAAAGCTGCGAGACCTCATACTATTGACGATGCTGTAGAATTAGCTAACACCCTAACGGATGAATTGGTACGCACAAGAGAAGAAGACCGGAAAAAGGAAATAGCTCAGAAGATTACCCAAGGATTTCGTGTGGGTAATACCAAGAAAAGAGGAACGGGGCAATCCTCATCACCTCCGTTCTGCAAAACTTGCAAAAAGAAGCATTATGGACAATGCAACATGGTTTGCAATTTTTGCAAGACAAAAGGACATCGGGAAGAAGACTGCAGGAAGAAAACAAGAATTTGTTATAATTGCAGAGAAAGGGGTCATTTCCAATTTGAATGTCCTAAATTAGCTAAACCTGTAGCCAACCAAGTCAAACCAGCTGAAGGAGCAACAAAGAGAAATGCACGGGCATTCCAGCTAACCACTCAAGAGGCCGAACTCATTCCAGATGTGATAGCTGGTACGTTCTTAGTTCACGACGTATTTGCAAAAGTATTATTTGACTCTGGTGCGAACCAAAGTTTTATAAATACTTCATTTTGCCAAGCTCTTAAGTTACCTTTAACCACTCTTAGGCAAATCTTCACAGTAGAAACCGCAGAAGGAAATTCTGTGAAAATAGATAAAGTCTGGCAAGAAGAAAAAATAGAATTATTAGACCATAAGTTTTCTGCAAATTTGTTACCAATGAATTTAGCTGGATTCGATGTAGTGTTAGGAATGGATTGGTTAATAGCCAACCATGCACGAATCCTATGTGACAAAAATGCCGTAGAAATTCAAACCCCCACAGGAGAGGTAATTTTAATTACTGGAGATAAACCTCGAAAGCCACTAAAATTCATTTCTGTAATGAAATTGGCTAGTTATTCGAGAAAGCAGGAAATGGTGTATATGATTTCAGTAATCATTAACACTAAAGATAAGGAACTTCAGGACATCCCGGTAGTGTCAGAATACCCAGACGTTTTTCCAGAAGAATTACCTGGGTTACCACCTGATAGAGAAGTAGAGTTTAGAATTCGTTTAATTCCAGGTACTGCACCAATAGCTAAAGCACCTTATAGATTAGCACCTACCGAAATGCTAGAATTGAAAAAGCAATTAGATGAATTATTAAGCAAAGGATTCATACAACCTAGTTCATCCCCTTGGGGTGCACCAGTGTTGTTTGTGAAAAAGAAAGATGGATTGATGAGAATGTGTATCGATTATAGGGAGTTGAATAAAGTTACTATTAAGAATCGATACCCATTACCTAGGATTGATGATCTTTTTGATCAATTACAAGAGCTAGGTACTTCTCAAAGATAGATTTAAGATCCGGATACCATCAGTTGAAAGTACAAGAAGAAGACATACCTAAAACTGCTTTCAGAACTAGGTATGGTCATTATGAGTTTACAGTCATGCCCTTTGGGTTAACGAATGCCCCAGCCGCATTCATGGACATGATGAATCGCATCTGTAAACCATACTTGGATAAATTTGTAATCGTTTTCATCGACGATATACTTATTTACTCCAAAAGCCAAAAAGAACATTGTGAACACTTACACGTTCTCTTAACTTTGTTAAGAAAAGAAAGGCTTTATGCCAAATTCTCAAAATGTGAATTTTGGCTACAAGAAGTACAATTTTTAGGTCATGTGGTAAATCATGAAGGTATCCATGTAGATCCTGCTAAGATAGAAGCAATTACAAAATGGAAAGTTACACAAACAGCAATGGAGATAAGAAGTTTTCTAGGCTTAGCTGGATACTATAGACGATTTATCAAAGATTTTTCTAAGATAGCCGTACCTTTAACCAAGTTAACCTGTAAAGCCGCTAAGTTTGAATGGGGACCTAGACAAGAAGAAGCTTTTAAGATTTTAAAGCATAGACTGACGAATGCACCAATCTTAGCCTTACCCGAGCGAACAGAAGACTTTGAAGTATATTGTGATGCTTCAAAATTAGGATACGGATGTGTGTTAATGCAACGCAAGAAGGTAATTGCGTATGCTTCTAGACAATTGAAAAAGCACGAAGAAAATTATACGACTCGTGATCTAGAACTAGGAGCCATAATTTTTGCCCTTAAGATATGGAGACATTATCTGTATGGAAGTAAGTTTACTGTTTATACATACCATAAGAGTTTAAGATATATATTTGGGCAAAAAGAGTTAAACATGAGGCAAAGAAGATGGATGGAGATGCTAAGCGATTACGACTGTGATATTCAATATCACGAAGGAAAGGCAAATGTAGTTTCCGATGCCTTAAGTCTTAAGTACCATGAGAAACAGAAACGAGTCCGTGCTCTGAGATTAAATCTCCAAGTAGATTTAATGGCACAAATCAAGGAAGTTCAGAAAACAGCAATCAAAGATGATGCTGAAGGAATGAAAGGTTACCTAAAAGAACTAGAACAAGGAAATGATGGAATTTGGAGATTCCATAAGAAACGAATTTGGGTACCTAAGCAAGGAGAGTTAAGAAATAAGATTTTAGAAGAAGCTCATAAATCTAGATATACCATGCACCCGGGAAATAATAAAATGTACCAGGATTTAAGGAATAATTTCTGGTGGATAGGAATGAAAAAGGATATAGCCGAATACGTATCCAAGTGTTTAACTTGTTCACAAGTTAAGGCTGAACACCAGAAACCTTCAGGACTACTCCAACAGTTAGAAATGCCTGTATGGAAATGGGAATTCATAACAATGGATTTTGTTACTAAGTTACCCAGAACCAGAAAAGGTAATGATGCTATTTGGGTAATTGTCGATCGATTAACCAAATCAGCTCACTTCCTACCAATGAAAGAAACCTTTAGCATGGAAAGGTTAGCACAACTGTACGTGGACGAAGTAGTATCCCTACATGGAGTCCCACTCTCCATTGTATCGGATAGAGATAGTCGATTTACTTCTCATTTCTGGAAAAGTTTTCAGAAAGCAATGGGAACTCGACTAAATCTAAGTACTGCATATCATCCACAGACAGACGGACAGAGTGAAAGGACAATACAAACGTTAGAAGACATGCTTCGAGCATGTGTAATTGACTTTGGTGGTAATTGGGATAGCCATTTGCCATTAATAGAATTCTCCTATAACAATAGTTATCATTCAAGCATCGAAGCTGCACCATTCGAAGCACTGTACGGACGCAAATGCAGAACTCCAGTATGCTGGGCAGAAATAGGAGAAAGTCAATTATCAGGTCCAGAAATTGTACAAGAAACTACTGACAAGATAACCCAGATCAAAGAAAGACTGAAAACAGCTCGAGATCGTCAAAAGAGCTATGCAGATAATCGTCGCAAACCTTTAGAATTTCAAGTCGGAGATAAAGTACTTTTAAAAGTTTCTCCTTGGAAAGGAATAGTACGATTCGGTAAGAAAGGAAAGCTAAGTCCAAGGTACGTTGGACCATTCCCTGTGATTCAACGAATAGGACCAGTAGCTTATCGTTTACAACTACCAGAAGAATTGGCTGGAGTACATGATGTATTTCATGTATCCAATCTTAAGAAATGTTTAGCAGATGAATCCCTGGTAGTACCTCTTCAAAATATAGAGGTAAATGAAAAGTTGAAATTCGTAGAGAAACCATTAGAAATTGAAGATCGAAAAGTCAAATTCCTCAAGCATAAACGACTGGTATTGGTCAAAGTCAAGTGGAATTCAAAGTGAGGACCAGAATACACTTGGGAGCTGGAATCAGAAATGAAGCAAAAATATCCTCATCTATTCCAGTAAATCTCGAGGACGAGATTTTTCTAAGGCGGGGAGGATGTAACAACCGTCAATAAAACTCATAATTAAAATAATAATTATCCCATAAGAAAACCCTAATTACGACACCCAAGTAATTTGGCGTAAACCCTGAAATTTCCGGAACAATCGGAATCAGGATCAGGGCCCCTAAAACTCGAGGGGGCAAACCCTAGTTGATAATTATCTTAATTAATTCGTTGCTCAAATCTTATTTGTTGAAATTGTTGAATCATCCAGGCTACAACCGAACTCAGCTAGGCTAGGAAATAGGTTGCACCTTTTACGGACCGTAAAGGTTAGTCCTTACGGACCGTAAGCAGACCAGGTTCCCTTACGGACCGTAAGGGGTTAGGCATACGGTCCGTAAGCAAGTCGAAATTTCTGCTATAAATAGCCGACCTTGGCATGTAAACTGAGATGTTAAAACGACGTTCATAGCTTCTGTATACGTCGAGATCAGGCTATTATACTACAATCAAACACACACGATCACGAAACGTTGCCGCAATCAGGGTAATAACTCGATCGCTATTACGATTCAACGTCCGATCGATTATAACTATCCAACGATAGTCCGGGTGCTGCTCAATTGAGCTTGTACTTTGATTATTCGTCGTGATTTCGACTTGAATATTTGAGTGCTGTTCGAATTCGGACTATGCTCTGTTATTCGTTGTGAATCCGATTGAATTATCGAGTATTGCACTGATTAATCGTTGTGAGGGTTTAATCTCGTGAATTGACGTAACTGCTGTATTAGTTACTAACCTGCCTGTGTGTGCATTGTGTTAAACTAGGTGTAATCAAGGCTAATCAGTAGGCATTATCTATTTGCTCGTTAATCTGCAATGTGAGTCATTCTTCTTTTTAAATTGTTTTCTCACAGTTTGTGAATAAGTATTACAAAACTCCAAGTTATTTTCAAAGGTTATAATTACAGGGATTAAGTCTTTGTAATCACCAAATTACAGCTGGTATGTGGGGTATTGTGCACATTACTATTTTTATCACTCTAGGTGAGTAAGTATCACTCTATGTGAATGAAACCGTCACTATTGGGGCGACGGGACCCAATAGTGGTATGACCACAGTCACAGATCCGGTCGAGTGACAAATACCCATTCTTGATAATTGGTTGATAAAAACATTGTAATCGCTCTTAATACTGTAATTTATAACTAACGGGTCGTTTTAGAAAACAGAATGATTCACTCAGTATTTCCCTGCTGACAAAACCTTTTTCAAACATGTTTCAGGTGATCTGTGTGATCCAGGAAAAGTGCAGTAAAGCACTACAAGCTCAAGGAAGTGGCTCAGTATGAATAAATAAATAAAATATGTTTTGAAAAATAAAGATTTCTGTGTGAAATCAACTTATTGTAAATTATGGGATTTATCCCTTAAACTTTGTGTAATATATTAAACAAGTATTTTCCGGTGAAAAGATCCTGTAATAAAAGACTTCCGCTGTCACATAAATTAAATACCACGGGAACTACCTCGCGGCCCCCGGCTCCGTCCGGGGTGGGTCGGGGAGCCGTGACAGTGAAGTGGCACTAGCACAAACTTGGGAAGAGCTCCGAGCTCTTATGATGAGAGAGTTCTGTCCTCGACACGAGATTCGAGTGTTGGAACGAGAATTTGACGATTTGAAACAAGTCGAGGGAGAACACCGTGCTTATACGGATCGATTTGAGGAGCTTAGTTTGTTGTGTCCCACGATGGTTACCCCGTTGGATAAGGCAATCGAGAGGTATATCGATGGTTTACCCGACTCCATTCAGGACATCCTGACTGGCGTTAATCCTACTACAGTTCGTCAAGCAATCGAGTTGTCTGCTACCCTGACTGAGTCCCAAGTCAGGAAGGGTAAACTCACCCGCAAGGGTGATAAAAAGGAGTCAACTGATTCTGATAAGGAAAAGGGTAAGGGTAAGCAGCAGGGTGAGTCTTCGAAAAAGTCAAGGAAGCGCAAGGCTTCCCAAAACTTTGCTGTCACCAATCAAACTGCTCAGAACCCACCGACTCAACCTCCTACGAAGAAAGCATATGCTGGTACCGCACCTCACTGCACTCGATGTAATGGCCACCATGTTGCCCAACAGGCCTGTAAACAGTGCGCTACGTGTGGTAGGCTTGGGCATTTGGCCAATACTTGTCGTTTTGGTCAAAATCAGGCTGCCCAGGTTCCAGCTCAAGCTCAAGGGAATGCTGCGAGATTCCCACCTGGTTCATGTTTCAATTGCGGAGAAATGGGTCATTTCCGCAACAATTGCCCGAGATTGGTAAACGCGAATGTGAATGTTAACCCAAATCCGAACGCGAACGTGAATGTGAATCCCGCTCGTGGACGAGTGTTTAACATCAACGAGGCGATCGATGATGCAGCTATAAACAATTAGTATTTTGTATTTCTTTTGGTTGTTATCTTTTAATATTTAAAGACAATGCGGTTGTTATATAAGTAAAATTTTCGATTTTATTTTAAACTACTGCAATTGTATGAATGTTTGATGCAACTTTGTAATGTCAACACAAAGACAAACTGCTCGTGTGGTCTTGTCATTTCCATGATCACTTGTGATCTTCCCTAAAAACCTTAAACGATCTTTTCGAATGTGTATCGATTATCGTGAGCTTGATAAGCTTACCATCAAGAATCGATATCCCCTACCCCGAATCGATGATCTCTTTGATCAGCTGCAAGGTGCTACCTGTTTTTTTCCAAGATCGATCTGCGTTCTGGGTATCATCAACTTCGTGTATACGAAGAAGATATTCCCAAAACTGCATTCCACAAGAGATATGGACACTATGAGTTTACTGTCATGCCTTTGGTTTGACAAATGCTCTAGCTATCTTTATGGACTTATTGAATAGGCTCTGTAAACCTTATTTAGACAAGTTCATTATTGTGTTCGTTGACGATATTCTTAATTATTCAAAGTCTCGAGCCGAGCACGAGCAACACCTTCGTTTGACTCTCGAATTCCTAAAGAAGGAACAACTTTTTGCTAAATTCTCCAAGTGTGAATTCTGGCTTAAAGAAGTTCAGTTCTTGAGACATATAGTCAACGAGCAGGGTATTCATGTGGATTCATCCAAAATTGCAACAATTAAGGATTTGAATACACCTACGACACCCACAGAAGTTCGTTCTTTTCTTGGTCTCGCTGGTTTTTATCGTCATTTCATTACGAACTTCTCTAAATTTGAGATTCACGAGGATCTATCTGCTGATAAACTTGCAAAGATTTATGTTGATGAGATTGTATCATGACATGGTATTCCTTTGGATATCATTTCCGATCGTGATGCTCGATTTTCATCTCATTTTTGGAGAACCATGCAATCTGCTATGGGAACCCAACTAAATCTAAGCACTGATTATCATCCCCAAACAGATGGACAATCCAAGAGGACGATTCAAACTCTGGAGGATATGCTTAGAGCATGCGTGATCGACTTTGGTGGTAATAGGGATTCTCATTGATCGAGTTCTCTTACAACAATAGTTATCATGCTAGCATTAATATGGCACCATTCGAAGCTCTTTACGGTCGAAAATGTCGTTCACCTGCTTGTTGGAATGAGATCGGTGAGGTTCAGCTTACTGGACCTGAACTCATTCTGGAAACGACAGACAAAGTCAAGAGAATTTGTGATAATCTTGTGACAGCTAGAAGCCGTCAAAAGAGTTATGCGGATTTACGACGCAAGCCCTTAGAATTTCAAGTCGCAGACCATGTCCTACTCAAGGTGTCACCTTGGAAGGGAGTGGTGAGATTTGGAAGGAAAGGAAAACTTGCACCACGATACGATTGGACCATTTATGATTGTTGAAAGAGTTAGAAAGGTTGCCTAGCGACTAGAGCGACTTCCAGAGCTTGGAAATATTCATCCGACCTTTCACGTGTCCAATTTGCGAAAGTGTTTAGCTGACACTGATCTTCACATTCCTCTCGACGAGATCCAAATCAATGAAACAATGCACTTTGTCGAGAAACCTGTGGAGATAGTGGACCGTACATTCGAATAGTTGAAGAACATACGGATTAAATTAGTCAATGTTCATTGGAAGTCCAAACGTGGCCTAGAGTTTACTTGGGAACGTGAGGACCAAATGAAGACGAAATATCCGCATTTATTCTCACAAGTTTTCTCTAGTTAAAATTTCGGGACGAAATTTCCTAAAGTAGGGGAGACTGTGACAACTGTGCTCTTTAATCGATGAACAATGTGAAACAATGTTAATTATTTATAATACAATGTGTTTTGGTGTTATTATATGTGTTTTATGTGTTTGATGATTTACGATTCGATTCGATTCCGATTTCAAGCTTTAAATAGCTTTCTGGAAAGTTATACGCAAACTGGTGCGTGAACGCAATCAGTTAAACGCGAAAAACACTACGGGATAGTAAAATAGGCTTAACATACCTTAAATAACGTTCACATAACTTAGAAATAAGTTTTGGATGGTTCGGTGTGTCGAAAACAAGTTTGTTCGATCACAAGGACTATTTGTGTCTAACTGCGAAACTATACCGATTCGTATGATGTCGAATAGTCCGGAACTTTATCATAAGCTAAACATACCATAAATAACCTAAACATAGCTTAGAAATAAGCTTTGAAGGGTTCGGTGTGCGAAAACATGCTTATTTGATCTTTCAGGGACTAAAAGCGTCAAAAAGTGCACAAGTTTGCATTTTCGCGCATATCTTACGTTCTGAATATATCCGGACATCCAAAAATTTATGTAATAATTAAAATATTTTATTTTAGTGATTGGCATGCAAAAAATTCCATTCGTCGCTTAATTTGGATCATTTTTGCGTTCATTACGACTTCCGTCGTAATTAACCGAACAACGCGATCGTACCACCAAACGAACCGACATCCGAGATGTTTTTGAGCATGTTTTGAGTTTCCAATACATTAACATCATTTTAGAGCCTTGAAATGAGGTTAACGGGGCTTAAACGTGTCAAAAATGGGCTGAAACGCAAGTTCTAAGCTGCAGGGACCAATTTTGACAATCTGCCAAAGGGGCCAGGCGGCCCGCCTGAGCCTTGGCCTTATTCTTACGTGGGCCGCATGGGCATGCCAGACAGAAGCATTGAATCTGGTCATTTTGCACGAATTTGATGGTTTTGTTGGGTGGTTTTCATTACTAGGGGCTGGTTTGTGTGCTCTCCAAGTCCCCCAATCAGTCTATGACACTTGTATGGCTTGGATCATTGCCTTCTCTCCAAGGAATGATCCTAACGGTTGCGAAAAACTATATATAGGCCATCCATTCTTTGTTTTCTTTGCTCATTCCCTTCTTCTCTTCTCTACAATCTGGTTTGGGAGCTCTCTCAACTGATTGGAACTTGGTTTTCTTGTAGAAAAGATAGCAAGGACCTTTAGTGAGCATTCTTTCATTCTTTTTATTGTTTTCCTAGTTTGAAAGTCAAATATAGTTTGACTTTCAGCTTTCACCACGAGATGGTCAACAAGAAGTTCGTTTGAACTTCGCAACGTGAGCGTAATCACGTTGGTTATAGTCCTTAGTGACTATACCCACTGATTACCACGTTAACTAGGTGTAGTGACGAGTCGAAGTTTCGGTCAAAATGCGTTTTAGCACGCATTTTGCAACGGAACTACTATTAGGTATCAAAACACTTTGTTTTGATACCAAATCAGTAGGTTAAACATGCTTTGACATGTTTAACTCGTCACTAATAGTTAGTGCTTGTTTAGAGTCGTAAGTCGAGCGGTCTAAACCACCGCTTAGACTTTCGAACTCGACCTGTTTGGTCGATCTTTAGGATCCGACCAAGCATGGTTAGTGACCATAGTTGCATAGGGAATAACCTTCCGAGGTTGTACCTTATGGTCACCGAGTTTAAGTAGTTGTATGATTGGCGAATTATATGCCTTAGGTAATTTACCAAAATGCCCTTTTCATGCATAATTGGACTTTAAGCATATGTAACCTAACTTTTGTTACCTAAACTGATTATGCAACCTATTTAAACATGTTTAGGCATATAATACTTGTCATAGTACTAGTTAGACGTCTCGAACGCGCATTTGCGCGCACGACGCGTTAAAGTGGCGTAAGCTACCTTAAATGTGTCGCGATGGGTCGAAAGCACTTAGGTTAGGTTCCGTTTTAGAATGTAGGCTTTGCTAAACCATATCACATGAGTTCCTACACTCATTTGGTTTACAAGACCTCATTCTTTCCGATCTTCCGATTTAGGCGTCTTTTGTTTGATTAGTGATTCGATTACTAGGTGCTGCTTGAGTTTCCTTGGTTTGATTGAGCTTATTGAGTTCTCTAGATTGAGGGTACTTTGCACTTCAATGTGAGTACATAGTTCCCCTATTTTACTGTTTTCAATTGTTTTGGGGTGATTCATATGTACAAAACGAATTTCAAGTTTTAAACGATAATTTCAAAAACGATGGTTTATACTAAACTAATAACGATTTCAATAAGGTGAACAAGACTTGTTGGTTGTGATTACATAACGAATGACATTCATTAGCTTTGGCCGAGCCGACCAGTATTAGGTTATGGTACCATAGGATCTGACAAATCCCATTATCAGACTACACCCATGGTTATGTGTGGGGGTTATGTAGGTAACGACCGAACCTGATGATTGTTAACTTACCCTTTGGTAGTTTGTTAATATGAAACGAGAAACGAGTTGACGAGTCACGAAGGTTTGAATGTTGTTAACGAGACGACCAAAAGTAGTTTCACTATTAAAACGAATACGATTTTGGGACGAGTTAAACGATTTGAAACGAGATACACGATTTGAAACGAGTTAAATGAATTAATCGATTGGTTTTGGGTAGTGATTAGATAATGGGACGTGTGTAGTATGATAGAATCATGGTAGATACGCCGCTGGTACATCTTATATATAAGTGCTTCTATCATATTACATTGCGTGTCATTATTTAGTTCACTTGGGAAACGATTTGAAACGATGTCACACAACGAGGTTTTCGAAACGATATAAACCATACGAGTTTTATTAACGAGTTTTTACGAGATGTTTACAAGTTATTATACTAAAGCAAATGTTTTTGGGTTAAGAGTCATGGCTACGAGATTTTATAAACTATAACCAATTTGATTTGAGTTGGTTAATTATGTTGCAATACACTTTTCAAAACGAGGTTTGTATTTTGACTCTTGTAGTCTAACGAAGTACTGCAACATATAAACGAGCCATGAATCCGATACTCCCACAAAACCTATGTACTCGCCAGCATTTCTTTGCTGACTTTATTTTTACATATGTTTCAGGTGGTACTGCTTGATGTTGCTTGCTAGGAAGCGAGTTCACTTAGGATCTGGACAAGGCCTTAGTGACTTAAAAATAGTTATAAAAAATATGTAGTTTATTTTTTTGGTTTAATGACAATGAACATTGCATAATATTTCAATAAAACAAAACAATTGGTTACCATGGTTGTCGAACAATAATTCTGTCGCCTCACTCCCCGGCGTTTCCGCCGCGGTTTGTTGTTTTAACGCGGCCGGGGTGTGACACAGTCCCTCCTGCAGATCTTTGGGTGAGCGTGTACTTTCTAAATTACAAGTATACCCTTCTAAATGTCATTTGTATTTTCTGTAAAAATTCTGATCTTTTGTGCAGTTCTACGGAGGTGTGATTTTTTTTTGCCTATATCGCTCATTTCATTCCAGAGCCATCACTTGCTACCACATCAGTGTCGAAGAATAAAAAGGTAAAATATTTTATTTTCTTGATGAAAATGTACGCTTCTAAACCATTATTAGGTCGTGTGAAACATACATAATTGTAAAATGGTAATGCAGCTGGTAATGATATTTGTAGGCATCAGTTATCTTCTGTAGATGATGATGAAGCAAAGGGGTATTTAAATTATTATTTTTAGCAGGCTAAGGCTGTTATGGTTCTAGCCAGGTATATACTTTCATTGTTTAGCGTGTGACATTATTTGAGTTTTTTTTATCAAACTATGGAATTATGAACAGTGTTCAATGAGTAGCATGATGCAGCTGTTGGAGCACACTGTACAAACCATGGGAATAACCTTTGTAAGTGTAAAACTATCCTTTACTTATCTGTTGGTCTTGCTTATTGGTGGAATTCCGATTGCTATGCCGATTGTTCTTTCTGTCACCATGGCAATAGGATCGCATCGGCTTTCCCAACAAGGAGCTAATACTAAGAGAATGACTGCAATTGAAGAAATCACGGGAATGGATGTACTCTGCAATGATAAAAACCGGAGCACTGACTCTTAACAAGTTTTCTGTTGATAAAATTTGATCGTGGTTTTTACCAAGGGTGTTGATTAGGATCAGGTTTTTTCCAAGGGTGTTGGAACCCTTGCTAACCCTAAAGAGGTATCATTTTATATAAAAATTAGATTGTTATCAAATCAATTTTAACTTTATCAATCGTATTTGAATGAATATGTAGGCACAAGCTGGAATTAGGGAGGTCCATTTTTTTGTTTAATATGGTTGATAAGAGGACTGCTTTAACATACATCGATGAACGTGGTCACTGGCATATAACAAGCAAAGGTGCTCCCAAACAGGTAAATGCTTCACTTTTGTTATATATAGTTCTATACTTTGTGCATCCTAAATCATTTGGTTACTATATTTATTTTTTTATTTTTAAAAACAATGTTTTTGATATTGCAAATTGGCCTGACCTAACTTGTTATGGCCTTTACTAAGTGTTACCTGTAACCCAAACTGCTCAACCCACCAATTTTGTCACTTTAGAGGTATAATACATGAGATTCTTATTTCTGCAACATGTTCTGGTGATGAGTTTGTTTCAGGACTGAACTCACATGATTTATTCAAAGCAGGTTTTGCAGAAACTTAAGGAAAAGGTTTCTGCCACTAAGGAGGAGGTATGCGAAGCATTTTTTTGTTTTTAGTCTAAAAACATTTATGTGGCTACGCAAAATTAGTTAACCAAGTTAAATACCTTATTCACTATGTACAAGATAAAGAAACTTTACGAATTGGAAGCATGAGACCTTAGAATTCTCCAGCTCTGCAGTAAAAGATTGCAATAAGGATAAGCAATCAACAAGTGGAGAAGATGCGAAACAGCAACCCGAGAATGCTGACTCAACATAAACGCTTACGGAGTAACCGTTTACCAGTCCTCTTTTATTTTGACTTTTAGTTTAGGTTGAGTGGTTGATGAAGTAATTATATTGACAAAATATTAAAACTGAACAAATATTTGAATGGACACATACCATATTCATAGGATAGGTCATGACTTATGATGTAAGCTATAGTATTTGTTGTGTTGTTGCTATTTAACTCAGTTTTAACTTTTCGCTAAATGATTTTCAAAAATCTCATTAGTTGTGTGCCACATCATAAATTTACCGAGTATATTAGTAGTCATTGCAAGCATTTATGTCTCTTTGAGTTTAGGAAATAGTTTTCATTGCATGGTTCGAGTGCAACTTACATGTAAATATGTGTGCTCAATTGTTATTTATTTGTTATTTAAAAGATGTTCCGTTTTGGTATAGTCTATTTTTAATTAAACTTCAAAAACTGCATAGTCATTCGTCATTTAATAAAATGTGGTATGCGTGGTTTTCTAAAACCACCCGTATTTACACAAATGTTTTACATCTACTACTTATTAATAACCCCTATCTATTTAGATTGTCAATGATAACCCCTATCTATATAGAAGTTGATATGTCACTGACGGCTGACCCATACTTAATAATAACCCTTATCTATTTTGAATTTGATATGTGATCCATTTTTACGTGAATCAATAAATATAGAAATACTATAGCATTTTCTGACCCATACTTTTTTTAAACGGCAAGAAATGATGTGTCAACTATCGTGACACCGTGCGTTGTGACCAATGTCGACTAATGACCGCCGCCAGCTTCTTGGCTCTCCCAGATGCGCGGAAACCCGACCTCCACCCGCCCGAAGGCACGACAATGGAATAATCGGTAAAACCTCGCCTCCCATCCAAGACGAACCGGCGCCACCCGTATTCGCTTTTCACCTGGATGCCGCAGAAAATAATAGGGAAAGTGGAAGTCGAACCTGGGTCACAAGTAACACCAAATCTTTTTCCAACCACTCCACCACTACCTCATTGGCACTGACCCATTGTATAACTATAAAAAGGCTATGTCGGTGGGAATTTTTTTTTTAATTTTTTTTCTTTTTTTTTGTCTTTTCCTAGCAACCTTTGACTTTTCCTTTTTTTTTTCTTTTTTTCTTAATTTACATTTTCGGCCCTTATGATTTGTGTGTTGTTTCTTAAATACCAACTTCTTTTGCAATTTACATTTTTCGTCAACGTTTTAACTTTACGTTTTTACCCCTTGCACTTACGTATTTTTTCCCATCTCTTGTAATATACGTTTTCGGCCCTTATGCTTTGTTTGTTGTTTCTTAAATACCATGTTCTTTTGTAATTTACAGTTTTCGTCAACGTTTAAACTTTACGCTTTTACCCCTTGCACAATTTTTTCTTTCTTTTTTGTGGTTTTGTTTTTTTACTTATAACCTTTAATTTTCAGCATTGACTCTTACAACCTCCTAACTTTCTAAATACTTTTTAGACAACTTTGACGTCTTTATTTTTATTTACATGTCGCTATAAACTTAAGTTGATTAGCATTCACACTGACAACCTTTTTACTTTGTAAATACTTTTCTAATCGAGTTTCCCACTTGATGTGTCACACCCCAACCAATGGCGGAATCATCGGTGCATGGCACTGAGCGAAACAGATTGTCCAGAAGTTTCCACAACAACTATTAATACTATTCAGTTAAATGATACGTCCCATACCGTATCCCAAATAATACAATCAATTATTACAGATAACAACTAGTCAAGTAATTCTGTTCCGACAACTCAGATTTAAATAAATAACATAAATATTGTTTAATTGCTTCTAAAGACCCGGTCGGACAAGATCTACAGACAACTATGCTCTAGACGCTTGTTCCTGACAGACAACTATTTGTTGGGGGGGGGGGCTCTAGAGCTTTATTCTAGCCTCGCTTTCCTAGCAAGCAAACATCTTAAACACCTGTCACATACGTTAAAATAAAGTCAATACATAAATGTAAAGGTGAGTATACAAGTTTGATAATAGCATAATAGAGTTCGAATAGTTTACGCATAACCAGCACGTACACAGAGGAAAACGAAGCATGTTAATTATCGACATGGATCTATCGATATCAATGACTGCGGGTTGACTGTCCGAGACAGTTCACAATACATGATTACCACCGTAATCCATGCAAGTTATTGTCCTTAACAACCCCCGTGTGAACGGGTGCTGAGTCCAAACTATAGTACTACGTCGTTAAGGCAGGTAGACAACATTCCACGTGTAAACATAACAACAAGCATTCATTTAGTCACGTAATACATGCAAGTCGGTTAGCGTTCAAAAAATTGAGTAGTGTGTTCGATTGTGATTTTGATAAGTAGCGTATGTAACACCCAAAAGTGCTAAAGCAAAAAGGGGTTCGAGTATACTCACAGCGATTGATTGATGGATCGAAGGGAGCGCTTGAGAGTAGGGTTAGCCTGAATAGTTCGATAGCATAACGATGAGCAACATTCTACGTTTTACAGGTTAACAAGTGATGATGGGTCGAACAGCCTGGTCGATCGAACAGCTGGTTCGATCGAACGGGTTATTCGTTCGGTAGACAGTCCGTTCGGACAGTCTGTTCGATCGGCTGGTAGGCTCGATCGGCTGGACTGTTCGAGTGGATTGTTTCTTCCTTTGAGTAAGATGTGTTTGTGTATGATGGTTTGACCTTTTGAAGTTTTCGTTGTAGTATTTGAGAACACTGAAGTGTTCTTACCTTTCAGGTCGATCGATCGAACGGTCTGTTCGATCGGCCGGCTTAACCGATCGGTTAGGAACTTCCGTAGTAGTCCTCAGCAGGATGTCACTTGATCGAACAACATGCTCGATCGGGTGGCACTCCAATACGTCGAACGAGTTGAAAATCGACTAAGTGTTGGAGCATAGTATCTTATGATCCGATGAGTAATGTTATCAAACAGCTCGTTCAATCGAACATCACCTTGTTCAATACCATACTTCATGAAATTGTCAAGTGTGGGGCCACTTGCTAGCCGATCGGCTGGCCTGGTCGATCGGCTGACATGTCCGATCGGTTGGGCTGTTCGTTCGAACAGCCTGTTCGATCGGTCAGCATCCTGACCTGGTCGGCCTGTTCGTCTAACACTTGGCTGTTCTGATTATTTGACGTTATATTGAGGTAGTTTGACAACAAGCTGAACCAGGGAACCTTCGTTCTTACTTGTTTCTCCTGCTCGGACAGGAATCACCCAAGTCCGGCCGGTGAACGGTTCGGAACGGCGGTTTAACGTTTAACCCGGAATCGGTGAACCTCGTAGATAGAACCCGAATCTTGAACCACCCAACCATTAGAATGATTAGTGAGTTGGCTCAAGCTCCGTTTCTACTGGTTTGAAGGCATTGAGTGTAAAAGAGTTGAAAGAAAGTTGGAAATCCTTCTTTCAATCCTTCACACCATGTAAATGTTCAGATCTGTAATAGGTGTTAGTTTGTTTATGTGGAAATCGGCTAGATCCAAGTGATTCTTGGTGATTGAGGCCAAAACATGATGTTCTTGAAGAATACCATGATGACATCATCCTAGAATGCTTAGATCTTGATGATTTCACGGTTAGAAATCAAGATTTGAAAGATAGAAAGGTGTAGGAGCATGTTTTGATCAAGAAAGTACAAGATTTAGGATGAAAACTTACCGAAATCGAAAGAAATATGAGAAAAGAAGGGGAGCACGAGCTGGTCAGTTAGGGAGTTTCCAAAAGTAGAAAGAATGACAATGACAGCCCTATTTATAGGCTTCCCAAAGAGGAAAGGGCTGGCCGATCGGCCAGGCATCCCGATCGGACAGCCTGCTCGATCGGATAGTCTGTCCGATCGGCTGGGCTGTTCGATCGGCTGACAGCCTGATCGATCCACAGCCTGTTTCGAGTGTTCGGTGCGACGATTTCTGATATTTCGATTTCGCTTGAGGACGATATGAGTACGATAGAGTTTCCTAACATACAATCATCTGTATTTCACACTATCCTTACGTTACCATTCATCATAATTCGACTTCGATTGCATTCGATTTGAGTTTCGAGTTTCGATTCGAGTTTCGATTGATTCGATTGAATACCACACAAAACATAAAGTAAGCACGCACAGGTAACACAAACGGCACACACACACACACGTATCACAACAACCAAAGTTCGCATAATTCGAGATTCGAGTTCGATTGATGATTCGATTAGCTTGATTATTGATTGGTTAACTTTATCGCATTGTTACTTCCTACTATTCAATGTCGTAAATTGGTTTGCGTCAATAAACGTTCGATTACTTCGATTCCTTTGATAGATAACACTTACTCCACATAATACAAATAAAACATAAAATAGACTATTTATAGTCAAAGAAGTCAAAGTTGACTTGGACTTTGACTTTGACTTTGACATTCGAAAACACGGGGTGTTACAGCCTCCCCTTGTTTAGGGAATTTCGTCCCGAAATTAGGCTTGAAGCTGCACATCACCGTGAATGATTTTACCAATTTCTCGCTTCAGATCTTCATTCAAACAACTGCGGGTACTTAGCCTTCATGTCGCTTTCGAGTTCCCAAGTGAACTCTGCGCCTTGTTTGCCTTCCCATCGGACTTTCACGATAGGGATGCGCGAGCGTCTGAGTTGCTTGGTTTGGCGATCCATGATTTCGACAGGCTTTTCCACGAAGTGTAGTGTTTCGTTGACCTGAAGGTCGTCGAGAGGTACAATCAAATCATGATCAGCTAGGCATTTTCGGAGGTTTGACACATGGAAAGTCGGGTGGACGTTACTAAGTTCCTCCGGTAGTTCGAGTCTGTAGGCGACTTTGCCGATCCTTTCCAGAATCTTAAAAGGTCCAACATATCGAGGCGCTAGCTTCCCTTTCTTGCCGAATCTGACCACACCCTTCCAAGGTGATACCTTTATGAGTACGTAGTCGCCAACGTCAAATTCAAGGGGCTTGCGTCTTCTATCGGCGTAACTTTTCTGTCTATACCTGGCTTTCGACAAGTTGTCTCGAATCTGGAGGATTTTGTCAGTCGTCTCTTGTAGTAACTCGGGATCGGTTAATTGCGAGTGACCGATCTCGTGCCACACAATAGGCGAACGACATCTTCTTCCATATAAAGCCTCGAATGGTGCCATTTGGATGCTGGCATGATAGCTGTTGTTGTACGAGAATTCGACTAATGGTAGGTATCTGTTCCAACTACCACCGAAGTCTATGACACACACGCGGAGCATGTCTTCAAGAGTACGGATCGTTCTTTCAGTCTGTCCGTCAGTTTGAGGATGGAATGCAGTACTCAGGTTAAGCGACGTACCAAGGGCCACTTGAAACGTTTCCCACAATCGCGAAGTAAACCGAGCATCACGGTCTGAAATGATGTCACGAGGCGTACCATGATTACAAATGATCTCGTCGGTGTAGATTCGGGCTAGTCGTTCTACCTTGTAGTCTTCCCGTATTGGTAAAAAGTGGGCTGATTTGGTCAGACGATCAACTATAACCCAAATGCTGTCGTGACCTGATGGCGTGGGCGGTAATTTGGTTATGAAATCCATAGCTATACTCTCCCACTTCCAGATGGGGATCAGAGGTTGTTCGAGTAAGCCAGAAGGTCGCTGATGTTCAGCCTTGACTCTTGCACAAGTCAGGCAACTTCCAACATAGAGGGCGATATCCCGTTTCATACCCGACCACCAGTACTTGTAACGAAGATCCTGGTACATTTTATCGGCACCGGGATGAATAGAGTATCGGGATTTGTGGGCTTCGTTCATTATAATCTTTCGCAAATCGGTCCGCTTAGGGATCCAAATTCGGTCCAGATAATAGAAAAATCCCATCTGCTTTGCTTACAAGCTGAGCGACATCGTGGTAGATCCTCTCTTTCTTGAAAGTGCGTTCGTTAAAACAAGCATGCTGGGCTTCGCGGATGAGAGCTTCGAGATTGTGCTGGGCTTGGGTATTGCGAATACTGAGCAAATAACTTCGTCTGCTGAGTGCGTCGGCTACAATATTTGCCTTGCCCGGGTGATAACGAATCTCACAGTCGTAATCGCTAAGAAGTTCTACCCATCGGACAGCCTGCTCGATCGGCCAGGCATCCCGATCGGACAGCCTACTCGATCGGACAGTCCGTCCGATCGGCTGGGCTGTTCGATCGGCTGACAACCTGATCGATCCACAGCCTGTTTCGAGTGTTCGGTGCGACGATTTCTGATATTTCGATTTCGATTGAGGACGATACGAGTACGATAGAGTTTCCTATTCAAATTACTTTTAATCCCAACCACTATATCTAACATACAATCATCTGTATTTCACACTATCCTTACGTTACCATTCGTCATAATTCGACTTCGATTGCATTCGATTTGAGTTTCGAGTTTCGATTGATTCGATTGAATACCACACAAAACATAAAGTAAGCACGCACAGGTAACACATACGGCACACACACACGTATAACAACAACCAAAGTTCGCGTAATTCAAGATTCGAGTTCGATTGATGATTCGATTAGCTTGATTATTGATTGGTTAACTTTATCGCATTGTTACTTCCTACTATTCAATGTCGTTAATCGGTTTGCGTCAATAAACGTTCGATTACTTCGATTCCTTTGATAGACAACACTAACTCCACATAATACAAATAAAACATAAAATAGACTATTTACAGTCAAAGAAGTCAAAGTTGACTTGGACTTTGACTTTGACTTTGACATTCGAAAACACGGGGTGTTACATGATGTAAGATATGTGTCGACATACTTTTGTATCGGATCAAAAATCGGGTCGCCCCGCCGTGATGTAACACCCTCGTATATATTAATAACCGCTATCAATTTTAGAATATGATCGATGGCCCATATTTATGTAAATCAATTAAAAGTTAACAACCAATAAGGTTAGTTGTAGTCTCTTGACAAAGATAGAGTTGTTGAAAACACCTAGATTTGAAGATTTTAAATTCAAGTCTCATAGACAAAGTAAAGAAAAAAAATTTCATTCTAAAAGAAATTAAAAATTCACAAATATAAGCTTACACAAAAAGATTCATAAAAAAATTAGTTAAGATTCATATTTTAAATTAAAAGAAAATAGATTTTCTTATAATCTTTAAGTCTTATTCTAAATTTAAATTACTATATTATTTATTTAATCATATTGTAACTTTCAAATTACTCTGTTTTCTTACCATAATTATTATGCTAAAAAACGATAACACTTATACATGTGTTCTATAAAATTCTTACCATAAACTTTATGCTATAAATGTGTTCTATAAAATTCTAGACTTGTCTTTCAACGTACTTATTTGTATTAGTGTTTTGACATGTTTTTTTTCACGGATGTATATACTAGTTAACATATTTTGAAAACCGAGCCTTATAGGTTTTAAATATCTGCTCCTAGGAGTGTTGATTGAATCGAATAACGAATTTTAAATTATTCGAATCGAATTTTTCGAATTTTATATTTTTTTTACCTGAATTTGTATTCGATTCGATTAGTATTTGAAAATCGAATTCAAACCGAATTTGAATAAATTCGATTTAATTCAAATTCACTCTAAACAATAAATTGTTTTACTTTCATTTTCTAAAACTACTACCACCTAATTATATTCAACATAAAATATTGTAGTCGGCAAAATTAATTAACTATCAATATGTTAAAACACCAAAATTCAGAAGATAGTTGGTTATTGGTAGCGATTTAAGTTAGATAAAAATTTAGAAATGAGTAGTATGGGCTATTGGTCAGTAGGTTTGATGATGTTATAAATAATAAACTTATCACTTATGGATGTAGTTCATATTTTGGTCAAGCTTAGAAGTTATATGTGTGTATATATATATGTTTGTGTGTTTATAAATACATTAAAAATAATATATAAATTAAATTCGAATTTCGAATCGAATAGAAAATAATAAATTTGTATTTAATTACTGGACTCGAATACCAATCAACTCAAATTCAAACCTTATTAATCGAATTCTGAACACCTTTACTTGCTCCGTGCAGGTAACCACTAGCTGATAACTAATTACGCATGTATCAGATCTATCTATACTTTCTATAAAAGGAGAACCCAAGTGACATAAGAAAAGCTGAGTTGTCAGCTGGAGAGCATGTCCAACAAGGCTTTTCTTATGTCATCAATGATGAGGTGGAGGCCGAAGAGAGAGCATAGTGACATCATAATTCAAACCACTGCCCCACTTTAAAATTTCAAAGGTGGCCCACATTCACCTTTTCAAAGGTCTGCCCACATATACCACTGATGTTTATACAAAAGGGTCAACTGATGTTCATCCAAACCACTGGCCAATCAGACCACTGATGATTCAAAATTCAAAATCCTGGCTCCAAATTCAAAATTTGAATCAACATACATATAAAAAGCACTATCTCTCTCTCTAAAATTCATTTTCAAAAGTTGAATCATCCAGAACTCTCTCTAAGCACTTCTGATTGCCTACTTTGCCTCCTTCTCCGCCGCACTTCTCCGGTCACCGCCGCTTCAATCCGTCACTCTCCTACACTCAATCCTTCAATACATGGTATATTTTATTTTATTTTCATTATGCTGTTGATTATATTATAAGAACATGGGTAAAACATAAACCCTAATTATGTAAATTCAATCATGAACAATAAAATAAGACGTGTGTACCTGATTTGCCAGTAACCACATCAGAGAATGAAGTAGACGTCATGTTCGTCAGATTGGTCGAGTTCCCCTTTAAGGTGTACAATTCTGATGGGTTTAGGTGTTCTTGAAGAACACGGTTATGAGAGAGAGGGGAGACAAATTGATAGTGATGATGTTATTATAATTGTCTTTTATAAACCCTCTCTAGTAATCTCTATTTATATACACCCAAGGGGAAGCCCTATATTTATCTACTAAGGGTAAATGCATCAATCAAATATTTACCAATTAATGATATAGGGGTAATTAGGTCAATGATAAATATTAAATAAATGATAATAATGGCCACATAATATATTAAATATATAAATATATTCTTACATTCTCCCACTTGGCCGAGTTATCATTTATTATGAGTACTAGATAAGCCTGATCAGGAGTTAATACTCATTTTAGCTTTAAACCAAAACCATAGCAGAGAAATACAGCCGTTGAGTTAGTAATCAACTCAGGACCCCCATTAATCATACTATAGTCCCAATTTAAAACCTAAGCAGTTAGGATCAATTGACGAATAAGCCCTTAACGTTGATTTGTATAATAATTGTCTATATGTCATTTAGGCTAGCATGAACATATATTTAGAGACAAACAAATCTAAACGTACGAAGAAAATTAATAATCAGTCATTCATAGTACGATATGCAGTTGTACATGGTCATCAATAAAACCCGTCATTATTATAAGCGCTTACATAATATTTATGGGTGATTGACCTTTTGTTATTGGATCCATAAGGATATCATGAATGTATTCGATACAAAGATTTAGTTTCCTCATTTCGTTCATAAACGAATAATTAATTTCGTATCGAAATTTCATGCAGCACCTCTCTTACTGTTACTGTTCAAGGAGACATGGTAGCTGACTTTATCACAACAAGTCCTTAATATAATTTATATGGAGTTAATAAACTTATGAGTCCACTGATAAATTTCCAACAACATTTAGTGACTATATTATGTCGTTATAACTTAGGTTGTTGATATCAGTCCATTATGACTCCTCCATGAGATAGGTTTTGTCTGCTGACATAAACATATACCCGAAATTACATTTTGTCGTCTTTGAATATCACAAAGTTAGAGTGATCAACCGGTTTGAGTTCTCACCTCTTCTTTAATTTATAGCCTCTCGTTTCTTTTAAAGATATTGTAATACTCTATTAAATGCTTCACATTAGTCTAGACATATCTAGTGTTGCAATGTGAGTAATATCTAAACAAGTATAGACTTAAACTTACATAAGGCTTCTAATTAATGAAGCGTAAGGAAATAATCTCATTTACCATATTATCCTCTAAAGGATAGCAGTATTGTTTGTTACATGTGTAAGGACCCATTTAAGGTTAAACTTATGGAACGAAACTAATGTCCCATTGGGTCTATCTCGGTATGTTATGATATCTATCACTTAAGAGATATCTCTGAGATCTCTTATATCAAAGTTTGTGTTAACAATGCTTTGACTTATGTAACATATACTTGTCAAAAGAATATCATCTATATAGACAAGTTTATTTTAGTTGCTCCCACTCATCTTGAGGTAGGTACATGAATCCACTTGGTTCTTGATGAAAATAATTGCGTTAAGATTTCATCACATTATGATGTTTGCATTAACCCATACATAGATTTTATTGGCTTACAAATAAGGTGTTCTTAACCTTTAGTTCAGAACTTTCAGGTTGTTATCTAATGAACATGTAAATATGTAAGTCGGTTGTTTAGGGAAAATTGTTTTAATGTTCATCTAATGTAGCTCAAACTATTATAAGCTACTAGAACAGTTGTGATCCTCAAAGAAATCTTCTATAAGATAGGTAGAAAGATTCTTTGATAATTTATCTCTTCCTGAGTATGACCTTTTGACAATCAATTATGATTCTTCGTGTCTTAACGCTTATATAAGGATTTGGTTTAGTTATGAACACTCTCATGTAATTCAATCAAATCCCAAACGTTATACGAACACATAAAAATCAGTGTTACTAGAAAACAGTTCCATTTAGAAGATTGATTGATGCTAATGGTTTAATTAGAAGAGATTGGATCAGTGAGCTTTTTTCCAAAATCCATTTCAACTTCAATTATATTATGTAATCATCAAAGTAGTAGGTTTTTAAACCTAGATGACCTCCTGAGTTGATTATTGAGTTTATTAAGTTTCAGTTTTATGGATTAGCTCTTGGTTAGGATGCTATCGTTTTCAGGATTCTAAGTTTGTAAGAGTTGGTGAAGTATGGTGTACAAGAGGTGTAATCGGAGTAAAATTTAATGACTCTCTTCCCCCCGCCTCTTGTATTCCTTGCAAGTCATGATAAGGACTTTAACTGCTCCCACTGACCTTAGAAATTTTTAGGAACTCAGCATGCTTAGGGTCAATATGTAACGACCAACAAATTCTAATAGAGAAAAACAAATTAATGACGTCAGTCGCTGTAGTTTCTCTTGTTGAGGATTATGTTAGTTTAGGTAAGAAATCTAAGTGTGCCCACAATCAAGTAACAATGAAACTTTTGTAAGAGTAGCATTAGATTTTAAGGAGACAAATTTTGATGGAACAGTGTCGAGATAGAGCAGTGTATTGTACAAGAGGTGTAAATTGAAGTAATATGAAGTTTTCACTCCCCCACCTCTTGTAACTATTGCAAGTTATTATTAAGACACTTAATGCTCCCACTGATCTTTGATATCTCTAAAATGCTACAAGAGAAATTTCAATAAGGTATGTAACATGGGAACCTATCATATATATATTAGACTTTATTTGATTTCCTTAACGTCCAGATGTCATAAGAAACTTAGGGATATATTTAATAGAAATCTTATTAAGAATATATATAAATAGATATCTTTTAAGACCGTGGGTCATATGAGACAAATTTAGATACAAGTTGATAGTCTTTAATTGATAAATGAATTATGTCTGAATATTCCATTTGGAATAAGTTCCACGAATGTCAATAAATAACTTATGATGGACCCATACTTATTCCTTAAGCCAAGTCATATTTTAGGGCTTTAACGTCATGATTCAAAAATCACTTAGAAAGAGATTAGATGAAAAAAATCATCCTCATTAACCTTGTCATGATTTCTCATGAATTTTGGTTATAATGGATGAAATTTATAAGTCTCATTTTCCTTTTTGTCAAATTCTCATTTGCATGATAACAAAAGTTGTGAAAGTGTAAGGTATCATCTAGTTTCATCTTAGTAATGTTTCTATCCAGATATTGAGAACAAATAATATGAGAGTTTAAGGTAAGTGTGACTTTATGTTGACCATGCAAACCTCACAACCTTCAAAACATAGCTTAATTATGATACTATATTCTGATTAATCTTCAGAATATGTAAGGTATCGAAAAGCGTTGTTAGAAGACTGCTTATTATGGTTCTTATAGCCTTAACATTTAATTTTGTCACTAACTCTCATTTTAGTTATTTGTTGAATTCCGGTAAGGAAACGCATAGAACTAGAGTCAACTAATCATGTGTTAACAGGAATATTAAAATTAGCAGACTTAAATATCATTAGTAAGTGACTACCTAATTAACTTATCCAACTGTTCTTTTGAATAATGGATAGTCTCGTTGCTTATGTCTAGTCTAATGGCATAATTATGCAGTGAGATTCTCCCTTGAAGAACCTTAGAGTTGGAATTTTGTACTTGTATTTTGATTATGGACCTTAGAACAATCCTCTTTTAAGGTTTCAGTGGTTGTAAGGTGAATAACATCTTATTTTCCAGTTTCAAACATTTATTTCTTTGTACATATGTTGCTTATCAACACACTCATTTTACTTTGGTACTTTTGAGTGTTATAGTTGATTTACAAGGCATTAAATTGTACAAGTGAAAATTTTAGTATGTAATGTACTGGAAAATGCACTTATTTCTATGCGTAAGCCCTTAATCTTATGGGTCATGGTACTATACATTATGATGTATTCATGAATGCCACTTAACCTTATAGTTTAGAATTTTTAATGAAGGCATGCATCTTAGGAGTTCTTGTGATTATTCCACAGATAATAGATTAGTCTTAGAAAAAACTTAATCTGGAATAACTTTAGTGATAACATTTTGTTAGAGAGCTAATCCTATAGAAACTTTAAATAAAACAAAACATTTTAGGTTTAGGAATTTGAGTGGATGAGATATAGATTTATAGAAGAAAATTATAGTGAGTAAAGTTATGGGTACTTAAAAAAAATAAGGTAGACAAAATGATCATAAAATTAATGAAGGATCATTAATATGTGGATCATAATTTGAAGAAGTTGTGATATGTCTATTACTAACATCAAAATAATAGACTTAGTTAAAATTCTACTTAAACGAAGACAATTCAGCTTTGGCCAGAAGTGTAATCATTTAAACATGTGTGCAAAGTAATCTTAACAAATCAACTTTGGCCAGAAATGAGACAATCACTTTAGTTATGTACTTGTTAAGTATGCTAGACATAAATGAATTAAATCAGCTTTGGTCAGAAATAAGACATTCACGTTTGTTATGCATACTTAACATAGCTTTTATAATACTTGAACAATAAATAGATGCATTAAATCAGCTTTGGCCAGAAGTGATACATCAAAAGTTCATTCAAGTTAAGCTATTTGGTTTTGTAAAAAAGGTTATCTAATTCTAATTAATTAAGTGTTTACAAAACCAATCATTTAGTTCACATTAACAACCTATTAAAGTAATGGGATTTCGGATAAATCTTGACATTTCAAGAACATTTATGATTTCGAATAAGTTATATCTCGGATTCATCCGAAACGTATGAGTTCGAATGATCTCGGATCATTCCGAGATGGATGAGCTCGAATTAATCTCGGATCTATCCGAGATGTGTAAGTTCAAATGATCTCGGATCTTGTCCGAGACGTGTTCTCCAAGATTCGAAATCCTCTAATTATGGCAGTTAATGTAATAAGGTTGAATCAGCTAATTTTAAGGGATTTTGATTATAATTTCAAAATATCTCTATCTATCCAAGTTAATTATTCGATTATAAATTAAAAAAATAATATTTTATTCAAAACTTGCAGATAAAGTTACACAATTTTAGGAAACATAATCAAATCCTGACGTTATCCCAAAATAAGGGGATTACTTTATAAATATAAAAAAATTATGGACATTACTACCAACTAAAAATATAATTCGTTGGACTAATGGTTCATGATATACGGTCTGAACTATAATATTAGTATATTTTTTTTAATTCAACTAATTCATAATTTAAATTGAAAAAAAAAACTTGGATGAGGATTTCTTTAAACTTAATTTGATATGGCAGAATCAATCATAAGAATGCAAAAAATAATTGACTTCAATTAAATATTGATGAAGTGTAATTCGGAAAACAATTCAATGAATTAATTTTGATTTCAAATTTCAAAATCAATATATACCATACTAATTAATCAGCAGTGGGAACTAGTACGAAAAAGGGTTTAAGTGATTTCGATTTTTTTCATAAAACAACTTAACAATCATCAAAGATAAAATAATTTTGATTGATTTTAATTTCCAAATCGATTCACTGAATTCCTTGATTGAATTGATATAATCAACATCTGCTCTGATACCACATGTTGATTATATTATATGAACATGGGTAAAACATAAACCCTAATTATGTAAATTCAATCATGAACAATAAAATAAGACGTGTGTACCTGATTTGCCAGTAACCACATCAGAGAATGAAGTAGACGTCATGTTCGTCAGATTGGTCGAGTTCCCCTTTAGGGTGTACAGTTCTGATGGGTTTAGGTGTTCTTGAAGAACATGGTTATGAGAGAAAGGGGAGACAAATTGATAGTGATGATGTTATTATAATTGTCTTGTATAAACCCTCTCTAGTAATCTCTATTTATATACACCCAAGGGGAAACCCTATGTTTATCTACTAAGGGTAAATACGTCCATCAAATATTTACCAATTAATGATATAGGGGTAATTAGGTCAATGATCAATATTAAATAAATGATAATAATGGCCACATAATATATTGAATATATAAATATATTCTTACATATGCGTGTAGCTTTATATTTGTTTCAATTTAGTGAGTGAATGTGGAATCATATTTTTGAATCACAGAAACATTTCTTCATCTGTAACCAAAACCAATAAAAAAAGATGATTTCCCGGATTAAAAGTTTCAATTTTGAAGTGGAATCACACCTCAGCATCTTCAACAAAAGAGTTTCTGGGTATTCTCTGATTTGTTTGTTTGAGATTTTCTTGAAATTGAAAGATGGGGATAAGATTTGATGGTGAATTTTGTGGTTGAAATGGGAATTGAAAGGTTTGATGTTGAGTGCGATATTAATGGTGGATTTGAAGAATGATGAAGGTGGTGTTTGAGTTTGATTTGAATATGGTTTGTTTATTTAACCGACATAACAGTTCTTATAAATATGTAAGTACTTTTCAGTCAAAGCACTAACTTTGGGTTTGTTTTTATTATTATATTTGTTTCATTTGAATATGGTTTTGATTATTTCACCGACATAACTATAGCACAATGAGTGAATGGCATGTTAATGGAGGGGACCGGTTAAAGACTAGAATATAATGCAAGATTTGGCTCAATCTATCTACACAGCAAAGAATCAATCTGAAAACAAAACTCAGACATCTAGATTCACAAGGGTAATCTCGTGCCTTTTTTGGTTTAAATAGACATGTGATGCTCTTTGTTTTTGTTTTTTTTTTCCTACTTACATAGGTGAACATTTGTCAATGTATCTGGATATGGCTGATTTCGCAACGTTGCCGTATAATTGGAGTCGATACACAGTCTTTAGCTTTTCGGTCAGCAGGTGTGTATCTGAATATATGTTTGATTAATTGCTTCGTTCGCTTCATTCGCTGGAAACATTAAATTCTAATGGGAAATTTTGGGGATCATATTTAGAGTTTGCATATATGTGATCATATTTATATAAAACTTGTGGACAAAGAAGTGGTTATGCATTTATAAATTATGCAACCTTTAGAGTTCGACACAAGACCAGATTCACGCAGAGCATGTGTTGAATTTGTGTCTATCTGCCCGTTTCATCGTCACCAAAACAAGCTTTTGTCGAATCTGTGTCTGGTCAAATCTGTTTCGTTTAATAAAGAGTATTTATGTTTATGAACAATTCAAAAACGACACTAAAAACTAAGGGCTCGAGGCGAAAGTGCACTTTCCTCTCCAATTTAAAAGGTACACAGAGTTTGAAAACTTTTTATACCTTTAAGTTTTATGTTTTATTTATATATTCAATACATCATTATTTGATGCAATTTTATATTGTTGGGATCATAATTGGATCATTTTATTTTATTACAGTTCAAGTATCCAAACGTCAAACTTTAATGGACCACCTCTATTATTGTTTTCAATCATATAATCTTTAGATGCATTTACCTATGTAAGTAATTGCTTAGATATATAATGAGACTAATGTTGGTGCACTTACGTCTGCTGACTACGTCTTCCATCGAGTCTTGAAGTTGAACAGATCAGAAATGACACGGAAACCTAGAATAGCTTGTTTGTATAGGTTCGCTTATGTATTCATGTCCTAGGTTCGCTTTTGTGTCATGTTTAGGTTAGGACCGCTCTTGTGTCACGATGCAGGATCGCTTATACGTACATGTACGTATAAGCGAACCAGGATGTCTATAAATAGGTTCATATGAGCGAGTCTGAAACACATAGTTGAAGGTGTTTGTTCCGGTATGCTGCCGAAGTGATGTCAAATCTTGTAATCGCATTCAATATCAATAATACAGCAAGTTTAAAGTGAATACAGCTTCAATTGCACCGAATTACTAGTTTCCGCCTCTTAATTCGGATACGAACTTCTCTGAACGACTCAAACAGGGCCGAGAACGATCCTACAATTGGTATCAGAGCTCAGGAGGAGGAGTTCTTGCCATTCTAGCTGCATTTCTTCTGATTTTCTACACTTTCTTCACGTTTTTCAAAATTTTTTACGGTAAAACCAGCTCAAAATCACACAGTGCACTCGGAATCATGAATTAACAAACCCTTGAAGTTTTCAGATCTAAAATCGACCTAGAAAGTTGATTTTTAGGGGGTTCGCTTTTACGTACTCGCACAAAAAGTGACATCATCAATCAGGTCCGCTCCAAAATACCTGTCTGGTTCGCTCCAAGGAACATTTTTGGGTCAGGTTCGCTCGAAATTTCAGCTTGGTCCGCTCTTAGTGACAGTTTTTTGGTTCGCTCATTGGTACAATCTGACTGGTCCGCTCATTGGACACATCATCCGGTCCGCTTGTCTGACGGTTCGCTCGAACGGTTTGTCTAGTTGGACCGCTTATCTGGACAAGTCAACTGGTCCGCTTATTGATCAGATTTACTGGTTCGCTCCAAAGGTTAAAATCGTGGTTCGCGTATAAGACACTGTATTGGTCCAATTTTGGGAACAGTTATAGTATCACTTTTGTGTCAGTTTTGCTTTTGTAAACGAAGTGTTAAAATTTGATAGTTGTGAACAATGGATACTGAATTTTATAACGCTTTTGCTACTCCAACCTCGATTACTCAAAGTGCTTTGATCGACAATGAAACCGGAACGTCTCAAAGACCACCTAAACTCATGGATATTGATGATTATAACGTGTGGTCGGAACGGTTCGGAAATTGGGTTGAAGCTTATCATCTAGATGCTTGGGAACACACTGAAGAGCCATATGTCAAACCCACAAAGAATGATGTTGTGAACGGTACTCCATTAACACTTAGAGAGATGAGTACAGCAGATAAAAAGAAATATCGCGATGAAAAGCTTATGGTGAGTCTGCTTCAGCAAGCTATAAAAAAAGATATCTTGATACTGCTCCAACATGACGGAACTGCATATTCAATGTGGACAGAATTGGAAGCAAAGTTTACGGGAAGTGATGATATGTTAAAGAACAAAATGTCTCTCATGAAGAAAGAATTTGATTTGTTTCGGGGATTGAAAAATGAAAACACCAAGCAAATTATTGATAGATATTGTAACTTGGTGAGAAATATGACAAAGTTAGGTGTTAAGAAAGATACTGATGAATTAATTGAAAAACTTGCAGATGCGCTTCCATATGAATCATGGGGAACATTTTTGATGATGCTGAGGTCCAACAAAGAAGAATATAAAAAGATGACACTAGGAGACTTCATAAAGCATCTGGAAGCTCAAGAGATGGAGCAGAGGAAGATCGCTAGGATGAAGAACTACGATGGAGAACAGGATATCAGTTTGTACTACAAGCATGGTGCTACTGAGTCAACAAAGTATTTTCCTAAGATCGAAACTGCTTACAATGTTAAAGATTCTCCTGAGAAGAAGGCATCTCAAGGATCAAGCAACAGCACAAGATTTTCATCTTTCGATCCTAACATCTCTGTAACAAAGAATGGTAGAAAACTTCAGTGTAACATTGTGTTAAGCCTTGAAAATGATCAAGACTACACTGAAGAGATTGCTAAAAATCAAATGTCTTTGTTAGGGATGATTTTAGAGTCTTATAGTTGTTTTGTTGCAAGAAAGATCGGAAATCCAATGCTCACGAAAGAGGATTACGATCAAATTGATGCTGAGGAAATGGAATTGATGGACATTAAATGGTGTATGGCAAGTGTGATGAGACGTGCTGAAAAGTTTAAACAAATTACCGGCCGTGATGATTTTCGTGATGCAAACGTTTCAGCTTTAGGTTTTGATAAATCTAAAGTTACGTGTTTTCGTTGTCGAGAGAAAGGGCATTTCAAGCGGGAGTGCAAAAACCGTGAAACTACCGGTGCCCAGAACCCTTTTGGAAACAACGACTATCACAAGAAGGCCATTTATCATCAAATCACACCACCAGCACAACAACAGCCACAAACAGTTCATGGAAGAGATGTGGTTGATAAAAGAGCATGTGTTGTTAGTCAGGGAAAATATGATGATTTTACCTGGGAAAAGTATCTTCCAAAAGACAGCAAAGTGTGTTTGGCTGAACAAGATGATGAGAAGTTGGTAGAAGGTTTTACTTGGGATGATTTTTGTCCAGACCAAAATCTTATGGCCAAAGAGATGTCCAAAAACACTTCTCATGCTTTCTTTGCTAATGCTTATGATTTGAAATGTGCAGAAAGGTGCAGAAAAGTCATGGAAGCTGCTGAAGAAAAACGAAGAAGGAACAGAGAAGAAGCAGAAGAGGAAGAGAGATTGAAGGAAGAAGCGAAAGCTGAGAAAAGAAGAAGAGCTGAGTTTTTACAACCGAGCAGAAATGTCAAAGAAGTTCCAGAATATGAAGTAAAGATTGATGCAGAACGAGTTGAAGTTTCTGAAAAGTGCTTAAACTGTGACTCGTTAATCAAACAAAACAATGAGTTGTTGCACAATATTCACAAGTTGAAAGAATCGTATGATACTATGAACAGAGAAATCAACAAATATACAGATTCTGATGGTGAACAAGCTGAAGCTATGAATACTTTGAAGATAGCTTATCTGAGACAGATTGATACGGCAAACTTTAACATAAAGAAATGTGCAGATCTCGAGCTTGAGTTGGCAACACAAAAGATAGAAACTGAGAAAATTAAGAAATTATTAGATAGTTACTCATGTTCTACTTTTGTGGTTGACAGGATTTATCCGGTGGTGAAAGATTTGAAGACGTTCAAAGAAGAGGAGACATCGGATGAAGAAAAGTGTGTGACAAATGTTGAAGAAAAGTTGAAAGTTTCTGGTAAGAAACCGAGTGTATCCTACAATAGATGTCCGCCCCCAGTCGAAAATGGATATTCACCTCGAAATCCAAATTCAAAAAGAGTTAATAAAGCGATCAATTTGAAATGGGAGTCTGGGTCGTCGGATAACTTACCAGAAAGTATTGATGTCACATATACGTCATCAGACACTGATCATGAGTCAAAGTTGATAAAAAGTATGGTCGATCAGGTGTTAGACAGCGATGACAATGAGAAGCCAAAACCGGAGTCCAAACCCGAGTCAAAGTCTGGGTCAAATACGTCAAAGCCGACAAATAAAAAGGACAAACGGGTTTATGATAAAGAGTTTTTACTTTCAAAATCTAATTTGAATGATGAATCGGTCAAAGTGGCATATACTTTGAAAGGTTCTGACAAATTATATTCAGATGAAAGTTTTCCAATAAGAAGTGTCAGACTTGAAATGATTCAAAAGGTTTTCAAAATAACAGAAATTAATATTTCTGAAATAAAAGATTTAAATCTTAATGGAAAACCTAAACAATACACTTCAAGAGATCAACAAAGAATCAACAATAAAATGGGTTACAATTGTGGTTATAGTTTCCGACAGAAACCAAACCATAATCGTAATTACAAAAAAGAAAGGTCTTGATTTTGTTCCACAGAAAAATTATAAAAATGAAAAAGTTTATAAATCTAAAACAATGTTTGTTGCAGGAAAAACAACAGAAGCTGAAAAAGAAAAATCATTCAGAAATCAGACGAATCAAGAATTCCTTGCTAAGAAGCAAGAGGACATGAAGAAGAAGGAAGATCCGAAGAAGGTTGAAAAGAGATCTTGTTTTCAGTGTAAAGATGTGGGTCATGTTGCGAAAGATTGTCCAAAGACATTTCGACCAAAACAAGAAGTCTCAAGGAAATTGAAAGAAAAAATTGTTGAGAAGACTGAACTGTCAACCTGGAAGTTCACAGGTTTTGAAAATTCAACTTATGAAAAAGGAGAATGTTCAAAGAGTGCTTCAAAAAAAGAATAGACAATGCTACAAATCAGAAATGGGTTGTAAAAGGTTCAGGTAAAAAGTCTGGTAATGATTCTAATTCCATAAAATCAAAGGAGCCACATGTTGAGAAAGAGAATGTAAGAAAAATTCCGAAAGTGGACGATGAGAATTTTCCGCCACTGAATGCTAAAAATTACAAATCTAAAATTGGAAGAGTTGAAATTTCAAATCAATTTTATTCTGACAAGAAGAAAATTGATGTTGAAAAAACTTTCAACGGAAATGTAAAACGCATCTTTGGAAAAATGGTCAGTGGTAAGGCCCAAAGCATTAAGGATTTTTATGCTTCCAAAGGATAGGTTTACAAGTCGGTTGAAAGGAACAATGAAAATGATGAGGCTACACCCAAGGAAGGTCAGGCTTGGGTAGATATATTTTTTCAAGAATAAAATCCTGACTTGCCGGAGATCCCAAGTTGGTATCGTGGATCATGAATCGGCATCCTTCTAAATCTGTGTTTGAAGTTTTGCAGGACTTGCCGGAACTTCCAGGTATGTAAGCGAGGAGTAGGAATCGGCATCTTGAGAATTCAACCAAAAGATGGTAATTGGTTGAAAAACAGGTTTGAAAGTTTTTAGTTGTGAAATGGTGTTGCTCGTACAAGTGGTTAAACCAAGGTCATTAAATTGAACTTGAGTTAACTATTATTCAGAAGATTGGTAAAACAATGTGATGATTTTGCCCCAAGTTTACAAAAGGTAAAAAACAACTAAACTTATTTTCCGGAAAAATCATTCTGATTAAAACAAACTTAAGTGTTTTAAAATCATTATGGGAAAATAGTTTGTTGTGAGGGGGAGTTCTGGTTGTTTAAGCCAAACGGATGGAGATCAGTTGTCATGTTCTGTACAGTTTGTTTTTAATTTTTCTTTAGATGTATTTGAATTTTAGGGGGAGTAAGAATTTTTAGAAAATCCAAAAACATCAGAAAATTTGAAAAAGTCAAAAACATGATAAAATTGAAAAATGAGTTTTTGTTGCATAAAAGAGGAAATGATAGTACATCAGTAAACTATCACTGCACGCTAAAGAATTGTAAAGCCAAAGTGTGATAAACAATCTTACTGCGGATGTGTCAGTAGATTTTCGCACATTTAGTAAATTGAAACGAGATATAAACCTAAATTCAAACTTACTTAATTTGTGGGTAACTATTCTTGAATATATGGGTAACCCCCGAAATCTTGTTTGAAAGGTCCCGTATTCTGAGATACTAGGTCTTTAAACTCAGTGATATCTGGGGTATTATTCCGGGACTTCTGCTGTATGGAAATACTGACCTAGTCCCCGAATAATACTTTCTGCTAAAAGCTTTGAAACATAAGCTCGCCCTCAGCAATCTGATTAGACAATAAAATTGATAGTCATTGCTGTTGTAAAAAAGATCCTCTAAAGGGGACCCACCAAAAGTCGAGCCGTCATCTCTCTGCTGAACGGAAGTTCTGACCTGAGCTCTCGCGGTTTCGCATCTACCCTTTTATAGATATCATCTGTGGTATACTCACCTGTAAGACTGAATATTTGGGATCTGGATACGGGAGTATATTCAAGTGGAGTGATACAAAATTAAGTTTAAGTCTCTAAAACATTAATATCGTATCTCGAATCAATTGAAATCTGTGAGAAAATTTAAGTGGACAAACATACTGACAATCTAGGTAAATTGTTTAGAACTTAATATGTAATCAAGCTTAACGGTGTTAGTGATATGTTTCATAACTGATATGATCCTCTTGCACAAACTCACAAAAATATTATCTGTAAATATTTCTTTTCTGCATTTACTTTCTTTCAGAAAATCCAAAAAGATTTTTGGTGTGTTTTAGCATAAATTTTGAAAAGTCAAAAAGATTTTCGACAACTGGTGTTGAGATGCTGATTTTCGAAATTTAAAGTGCTAAACTTAAAGAACTGGTTTGGGGAGTGTTTGTATGTAGATGGTAAAGTCGTTTTGATAAGAACCAATAATAAATTCTTGAATGCAAAATCATTACTGTTTTGTTTCAACATAGTTTCTAAATTGTCGAAAATTTTAATCTTTGTAGAAACTTATGGTTCGGTAGAGATTGTGCAGGACTTGAGCCAGATATTGATCCTGAGAGAGAATGGAGCCAGGTATCGATCTGGAACATGATGGGAGCCTGTTAACGATCTTAGAACCAGTGATAGTTTGAATTCCAGACTACGATCCCAGCTGTGTGAGAGGGGGAGTCTGAAGACACCAAGTTAACAGCTGAGAGAGAAAAGTTTGTTGATGATGAAGATAGAGAACGAGGATTCTTGAAGCGACAGATATTTCAGAGGCAGATTGTCAACTGATGAAGATTGTAGATTGACATGTGCAAAGACTCTATGAAGACTCCGTCAACATCCGAGGGGGAGTCTGTTGGTGCACTTACATCTGCTGACTACGTCTTCCATCGAGTCTTGAAGTTGAACAGATCGGAAATGACACGGAAACCTAGAATAGCTTGTTTGTATAGGTTTGCTTATGTATTCATGTCCTAGGTTCGCTTTTGTGTCATGTTTAGGTTAGGACCGCTCTTGTGTCACGATGCAGGATCGCTTATACGTACATGTACGTATAAGCGAACCAGGATGTCTATAAATAGGTTCATATGAGCGAGTCTGAAACACATAGTTGAAGGTGTTTGTTCCGGTATGCTGCCGAAGTGCTGTCAAATCTTGTAATCGCATTCAATATCAATAATACAGCAAGTTTAAAGTGAATACAGCTTCAATTGCACCGAATTACTAGTTTCCGCCTCTTAATTCGGATACGAACTTCTCTGAACGACTCAAACAGGGCCGAGAACGATCCTACAACTAAAATATAAATGGTCATCATTGTGATGCTTGAATATGTGTGTTTATTTAAAGCAGATAAGCACTTTGAGTGTTTGAATGAGTTAAAAGGCTAATGCTTATCTACTTATTTAACGTAAAATAAGCTGTTTTCAAGAAATTGATGATTTGTTTCTGTTTATAAGCTACGTGTTCTTCGCTTTATCAAATTGTTGTCTGATGTGTTTAAGGTCTCTTGTAGGTTCTTAGAAGATTTATAAAGATAGATACTGAATTGCGTTCACCTGTGGACAAAGATGAAATTATATCTAAGTTATTAATTCTCTACTGTGCTTTTCATTTACTTTGATGTGCTTCTTGGTCTCTAATGCTGAATCGTATTGCTGATGTGGCAGGTGGCAAGACAGCTCGGTGTGTATATTGAGCGTGAAAACCTGCAGGTATGAGTTCCAGTTTGAGAATTCAGTTTGTTTAGGATCATTTCGGAGTTATACGAACTGTTTCGGATTGAGATAGTGATCTTTGGTTAAAACTTTGATAATTTCAAACTATTTTGGTTAATTTTTTCGGACATTTCAAACTGTTTATAATGATCATGGATTGTGTTTGGTATCGATCTTGATTGTATTAGATTTAGAGAATTATTGTAAAGTTGCCTAAGCATTTCTAAAATCTAAATTCCAGATGCAGTATGATTATTTACCAAAAACAAAATAAAACATGGCTTTTTTGGAAATTTCTATAAATATGCTGAATTTGGAGTCCTAATGGAGTAACTTAACCCGAAGGTTTGAGTGCTGGCGAGCCTGTAACTCCTCACTGATTGAAAGCTACAGGCTTTTCAAGCTGGCCCGTTTTCAACTTAAGAATTAGTTGTTCTAAAAGGAAGATTTGTTCTTACTTATTAAGGTGAAGTTAGAAACTTTTTCTTCCATATGGTCGAAATGAACATAAGAACTGGTTTGAGTGCTACGGGCTTTTTCAAACTGGCCCGTTTGCAACTTAAGAGTTATTATAAAGGAAGATATGTTCTTTCTTATAAAGGTGAAATTGGTAAAGCAAAATTTTGTTGATTTAGCTGGTTCAGAAAGGTGCTGAATATATATAATATTATGTGTGTTTTTCCTACAATGTCTTGGTTTTGTTTTCAAAATTAGAATTATTTGGTTTTTTCTTAACAGACAAAAAACTTCTGGTGCTGAAGGTGAACGATTAAAAAGAAGCTGCAAATATAAATAAGTCACTATCCACACTCGGGTATGAACATTTTATTACCAATTGTCTTTTCGTGTATTTTACGAAAATTATCTAATTGTTGTTTCAGGTAACATAATTTGTTTCAGTAATTTTGAAAACATATAGCTTATCAAAAAATTATTTTAAGCAACCTGACCTGTTACCTGGTCAAAATGATGATTTGGCAATTGACAAGTCGATTAATCCGTAACTTTAACCATGCTAACTTGGTATGTTTAATTTGGTTATAGATAGCCATAGAACAACGAAATGCGAAGAGTAAGAAGAGTGTGCTATTGAAGATCCGGCTGGATATGAAAGTGAAGGAGAAGATCGGAGTTATCGTCAGAGCACTTTCTGTGTAATAGCACTTTCTGGATGTAAGAATATTGTGTGGCTTTCTGTGATTTTCTTGAATGGTGGTTAAGTTGTTTTTATATTATGTTTTGGTTTCAGCAATTGGTGTATTGAAAGAGGAGTTATTGGTGTTAAAGAAATCAACGAATCAGCCGGTGCTTGAAGAGTTCGTACCACTTAAGATTAAGAAAACTTGTGATGAAGATCCAAAGGTTGAGACCGATTCCGGTGATAAGAGGAATTGGTTGAGCTCTACTCAGCTATGGAACCCGAATCAAAACCATGTTCCGAAACAGAATTCAGTGGATCAAGTAATTCAAAAGGTATAAATAATAAAGTAAGGTAACATTTTTTGGCTTATAAAACTGCAGCAAGCAGTACCTTGGCTTCAACTTTTCATTTAAGAGATAATTTTTAGTCTTTTATAATAACTTAGGTTAAATGTCTATTCACTTTTGGTCAATCAGATGTTTGTTTTTCCTTTTGTAATCTTTGTTTTTGAAACAGAGGTTAGGATTTCAAACAGTGGTATGACAAACAAATGTTTGAAACCTCTGTTTGGTTACAAACAGAGTCTTGAGAAACAGTGATTTGGCGAAACAGATATTACCCTTTACAAACAGAGGTTGACTTTGGTCAAACAGTGTTTTAACTTTGGTCAAACAGACTTTTGAACCACTAAGAATCATATTTTTGCAAACAGTGGTTTGACTTTGGTCAAACAGAGGTTAGGATTTCAAACAGTGGTATGACAAACAGATGTTTGAAACCTCTGATTGGTTACAAACAGAGTCTTGAGAAATAGTGATTTGGCTAAACAGAGATTACCCTTTACAAACAGAGGTTGACTTTGGTCAAACAGTGTTTTAACTTTGGTCAAACAGACTTTTGAACCACTAAGAATCATATTTTTGCAAACAGTTGTTTGACTTTGGTCAAATAGACTTTTTTTTTTTGCAAACAGTTTTTTGACTTTGGTCAAACAGTGGTCAAACTGCATTACAAGAGTCAAGCCAGGATGAAGTCGAGCTCAGGTTCAAAGGTTAAACTAAGTCGCCTTGACTGGGAGTGAGATTGACTTATATCGCTATTAGTTATATTAGAAAGAACAGTTAACACACCAGGTTAGTTCCTTTTATAGATCTTGTAGAGTTGTATTGCACTTATTATCATTTTTAGCGTAGTTCTTCAACTATAACATTCAAAGCAAAGCAAACCAGCCGGTTCGACCAGTTTGAGATTTATATTGATATTGTTCGATTTTTACTGTTTGATTTGGTAGTTTGATGGTTTAACAGACGACCGGCCAACTATTTGATTAAGCATCTTAAAGTTGAAGTTGGTAAAGGAAAATGTAGGATCCGAGTCAACGATATAGAAGGCGAAAGCAAGGAACTTTTGACAATACGAAGCCACTTTGTGATAAAGATTTTCATTTGTTCAAATATCGTTTTCAGCTCCTTCTGCATTTATAGAGATAGCCAAAGACCGAATGTTCAAGCCCTCTTTGTCAACCATCATATCTAAAACTTCAAGGTTCGTTTTACCCACACCATGAAATGGATGAGTAATCAAGAAGCACAATCGGTCTGTTTTTGTTAGAGTCTAAGTGTGGAAGAATGTTAATTCCTGCTTTCAATGTTAGTTAAGCTGTTAACAGCAGGGATAGCTTGTATATGATGAAGTTTATATGTTTGAATCAGTGAATCTATTTATTGTGCAAAGGTATTTTTGGGTTTTGTTCAATTGTATACTCGATATGTATGAATTTGAAGATGATCGCACATTAATTTGGTATGTATATTTTCTAAAGACTACCCGTGTTTTTACACGGGCATTTGGCTCTTTAAGCTTTTTAAACAAGTGCCATTACTGAATCCAGCTATCTATAACCAAATTGTTAGGCTACTAAGATATAATAGCTCTAGGTTTATAAAAACGACATAAAAATGAAACTTTATTAAGTTATAACGCGATTAAATGATAGAATACACACACACACCAAACTAAATGTAAGATTGTAAACATGTCATATAATTGAAATATGGTTTTCTAAGAAACGACCCGTGTTTGCACACGGGTCTTACCGCTAGTCTATTATAATAAAAGAAACCAATAAGAGGACACGTGTCATTCATTCAAGCCATCTATTTTTTAGTTTTTTCCTCTCTATCCTACTTAATTAGAGATAATTAGTATTAATTAAAAGATAACTATAAAATTAAATTTATTATAAATTTAAACAATTCGTATAGAAGATAATATAATATTTTGAAATAAGATTTCAGAATTATTGATTTTGAAATTAACAAAAGAGTACACTAAATATAAATTAATATAATGTAAATGATTTATTTATTTTATTAAACTAAAATAGTTAAGGGGGGTAGAACCTATTTCATAATATAAGGGGTAAACAAAAACATTAATCAATGTTTATTGGTTCTATACTTTTATTTCCGTGTTCAACTCTCAACTCAAATACAATATTCATTATGTTTACGTGACATTTATAAGAATCATCACCGCAATCATCCCATCCATCATATATCGAGTATATTCGTTAGTTTTTTAAAGATATAATTTTTATTAGATTCATTCAACCCGTGTAATAAGTGAGGTTTTTTAAAGATATAATATTTTTATTATTTACTATACAAAATTACATTTATGCAACTCGTGTAATACACCAGGTTTTTAAAAATATAACTTTTTTTTATTGTGTGGTATATAAAATTAGATTTGTTCAATCCGTATAATACACATGGTTTATAAAGATATAACAAGATATAACTTTTTATTGATTGGTATATAAAATTACATGTGTTCAACCCATACAATACATGATCTTCTTAAAAATGTAACTTTTTCATTATTTAATAAATTAAATTTACTCAACCCGTACAATGCACGAGGTTCTTAAAGATATAATTTTTTATTATTTAATATATAAAATTACATTTATTCAAAACGAGATTTTTAAAGATATATTGGTTTATGATTTGTTATGTAAAATTACATTTTTCAACCCGTGTAATAAACGGGGTTTTAAAGATATATTGTTTTATTATTTGATATATAAAATTACATTTATTCAACCCATGTATTATACGGGGTTCTAACCTAGTTTTTTTATATAAAAAAAGGACTTTTATACGTTATAAGGATGAATAAATAATAACATACAATTTGTAAACATACGAGATAAAAAATTTGAAGTAAATATAATATTAAATAAAACTTTCCAACGCACTAACATTTTTTATGACTAGTATAACATAAATAAAATAACTAAATGAAATGCAATTAATTGTATGGGACCAAGCTGCCATTACTATAGCCTAAAGGTATGCCGGTCCGAGGATCCGAAGATTGTCGTCTGTGTCACATGCCCCCTCTTTATGAGAGTCAGTTAAGACCCCCGACCGCCGACGCAGCCATGTAGGGCTCCTGTAATCTCAATTATGGTTGATATTTTATGGTTTCGGATTCTGGTTATGATTTGGTAAATCTTATACAAAATCTTCTGCATCGTACCTTAACGCTACCACTCCTTTAAGGCTACACGGTATAGGGACGTCCCCACACCGTCGCGGTCCGGCGCCGCAGCAAACACCGTGCCGCCCCCTTCCCGTCGCGTCTTCCCCGTCCGAATTTCGCCGTTGGCGACGTTCCAAAAATGTGGGCCCATTCCGAATTTGACCGTTGAAAACAATAAAATTAAATACTTTTCAACGGCTATTTTTTTAATCCTCCCCCATTTCACTTTCATTTTTATAAATACTCACCCCTTTTACTCATTTTTTCACAACTTTTCACCCACTACAATCTCATATTTCTCTCACATTTTATAACCCTCTTCCCTTTTTATAAAACTCATCTATTTTTTACCCGCTACCACCCCATCTCTCGCTAAAAAATTATCATGGCTTCACCCATTTCTTCAATTTCTTCAATTTCTTCTATGTCTTCATCGTCTTTGTCTGCGTGGTATTCATCATCTTCGGAAGAGGATGCTATTATGCACAACATGATTATGAACGCGGCTCAGGTGTTCATGGCGTCTGATGGGATTCACCCAACGTACTCGACAATCATTAAAACTATCCCGCACCCGACCGACGACAAAAGAAAAAAGTTTACGAAGTTTCAAGAGGGTGCAAGAAAAGATATTGAACGGGCTTTTGGTGTTCTACAAAAAAATGGCACATCATTTCACATCCAGCACGTTCGCAAACACCAAAGAGGTTACGACACATTATGTACGCTTGTATCATCCTTCATAACATGATCATTGAAGACGAAGGGAGAGCGATATGCGAGTACGACGAAAACGCGTCTACTGGAAATTCTGTTCCAGTTAGTGAGGAACAACAAGATTTGAACGCCTTCGCTCTACGTAACGAGTACACACATCACAATCTACAAGCGGACTTGGTGGAGTACATTTGGAACAACACTCAAAACGAACCCGGCCACCACATGGAAGACGAAGACTAGTAGCTTATTTTAATATGTTAGGATATTTTTAAGTTTATTTTTTTTTACTTTATTTTTTTAAGTTTCTGTTTTTTTTTTAAATTTATTTCTTTAAGTTTAATTTTTTTTAAGTTTATGTAATGTTTTTTAATATTAATGAAAATATTTTGTTACTTTATTTGGTAAATGTTAAATAAAAGTTGAAGATTAAAAAAATAAAAAAACATAAAAGTGGTGGAGGACTATGACTAGGACCATCCTCCCATGCCCTCTAGTTTTGGAGGATGATCCATCCTTGGGAGGACTATGACGTGTCGCCTACGTGGCGGATCATCCTCCAAGGATGGACCATCACCATACCTTGTAGTCTAATTTTCTACTACTTTTGGTTGTTGGCCGGTTTTGTTATGTTTGTGCACTTAAAAGTTCTATGATTGTTTGTTGTAATGTCTAACTAGTTAATGCGGTAAAATATCGGATATCGGTCAACGATCAATATTTCAGATATCTGTTATCGTGGTGGGATATCGGTAATTTTAATATCATGCTAAATATATATATATATATATATATATATATATATATATATATATATATATATATATATATATATATATATATATATATATATATATATATATATATATATATATATATATATATATATGGGGATGGATCACCAGAAAACTAGTTTAAATGAGAAAACCAAAAAACTAACTAAAAAAACCTAAAAAACATACCAAATTTTTTTTTCATTTTTTATAAAAAATCGCTAGTTTTTTACATGGAAAAAGATTTTCAAAAAAAAAATAAAAAAAATGTTTCTTGTTTATTACATATGTGCACTATTACGGATATAGTGCACATGTGCAGTGGGATACAGTGCACATGTGCAGTACACATATAATGCACATGTGCAGTACAACAAAAAATAAAAAATTTTTGAAAATTTTTTTATATATAAAAAGTAGCGATTTTTTTATAAAAAATTGTAAAAAAAATTGGTATGTTTTTTTAGCTTTTTTTTAGGTTTTTTTAGTTAGTTTTCTAGTTTTCTCATTTAGATATAGTTTTCTCATGATCGTCTCCATATATATATATATATATATATATATATATATATATATATATATATATATGTATATATATATAGGGGAAGGATGTATAGAAAACCCACTTTAATTTAGAAAACCCGGGAAACTCAAAGCTCCCGATGTTTTTTTTTCTAGAAAAAATTTACACATGTTATATACATGTTTTTAAGGGTTTTGGTCAAAAAAAATCAAAAAAGCGCCAAGTAGATATTTTTAAAAAAAATAAACAAGTTTTGGTGTAACATATGTTACATTCATCTGACATATTTGTAACATGTATTACACTAAAACTTGTTTATTTTTTTTTTAAATATCTACTCGGCGCTTTTTTGATTTTTTTTTGCCCAAAACCCTTAAAAACATGTATATAACATGTGTAATTTTTTTCAAGAAAAAAAACATCGGGAGCTTTGAGTTTCCCGGGTTTTCTAAATTAAAGTGGGTTTTCTAAAGATACTTACATTATATATATATATATATATATATATATATATATATGTAGAGGTTCCTGTAAAAAAGGGTTTTTGTGACAAAGGTAAGAAAGAATCTACACCACTAAATCTTTGATCTTATGGTTGAGATCATAATGGCAAAATTGTAAATAATGTTTACTATTAAACATATTAATTTTCTAGATTAAGGGTATATAGGTAAATTTAAAAGTTTTAAATTAAGAAACTAACATTAATGCACATGTAACTTCCCCCGTCTTTTTTAAACGTCAATAACTTTTTTTAAAAAAAAAATTACACCATAATAACAAGCGTTTTTTTATCTTTAATATGAGTACCATATTGCTATACTTATATAGAGAAAAAAATATGTTTCGATCAGATGTTTAGTCCATGAATGGTGTTATATACTTGCTGAATGGTGTTTATAGAGATACTTAAAAAAATCCAGTTCCTATAATTATGGTGGCGGTTATGGGAAGTTTTTAATTAATTGAATTAATGATAAAATTACTTGTTTACCCTTTTGAATTAATTTAGATTTAGGACACATGTCATCTCCACAATATTTCTCACCTTTCTCACACTTTTAACCTTTTTTACAATAACCTTACCCTATATATATATATATATATATATATATATATATATATATATATAGGGGAGGGCTATATAGAAAACCCTATATATATAGAAAACCAAAGAAAACCCAACCTCCCTACATTTTTTTTTTTGAAAAAAATAACACATGTAATATACATGTTTTTAAGAGTTTTGGGCCAAAAAAATCAAAAAAGCGCCGAAGGAATGATTTAAAAAAATCAGCAAGTTTCTGTCTTTTGTGCCTAACACATGTTAGGCAACCGGACATTGCTGAAATTTGTTTATTTTTTTTAAAACATCCCTTCGGCGCTTTTTTGTTTTTTTTGGCCCAAAACACTTTAAAACATGTATATTACATGTATTATTTTTTTCAAAAAAAAAAAATGTCGGGAGGTTGGGTAAAAATGGGGGGAGATTTAAGTTTCCAGAGTTTCCTAAAATTTTTAGGGTTTTTTGTCTAGCATTATATATATATATATGTGTGTAGGGGTGATTCATTTAAGAAGAAAATTTAATTGAGAAGAAAAAGAACAAAGGGTACAATTGTAAAATATTAAGTAGTTATTCTTTCATCTCATTTATTACAATCTTTAAGTAATTAATTACTTATAAAAACTATTATTCGACATTAATTTTCATTTCCTACACACATAAAAAAAGTCATCCTACACAATTCGAAAATTATCCTACACATACTTAAATTTATCTTACACAACTCGTAATTTATCCTACACACCTAGTAATTTGTCCTACACTCAATTTTTTTTTAATTTTTGAAAAACGTAGTTAGCTATTAAAAAGGAAGACTAGATATTAATGATATATGTAAGTTTACAAATATACCCTTACATTAAAATTAAATGTAAATATTAAATGAAGTAAAATAAAACATTCTTATTGGTTGAAACTTATTATTTTTTCTTCTTACAAAAAAATTCTTCTCATTTGAACCTTCCAATATATATATATATATATATATATATATATATATATATATATGTATATATATATATATAGGTCAAGGATAAATTAAAAACCCACTTGAGTTGAATAAACCCTGAAAACCCTTATAAAAAACCCATGTAAACTCAAGAAACATTTCTAAAAAAAATAGGAAATGTAATATACATATATTTGAACATTTTTAAAAAAATGAAACACAAAAAAACACCGAGTAGTCTTTTTAAAAAAAATGTTACAAGTTTCAGGTTACATAATATATATGTCCAAAAAAATGTAATATACAAATTTTCAACATTTAAAAAAAAACTAGTAAGCGTTTTTTTTTTCATTTTTTTCATAAATAGGTCCGTGTACATTTATATTACATTCCTTATTTTTTTTAGAAAAAAATAAAAATGTTAAATGGGGTTTATTTGGGTTTTCTCAACTCACTTGGGTTTTCGATTTATCTTTCCCCTATATATATATATATATATATATATATAGCAATTTAATACTAACAGTTCAGCAAAATACTAACAATTGTAGCAAGTATAAACTAACTAAGCCTTAAAACACTAACATTTAACACTAATAACTAATAATTAAGACTTAAAACACTAATAGTAGTACTAAGAAGAAAGACGAATGGTAGAAATAAGAAGAAATGCACTCATATCAGAAAAAATATTAATAACTTCTTTTAACTTTTGTTATATTCAACAAGTAACATGCAAAGAGAAGTTAATTTATATGGTTTTTTTACTAATTTACTAGTTTAATTAATTGTTACATAAAGATAAATTTATTTGATTAACTTTCTTTTGTTAACTAACTAATTTAGTCAAGGAACGAAAAGGTTTTCAACGGAGTGGATTCGAATGTAGTTCACATTGTTTCGGATGTGAAGTCTTTGGGTTTCCTATGGTTAAAAGTAGACACAAGGAGGGTTCGATAGATTGGAGAAATTGATGTAATTTTATTTTCCCGTTGATGTAACATTTTTTTGCGTTTATCTATCTCTTTCTTGGAGATAGTCGTCGCGGTTGTGTTTAATGAATTTCGCCTTCCAAAAAAAACTAACTAATTTAGTTAATTTAAAGGATTGTATAAAGAATAATTATGTTAGTATAATAATTTAATGTTAATTTGATATAACTTTTTTACGGAAGAATTATTTTGAAACATATGGTTGGTTGAGAATTAAATTTCTACATTTTACCGCTTAAAGATCTCTACCACACGTTATATCAAACTACTTATGAGATACTTTATTATAGAAACTAGTTTTTTTTACCTGCCGCGCGTTGCGGCGGCGCCATACTGGACGTGATAAATTATAGACTACAATCAATCAGACTCGTACCCGGACTAAATTTACGTTGAAACATAGAGTAATCCGAATTCATGTCGTTGAATGAAAATATATTATATTTGACCCGACTTGTTTCCAAACAAAATTTACGTCGAAACGTAGACCAATCTAAAACGTACATAAAATAAATACTTGTGGCGGCATCGTACGCGACGTGATAAAGTATAGACTAAAATCGACCCAACTCGTTTCTAAACTAAACTTACGTCAAAACATATAGTAACTCAAATTTATCTCGTCGAATGAAACATATTATATTTGACCCGATTTTGTTTTCAAACAAAATTTACATCAAAACGTACATAAAAGTAAAACATTTTGTAACTGACCCGACTCATTTTTTTTTAAAATCACGTTAAAGCGTAGACAACTCAAATTTATACGGACACGTACATCAAAAAAACAACGTAAAAAATTAGTTTTAGGATAAATTCGAAACTTTTGAATCTTTAGATGTAAAAGTGACATGTATAAAATTAGAGGGTTTGTTTTGTCATTATACCAAAGTTTATGGGGCAGAAGGGGTTTGAATCTTTAGAGGTAAAAGTGACATGTATAAAATTAGAGGGTTTGTTTTGTCATTATACCAAAGTTTATGGGGTAGAAGGGGTTGGTTGATTTCTCCACCGACCTTCTTCTTTAATATATATATAATAATAAATTATAGACTACAATCAATCAGACTCGTACCCGGACTAAATTTACGTTGAAACATAGAGTAATCCGAATTCATGTCGTTGAATGAAAATATATTATATTTGACCCGACTTGTTTCCAAACAAAATTTACGTCGAAACGTAGACCAATCCAAAACGTACATAAAATAAATACTTGTGGTGGCATCGTACGCGACGTGATAAAGTATAGACTAAAATCGACCCAACTCGTTTCTGAACTAAACTTACGTCAAAACATATAGTAACTCAAATTTATCTCGTCGAATGAAACATATTATATTTGACCCGATTTTATTTTCAAACAAAATTTACATCAAAACGTACATAAAAGTAAAACATTTTGTAACTGACCCGACTCATTTTTTTTAAATCACGTTAAAGCGTAGACGAACTCAAATTTATACGGACACGTACATCAAAAAAACAACGTAAAAAATTAGTTTTAGGATAAATTCGAAACTTTTGAATCTTTAGAGGTAAAAGTGACATGTATAAAATTAGAGTTGTTTTGTCATTATACCAAAGTTTATGGGGTAGAAGGGGTTTGAATCTTTAGAGGTAAAAGTGACATGTATAAAATTAGAGGGTTTGTTTTGTCATTATACCAAAGTTTATGGGGTAGAAGGGGTTGGTGGATTTCTCCACCGACCTTCTTCTTTAATATATATATAATAATATAATTATATATAATGTATAAAATTAGAGGGTTTGTTTTGTCATTATACCAAAGTTTATGGAGTAGAAGGGGTTTGAATCTTTAGAGGTAAAAGTGACATGTATAAAATTAGAGGGTTTGTTTTGTCATTATACCAAAGTTTATGGGGTAGAAGGGGTTGGTGGATTTCTCCACCGACCTTCTTCTTTAATATATACTAGGATCTTGACCTGCCGCGCGTTGCGGCGGCGTCGAAAGTTATAATAAGTTGCATTTGTAGTGTATATTTGACTTGACTCTTTATCCAAAAAAAATTTACGTCTTCGTCGAATGAACACGCATTATATTTGACCCGACTCGCTTTCGAACACAGTTTACGAACGTACACAAAATAAGTATAAAAACGTATTATTTTTTACCAGACTCGTTTGAGAGAAAAAATTATGTCAAAACGTGAGTCGTTTACGTTGAAACATGAATTTAAAATGACAGGTACGTTAAAACTGCCATATGCCGCGCATTACGGCGGCGACACCTTAGTTGTTTATAGTCGGCGGCATGTTATATGATTCGTTAACCATATAAAAACACATGTTTTGACATATCCGATCTAACTCTGTATACTGTATGCATTGCGGTTACAATATACGGTGATGACATTAACGTGTGATGCGCGTTGCGGCGCGGGCACATCGCAAAAATCAAACGGATAACACGTATAGTACCTGTAACGACTCGCAAAAACAATAGAGAACCTGAACGCAATTGATTCTGCAACACAAAAAAACATCTTGAAGATATGAAAGAGTAAGATATGAAAATCAAACATACGTACGAAAGTAGGCCGCCATTCATATAACAGATTTTGTAAAACCACATTAATCAAATAGATTTTGTAGGAAAGTAGGCCACAAAAACGAAAGGTGTAATTTTTTATCAATACAACTAATTTAATTAATCTATTGCATTCTGTTTGAGCTCCAGGAGGAAAAAGACTTTCTAGTTGATAAATGATCCACAAAATCAAATAGCAAAGGAAAGAGAAGGGTCCCCTTCAAGTGGATGGGGTGGTTTGCTGTGAGATGCTAGAGTATGCTTAACATGGCAACAGACCAAAAAGACACAACACAAATTATCTTAACATGTAAATGATATCATATTCTGTGTTTGTTTTCAAATTATGTAATGACAATCAGTAGTAGAGTTTGAAAAAAATCATTGAGACCAGTGATAGAATCTTGTGAATAAACTTATCTAATTAGATTATAGTCTAAATCTTTGATATTAGGTTAGACTTAATCACAGGAAATACTTTGTGTATATATGCATGTAAACATAATATTGAGAAAATCAATTCAACAGTTTATTTTATTCACATGGTATCAACCATATGGATGACCCTCCTCCTCTCTTCTCGCAATATCATTTTCCAGTTATTATCTTTTTTTTTTCAGCGACTGCCGTGGCCGACGCACCTTCTTTCGAACATGAGTATTTACAATTCTTAGCACTATATGAGTGGTAATTCTAACACCAAATTACCAAACTATATTAGACATGAGAAGCAACCGGGACAAAATAAAGAAAATGGAGCATAATAGAGCAATGTATAACCAAATTGTCTAAGGGCATAGATCTACAACAATCAATTAACCACGACACAAATGTGACCTCCATAGTACAACAATTCAAAGTTAAAACCACAATGGAATCTTGTGTACCTTTATTCCACGAAAACCCTTCCGCTCGGGTGGTGCTCCACAAACGCCCCTTCTCCAACCGACAAACAATCAGCACCTACAAAATTGAAATCAGTTACAACTTTCATTTTATGCACTAATTAACCACTCAATTCAACGAACAAACAAACTAAGTGCCTAACTCTTACCTCTGTTCAATCGATCCGTGGTCTGAGAGTTCTCCGTGGCCTGAGAGTTCGTGCGGAGGTGTTCGACTGTTATCGATTTGAGGTAACCTGAAATCGAAAGAAAGGAGAATCCGAGTCACCGCCGTCGCTGCACTTGCCGCAAAATCCGAAATCCGAATCCCTAAATGACTGCCGTTTCGGGTTGTTTTGGTCGTCGTTGCTGCTTGCTCACTTCGTCGCGCTTCCGATGCTGATTTTGACAAACCTAAGACTAAATTTTTCGCCGTTCCTGATTTGTAGAGGCTGATGCAAGGATAAAGGAACGTACGTGAAGAAAAGCCTATTAGGGTACATTTAGGGTTTAGTGCAGCCCTCCATGGTAATGGTTGTGTAACCCTAGACTGAGAGAAGACAACTGTTGTGCGTGAAGACAAAGGTTATTTGAAAGCCAAGAATGAAACACAGTGAAGAACAAAGGGGGAAGCGCTGGAGGGCAGTTTTGTCTTTTGTCGGTGTCACCGACCTTTGTCTTTAAGAATATATAAATTTACACTACATAGTTAGGGTGTAGGTAGTGGTTAGAAACTTGAAAGTGGTAAATTTTAAAATCAACCAATGAGAGTGTGTCATGTCATTCAATGAAAAGTGTTTAAACTATGCTCAAAAGTGTTGGCAATGGTTAGACACTTCTTGAATTGGTAAACTATTTGAAAAAAAAAAAGGAAAAATGTTTGATTAGTTGAGATGGCATGGACCCCACAACACACACCCCCTCTCTCCTTCCCTCCTTCCCGATCGGTAACCAAACACCGCTTCTCCATCTTCACCGAGCGGTAACAACTAATAATTATCGGTATCCCTTTAATATTTTGATATATCGGTTATCGTTCCCCTACCGAGTTAATAGTGCAAAACATCGGTCAGAATATCGGTACCGATATTTGACCAATGTATCACTGATTTTTCCGATATGAGTACCTTTCTTCTTATTTCTACCATTCGTCTTTCTTCTTACTGCTGCTATTAGTGTTTTAAGTCTTAATTATTAGTTGTTAGTGTTAAATGTTAGTGTGTTAACGCTTAGTTAGTTTATACTTGCTACAATTGTTAGTATTCTGAACTGTTAGTATTAAATTGCTATATATATATAAATCTAGTATTAAATTGTTATATATATATATATATATATAATATAGGGTCAGGATTTAGAGAAAACGGTGGAAAGTGTGAGAACGCTTATGAATCGTCCGATCAAAACAATCTATGGACTAGATTGGCGTGGTGGTGTTTTCGTAAATAACATCAATTTTATTACGTGGACGCGCTTCATTAAGGGTAAAAGAGTCTTTTGACTCCTCTACACAAAATGCCATCTCATGAAATAAAATGTCAAACAAAAATCACACGCCATTCTAACTAAAAACGCAATTAGATATAAAACGCCAAACTTAATTATAATAAAATCCCGCCTAAAAAAACCGCCAAAAAATCCTATATATACAACATCTCAGACATTCAATTAAAAACACACACAAAACCCAAACGCCATATTTAATATATACCATTCGTCTTAGAAACGCCAAAAAACCCAAACATCAAATATCTTCTAAACCAAAACGTTTATTTGAAATTCAGTTTGGTTGTCTGTAAGCTTCCGCTCAATGTAATGGACAAAGTCCTTAAGTAAGGATATTGTCCATTTCATTGAGTAAAATCTTATTGACTTTATCCTCAACTTCCATCCAATTTATAACGCCAAAACATACAAAAACATTATTGAGGTTTGTTTGTCAATAAAGTTTAGCTGTATAGGATGGACAACATTGTCAGACATCTTTCTTAACTGAGGATTAACAATGTTGTCCATCACCATACAGCAAAACATTATTGATTTCAGTATGATCAAATTTACAGTTTTAAGGTGGTTTATTTAGTGGCGTTCTATTTCTCGGTAAAACGCCAAAAAAGTTAAAAAATCAAACATCGTTCATTGGAAATTCAAGGTGTAACACCCCGTGCTACGAAAGTCAAAGTCAAAGTCAAGATTGAAGTCAAAGGAAGAAAAGATTGCTAATTGCGATCTGTCACTCCTTGCTCAACTACCGATTTGATTCTTTGACTTGCAATCGAATCTTTATTTTGTCGCTTTATTTGTATTATGTGGAGTATCTATTAATAATCGAGGTATAATCGATGTTTATCGCATGTTTTATCGTTTTATCGCTTGTTGCATCGCATAATGTTTTACGTGTGTGTGTGCTATTTATATGTTACTTGTGGATGTTTAATTATGTTTATGTTTGTGGTGATTAATCGAAACACAATCGCAACTCTATCGCAATCGAATTGCAGACGCTAAACGCAAGTTATTTATGATGATTGTATGTTAGATATAGTATTTGTGTGCTTATTATTAATCTATCGCATCGAACCTCGCTTAAACGCATCGCAACGCTCAACACGCGAATCGAAACAACAAAACTCAACACGCCGGATCGAATGGCCAACCGAGCGAGTGGCCATCCGATCAGATTGCCATCCGATCGAGGCACCATCCGATCCTTGTGCACTTTCCTCTTTTGGAAACCCTATAAATACCCTCCTGTCACATCATTTGTGATGTGACAGCCTCTCTCACTCGACCAGCTCGCTCAAGCACTCATTTCTCTCAATTTCTCGCGATTCTTGTAAGTTTTCAACCTAAATCTTATACTTCTATGATCTACACACACTTCTTCATCTTTTTCACCTTTAAATCTTAACTTTTAACCGTGAAATCAGTGGATTTGAGGTGTTCTAGGATGATGTCATCATGGAGTTCTTATGAACTTCAAAGTTTGGCCTTATTCCACCAAGAACAACTCGGATCCCAGAGATTTCCACAAGAATAAACAATATTTTTGCATAGATCTACACATGTTCATGATTAAAAGGATTGAAAGATGGTTTTCTAACTTTCTTTCAACTCTTTTACACTCAATGCACTCAAAACCGGTAGAATCGGAGCTCGTTCTGACCTTCTCCTCTTTCTGAGTGATGTGTTGGTCCAAGATCTGAATTCTATCCAAGGGACAACTGATTTCGGGTTAAACATGAACAACCGTCTCGAACAGTTAACTGATCGGACTAGGGTGGTTCCTGTTCAATCGGATCACTTGGGTCAAGATGGGGTTTCTATTGTTTAGCACGTGGTCTGATGTGCACAAAATGCAACATATAAATTACATCAATTGTGGCATAAAACTAACCCTTTTTTAGTACTAATGTTGGAAAAAGTGTGCTTTTGTCTTTCTTTTGTATTTTTAGGATTAAATGAGCTCAAATGAACAAAAGAAGCAAAAATACAGCTAAATATAACATAAATACAAGAAAAGGAACAAACGTGGCATGCCTGTAACATTCCTACTTTTATATAAGAATTATAGGTTTGGTTAAATTTATTAACCACTAGTAACTAGTTCATTTTTATTATAAATATTCAACCCAAATAATTCTAAACACTATTTTATATATATATAGTTGGTTGAAATATTATACTACTTAATTTGCCGTATATGGGGGACCTTACTAATAAAATAAAAGTGTATAAAAATTTATATTATTAGACGGGTAGATTACGGGTAAGTTGATTGTTAAAAATATGGAATGCCTAGACGGGTCTAGGAACCATATAATAATAAAATTATAAAAATACATCGTATTTGAACATACTTTATTTTTAATAAAACTTAGACCCAAATGTAGACAAAAATATACTCATTCTAAAGACATATTTATTATTTTCTAGAACGTCATATTTTAGAAGTTATACACGCCAAATAAGTGAAGCAGTTAAATTTATTATAACTATATAAAGTAAAAAAGATAATAATATAGTTAAAATCATAATTCAATTTCAATTTGAAATTATGTAAAGACGTGTCTGCATCAAAATCAATTCAAATATTAATATCTATATATATATATATATATATATAAATGAGATGTGATTTGGGCTAGGTGGCATTGGATTTGAGACATTTTTGCTGATGTGGCAACTTATATTTTTGAGTTTAGGAGGGAATTCTCAAATGCCTTCATCATTCACGATTTTACGAAAATGAAAGCGGGATCCGAATGGTGTGGGTCGGACTTTGGGTCGTTACTGGATTCGGGTCTCATATTAAACACGGATTCTTCCCTTGCACAAACCCTAATTTTGATATCCATTTTTCTGGCCGTCTCACTCCGAATCTCAACGAAGACATCAATCTTTCATCATCGCGAACCCTAATTGCATCAACAATCATCGAGCATGAGCATAATCTGGTGTAAGTTATTGATTCTTGGTATGAATATCTCATCAACTTCTCATTCGTCCACTAGGTGATTGTTTACATTATCCCGGTTTGAATATCGCTCATCCTCTTCTTCATCGTTTCTGAAGTGTTGAGATCTATCTTATATATCTTGACATTTGGTTTTCTTGGTTTCCATTATTTCAGTTGTCAACGTTTGTTCCGTTCGTCGTTCAATGGATTTTGTGTTACAAGGGTTGATTTGTGGTTTATGTCAGACTAATCTGAGGTTTAATTTGTTTTCTTGTCAGAGTGCGTTACATATTTTAGATTTGGATTAATTTTACTGTTTTTTTTACGTTTTAAGAGTTGTTGGTTGCAGGAGTCTTAGGAATTAGGGTTTTGTTTCGGTACCTGTTTTCAAATCGACCGATTATGCTTTATATTTTTATGCAACTCTCTTACCGATTCTTCTTACTTCTTGATATCTAGGTTTTTTTTTGTTTCAAATTAAGGTATGTTTTTAACAAATTTGGTTCAATGGCATATAGAAACATTCTACGCTATCGTAGTCCAGTTAAGATTTGTTGTTAAACAGACATTTGCAAGCGTCGTCGAAGAACTTATCGAAGCGAGGACTCACTTTCAATCTAAAGGTATGTATACGTTTTCTTTCTCGACATCACACTTTAATAATCAATGTTAGTTTAATTTTCAATACAATTGTTTGATGTGAGTAAGTGCTAAGATTGAATCCATATGAAGTGTTTGTTAAAATGCATGAATGAAAATTTGTTTCCATATATCAGCTTCTTTATTTTGTTTATTGTTGATTATTTAGAGTCAAAGAAATCACATATGGATAATTTGGCGAGGAATACATTATCATCGATGCAAATAGCGAGGTATGTACACCATTTGTGTTTTCATATATTTGCAGTTGTGTTATTAACCGGAGTGTCTTCTATGTGTTCGATTTTTGATATTTGGGTTTCAGGTTAGTAGCACACAACCAGTTGAGGTGAATTCATCGAATACGCGTGCATGCCTCACAGTGTCCCAAACTTCTTTCTTGGTTTTTGGTGGGTTTTTGCAGCAGAAAAAGCCTACTGCAAAGTGAGAAGTTGGGAGAGATGCTCACTTTATGTTTACACGGATCTGGAGTGGCTGTGCGGAGGGGCAATGTAGGCGGTTAGAGGTTAGGATGATCCGGTTTCACAGCCGTCGGTTGTGACTGGTGGTGTTTATGGAGAAGACGGACTAGGGTTACACTTTGAACCCTCGACAGCGGCGATGATTTTTCAAGGTCGTATGATTGTCGATACTATCTCCATGTGTAAGCCACAGGTCCTTTAACCGCCAATTAACTCTCGTATGGTTTTATTTATGTTTAGGTTACGCTCTGGAGATATCGCCGGATTCAACGAACACTTCGAGCCAACAAAAGTGGAAAGCTTATATGGTGAGTTCGTTGATGGTGGTGAAGTGAAATTCCGGCAAGACTTTTAGTCCAATAGCAGTGGAGATAGGATTTTCCAGTAACACTTTTAGTCATTGATTGGTCATTTATTTTAAACTATTTAAAGAGGTTTGCTGGCTGTTAAGATCCAAGTACATCTCAAAACAACTTCGGTCACCTGTGGGATCACCGGAGCAGTCAACATGGACTCTAATGGATCAACGAGTGCCAAAACGGATGGTATACTTTCAAATTCTATGATTTTGTTGATCTTTTTTCTCTGAAGTTGATTCAAAACACATTATGTATGTGAAAATGATTGCCCGGCTGGTAATCATGATATGGTGTTATCTTTACGTTCTTAATTAGGTATCATAACAAGAATTAAATTGATCAAAGGACATTACATGAATTCATAATGAAAATTGAAGTTATGACCATGTTTTTTTGTTAATTACCATGAAATGAAGTGGAATTGGTATTAGTTTATGTTGTGTTTAGTTTTGAAATGCATTTATAAAATAAAATGTTAATGCTGGCAATTGTATAAATATTTCTTTATTCAATAATATAACAATACTATTAAGAAATAATGTCAGTAATGGTGATGATGATGATCTTTTTTATGTTGTAGACCATAATAAGAAAATAACGATAGCGAGTCGGGATACTGCTCCACATCATGGTGGCCTAAAAGGTGATTATGACTAGGTTGATCTGGAACTTTGCTCACAATGTTGACAGTATTAAAGTGTAATTGGATTTTATTTCCACTTTTGAGTCACTTATGATTCTTAAAATTTCTATATATTATCATAATTTTGTTGGGTACTAGAATGATCTTAACAATATTAACACGATTTGTATTATCAGAGTATGATTATGATTGTAGCAGACCCTGGAAACATAATGCTTCTTAGCATTATGCAAAATACTTGAAAGAGTTTTTTTTTTATTTTTAATTTGTTTGATTAATATCTATTTCAATACACACATCATTGTTCATGGATTCATTTAATGATTTTTCACATCTGTTTGTTCTTTTGAATAGGTCTGAGGTGATTTTGCTTTAGCAGAGCAATATTGGCAGCTCCTATGATGGAAATGTTTTGTAGAGGTATGTTGATTTGATATATGAGACACGAGAGTACACCTCTTGCGCACAAAACTATTTTAATCAAGTTGTTAAGGCTTCCCAGGTAACTGGTATAATGAATGCAGTCTAAAGTTCTCTCTTCTTTTCTGAGGCTTCCTTATCTTCAACTATCCGTTCTCTCTGGTAATGAGTTCCTATTAATTTGCATAAATTCTATGAACACAACCAAAATGACTTTATGTACAAAATGGAGAAGCTTAATGTTGGTTACTCTTGAACCCACCGCCTCCGCTTCCTCGGTGGGTTATTTGGTAGTGATGCTGACACGGTCTAACGACCACCACTGCCTTGCGAAAAAAATTCTTTGGTGATGCATATATACATTGTTGTTTTGATTTGTGTGGCTTGACCTTTTAAGTCAATTCATGTTTTAAAAAAATGCTCATAATCTTGTGGGACACATGGCATCTTGTGAAGCCTCCTCACATTGATTTGAGCGGGAAAACAAGTGAGTCGAAATTACTTTTATATGGGCTGAGGCGCGGTGCCCATACCCATTTTTTACCCGGTTATATAAAGTATGTAATAACCCTAATTCCCCATTCTACCCTTCAGGCCGTTTATGGATGCTCATACGTTCTTTTACAAAAACCCCTCTTTCTCTTCTGCTTCAACCTCTGCAATAACCTAAACCCTCATTCACGCTTCCTGGGTATCGCTATGAAGTTCAATTGATTCATGAAAATGAGATATTTTTTTTTCAAACCTTTCAGCCGATCTCGCCCATCGTTGTGATTCAAAGGAAGAAGCAGTTACGATTAAGTTTAGGCCTTTAAGGTAATTTGATTTTTATCCGTAATGTTTTATAATAGGTATCAAATTCCCAACGCATGCGCGGCATGAAAAGTTTGTAATACACATTCGATCTTATTAGTTGTATTTTTTTAATGATTCAGCTTGCGACTTGTATAAATTTAAATTGATATAGAAACAATATGTATGGATTCTTTATACGTATAACTTTTGAAAACATGTCTTTTTATTTTATTTATGACATAATTTGATTAGTATAAATTAATTTTTCCTACCCGGGAAGTTCTCGGGTGATAAAATTTGATTTGTTGGTTGTTTAAAAAAGGAAATATATCTCAATTATCTTCTTTTAATGTGTTTAAAAGTTTTGTTGTGGAAAGTTTGATGTGGAAATTTTTTGTTATGTTTTTATTTAGGTCATGTGTGGCTTCATGTACAATTGTGTTAAATACTCGGTTTAGTTAGCATTGGGTCAGATTTGGTAATCGGGTTTTGGTTAAAAAAGGTAAAAACATAAGTGCCTTTATTTCTTTGGGATTATGGTAAAAAAAGTGGTTTGGCTCAACTCATTTCTTCATAAGTGCTTTGGTTTAACTGGTACCGTATCGCATAGCATAGGGGGTGCACATGTAAAGAAAAGGAAGGAGGTGCCCCATGGAAAAAAAGTGTTATTTTACGGCAAATAACGTTTGAAAACATGTCTTTTAATTTCAACATTGGTACCGCATAGTATTGACACCAAATTTTAACTTATTTATTTAAACACTTAATAACGTTTGAAAACTTGTCTTTTAATTTATTTAATGACATAATTAGATTATAAATTGATTTTTTCTGCCCGGGAAGTTCCCAGGTTATAAAGATTCACAACTACATGGTATATTTTTATTAATTAATATATATAGATGTATATTTATTTTTTAGATATAAAGATTCACAACCCGGGAGTATTCCCGGGTGATAACCTAGTATAGATATATATGTATGGCTCATTTGAAGGTTTCAAAGACACGTATCCATCATTTCAATGCTTAAAAGCTACGTGTAAGTGGATAGAGTGACCATCTAATTTATTGTGCAACTATAAAAAGGGACATCCACTCTTCAGAAACAATCATTCTTTCATAAATCAGTCTCGCCGCCCCTTTTTCATCTCTGTAGTTCTATATTTTTATTTTTATTTACACTATAATAATAATAATAAGGCTCTGCCCCGTTTTAAGTGTTTTAACTCCCGATCACCGCTACCCTTTGCCATTGATCTGAGCCTCATAACTTATGTCAGGGCTCTGCCCGACTAAGTTGTTGGGATTCGATCTCGGAACTTCGGGACAAGGTTGAATTAGGGATACTATACTTACCACGAGTGCATTATATATTTTTAATAGCTTAGAAGTTATACCCAAAATTTATACCAAAAGATTTTCTAGTTGAACCTTAAAGTTACAAAGTGGGTCCATTCTCTTTTCTCACCATTTTATTTCTTTTTTTAATAATTTACCCAAAACTATTATTTATTATTCTATGTTGTAAACAACTTTCATCAAAAGTCATGCCTATTATTTTATTTACCCAATAGGAAACCCTAGTTGAGACACCCAAGTAATCCTGCACAACTCCTAAAATTTTCATAACAATCAGAATCAGGATCAGGGCCCCTAAAACTCAGGGAGGGTATGCCCTACTCGATGATTATCCATAATAATTTGCTGTCAAAATTTAAAATTATTATTTTATCAAATCAGCTAACCTATCAATACACGTAGCAAGCCTATGACGACTCGCGTCACGCGAGGGGGTCAATTTTTGGCTATAAATAGCTTGGTTCACAAGCTATTCGTCTGTGTCAAAACCAATTCACAAAAGTGAATTCTCACCACTCAAAATTCAAATTTAAGATATCGGGGTACTGCTACGATACCGGGTATTAACTCAATCGCTGCTACGATTCAATATCCAATCGACTGAAACTATCCGACAGGATGTTTTAGTGTTATCCTTTGTCATTAGTCGTGATTCCGACAGGATGTTTGAGTGCCGCCCAAACTCGGGGTAGACTCTGTCATTCGTTGTGAATCCGATGGATGTTTAAGTGATTACACTTTGTCATTCTTTGTGAGGGTTTTAATCTCGTGAGTTTATCGTAAATGCTGTATTAGTTAATTACCTAGTTTTCGTATGCATTATAGTTTAAATTAGGTTATCAGGCTTATCAGTAGACTAAACTCTACCCATATACTTACAATCAAAGTAGATGCTAATTCTCAGAAGAAATTGAATCAGGAAGCTTGTTAATTCAATACTACATGCTTATAATGTGAGTCATTCTCTTTTTATCAACTGTTTTACAAAACTCCAAATTATTTTCAAAGTTATAATTACAGGGATTAAGTCTTTGTAATCACCAAATTACAGCCGGTATGTGGGGTTTTGTATACATTACTTGATAACCGTCACTATTGGACAACGAGTTAGCCAATGAGTGATATGACCATAGTCACAGACACCATCGGGCAAAGAGGCTACCGATGGATGTTCGAGTGACAAGTACTGTGGGTAGTTGGTTTAATATTAGAAACATTGTAATCGCTCTTAATACTGTAACTTATAACACTGTTTTCTAGTTATACTTTGCAGTGATTAAGTTTTTGCCAATCTTTAAGAAGCAAATGTAAAAACTCTTAATGCTGTAAAGTATAACAAATATATTTTCATAAAACCTGAATGAACTCACTCAGTATTTCCCGCTGACAAAACCTTTTTAAAATGCATTTCAGGTAGTTACAGTAAATTGGAGTAAGGATTGGATCCGGCACTGAAGGACTTCAAGAAGTGGCTTATTTTATAAATTAAATCAAATTAAGAAATATCGTTTTTATATTAAAAGCTACCTTTGTAAAACATGGAATTTATTCCATCCATTTAAATAAAATCCGGTGTTTCTAAACTCTGATATTTTTCCTAACTCACGGTCCTGATGAAATTTCCACTGCAATGTTTTTCAAAATAATCACCGGTACCACTGGACTGCTCACGGCTCCCGATTCCGTCTAGGATGGGGTCAGGGGTCGTGACAATTCCCGACCTCCCGACAACATCTTCCCAAAGCAAAACAAGAAGGCAGAAGACTGAACACGCCCCGTGCTCATTGAGCACGGGGGCGTGCCCAAGTGTCAGCAGAAAAGACAAAGTAATAGAAGCTTCTACTACCCACCACGGGGCCGTGCTCAGCGGACACGGGGGCGTGGTCAACTGTTGCAGACGCATTTAATGAAATTGCGAATTGCAATTAATGAAGAGAGAGAATCGGATGGACACGGGGCCGTGCCCAGTGGACACGGGGCCGTGCCCAGGCTTCTGTTCAGCCTATAAATAGGAGTGCTTGGAGCTCTTGCAACTCATCCCTTGGCACACCACCTCTCTCACACTTCACCCATCACCCACCACCATCACAACACCATCATCCACCACCATCATCCATTGTCCATCATAGAGTGTGTGAGTCGTCTCGGGATCCAAGATTGATCGTAAGAGTTCTTGACAATCAAAGGCCATGTTTTCCTAAGTCTTTTACGTCACTTGGTGAAGACAAGTGTTTAGTGTAATACTTTTTATTTTTATTCTTTTGCACTTTTTAATTGGTTTTGTATTAATGACTTTAATTACTAGTTTCTTATGTTGAAGGTGATTCTTCCTTATCGTCTGTCCGTGGTGTCTTGGCATTATTTTACTGTCTATATAAAATAAAAGATTTTCACCATTCATATCTCCACGGTCTATATGGAGGTATGTTGGCTACCTGGTCGGGGGTTAAGGGAACAGTTTGGTAAGAGTCTTGCCATTGTTCAGTGTATAGATCCTGCAAAGGACCTGGATCAAATTTAGTAGGATCTCCTTCAATACCCAATGGTATTGGATGGCTGGGGTCCAAACTCTTTGATCCCCTCATAAGTTAAACTACTATTAAAACTTTAACCCGGCTACTTAGGACTGTATCCCTGCTGACTCAGACTACTTAGCCGAGGGTAACGCCGCCTTCAAAAGAGGGGCCTACCACATTATGCATTAATAACTTAATTAATTATCTTTCAATAATCCGACCCTTTAGGATTGTATCCTTGCTGACTCAAACTACTGGGTTGAGGGTAACGTCACCTTCAAAAGAGGGGCCTACTACAATAACTAAGATAATCTCTTAAATTAGTGCAAAAGTGCGAAAATAATCAAAGGTTACACTACACACGAGTCGGATCCAAGTGATTCATCTTGTCTTTCTGTTTTTACTTTTATTTTGTTTTCAGCATTTTATTTAGTTTTATTTTTCTAGTTTAAAAAAATCTTTTTCTAATATTTTGATTTGATTAGACGTTGAGGATAAACCGGTACTAAAAGCTCTTGTGTCCTTGGACGACCTCGGTATCTTACCAACACTATACTACGTCCACGATGGGTGCACTTGCCCATATGTGTGTTTAGTGTTAGTAAATATCGTGTTTATAAATTTTAAACTTGGCTAAAAAAGTGTAAAAAGGGCTTAAAATATACACCTAAAATATATCGCACTTCATACGCATCAAGTTTTTTTGGCGCTGTTGCCGGGGACAAAAGGATTTTAAGAAAGTTAGGAATCAGCGGCCTAATCATTTTTTCTATTTTATTTTTGTTTTTTAGATTTTCTTAATTTTTCAGCTTCTGCAGAGCTCAGCACGGGCCGTGCCTGGTCGGACACGGGCCGTGCCCAGCAGTGTCACTGGCAGTTTTTATTTTCCGACTTACAGAGAGCTGAGCACGGGGCCGTGTCGGTGCAACACGGGGCCGTGTCCAACTTTCCAGTAACAGGGATCCGGGAAACAATCGATGTATCTCCGACCACGGGCAGTGTTCACTGAGCACGGGGTCGTGGTGAACTTCCTGACCAACATTCTTTTCTGTTTTTATTGCAGGACTTGGAACCAGACACCACATCTGAACCTTCTACGTAGTGTATGAGCTCCAGTTCTAGTAGAGACATAAAAGAACCTCTAGAAGAACCCGAACGCTTTCTTAGAAAAAGACTTAAAGCTAAAAACCAAGAGAAGGTTTCGGGGGACCCACTTCCAATGGCGGACCAACGTACCCTCATGGATTACCTACGACCCACCGTGGGTAATCTCGGCGCCGCTATCAATGCACCAAATGTTGAAGCTAACAACTTCGAACTTCGGCCACATTTGATACAAATGCTTTAAAACTCCGCAACCTTCCATGGGCTTGCGGACGAGGATCCCCATCTACATATTACTAATTTCTTAGAAATATGTGATACCTTTCGGATCAATGGAGCATCAAATGACGCCATCCGCTTTCGAATGTTTCCATTTTCACTAAAAGACCGAGCAAAAGCTTGGCTCAACGCCCTCACAGTTGGTTCGGTAAACACCTGGGATGAACTAGCCCAAAAATTTCAATATAAGTATTTCCCTCCCGCTAAAACGGCTAAATTAATGACTGAAATTAATACATATTCACAAGAGGATGGGGAATCCTTATATGAAACTTGGGAAAGGTTCAAGGAGCTATTGCGAAAGTGTCCTCATCACGGTCTTGCGGTATGGCAACAAGTATCCACTTTCTACAATGGGTTGTTGCCACACACAAGACAAACACTTGACTCTAGCTCCGGGGGACTTTTAGGTAATCGCCTCCCACATGAAATATACAATCAAATTGAGGAAATTGCTCAAACCAATTTCCAGTGGCACACTCCCCGAGGCAATAAATCTATTGCCCCGGGCGCCCATAAGGTTGATGAAAGCACTTCTTTACAAGCCCAAATCGAGGCCCTTTCTTCAAAAATCAAAAAGTTAGAAATGACAAAAACGGTCTCGGTTATGGCTTGTGAAGGGTGTGGTGGGCCACATGAAAATTGGAGTTGTATGAAAGAAATAGATGATCAACCAGAGTCGGTAAACTACATTGATAACAGACCTAGGCCGTCGGGTCCTCCAACGGGTACCTACAACCAAGGATGGCGTAACCACCCTAACCTTGGTTGGAGAGAACCCGGCAATAGTAGTAACCAACAAAGCCTAAACCAACGAACAAACTTTCAACAACCAAGAAATGAGTCACAAAATTTCCCTCAACAACAAGGTGGACGAGAAAGGCTTAAAGATACTGTATCTCACCTCATCTCCGACACTGAAAAGAAAAACTCTGATCGATTTCAACAATTGAAATCGAATTTTAGAAATCAACAAGCTAGTATACAAAACATTGAAAAACAAATAAATCAATTAGCTCAAAATTTCTCCGAGAGACCACAAGGCGCATTACCAAGTAATACCGAAACAAACCCAAAAGCACAAGTCCATCTCATAACGTTAAGAAACCGTACCGTGGGTTCCGAAGAAGCTCCACCACCGCCAACTGAGGGAAGCACAACAACGCCCCAACAAGAGAAGACTTCTCCTCTAGTTCAAGAGCCTACCAAGGCTCCTCCGGTTCCATACCCCGGTAGGTTAATTCGTCAAAAGACCAATGAGCAATTCGCAAAATTCGAAAATCTACTAAAACAATTACATGTTAATATTCCTTTTATCGAAGTCCTAACTCAAATGCCTAAATACTCAAAATTCATGAGGGACTTCCTCACTCATAAAAGAAAAATTGAATCATTGCAATTAGTTAACCTAGGCGAAGAATGCTCCGTCCTCGTACTCAACAAACTCCCACAAAAGAAGATTGATCCTAGAAGCTTCACAATTCCTTGCTCGATCAGGGAATCCCCCGTTCGTAATGCACTAGCCGACCTTGGGGCTAGCATTAACCTCATGCCTGCATCAATGTTCAAACGACTCGTCCTAGGAAAAACAAGCCCTACCAAGATGAGTATACAACTTGCCGACAGATCCGTCAAATACCCACAAGGTGTCGCTGAAAATCTATTGGTCAAAGTCGACAATTTCGTCTACCCGACCGACTTTGTCATACTAGATATGGAAGAGGACACCGAAGTCCCCCTCATACTAGGGAGGCCATTTCTAGCCACCACGCAAGCAGTGGTAGACATGAATGACGGAACACTTACTTTGAAGTTTGGGGATAAGGAAGTGAAGTTTGGAGTTGGGAAGAGAGTAGAGGACAATGACCCAGTCAATTACATGAAGGCCATTGATTCGAGTTTGGATGATGCTCTCCGACGGTGCAACATGGGATGCAAAACATCCCGCTCGGAAAATATATGACCTCACTTTGGGTCTAGCCAAGGACCCTTATAAACGTGGCGCACCACGGAGGCATTCCGCGGAACTATCCTTAGTTTAGCTTAGATTAATTTTTAGTTTAATTTGCAGGAATAAAACACACTCGGGATGGTCAAGGATAACAAGGGAAACGAGAAACATCACCCCATGCACGAAAACCTATGGCCATCCGACAAAAATTTCTTCATTACAACAAGTTCAGCACGGGCCGTGTCCGCCCAACACGGCCCCGTGCTGCACAATCTGTAGAAATCGCCCAGTTCAGGTAACTGGACACGGGCCGTGTTCACTGAACACGCCCCCGTGTCCAGGCTTCTGTTCCCTATTTATTAAATTTTGTCACTGGCACCTGAACACGGGGCCGTGCCCGGTCACCACGGGGCCGTGTCCAGAGTGCCAGTAACATAAAATTTTGCTTTTAACACCCTTTTACACATTCAATCAACCTAAAAACTTATTTTTGGGACACATTGAGGACAATGTGTAATTTAAGTGTGTGGGGGATGCTAAAACTTTGAATCTTGTAAGTCCTAATTAACAAGCCTTACACAAAACTCTATTGGAACCGCTAATCACCCCAAATTTTTTTCAAAAAAATTTTCATTTTTTTACTTGTCTAAGTTTAAGTTGGGAATTTCAAGTTCTAACAAGGTTATATTTTTACAAGTTTACAACCGATAGCGTCGTGATAAAAAGAACCAACATAAGAAAATTATGAAACGACATGACAAGCTTAGTTAATATTGATTATATATACTTGATCACATAAAAACCCATTCCCACAAAAGTGAGTTTTGAGCCTTTATTGAGCATACAAATACATATCTTTACACTAAATGCTCATTTTTCGTTTCTTGTGTGAATAGCCGCTTAGTTCGTACGACTCTAGAACTTGCCACAACAATACATTCCCGGTCCTTACCAACTTAAACCCGAGTAAGTAAATGATGGAGGCATTAGGACTAACCCTTTTTTCTTTCTACACCATTATTTTTCATTTTTTTACCACCTACCCAAAATCCCCCTAGTTGACCCCTTTGAGCCTAAACCTTTTCATTTCTTAACCCAAAACAATCACCATTTTTACCCATCTAAACCTTTTTATTTTAACCTTTTCTTTTAGTAACAAAGCTTAGTTTTTCTTATGACTTTTCAAAAAAAAAAAAAAAGTTGCTGAAACCAAACAAACAAACAAGTTCATCAAAATTAACCTTGTTTGAAAGAAATGGTTCATCAAAGTAAAAAAAAAAATAAAATTGTGAAAAATAAAAAGTCTTAAAAAAACGATGCTTTTTACGCTTTTCGCCCTTTTACTAACCACTAACCCAACCACCCACCTTTAGCCCAAGCCTAACCCTTCACCCAAAAAGTCCTCTTGATATTTACAAAGGTATATAGTTAAAAAGGAGGAGGATTGATTGTTTGGCAAGCCTATGGTAGGAGTAAGTTCCATGCCGCTCTCGAGTGATTCACTAAAAATACACCTTCGGCCGAGTGTTGAGTGATCCCCCGTGAGGTATGTGAACTTGTATATAAATGGAATTTTAAAAAGGCATGTTATGCCCTAATAAGTAAATTATCTTATGAAACGTTTTTAATAAATCATGACGAATAGGATTGTAAATAAATAAAAATAAAACTTAAATAAAGAATCTTGGAAATCCCGACACTCTATGACAAGTCCAAAAACCTTCTCTTCTACCCATTCCATTTGGGAGTGAAAAAGCCACATTATAAACAGTTTTGCTTGAGGACAAGCAAAGATTCAAGTGTGGGGGTATTCGATGTGCACAAAATGCAACATATAAATTACATCAATTGTGGCATAAAACTAACCCTTTTTTAGTACTAATGTTGGAAAAAGTGTGCTTTTGTCTTCCTTTTGTATTTTCAGGATTAAATAAGCTCAAATGAACAAAAGAAGCAAAAATACAGCTAAATCTAACATAAATACAAGAAAAGGAACAAACGTGGCATGCCCGACCACCCGACAGCATCTTCCCAAAGCAAAACAAGAAGGCAGAAGACTGAACACGCCCCATGCTCAGTGAGCATGGGGGCGTGCCCAAGTGTCAGCAGAAAAGACAAAGTGATAGAAGCTTCTACTGCCCACCACGGGGCCGTGCTCAGCGGACACGGGGACGTGGTCAATTGTTGCAGACGCATTTAATGAAATTGCGAATTGCAATTAATGAAGAGAGAGAGTCAGATGGACACGGGGTCGTGCCTAGTGGACACGGGGCCGTGCCTAGGCTTCTGTTCAGCCTATAAATAGGAGTGCTTGGAGCTCTTGCAACTCATCCCTTGGTACACCACCTCTCTCACACTTCACCCATCACCCACCACCATCACAACACCATCATCCACCACCATCATCCATTGTCCATCATAGAGTGTGTTAGTCGTCTCGGGATCCAAGATTGATCGTAAGAGTTCTTGACAATCAAAGGACATGTTTGCCTAAGTCTCTTACATCACTTGGTGAAGACAAGTGTTTAGTGTAATACTTTTTACTTTTAATCTTTTGCACTTTTTAATTGGTTTTGTATTAATGACTTTAATTACTAGTTTCTTATGTTGAAGGTGATTCTTCCTTATCGTCTGTCCGTGGTGTCTTGGCATTATTTTACTGTCTATATAAAATAAAAGATTTTCACCATTCATATCTCCACGGTCTATATGGAGGTATGTTGGCTACCTGGTCGGGGGTTAAGGGAACAGTTTGGTAAGAGTCTTGCCATTGTTCAGTGTATAGATCCTGCAAAGGACCTGGATCAAATTTAGTAGGATCTCCTTCAATACCCAACGATATTGGATGGTGGGGGTCCAAACTCTTTGATCCCTCATAAGTTAAACTACTATTAAAACTTTAACCCGGCTACTTAGGACTGTATCCCTGCTGACTCAGACTACTTAGCCGATGGTAACGTCGCCTTCAAAAGAGGGGCCTACCACATTATGCATTAATAACTTAATTAATTATCTTTCAATAATCCGACCCTTTAGGATTGTATCCTTGCTGACTCAAACTACTGGGTTGTGGGTAACGTCACCTTCAAAAGAGGGGTCTACTAAAATAACTAAGATAATCTCTTAAACAAGTGCAAAAGTGCGAAAATAATCAAAGGTTACACTACACACGAGTCGGATCCAAGTGATTAATCTTGTCTATCTGTTTTTACTTTTATTTTGTTTTCATCATTTTAGTTAGTTTTATTTTACTAGTTTAAAAAAATCTTTTTGTAACATTTTGATTTGACTAGACGTTGAGGATAAACCGGTACTAAAAGCTCTTGTGTCCTTGGACGACCTCGGTATCTTACCAACACTATACTACGTCCACGATGGGATCACTTGCCCATATGTGTGTTTAGTGTTAGTAAATGTCGTGTTTATAAATTTAAAACTTGGCTAAAAAAGTGTAAAAAGGGCTTAAAATATACACCTAAAATGTATCGCACTTCACACGCATCATGGTCATACCGTCTCGATCAAACCGCCAAAAACTTTCAAGATAATCAAGTGCTAAGACGATCAGATTGTTGGGACGGATTGCCGTTCGATCGGATTGCCATCCGATCGACCCTCAATCCGATTGGCTTTCACCTGGTTCCAACACTTAAACTTTTATTTAACTTTTCAAAGATCTGAACGTCGAACGGATTGCCATCCGATCAGATAGCCATCCGATCGAACGACCATCCGATCATATGACTTTTGGAACTTCGACACTTAATCATTTTCAATTTTCAAAGATCATTAGTAACTAACGGATTGCCAACCGATCGGATTGCTATCCGATCGAGTGACAATCCTGCTGTGAACTTGTTCTCACTAAGTGTCTTACTAATTGGATCGCTATCCGATCGGACGACCGTTCGATCGACGACCTCAAAGGTAGAAATACTTCTCTATTCTCAAAGTGCTACAACGAAAACTTCAAAGCCATCATACACAAACACGTCCTTACCCAAAACGAATGTCAATCCAATCGAATGGCCATCCGATCGGATGACCATCCGAACGGATTGACATCCGATCGACTGGCCATCCGATCGGATTGCCATCCGATCGGATTACCATCCGACACTTAGACACATTGCACCGTTTAACGCGCCGCTAACCTTATATGCTATCGTTAACTGTTCAGGCTAATCTCTCACGGCTCCCTTCAATCCAAGAGGGTGTTTACTTGTTAAGCACGATCTGTGAGTATACTCGATCCCTTTTTTCTTTACGCACTTTTGGGTGTTATGTAACAACTCTCGCCAAAATTATTATTTCTTATTTATTAACGTCCAATAGGAAACCCTAATTGATACCCCCAAGTAATATGGCATGACCCCTAAATTTTTCAGAACAATCGAAACTAGGATCAGGGCCCCTAAAACTCAAGAGGGGTAAACCCTAATGGATAATTATCCATAAAAACGCTTGTAAATCACAAAATTCGTCGAAAGTTGACTCATTTAGGCTAAGTGGACACGAGGATACCCTACCCTAAAAAGGGAGCCGTCGCGCCACGCGACAGCCTGTCGCGCCACGCCATAGCCTGTCGCGCCACGCCACAGGGACCATTTTCCAGCATATAAATCAGGGGTTTGGCACTTGCATGGCTGCGTTGTTTTGACGTTCAAATTCGTTTTGTACGTTGAGTTATTCACTTTTTTGTTCAAAAACACACACAAGCACGAATCTCTGCTGCGACAACAGGGTAATAACTCGATCACTGCTACGATACAATGTCCGATCGATTGAAACCGATCCAATGGATGTTTAAGTGTTGCCCGAATACGGGCTATACTTTGTCATTCGTCGTGAGGGTTTTGATTTCGTGAGCTTATCGTAAATGTTGTATTAAGTTACTGACCTAGTTTCATGTGCGTTGTTATTTAACTACGTTACGAGGCTAAATCAGTAGGCAAGGTTCTGTCCAAATTAAACTTGCAAAGTGAGTCATTCTCTTTTTACAAAATTGTTTCCAAAACCCTATTTGTTTTCAAAGTTATAATTACAGGGATTAAGTCTTTGTAATCTTCAATTACTGCCGGTATGTGGGGTTTTGTATACATTACTTGATACCCGTCGCCATTGGACAACGGGTTAGCCAATGGGTGATCTGACCATAGTCACCGATATGGTCGAGTGACAAATACCGATTTGGGGTAATTGGTTGATAGAAACAATATAATCACCCTTAATATTGTATATTATAACAATGTGTCATTTTGTACTAATTGAGTGACTCGCCAGTATTTCCCCGCTGATAAAATCTTTCTAAACATGTTTTCAGGTGATCTGTTGTGATCCAGGGAAAAGTGTCGTGTAGCACTACAAACTTGAAAAAGTGGCTCACTAAAATAAATAACTATGTTTTGTAAAATAGGGAATTTCCTCGTAAAATTTCCTTTATTGTAAATTATGGGGTTGTCCCAAAATTGTGAAATAAAATAATTTGGGCATTTTCAAGTTTAAAAGAGCCTGTTAATATTTCCGCTGCCAAATTAAATACAAATACCACGGGTTTCAGTCCCGCGACTTCTGGACCGGGTCACACCGAGCCGGGGGCTGTGACAGAAAAAGGTTGTATCAGAGCCACTGATTTAAGCCAATTAAGTATTTAGAAATACTTAATTTTCCTGGTTGCCATTCTGTGATTTTGTGAAAATTTAATTTACGATAAATAAAATTTTAACTTAAATTTGTGTATGTCTTCATGTGTGCTAACAGCATGAATGAACTATCGGAGGCACTCCGAAATTTCACTATCCATACTACCGATATGGATATCACAGGAAACCCATCTGGCTACCAAGCAGATACTAAAGAGCCAATAATTTTCCAGGCCCAAGCTCAGGAGAAACCAAAGCCGAAAAAGAGGAGGAGAATTTTGGATTGGAAACGTGGGCGTAGGAAGAAGCCAGCTGCCCAGAAGGTTAAGAAGACTGAGAATCCAAAGGATAAAGGCAAAGGAAAGGAGACCCGGGGAAAGTTCAGGGCAAGCCCAGGAAATGCCACCATGGGAGGAGCTGGATCGCAAACTGGCAAATAGCGACCTCATCGGACCTGCCGATGAAAACTTCTTCAATTACCCAGTTGAATCACAACTTCCAGTTAATTTAGAGCCTGCTATCCCAGATCCTATTGTCAACCCCCGACCTCTACAAAGAGAGCTGGAAGAATGGTGGACAACTGACTGGCAATTTCAGAACCTCTTGAATAACCCTAATACCTATTTCCCCCCGTTTGACCCTTAGCCTGCACCAAACCCACCTATGAGCACAGAAAACTTGGCTGAACTCCGTCACTATGACGAAGAACTGGTGGACGCAGGAAATCAAATCCGGGAAGTGGGAGAACAGATCTCATGGAAATACGACGAGAGGGAGCGTCGTTTCTGAATTCCCAGCTGATTGTTGTTGTATTGTGTGGTTATGTGTTTAACAATAATAAAATAATAATAAATAATAAAAATATAATCATGTAAAATAACTTAAAAATAGAACTTTTGTAAGATAACTGGTGTGTACGGATATATACTAAAATATATAAAATATGAAAGTCGCAAAGTCGACAATTTTGGCTATACGTGTTGACGTGATTTTGTGCGATTACTTTATTGCGTTTGGTTGTTATTTATTTGTGCCAATAACTTGTATATATTGTTAATTATCAGATGGAACACGCTGTTAATGAACCAGTTAATAAAGTTAATCAATCGGAATACAATAATGAGGATCACTTTCTAAATTGGCAAGATATAGAAAACATCGTCGCCCAGGGAATAGCCAATGCTATCTCGGCAATCGTCGCTGCTGTTAAAAGTCCTGTTGAGCCTTCACAAGCCAACCCCAGTAAACGCACGCACGACGATAATTTTAGCAACAGTGTAAATGGAGGCGACAACAATAATAATAATGTGATTCAAGCCCCAATCCTCAAGAAAATGAAAGTTGCAACACCTGGTTGCACTTATAAGGAATTTCTTGCCTGTAAACCAGTCGAATTTGCAGGCAATGAAGGGGCGACTGCTGCACTGCGTTGGTTAGAGAAAACTGAAGCAGTAATTAAAATAAGTAAATGCGCCGAGGAAGATAAAGTCATGTATGCTTCTCACCTTTTCAAGGAAGAGGCATTAGAATGGTGGAATACGATGTTGCAAGCCAAAGGAAGTGACATGGCTTATGCCATGAACTGGGAAGAATTTAAGCAATTGGTGGAAAGGAAATTCTGCCCCGAATATGAAAAGGAACAAATGGCGAATAAATTCCTGAGCCACCGGATGGTAGATGTTGACTGTCGAGGGTATACTTCGAAGTTTTTCGAATATGCCCGAATCGTACCAACTCTGGCTTCGCCAGAACCGGTACTTATATCTTGCTATATTTGGGGTTTAATTAGCAAGATTCGGGATATCGTCAAAGCTGCGAGACCTCGCACAATTGACGACGCGGTGGAATTAGCCAACACCTTGACGGACGGGCTGGTGCGTACGCGAGAAGAAAACAGAAAGAAGGAATTGGCTCAGAAAATTACACAAGGATTTCGTGGGGGTAATACTAGTGGCAACTTCAATAAAAGAGGAACTGGGCAATCTTCCACCCCGTCAGTCTGCAGAAACTGTAAAAAGAAACATTTTAGAAGATGTAATGAAACCTGCAACTTCTGCAAAGCTCTGGGGCATCGAGAGGAGGAATGCAGGAAGAAAACAAGGATCTGCTAGAATTGCGGCGAAGCTGGACATTTGAGACCAGAATGTCCTAAACTAGTCAAACCAGCTGACAACAAAGCTAAACCTACGGAAGGGACTACGAGGAAGAATGCAAGAGCCTTCCAGTTGACTACACAGAAAGCAGATCTGATCCCTGATGTGATAGCTGGTACGTTCCTAGTTCACAACGTTTATGCGAAAGTATTATTTGATTCTGGTGCAAACCAAAGTTTTATAAATACTTCGTTCTGCCAAGCTCTTAATCTACCTTTAACCAAACTTAGGCAGATTTTTACGGTAGAAACAGCAGACGGAAATTCTGTTAACATAGATAAGGTTTTGCAAAAAGAAAATATAGAACTTTCAGGTTATAAATTTTCTGCAAACCTATTACCTATGAATTTAGCTGGATTTGATGTCGTATTAGGAATGGATTGGTTAGTAGCCAACCATGCTCGAATCCTCTGTGATAAAAAATCCATAGAAATTCATACACCCGGAGGAGAAGTAATTATGATTACAGGGGATGAGCCGCGCAAACCAATGAAGTTCATTTCCGTTATGAAAGTTGCTAGTTATGAACGAAAGCAAGGAATAGTGTATATGATTTCGGTAATCATTAGCACTAAGAATAAGGAACTTAAGGAAATTCCTGTAGTATCAGAATACTCGGATATATTCCCAGAAGAACTACCAGGATTACCACCGGATAGGGAAGTAGAATTTAGAATTCATCTGATTCCTGAAACTGCACCAATAGCTAAGGCACCCTATCGTTTAGCACCCACCGAAATGTTAGAACTGAAAAAGCAATTAGATGAATTGCTCAGTAAAGGATTCATACAACCTAGTTCATCCCCTTGGGGAGCACCAGTGTTGCTTGTAAAGAAGAAAGATGGTTCGATGCGAATGTGTATCGATTATAGAGAATTGAATAAGGTTACAATTAAGATTCGATACCCATTAGCTAGGATTGATGATCTTTTTGATAAACTTCAGGGGGCTAGATATTTTTCTAAGATAGATTTACGCTCCGGATATCATCAGTTGAAGGTACAAGAAGAAGACATACCTAAAACCGCTTTCAGAACTAGGTATGGTCACTACGAGTTTACAGTTATGCCTTTTGGACTAATAAATACTCCTGCAGCATTTATGGATATGATGAATAGGATCTGTAAACCGTATTTGGATAAATTCGTAATTGTCTTCATCGACGATATACTTATTTATTCCAAAAGTCAGGACGAGCATTGTAAGCATTTACATGCACTCTTAACCCTGTTAAGAAAAGAGAATATTTACGCCAAATTCTCAAAGTGTGAATTTTGGCTGCAGAAAGTGCAATTTTTAGGACACATGGTGAATCACGAAGGTATTCACGTAGATCCCTCTAAATTAGAAGCGATTACCAAATGGAAGGTCCCGCAATCAGCTATGGAAGTTAGAAGTTTTCTAGGGTTAGCTAGATACTATAGACGATTCATTAAAGATTTTTCTAAGATAGTTGTGCCATTAACTAAGCTAACCTGTAAATCAGTTAAGTTTGAATGGGGACCTAGGCAGGAAGAGGCCTTTAGGATTTTTAAAAAAAAAAGTTAACAGACACCCCAATTCTTGCCTTACCCGAAGGGACAGAAGATTTTGAAGTTTATTGTGACACTTCTAAGCTAGGATTAGGATGTGTGCTAATGCAACGCAAAAAGGTAATTGCGTATGCCTCAAGGCAATTGAAAAAGCACGAGGAAAACTATACGACACATGACTTAGAATTAGGGTCGATAATTTTTGCCCTTAAGATTTGGAGACACTATCTGTATGGAAGTAATTTTAGCGTTTATAGGGATCATAAAAGCTTAAGGTACATATTTGGGCAAAAAGAATTGAACATGAGGCAAAGAAGATGGATGGAAATTCTAAGTGACTACGACTGTGATATCCAATATCACGAAGGAAAAGCAAATGTAGTCGCAGATGCTCTAAGACGTAAGTATCATGAAAAGCAAAAGTGGGTTCATGCTCTTAGATTAAATCTACAATTAGATTTAATGGAACAACTGAAGAAGGTTCAAGTAACAACAATTAAGGATGATGTTGAAGGAATGAAAGGAATGATAAAGGAATTAGAGCAATGAGCTGATAGAATTTGGAGATTCCACAAAAGAAGGATTTGGGTACCTAAGCAAGGAAATTTAAGAAACAAGATTTTAGAGGAAGCCCATAAATCTAGATATACTATGCACCCTGGAAATAACAAGATGTACCAAGATTTAAGAAATAACTTCTGGTGGATAGGAATGAAAAAGGACATAGCTAGATATGTATCTAAGTGTCTAACTTGTTCACAAGTTAAGGCAGAACACAAGAAACCTTCAGGGTTACTCCAACAATTAGAAATGCCTGTTTGGAAATGGGAACTAATAACCATGGATTTTGTTACTAAGATGCCCAAAACCAGAAAATGTAACGACGCAATTTGGGTAATTGTGGATCGATTAACCAAATCAGCTCATTTCCTGCCCATGAAGGAAACTTTCAGTATGGAAAGATTAGCCAAGTTATACGTAAACGAAGTAGTATCTTTACATGGAGTTCCACTCTCTATTGTGTCGGATAGAGATAGTCGTTTCACTTCACATTTCTAGACAAGTTTTCAAGAAGCAATGGGGACCCAATTGTACTTAAGTACTGCATACCATCCCCAAACAGACGGACAAAGTGAAAGGACGATTCAAACTCTGGAAGACATGCTCAGGGCATGTGTAATAGATTTTGGTGGAAATTGGGATGACCACCTACCCTTAATTGAATTCTCCTATAACAATAGTTATCATGCGAGCATAGAAGCTGCCCCATTCGAAGCATTGTATGGACGAAAGTGTAGAACTCCCGTTTGCTGGGCAGAAATAGGAGAAAGCCAATTATCAGGTCCTAAAATCGTACAAGAAACCACCGACAAGATAACTCAAATCAAAGAAAGACTAAAGACAGCTCGAGATCCTCAGAAAAGTTATGCAGATAATCGACGCAAGCCGCTAGAATTTCAAGTGGGAGACAAGGTACTCTTAAAAGTTTATCCTTGGAAAGGGATAGTTCGGTTCGAAAAGAAAGGAAAGCTAAGTCCACGATACATAGGACCATTCCCAGTAATCCAGCAAATAGGACCAGTTGCCTATCGTTTACAACTACCAGAAGAGTTCGCCGGGGTACATGACGTATTTCATGTATCCAACCTCAAGAAATGTTTATCTGACGAATCCCTGGTAGTACCTCTCCAAGACATAGAGGTAAATGAAAAGTTAAAATTTGTAGAGAGACCACTTCAGATAGAAGATAAAAAGGTCAAGTTTCTCAAACACAAAAGACTAGTACTGGTCAAAGTCAAGTGGGATTCAAAGAGAGGACCGGAGTACACTTGGGAACTGGAATCAGAGATGAAGCGAAAATATCCCTACTTGTTCCAGTAAATCTCGAGGACGAGATTTTAATAAGGTGGGGAGGATGTAACAACTCTCGCCAAAATTATTATTTCTTATTTATTAGTGTCCAATAGGAAACCCTAATTGAGACCCCCAAGTAATATGGCATGACCCCTAAATTTTTCAGAACAATCGAAACTAGGACCAGGGCCCCTAAAACTCAAGGGGGTTAAACCCTAATGGATAATTATCCATAAAAACGCTTGTAAATCACAAAATTCGCCGAAAGTTGACTCATTTAGGCTAAGTGGACACGAGGCTACCATACCCTAAAAAAGGAGCCGTCGCGCCACGTGACAGCCTGTCACACCACGCGACAGGGACCATTTTCCAGCATATAAATCAGGGGTTTGGCACTTGCATGGCTGCGTTGTTTCGACGTTCAAATTCGTTTTGTACGTTGAGTTATTCACTTTTTCGTTCAAAAACACACACAAGCACGAATCTCTGCTGCGCCAACAGGGTAATAACTTGATCACTGCTACGATACAATGTCCGATCGATTGAAACCGATCCGATGGATGTTTAAGTGTTGCCCGAATACGGGCTATACTTTGTCATTCGTCGTGAGGGTTTTGATTTCGTGAGCTTATCGTAAATGATGTATTAAGTTACTGACCTAGTTTCGTGTGCATTATTATTTAACTAGGTTACGAGGATAAATCAGTAGGCAAGGTTCTGTCTAAATTAAACTTGCAAAGTGAGTCATTCTCTTTTAACCAAATTGTTTCCAAAACCCTATTTGTTTTCAAAGTTATAATTACAGGGATTAAGTCTTTGTAATCTTCAATTACTGCCGGTATGTGGGGTTTTGTATACATTACTTGATACCCGTCACCATTGGACAACGGATTAGCCAATGGGTGATCTGACCATAGTCACTGATACGGTCGAGTGACAAATACCGATTTGGGGTAATTGGTTGATAGAAACAATTTAATCACCCTTAATACTGTATATTATAACAATGTGTCATTTTGTACTAATTGAGTGACTCGCCAGTATTTCCCCACTGATAAAATCTTTCTAAACATGTTTTCAGGTGATCTGCAGTGACCTAGGGAAAAGTGTCGTGTAGCACTACAAGCTTGAAAAAGTGGCTCACTAAAATAAATAACTATGTTTTGTAAAATATGGAATTTCCTCGTAAAATTTCCTTTATTGTAAATTATGGGGTTGTCCCAAAATTGTGAAATAAAATAATTTGGGCATTTTCAAGTTTAAACGATCCTGTTAATATTTCCGCAGCCAAATAAAATACAAATACCACGGGTTTCTCTCCCGCGGCTTCTGGACCGGTCACACCGGGCCGGGGGCCGTGTCAGAAAATGTTGGTATCAGAGCCACTGATTTAAGCCAATTAAGTATTTAGAAATACTTAATTTTCCTGGTTGCCATTCTGTGATTTTGTGAAAATTTAATTTACGATAAATAAAATTTTAACTTAAATTTGTGTATGTCTTCATGTGTGCTAACAGCATGAACGAACTATCGGAGGCACTCCGAAATTTCACTATCCATACCACGATATGGATATCACAGGAAACCCATCTGGCTACCAAGCAGATACTGAAGAGCCAATAACTTTCCAGGCCTAAGCTCAGGAGAAACCAAAGCCGAAAAAGAGGAGGAGAATTTTGGATTGCAAACGTGGGCGTAGGAAGAAGCCAGCTGCCCAGAAGGTTAAGAAGACTGAGAATCCAAAGGATAATAACAACGTCGTATCTAATATGTTAGTGCATTAATATCTATCGCCTTCGTCAATTCGAGCCGTAGCGAGAAATCGAAGAAATCAAGCTTTTATTGTAATATTTAGATAGAATAAGCAAGGTGGCATTTTGGTAATTAATGAGAAATCTCATTAATTCCAAGGCCTGTAAATAGGAGCTTTAGGTTTAAAGTTTAAGACTTTTGCTCATTTGTGATTTAGGAGCTTAGAGCTTAGAGAGAGAAAGTCTAGAGAGAGAAAGTACTCTCTACGTGATTCTCGCATTGTACACGTCATATTTTTCAATAGAATCACGGTTCTAGTACGTTATTGTGTGTTCGGTCACGCACGTTCACGGATTCCGCACGTCGAACGTTCGTTACGCAATCGAACGGTGTCAAAACCGGTCCTACAAGTGGTATCAGAGCTAGGAGCTCGATTGCACTGACCAAACACATTGATTCGTACCAGATTTCAGCGATTTCAGATCCGAATTTCATCTATTTCTTCATTTTTTTCATTTTTTTCACGTTTTTTTCTGTTTTTCGTCAAATTGAACGGGATTTTACGGTCTGAATCGGCTGAATTTTTGATATGTTGTGCGAAAACACCTGACCTATAACCCTACCAAGTTTCAGATCCAAACTCCTAGCCGTTTAGGAGAAATTTCAGTTTTTTGTTCCGATTTTACGTTATCAGAGATAAGGTTTCGCTCATAGTGCAAACCTAGTTTCGCTCTTGTGAACCTTGAGGTTTCGCTCATTTGTCATCCTGGTTTAGCTCATTTGAACATTATAATGGTTTCGCTCATTTGAACAAGAGAAGGTTTCGCTCATTTGAACAAGAGAAGGTTTCGCTTTGTGACATCATATCGAGGGATTTCGCTCTTGTGGTTTCACTCCAACGGTCTAATAAAATCAAATTGTCGGCCAAAGTTAAATCATAACTATAACAGAATTGGCCCAATCACATTAATTGAATGTGTTGAATTGTCAATTGAACATTTAATATTGTCGGCCACATTTTATATTAGGTTCAATTGAAACAGGACTTGAATAAAGTTTGTCGGCCACGAGACTTAAATAGGCTGCATGAGATCAACATAATTCAGCGGCCCAATGAGATTTTAGAAGTTAAACATCTGTCGGACATATCAATTAAGATTGCATGTGATACATTGTGTCTTGTATATTCGGTCAAATAAGAATCAATTAATGTGAACAAGAGTCTCGGCCCAATCAAAGATTTTTAAACGATAAGTTTGTCGGCCCAAGATACAAACAATCAATAGTTGGTTGGCGTCCCAATCAGCTGAATTTGTTTTGAATTTGTGGTCCAATCAAAATGTTTTGATGTTTAATTGTAAATGTTGTCGATTAAGTGATTTGGGAGGCCCAATAGAAATTGATGGTCTATCAGCTTTTGTATGTTATCTGATCAAAAGACTCTAAGTCTAACAAAGCGGCCCAATCATTGAAGGTTATTGCATATGAAGTAAAAATTAAATTGTTTGTATCTGATGTTGTCGGCTTAGTGAACATTGCGGCCCAATCATAGTTGTTGTGGTTTAAAGCGGCCTAATCACATTGTCTTAGTTGTCGGTTAAGTGGATTGTTGTCAGCCCACTACAGACTTTTTGGCCTAATCACAATTATCAGTCAATTTTAATTGAGTACAGTTCATTGTTTGTTTGTAGAGTTAGTGGATTTTGAGGCCCGATCAAGTTTCATTGATAAAGTCTTAATTGAATTGCCCAAGATTGCATGTGTTTCAAATTGAATATTTTGACATTTGATATTAAGTGTTTGCATGTGTTTGCAATTGATATTAAGTGTCAGATTGTCTGCCACTTTTACAATCATTAAATCATTGATTGTTGTGTGCATGTGATAAGGTCATGTGTTTGTAGGTGTTTTGATTAAAAATACATTCAAGTCAAGAGGTCACGAGATTTGCACATTGTTTGAAGTGTCAGTTCATTTTAATGAAAAGTCAAATAAAACAAATTAAATAGATTGTTGATTGTTGGCCATTTGCAAAGTGTTTGCATGAGCTATTAGGTAAAGACTTGAACAGATCAAATTTTTAAAAGTATTTGTCGTGTAGTGCTATCAATCAAGTAGTAGGTTGATTGGATTATCACCCTATTCAAAGACATCACAATCCGATTTAAGGCATTTTGTTTGTTCAAGTTTCAAAGTGCAACAAATCGAGTGTCAATCCAAACGAGTTGTCACCCGATCCTAATCAGTTCTATTTTGTAGGATCGTTCGTCGACCTGTTTGAGTCGTTCAGAGAAGTTCGTATCCGAATTAAGAGGCGGAAACTAATAATTCGGTGCTATTGAAGCTGTATTCACTCTAATATTGATGTTGTATTGATTTTCAACTCGATTACAAGGTTTAACAGCACTTCGGCAGCACTTCGTGGCTCAACCGGAAGATTACACCTCTTACTACTATGTGTTGAATCGCTCAGCTATATATAGATATGTCTGGGTCGCTTATATGACAGCCATATAAGCGATCCTGAACTTGCCATATAAGCGATCCATCAATCATGACCTAAAAACGATCCACACTACTACTTGACACATAAGCGATCCTAGAACTATGTACAAATAAGCGATCCATATACAAACAAGCTATTCTAGAATTCCGTGCCATGTCTGATCTCCTAAATCTTCAAGACTTGATGGAAGACGTAGTCAGCAGACGTAGGTGCACTAACAAACTCCCCCTCGGATGTTGACGGAGTCTTCATAGATCTTTCCAATCTGCCTTCGCACATGTCTATCTACAATCTTCATCAGTCGACAATCTGCCTCTGAAATATCTGTCATTCCAAGAATCCTCGTTCTCTATCTTCATCATCAACAAACTCTTCTCTCTTGAATGTTGACTCGGTGCCTTCAGACTCCCCCTCTCACACGGCTGGGATCGTAGTCTGGAATTCAAACTTTCACTGGTTCTGAGATCGCAAACAGGCTCCCATCAGGTTCAAGATCGTAACCTGGCACTTTAACACCTGTACCTGCACAATCTCTACCTAACCATAAGTTTCAACAAAGATTAAAATTTGTCAACAATTTAGAAACTATGTTGAACCAAAACAATAATGATTTTGCATTTAAGAAATGATTACTGGTTCTTATCAAAACAACTTTACCATCTACACAAACACTCTCCAAACCAGTTCTTTAAGTTTAGCACTTTGAATTTCGAAAATCAGCATCTCAACACCAGTTGTCGAAAATCTTTTTGAATTTTCAAAATTTATGCTAAAACACACTAAAAATCTTTTTGGATATTTGAATAAAAGTAAATGCAGAAATGAAATATTTACAAACAATATTTTTGTGAGTTTGTGCAAGAGGATCATATCAGTTTTGAAACATATCACAAACACCGTTAAGCTTGATTACATATTAAGTTCTAAACAATTTACCTAGATTGTCAGTATGTTTGTCCACTTAAATTTTCACACAGATTTCAATTGATTCGAGATACGATATTAATGTTTTAAAGACTTAAACTTAATTGTGTATCACTCCACTTGAATATACTCCCGTATCCAGATCCCAAATATTCAGTCTTACAGGTGAGTATACCACAGATGATATCTGTAAAGAGGTAGATGCGAAACCGTGAGAGCTCAGGTCAGAACTTCCGTTCAGCAGAGAGATGACGGCTCGACTTTTGGTGGGTCCCCTTTAGAGGATCTTTTGCTACAACAGCAAAGATTACCAATTTTATTGTTTAATCAGTTTGCTGAGGGCGGCGCTTATGTTTCAAAGCTTTTTGCAGAAAGTATTATTCGGGGACTAGGTCAGTATTTCCATACAGCAGAAGTCCCGGAATAATACCCCAGATATCACTGAGCATAAAGACCTAGTATTTCAGAATACGGGACCTTTCAAACAAGATTTCAGGGGTTACCCATATATTCAAGAATAGTTACCCACGAATTAAGTAAGTTTGATTTAGGTTTATATCTCGTTTCAATTTACTAAATGTGCGAAAATCTACTGACACATCCACAGTAAGATTGTTTATCACATTTTGACTTTACAATTCTTTAGCGTGCTGTGATAGTCCACTGATGTACTATCATTTCCTCTTTTATGCAACAAAACTCATTTTTCAGTTTTATCATGTTTTTGTCTTTTTCAAATTTTCTGATGTTTTTGGATTTTCTAAAAATTCTTACTCCCCCTAAAATTCAAATACATCTTAAAGAAAATTGAAAACAAACTGTACAAAAAAAATGACAACTGACATCGTAACACTTCAATTCTCCATTCGTTTGGTTTAAACAATCAGAACTCCCCCTCACAACAAACTATTTTCCCATAATGATTTCAAAACACTTAAGTTTGTTTTAATCAGAATAGTTTTTCCGGAAAATAAGTTTAGTTGTTTTTACCTTTTGTAAAAATGGGGCAAAATCATCACATTGTTTACCAAATTCATGAATGATAATTAAATCAAGTCCAATTCAATGACCTTGATTTAACCACTTGTAAGATCAACTAGTTCTCATTCTGAACCAAATATAACAATCACAAACATACAACCACTTGTAAGTTTAGCAATTCAAGCTCTTCAAACCTGTTTTTCAACCAATTACCATCTTTTGGTTGAATTCTCAAGGTGCCGATTCCTACTCCTCGCTTACAAACCTGGGAGTTCCGGCAAGTCCTGCAACTTCACAAACAGATTTAGAAAGATGCCGATTCATGATCCACGATACCATCATGGGATCTCCAGCAAGTCAGGTTTTCATTCTTGAAAAAATATATCCACCCAAGCCTGACCTTCCTTGGGTGTAACCTCATCGTTTTCATTGTTTCTTTCAACTGACCTGTAAACCCATCCTTTGGAAGCATAAAAATCCTTAATGCTTTGGGCCTTACCACTGACCATTTTTCCAAAGATGCGTTTTACATTTCCGTTAAAAGTTTTTTCAACATCAATTTTCTTTTTGTCAGAATAAAACTGATTTGAAATTTCAACTTTTCCGATTTTAGATTTGTAATTTTTAGCATTTAGTGGCGGAAAACTCACATCGTCCACTTTCGGAAATTTCTTTACAATCTCTTTCTCAACACGTGGCTCCTCTGATTTTATGGAATCAGATTCATCACCAGACTTGTTACCTGAACCTTTTACAACCCATTTCAGGGCATTGTCTATTCTTTTGGAAGCACTCTTTGAACATTCTCCTTTTTCATAAGTTGAATTCTCAAAGCCTGTGAACTTCCGGGTTGACAGTTCAGTCTTTTCAACAACTTTTTCTTTCATTTTTCTTGAGACTTCTTGTTTTGGTCGAAATGTCTTTGGACAATCTTTCGCAACATGACCCACAACTTTACACTGAAAACAAGATCTCTTTTCAACCTTCTTCGGGTCTTCCTTCTTCTTCATGTCCTCTTGCTTCTTAGCAAGGAATTCTTGATTTGTCTGATTTCTGAAAGATTTTTCTTTTTCAGCTTCTGTTGTTTTTCCTGCAACAAACATTGTTTTTGGTTTATAAACTTTTTCATTTTTATAGTTTTTCTGTGGAATAAAACCAAGACCTTTCTTTTTGTGATTACGATTATGGTTTGGTTTCTTTTGGAAACTATAACCACAATTGTAACCCATTTTCTTGTTGATTCTCTGTTGATCTCTTGAAGTGTATTGTTTAGGTTTTCCATTAAGATTGAAATCTTTTATTTCAGAAATATTAATTTCTGTCATTTTGAAAACCTTTTGAATCATTTCAAGTCTGACACTTCTTATTGGAAAACTCTCATCAGAATATAATTTGTCAGAACCTTTCAAAGTATATACTACTTTGACTGATTCATCATTCAAATTAGATTTCGAAAGTAAAAACTCTTTATCATAAACCCGTTTGTCCTTTTTAACTATTGGCTTTGACGCATTGGACCCAGACTTTGACTCGGGTTTTAACTTCGGTTTTGATTCCTCATTGTCATCTGTGTCTAACACCTGATCTACCATACTTTTTATCAACTTTGACTCATGATCAGTGTCGGATGACGTATATGTGACATCGATATTTTCTGGCAAGTTATCTGATGGCCCAGACTCCCATTTCAAATTGATTGCTTTATTGACTCTTTCTGAATTTGGATTTCGAGGTGAATATCCATTTTCGACCGGGGGCGGACATCTATTGTATTATACACTCGGTTTCTTACCAGAAGTCTTCAATATTTCTTCATCTTTTGTCACAGATTTTTCTTCTTCAAATATCTTCACTTCTTCAAATGTCTTCAAATCTTTCACCACTGGATAAATCCTGTCAACAACAAAAGTAGAACATGAGTAACTGTCTAATAATTTCTTAACTTTCTTAGTTTCTATCTTTTGTGTTGCCAACTCAAGCTCGAGATCTGCACATTTCTTTATGTTATAGTTTGCCGTATCAAGCTGTCTTAGATAAGCTATCTTCAAAGTATTCATAGCTTCAGCTAGTTCACCATCAGAATCAGTGTATTTGTTGATTTCTCTATTCATAGTATCATACGATTCTTTCAACTTGTGAATATTGTGTAACAGCTCATTGTTCTGCTTAATCAGCGAATCACAGTTCATGCATTTTTCTTGGACCATGACCGGTTCAGCATCCACTTTAACCTCAAATTCAGGAACTTCTTTCACTGTTCTGCTTGAATATAAAAATTGAGCTCTTCTCAATTTCTCAGCTTTTGCTTCTTTCTTCAATCTCTCTTCCTCTTCTGCCTCCTCTCTGTTCTTTCTTTGTCTCTCTTCAGCAGCTTCCATGACTTTTCTGCATCTTTCTGCACATTTCAAATCATAAGCATTAGCAAAGAAAGCATGAGAAGTATTTTTGGCTATAAAGTCTTGATCTGGACAAAAATCATCCCAAGTAAATCCTTCCGTCATCTTCTCGTCATCTTGTTCAGCTAAACACACTTTGCTTTCTTTCGGAAGATACTTTTCCCAGGTAAAATTATCATATTTTCCCTGACTAACAACACATGCCTTTTTATCAACCACATCTCTCCCATGTGCCGTTTGTGCCTGATGCTGCTGTGCTGGTTGAGTGATTTGATGATATATGGCCTTCTTGTGATAATCATTGTTTCCGAAAGGATTCTGGGCACCGGTAGCTTCACGGTTTTTACACTCTCTCTTGAAATGCCCCTTCTCCCTACAACGAAAACATGTAACTTTGGATTTATCAAAACCCAAAGCTGAAACGTTTGCATCACGAAAATCATCACGGCCAGTAATTTGTTTGAACTTTTCAGCGCGTCTCATCACACTCGCCATACACCATTTTATATCCATCAATTCCATTTCTTCAGCATCAATTTGATCGTAATCCTCTTTCGTGAGCATTGGATTTCCGATCTTTCCTGCAACAAAACAACTATAAGACTCTAAAATCATCCCTAACAAAGACATTTGATTTTTTGCAGTATTTTCAGTGTATTCTTGATCATTCTCAAGGCTTAACACAATGTTACACTGAAGTTTTCTACCATTCTTTGTTACAGAGATGTTAGGATCGAAAGATGAGAATCTTGTGCTGTTGCTTGATCCTTGAGATGTCTTCTTTTCAGGAGAATCTTTAACGCTGTAAGCAGTTTCGATCTTAGGAGACAACTTTGTTGAATCAGTAACACCATGCTTGTAGTATAGACTGATATCCTGCTCTCCATCGTAGTTCTTCATCCTAGCGATCTTTCTCTGCTCCATCTCTTGGGCTTCTAAATGCTTTATGAAGTCTCCGAGTTTCATCTTTTTATATTCCACTTTGTTGGACTTTAGCATCATCAAAAATGTTCCCCAGATTTCGTATGGAAGCGCATCTGCAAGTTTTTCAATTAATTCATCAGTATCTTTCTTTACACCTAACTTTGTCATATTTCTCACCAAGTTACAATATCTATCAATAATTTGTTTGGTGGTTTCATTTTTCAATCCCCGAAACAAGTCAAATTCTTTCTTCATGAGAGACATTTTGTTCTTTAACATATCATCACTTCCCGTAAACTTTGCTTCCAATTCTGTCCAAATCGAATATGCAGTTCCATCATGTTGAAGCAGTATCAAAATATCTTCTTTTATCGCTTGCTGAAGTAGACTCACCATCAATTTCTCATCTCGATATTTCTTTTTATCTGCAGTACTCATCTCTCTAAGCGTTAGCGGAATACAATTCTCAATATTGTCCTTTGTGGGTTTAACATATGGTTCCTCAGTGTGTTCCCACGCATCAAGATGATAGGCTTCAACCCAATTTCCGAATCGTTCCGACCACACATTGTAATCATCAATATCCATGATTTTCGGTGGTTTCTGAGACGTTCCGGTTTCATTTTCGATCAAAGCACTTTGAGTAATCGAGGCCGGGGTAGCAAAAGCGTTATAAAATTCAGTATCCATTTTTCAAATTGTTCACAAATTCACAATGTTTTTCAAATTTTAGCAATCTGTTCACAAAAACGGACTATTCTATACACGGTCCAATAAGATTGTCAAATAAGCGGTCCAAACACAATGTCCACTCGAGCGATCCGATCAAATAAGCGATTCAAAAACTTGACCTGATGAGCGATCCAAATACTGTCCGTTCGGGCGAACCAAAAAATTGTTTGTATAAGCGGTCCAAAATAATCCCGATGAGCGATCCAGAAATCTTAGTTCGAGCGGTTCACAGTTTGTTCGTTCGAGCGATTCACAATGGTCAGTTCGAGCGGTTCAACCTTGTACGAATGAGCGGTCCATAACCAAAATTTCGAGCGATCCAGAAGTCAAAATTGATACTTGGAGCGGTCCAGACAAGCAATTTGGAGCGATCCAGATGCTGACATCACCTTTTGCGCGATTCTGAAAAAGCAAATCACCTAAAAAACAACTTTCTAGGTCGATTTTAGTTCTAAAAACTTCAAGGATTTGTTAATTCATGATTCCGAGTGCACTGTGTGATTTTGAGCTTGTTTTACCGTGAAAAATTTTGAAAAAGTGAAGAAAGTGTAGAAAATCAGAAAAATAGCAGCTAAACTGGCAAGAACTCCTCCTCCTGAGCTCTGATACCACTTGTAGGATCGTTCGTCGACCTGTTTGAGTCGTTCAGAGAAGTTCGTATCCGAATTAAGAGGCGGAAACTAATAATTCGGTGCTACTGAAGTTGTATTCACTCTAATATCGCTGTTGTATTGATTTTCAACTCGATTACAAGGTTTAACAGCACTTCGGCAGCACTTCGTGGCTCAACCGGAAGATTACACCTCTTACTACTATGTGTTGAATCGCTCAGCTATATATAGATATGTCTGGGTCGCTTATATGACAGCCATATAAGCGATCCTGAACTTGCCATATAAGCGATCCATCAATCATGACCTAAAAGCGATCCACACTACTACTTGACACATAAGCGATCCTAGAACTATGTACAAATAAGCGATCCATATACAAACAAGCTATTCTAGAATTCTGTGCCATGTCTGATCTCCTAAATCTTCAAGACTTGATGGAAGACGTAGTCAGCAGACGTAGGTGCACTAACATATTTGTTGGTGTTTCAGGTGTTTCTCAAGCATCGAATACTCACCCGAGCGAATCCTCAAACGATCCTAACTGATTTTAGATTGTGTGAAATTTTGTATTGATTGAAAATTTATTGTTGTGAATTTTTCATTACCAAAGCATGGATTCTGAGATTTATATTGCACTGAACAAGTTTGATAATTTTACAGGTATAAAGGGAGAGTCTACAAAAGAATTGATTGACGGGTATTGCCTTCTAGTTGTGAAGATGGGGAGATTGAAGATAACCAAGACCAATGAGGAATTGAAAGACAAATTGGCAAACGCATTGCCATATGATGAGTGGAGTACTTACTTGATGATGTTGAAGAACAATTCGAACTATGAATTTCTCAACCTTAGTAACTTCATCGAGAAGATTCAAGCTCAAGAACTTGAGTTAAAAAAGATTAGAAAATTGAAGACTGATTCAAGAGAGAAGAGTAAAGCAGCAACTGATGAAGCAAAATTCAAATCTAAGGAAATTGTTCAAGAGGTAGAGGAGCAGGTTAAAGAAATTTCAGCTATCAAGGTGGAGAAGAAAGCTGAATCTGAAAAGATGACCGAGAAGTGCTTAAATTGTGAAAATCTGAAATCTAAAAATGCCAAACTCTTGAGAGATTTAGAGAGTTTGTCATTAGAAAATGAAAATCTTAAAAAATCAGAAAATGTTTTGAAAAATCAAAAACAAAATCTAGAAAATGAAAAAGTAAAAATTGAGAAAGATTTTCAAAGTCAAATAAAGATTTTAGAACATGAGAAAGATATTTTTGGTAAAAATAATCTTGAAAAACAAATTGCAATAAATTCTCATCTTGCTAAAATCATTCAGCTTGAAAAAGAAGCTGAAAGTGATCGGAATAAAATTGTTGAGTTAGAAAATAAGTTGAAAGGTTTTGTGACTTCTGCACCATATGTGTGTCCAGAACCGATCAATGCTGTTCCAATAAGTGACGATGTCACAAACTTTGAAAATGTCAAAGTTGAAGATTGTGATGAGAAATCTGATGATGAAAATGAAAAAATTAAAAAACAAAAATTGTTTTTGAAATTAAAAGAAAAATTTCAGAAAACTGTTCTACAATCGACTGAAAGGGAGAATGCTCTAAGCAAAAACCTTTGAAGAAGAAAGTGGAACAAAAACAAAAGGGTAAAAATTTGAAAAATGTACAAAAAGAAAATAACAGCTCATCAGATCGATCATCCAATCAAAATCAAAAATTACAAAAATTGAAAAATGAAAACTCAAAAATTGTTGGTAATAAGTGGTGCAGGTCGGACCACAGTGCTCAAAAGCCAAATCCAGCAAACATGAGGAAGGAATATCACCAAGCCAAACAATGCTATGATCTGAGTGTTTGGTGTGAAAGTGGTACATGGTACGATAACAGAGTGTGTTACCGGTGTGGTTATCAAGGACACATTGCTGTTAACTGCCAGAATTGGAGCTATGAGACGAGAAGATGCTATAATTGTCAAATCAAAGGTCACATTGCCAAAGATTGCCCAAGGAGATCGAGTGACAGATTGAGGGCTAAGTCTCAAAAATTGGCAACGACTCCAGTGAATGTCAAGCCCCATGAACAGAAAGTTCTAAAACCAAAAGTTCAAGAACAGACAATTCAAGAAAAGAAAGTTAAACTTTCACAGGGGCAGAAAGACAGACTGAGGAAGAAGAGGAAGAAGGCGAGAGAGTATCTCGAGAAGATCTTGTCCTCGGGTTCATCTGTTGGTAAGAATAAAAGTTCTGATGAATCGACTCCCTCGATTACAAAGTCAAGCAAGACGAATTCATCAGATACAAATCTGAGGACGAAAGAAGAAAAGAAGAAGAAGAAAATGGTCGGCGATGAATCTGACTTGTCAAAGTCAGACAAGCCACCTTCAGGCAATGAATCTGACAGGTCAAAATCAGACAAGCCATGTGTAGGCAATGATTCTGGTTTGTCAAAACCAGAGGAGCCTGGTGTTGAGGTAAAAAAGGAGAATTCAGGTTTAACAATGGATGATGCAAATTTTCCACCATTGTTGAACAAGAATTCAAAATCACCCAAGGATCGTCAGGCTTGGGTGAATCTGTTCAAATAGAAAAGCCTGACTTGCCGGAGTTCCCAGGTTGGTAAGCGTGGAACATGAATCGGCACATTTCTTGAGAAATTTCACTCTGGTGATTTTTCGCCTCACATGTGGTAAATTAGGGACATTAAGTTGTACTTGATTTTCTACAAGTGTTGTTTGAGATTTAAAACTGAAATTGTAAAATCTAGCATGTGTGTGTTGAAAACAATGTGATGAAGTAACCCCGAACCTACAAATGTTTGGTAAACAAAACTAATTTTCCGGAAAAACCATTTTGATTAAAACAAACTTAAGTGTTTTGAAATCATAATGGGAAAATAGTTTGTTGTCAGGGGGAGTTCTGACTGTTTATGCCAAGTGGATGGAGAATTGAAGTGATTTTCATCAAGTTGTCACTTTACTTTGTACAGTTTATTGTTTTCAAATTTTCCTAGAAAATCAAAATTGAAACATATTTTGATTTTAGGGGGAGAAAAATTTAAAAAAATTAGAAAATTTGAAAAAGTCAAAAACATTGAAAAAAAAACAAAAATGAGTTTTGTTGTAAAAAAGAGGAAATGATAGTAAATCAGTGGACTATCACAGCATGCTAAAGAAATGAAATGTAAAATGTGATAAACGGTCTCACTAAAGATGTGATGATAGGCTCAGCTAAACTAGTAGATTTGCGATAACGATACAAACTTAAATGATAAAGCCTAGTTCTAGTGGGAAACATGATTGCAAGCATAGTACTTAGTTTTGTCCTCCTTGATTGTGTGCCTACTCAGTAATCGCTGATTGTCGAAAGACATAAAACTGGTTAAGTTTGTGAACTTTCACAACTTTGCTGAAAAGTCGCTGTGATTGTGCATTTTATTTTGCAAAGATTTAAACTTTTTTTATTTCTTTATTTTGTTTAAGCATTGGACATCCTCTGCGTATACGTGAGTATCGACCTGGATGTTATTGCCTAAACGTTCTGCTTTATTTTCTTTGGCGTTTCGTTTAAGCTTTGGACCTACTCTGCGTATACGGAAGTATCGACCTGGTGGTTAAAGCCTAAACAACTTCAACTTATTTTTATTTTCTTATTTTGTTTAAACATTGGACTTTCTCTGCGTATACGGAAGTATCGACCTGATTGTTAATGTTTAAACATTCTGCTTTGTTTTCGCACATATCACAGTTGATGAAAGTTTAAAGGCATTACTTGAGTTAGTGTATTGCATGATGAGGGATATGCTGAGATCGTGGGGTCCATAAGAACTTAGTGCATAATTAATATACTTTAACGTATCGGTAAGCATTTCGAAAGTTTTTAGATTGAGTTTAAGAGGACAATTATATCGTCAATCTATGTGAATCGTTTAAAGCTTAAAACGATTAAAAGCTTAACGGTGCTTGTGATGTGTCTCAAAACTGATCTGATCCTCTTTCGCAAACTCACAAAAATATGTTTGTATATATTTTATTTCTGCGTTTAAATTTTGTTTTTGCACTTATGTTTCATATTATTAAAAAAAATCCAAAAAGATTTTCGACAACTGATGTTGAAAAGCTGATATTCAAAATCTCAAAGGCTAAACAAGATGAACAATTGGTTTGGTTAAGATGATGAGAAGTTGGAAGATAATCCTTAAATGTTTAGATGATTCATTAATTTAAATCACAATATTGTGTGTTATATGTTTGAGAATTTTGAGTGAATTCTTTTAGAGTCAAAATTATTTTGTCTTACGAAAGGTTGAGATGTGTAGGTTTCTGATTATGTTGCTACGGAAAGCCAGGCGTCGATCCTAAAAGCACGGAAGCTTGACGAAAGGGGGAGCCTGAAGAAAGAGACTACCAAGAGGGAGAGCAACTGAAGCTGAAGACAGATCCACAGGGATTCTGTTCGAAAAAGAGAAAGACAAGACGCTACGAGATTGACTGCGGCAATATCCAAGGGGGAGATTGTTAGTGCATTAATGTCTATCGCCTTCGTCAATTCGAGTCGTAGCGAGAAACCGAAGAAATCAAGCTTTTATTGTAATATTTAGATAGAATTAGCAGGGTGGCATTTTGGTAATTAATGAGAAATCTCATTAATTCCAAGGCCTATAAATAGGAGCTTTAGGTTTAAAGTTTAAGACTTTTGCTCATTTGTGATTTAGGAGCTTAGAGCTTAGAGAGAGAAAGTCTAGAGAGAGAAAGTACTCTCTACGTGATTCTCGCATTGTACACGTCATATTTTTCAATAGAATCACGGTTCTAGTACGTTATTGTGTGTTCGGTCACGCACGTTCATGGATTCCGCACGTCGAACGTTCGTTACGCAATCAAACGGTGTCAAAACCGGTCCTACATAATAAAAACGCCACACAGCCAAATGCTTGTCAAAACGCCAACATGCCATAAAACGGTCCAAAAACTACCAAACCATAATAAAATTACTTTGGACAACTATTATAAAAAACCCAAAAAAAATAAAATAAATAAAAACCATACTTGAGAATGTAACTAGAAACAATAACTACAAATCAGTAAAACTGAAGAGAGGGAAAAATTATTATATTAGAATCTAAAACGCCAAACTTGAAAGATGGGACGTGTTACAGACTTCAGAGATAAAGCTTATCAAAAACAATAATTACAAACATTAACTGAAACAACGAATACTTTATTATAATAATACACCGCCTAACTTACGCGCCAAAAAGACATCCTATGAAATGATATGTCTAAGCAACTTCCATTTGATCAAACCAAAAAAACAAACGCCAATACTACTAAATACCACTCATTGTAAAACGCCAAAAATTAAAAAAATCAAAGATTGCTAATATGCTTTCTTGGATATTCAGTATTGTTCTTCCGGAAGTTTCACTGGATGAATTCTTAGCTGAGGGGAGTAACTCAGTAAGATTTTGCTGCGTGAGATGGACAAAAATTCAAGAAAAAGATACTGATGACAGTCATATGTCATTTTGTATTCTTTCTTCTTGAAGAATGCTTGGATGAGGAGAAGAGATCAATGACACTGAACAGTGAGATGATTACAAAGATAAAGATCAAGATGAAGAAAAAGTGAAAAACCCACCCACAGGTCATACATCTATGTCCCCAAACATCCACAAAAAGCCACTTCAACAGACGAGCAGGAAAAATAATCAAACCGATGGGTTTGTTAAGTTTTACATAAAACGCCAAATATTTGGTGACAGTTCTTGTACTATTAAATAAGAGAGAGATTGATGACAGTGAAGACTGTGAAGAGAGATCCGATTAGGATTTTCAATTTATTTTCTTCGCTTCGATTTTTTTCCCTGTGGTTGTAATATAATCTTACAATTGTAAAACGCGACCACAAACGCCAAAATGTATATAAAAAATAATAGAACAATGGGCCATCTTGTTTAAAACGCCTTCAAAAAAAACGCCATTCAGATAGATTTCCTGACCCCTCTGGAGTTCCAATGGCATACTATTTGCATAAACGCCATAAACGCCAAAATATTAATACAATGAAACCATTAAACGTCATTAATTATTGAATTTGGTTAACGCCAAAAATCTCAAAACCCCAAAAATAAAACAATATTGTGAAAAGCGGAACTGGAAAAGCAGAAGATAAAAGGACAAAAAAGCCCCTCCGCCCTTTTCTATGGCGCGTGACACGTGTTGGGCCAGGATGCGTTCTCACAATTTTAAGCGTTTTCTCCTGATCCCGTTTCTCTCTCTCTCTCTCTCTCTCTCTCTCTCTCTCTATATATATATATATATATATATATATATATATATATATTATGCTTTTCACAATATATATATATATATATACACAATGAAACCATTAAACGCCATTAATTATTGAATTTGGTTAACGCCAAAAATCTCAAAACCCCAAAAATAAAACAATATTGTGAAAAGCGGAACTGGAAAAGCAGAAGATAAAAGGACAAAAAAGCCCCTCCGCCCTTTTCTATGGCGCGTGACACGTGTTGGGCCAGGATGCGTTCTCACAATTTTGAGTGTTTTCTCCTGATCCCGTTTCTCTCTCTCTCTCTCTCTCTCTATATATATATATATATATATATATATATATATATATATATACAGTAGAGAGATCCATTAGGAACCACCTTTTATTGGGGTTCGTTTTTTTTTAGGTTTTTTTTTTTTTGGGGGGGGGGGGTTAGTTTTTAGCATTTATCAAGTGGATTAAATTCGGTGACGAGAACTCGAAATTGTTGGAGGCCGGAATATCCTCGATAATCCACTTATCGTTAGCGAAACAATCTCTTGGGCCAAACGGAGCAAATCGAAATTATTGATTTTTAAGGTGGACTTCGAAAAAGCCTATGACTCAATAAACTGGAAATTTCTTTTCCAAACATTGAGTTATATGGCGTTCCCCGATAAATGGGTGGACTGGATGAAAGGATGTCTCTCCTCCGGGAGAGGATCGGTGCTCATTAATGGATCCCCATCCGCTGAATTCTCGTTCAAAAGAGGTCTTCGACAAGGTGACCCTATCTCCCCTTACCTTTTTATCATCTCCATGGAGGTTCTTAACATGTTTATGAAAAAAGCAGTGAATTTGGGGCTTTTTCATGGATTCAAACTCCCCAACGATGGCCCAATTTTATCTCATCTGTGTTATGCGGACGATGTACTGTTCATTGGCGAGTGGTCAGAGCATAATATTCTTTGCCTTGCACGTCTCCTTAGATGGTTAAACTTGGTTACTGGTCTGAAAGTGAACCATAAAAAATGCCAACTCTTCGGTATTGGAGTTGATCAAGAAGAGGTTCGACGTTATGCTGACTTGCTAAATTGCAAAGACGGTGCCCTCCCTTTCACATACCTCGGTATCCCTATTGGAGTTAACATGAAACGAGCTAAATTTTGGCAACCAATTTTCGACAGATTCAATAAAAAGCTCGCGTTATGGAAGGCGAACCACCTGTCGTTCGCGGGTAGGTTGCTGCTAGCTAAATCTGTCTTGGGAAGTTTACCTTCCTACTACCTCTCCTTATTTTTGGCTCCTAAATCGGTTTTAATTAAGCTCGAAAGGATCAGGCGGAATTTCATATGGGGTAAACATGGGAATAGGCATAAAATCAAATGGGTCAAGTGGGAATGGGTTATTAAACCGAAAAGTAATGGGGGTTTGGGGATGGGCGGTATTAAAGATTTCAATGTGGCTATGCTAACTAAATGGTGGTGGAGATTCAAAGCTTCCCCAAATCAATTGTGGGCGAAAGTAGTTTCGGCGATTCATTCGAACAAACAAATTTCTAATATGATCCCGCTTAAAAGGTCGGTCACTGGGATTTGGAAGGATATCGGAAAAGTGGAGGCGTTTCTGAAGAATTTTGGGATTAACATCAAGGACAGGCTGCGTGTTAAGGTGGGAAATGGCCTGCTCACTAGTTTTTGGAAGGATTGCTGGCTAGATCAGTCCCCTTTAATGGACCGTTACCCAGCAATTTATAAGCTTGTCAAGAACAAAGATGCGTCCGTGGCTGAATTTTGGTCGAGTACCGAGAGGGATTCCGCTTGGTTTTGGGACTGGAATAACCATCCTTCCACTACCGAGGAGTGGAGTCAGATCCTCGCTTTGTCGGCCAGGCTGCAAGATACGAGGCTCTCTAATAGCGAAGATATTTGGTATTGGGTTAACGATGGCGGGGATATCTTCTCGGTTAAGGAGCTGAGAAAACAAATTGTTCTTGCTGCTGATGAGAGTGACAATGGGGCTGGAAATTTCGTTTGGAATTCGTGGGCTTCCCCTAAGGCTAACTACCTTCTTTGGCGGGCTCTTTTGGGTAAGGTAGCGTCTAAAACGGGATTGGTTAATAGAGGTGTCAGCCTTCCCGACACTTCCTGTCCGAGATGTGGCATATCGGACGAAGACCCAAACCATATTTTTGCCAAGTGCATCTGGTCCAGAAGCTTATGGTGGAACATTTTCGTTTGGCTCCGGTTAAAACCGCCCCTCCAGTATGATAGTTTGGTCAATATTTTGGATGAGCTTCAAAGTAATCCTGGAAGCAAGATTTGGAAGAGGATCGTTTATACGGTTGCTTCGGCTACAACGTGGAGGATTTGGCAAGCAAGGAACATGAAAGTTTTTGAAAGCACTTTCATTCCGGTCAAAAAGATGCTGGATCATATTAAGGAGGATGCTTACCTGTGGATTTGTAATAGAGCCAACGTTGGGCGTCCGGTTTGGGAGAATGGGTTAGTTTTGATGTAGCGGACATGTTATAAGTCCCCGGTGTTTTGCGTTTTTTGCTTTGCTTTTATTTTTCCTTTTGTATGTCTTTTTTCCAGTTTCTTGCTGGCCCTATATATATATATATATATATATATATATATATATATATATATATATATATATATATATATATATATATATATATATATAGAGTTGTTGCTGTTAAAAAAAAAAAAAGCTGACGCTCATAAAGAGGGGCATGTGACACAGACGACAATCTTCGGATCCTCGGACCAACTTACCTTTAGGCTATAGTAATGGCGGCTTGGTCCCATACAATTAATCACATTTCATTTATGTTAGAAGTTTACTTTTTTTAAACTTTGCATTAATACTAGTCATAAAAATTGTTAGTGCGTTGGAAAGTTTTATTTTAATATTATTTACTTAAAAATTTTATTTCGTATGTTTACAAATTGTACGTTATTATTTATTCGTCCTTATAACATACAAAAGTCTTTTTTTTATATAAAAAAAAGTTAATAACATAGTTAGTCCCTGTGGTTTGCACAAAATAAGTAAATAACATACTTACTTACTTAGGTACTAATAGTTTAAAATCACTTTCTAGGGTATTAACTTTTAATTTTGTAACGTTTGGAGGTATTAACTTCTAGGGTATTAACATAGTTAGTCCATGTGGTTTGCTCAAAATAACATACTTAGGTACTATTAGAATGTGATTTTAAACCTACAAATAACGTTAATACCTCCAAACGTTATGAAATGAAAAGTTAATACCCTAAAATGTGATTTTAAACTATTAGTACCTAAGTATGTTACTTTGTTCAAACCACATGGACTAACTATGTAATTATCTCTAAAAAAATCTGATACATGCGTAATTAGTTATCATCTAGTGGTTACCTGCACATTGGAGCAAATAGGGGTGTTCAGAATTCGATTAATAAGGTTCGGCTTCGAGTTGACTGGTATTCGAGTCCAGTAATCGAATAGGAATTTATTATTTTCGACTTGACTCGAAATTCGAATTCAATATATATATTATTTATTTAACATATATATAAACATGTATAACTTGTAAGCTTGGCCAAAATATGAACTACATCCATAAGTGAAAAGTTTATTATTCATAACATCACCAAACATATTGACCAATAGCACATACTACTCATTTATAAATTTTTATCTAACTTAAATCGCTATTTATAATCAACTATCTTCTAAATTTTAGTGTTTTGACATATTGATAGTTAATTAATTTTATAGGTTATAATATTTTTTGTTGAATATAATTAGTTTGTAGTAGTTATAGAAAATGAAAATAAAATAATTTATTGTTTAGAGTGAATTTGAATTAAATCGAATTTATTAAGTCGTTTTTCAAATACTAATCGAATCGAATACGAATTTAGGTAAAAAAATTGAAAAGTTTGATTTCGGATAATTCGAAAATTCGTTATTCGATTCGATCAATACCCTTAAAAGCAGGTATTTAAAACCTGCAAGGCTCGGTTTTCAAAATATGTTGACTATGCATCCGTGAAGAAAAAAACATGTAAAAACACTAATACAAATAAGTACGTTGAGAGACAAATCTAGACTTTTATAGAACCCATTTATAAGTGTGTATTTTTTAGCATAATAATTATGGTAAGAAAACAGAGTAAATTAAAAATTACAATATGATTAAATAAATAATATAGTAATCTAAATGTAGAATAACACTTAAAGATTATAAGAAAATCAATTTTCTCTTAAATTTAAATATGAATCTTAACTAAATTTTTTATGAATCTTTTTGTGTAGGTATGACCCGGACTTACATAACTAAAAATTTATAAGATTTTGCATTTATATACATAAGTAATGCAAATACAAGTCCATATAAGTTTTCAGGTTTGATAAAACTTCATAAATATTTGAAACACTTCAACACGTTAAAGTTTTCGATTCGTGAAACAAATAAACAAAAGCGGAAGCTTGATCTTCGATTGTGTTCGGTTCTTCATTATGCTTGACCAATCATCTGTGACATTATAACAATCACCTACATTACAAAATTTGTCATAAACTTTAGTTATGTAATGCATAAAACATATCTAAAAGTCTCAAGTCCCCCAAACAAACAAAACAAAAATTTTGTTTCAGACCCCGCTGTAAGCTATAGCTGGCCACCGTAGCCTACGACCAACATAAAATTCCAGCCGTAGGCTACGATACACTTCAGCTGCAGTTCTTTCCAATTTTACCATTTTAACTAAAAACTTCGTATCTTCGCAAATACTCATCCGTTTCGCACGAAATTTGTTCCTGCGTGTCCATAAAACATTTGCCCACATTCTTAACTTGTAAACCAATAACCCGGATTTAAAATTTTAAGTTTTATGCTATTGTTTCTAAAATCGCATATTTAATTAGTTGACTCGTTATCATGTTTAAGCATTTAAGCTTATGTCATTCATATCCTTTTCGCACATATATCTTTTTTACGACTTAACCCCATTACCCGAGGTATTAATCTCACATTTCACGCGTTCGTTTTCCAGTTTGCGTTTACGCTTATTCGATCTGTTCAACCTTTTAATAATCGAACATCATTAGACCGAATTCTTTTCAAGAATTCGCAAATCTTTTGATTATGACCCAATACCCGGGTTCACTGACTTATAGATCGCGCTTCCATTACCCGGTTTACGTTTGCCTTCGTAACTCAACCCATTAACCGGGTTTGTACCGAAGTCATTACCCACGCATCCGTTTCGGTATGCGTTATAACTTCGTTTTGACACGTTTGGTTGTTCGTGTGAAATTCATCACTTTGGACTAACCAAACTTATCACCGTTCTTTATTTTGACCCGTTTGGTGGTTCGTGTGAAATCCATCACTTTGAATTAACCAAACTTATTACCATTCTTTATTTTGACCCGTTTGGTTTGGTGATTCTTGTGAAATCCATCACTTTGAACTAACCAAACTTATCACCATTCTTTATTTTGACCCGTTTGGTTGTTTGTGTGAAATCCATCACTTTGAACTAACCAAAATTACAGATATTACACTATTGTTCAATCATACACATATAATACGAAGCACAGTAGCGTACCCAGGAATTATTTGCGGGGGGTGTGAATGAATGGTTCAACCATATTTTTAAGGAGTGCAGTCGGATTTTTGTCTAAAAAATACACTATTTTTTTTTCAAATGGTGCGCTCGCTCACCCAGAATTATACCTGGGTCCGCCCCTCATAATTGTTATTCATCCAAATTGAATGGTCCACCTTTCAATTGGACTGACATTACATTAGTTGTTCTGATGAATATGTTGGGTTGATGCTAACGGGAGTGGGGGTGGTAATCACTCATCACTCACAACATCCAATCAAGTTCCGTCATGTCATCAACCATTATTCTATCACTCATAAGCTTTTTTTAGTGGCGGTGGTCATCACTAGTGATGGAATTCCATTATTCACAACTTTTTTTTAATTTTTTTTTAAATTAGAAATTAACAATAAAACACTAAAATTATAAATTTCATTACAATTAAAACATACTAGTTCAATTAAACATACTAGAAATATTTTAGACTACAATTTAAAAAAATAATAATAATAATAAAGAAACTCAACTCCTCATCCGACTCGTGAAACTCCAAACCTAAAGAACCTACTAGTTCGATTAAATCGTATCTCAACCGAAAGTGAGTTTCTTCATCACGCAAGTCTTGTTAGATATTTTCTGGAACGTGAACTTGTGTAGGGGGATCCGGCATCGAATCCAGAGATATTGCACGTCCGTCTTTGTTGATTGCATATTGTGTAATTTTTTTTTGAACGGCAAATTTGGATCACTGACGGACCACTGGAGTATCATCGTGCCACTAGCAGAACCACCCGATCATATCCATCTCTACTAGGCAATAATGCCTATACACCAATTCAGAAGGAAACCCATTAAATCTGGGAAAAACCCTCTTTGTGGGAATCGAACCCATGACCTAATGGTCATAAGCCTTATCCCACCACCAAAATACCACTAGGCTATAATGCCATGGGTGCATATTGTGTAATATTGGATTTGGACACCTCTTCGAATATACATACTATAAATAAATATAATACCAACAGGCACTCACATGGCAAGTCTTCATCAAAAGTTTTAATATTTCTAGAAATAGAAACAACAAACACACAAACCCAGGCCAAACTGAAGCAACGTTCATAATTTTCAACAATTACAACGCGTGATGTTTTTCATGCGTGTAATTTTCCACGAGTTATATTTTGAGGTGGTGGCGGTGTGCAAATCTCAATCACGAGTGATGGGGTTTCATCACGGATCCACCCCTAGTCCCCTAACTATATATATATATGGGACCGCAAAAATGAAAACCACCTCTAGTTGTAAGAACCATAAGAACTATATCGTACAGGGCGAGTTGGACCAAAATATTTTTTCATAAACGTAGATGCGTGTATTATAAACATATTTGTAAAAAAAATAAAAAAAAAGTCATGTGTGTAGTTTTGGGCACCACAAGTTTGCGTTTACGGGTACCGTAAATTTTAAATAAAATTTACGTACCCGTAAAAACAAACTTGTGGTGCTCAAAACTAAACACACAACAATTTTTTTTTTGGATTTTTTTTTATAAATGTGTTTATAATACACGCATCTACGTTTATGAAAAAAAATTTGGTCCAACTCGCCCCGTACAGTGTAGTTCTCATGGTTCGTACAACTGGAGGTGGTTTTCATTTTAGCGGTCCCCTATACATATAAACTAGTCTATAAACCCGTGTATTACACAGATTAAATATAAAAACCTTAGATTGAATAATATTTTAATTTATAAGTGTTACAAATCCGTGTATTACACATGTAAAATAAAAAAAAATATTGTAAATCATACTTCTATATAATCTTGATCACATAGTTAAAAAATGTAATATTAGTATAGTCTAATTATTGCATTTTTCTGATTAGTATTAATCTAAGGATGGTTTACTAAAAAAGATCTAATTGTTATATTTTTTATTTTATGATAATAATTAATAAAATACATTGTATTTATCTATAAAATTAATTAAATAGTGCATCCTAATATGGTTATTAACATATTTAAATTAAATTTATTATATTAGTAAGGATAAGGATTAAAAAAATATTTTTAAATTAAATGTAAGTCTAAATTGTAAGGGTGAAGGAGAAATTGACATGTGACAATAATTGGAATCTTATATTAAAAGTTAAATAACATTTGATGTTTAGTAAAATTTAAATTAGAGTGACATGTGACATTCAGGGGACTTTTTTATTAGTAGATTTGTTACTTTATCATGTTTAACTATAATTAATATTTTAAATCATTTGCTTTTAGAAATATATGTGGTTAATCTTAATGAGATGTTATATTATCAAATAATGTAAATATAATAATGCATAAATAATTAAATCGAAGATAATAATAATAATAGTTTTGTTATAGATAATAATAAACTAATGATTAAAAGATTTTTGATTTTAAAGGATATTCATATTAAATACAGACATATTAAAAAAAATATAATGACCCTTTATCGTATGTCATAGAGGTGAAGATAAACTTGTTTAATATGTAAAATCGGTATATTTAAGAGAAATTAATTCTTATATCTTTATCTATATATAATACAGTACAATTTAGTAACTCAATTATAATGGCATATCGATTTCTTTTGAGTGAGATGATATATAAATATAATTATTTATTATGGTTAATGTTATATAATAAATTGCCACATGTCATTTTGATAAAAGCCTTTATTATGAGATAATGCCATGTGGCATTAAGAGGACTTCTTTATTAGTATTAGATTAGATTAGATTAGATATATATATATATATATATATATATATGATATTTATTATGCATATATTTTCATACGAAGTATGCATTTAATAAAAATACTTTTTAGTATCGAATTGAATAGATGTGCTATTTCGTAATTATATGGACCCATTTAAGGATAAGGTGGGGATTATTTTGTTGTATTTTAAAGAAACATTTTAATTTTCTAGGATAAATTACTTTTTTGAATCACTGTGTTTTAATGATTTTAACCACTTGAGTTTAAAATCAAAATTTTTAACGCTCTGAGTCCCTATAGCCACTTTTCATAACCATTTGAGTCCAATTTTTTAACACAATTAGAATTCTGTTGTTAAGTAATGTTAAATGACCAAATTATCTCTATAATTAAAAAATAAAAAGAAACTAATTTGTTTAGATTTTTCTCTCTCTCTTATACATCTCTCTCTCCTTATCTCTATCTCAAAAACAAACCTGAACTTTCTCTCTCAATCTGTAAACAAGCTTCAAATCCATGAGAACCACATCTCCTCAACAAGTGGCTTTACACAATAATAAATCAACATCAACAACACTAAAGAACTCATATTCAAATTTCAAAAACTAATCAAATAATTCATGTTCACCTTAGCAAAACCTTTAGCCATTCGAGTCTGCGTACTGAAAAACACCGTAACCTTCTTCTCACCGTCATCAACCTCCTCCTCCTGCACTCTCCTCGGCACAACCACCACCGGCAGCTCCATAACCTTCTTCGTCGACGATCTCCGACACACCAGAATAACAACGCATCCTTATACAAAACCCCCATCAAATTCACTCAATTTATAACTCCATTTTAGGGATTTTCATGTTTACACATCTTGAAACAGGGGGTCAGTTGAAATTCATAAGTTGAACCAAAAAAAACTGTTTTTTGTTGTAGGGCATTTCGTCAAACATGTGGTTGTTGGGGTTTTGAGAGGATGGTGGTGTTCGTGGTTGTTCAGAGGTGGAGGCAGTTGGATGCTGGTGTTGGGGTTTCAGTGAGATGGTGGTGTTGGTGGCAGTGTGATGGTGGTGGTGGTGGGGATGATGCGGTGGTGGAGGTGGTGGTGTGGTGGTGGAGGGTGGTGGTAGGATGTCTAGAGGTAGTGGTGGTGGAGGTAGTGGCAATTCAGCTTCAATTATGGACTGTTTGAAAGCGGTTTTGGGGGAACTCAATGGACAACCGCATGGAAAACCGCTTATGGGGTTCCCCAGATTATCGAACAAGCAGCAAACCAGGCTCAAAATCATGCTCAAACACATCGATTAATGAAACGCCAGAACGTTAAAAAACCAATATTAAAATACTTTGCGGAAAATAGGCCCGGTTTTTTTTTTTTTTACAGTGAGTAATAAAGGATACTATCCCCAAATATATGAATCCACGTCACTAGATTAATAAGACATTTACAAACAAGTATTTAGAAAAATTTCGTCATGACCCATTTGCAAAACGACCAATCCTTATGAAAACAAAACCTGCTTAACATCCAAAGTTCTCTTTTATTTAAACAAACATAACTCATTACCACATTGACATACTAGCATATTGCTAAAACAAACGTTGGCCTTAAACTCCAAAATACAAATAATTCAGTCTAATTGTCCCAATAAGGAAACCCATATACTTAGTGAACAAAATATCACTAAATCCTTATATCGTTGACCCGCTTCCAAGACTTAATCACTTTCGCCTTTCTACCACCCCAATCTGTCATATAACATTACCATATCATTAGTGTCGACCGAGAAACTACGGTAAGCATAATAATTACTAATATCTTATATGAAATTCTACCCATTACCCGGTTACAAAACCGTAGCCATTACTTAAGCATTATTCCGACATATCCATACTACCTTGTTTTGACCCGTTCGGTCTACGTAGTAAAAGTTACCGATTTCATGCAACCAAAACCATATCAAACCTCAATCATCATCATGCTCGATAAACTAACGCTACCTTACTTAAACAAAATAAGAAGTGATTACGGAAATCACTTACCTCGAGTGCCCGTTTCGTACATGCTTCCTCATATCCTTTCCGTTTGCCTTCTATGCTTTCCCATCTAAACATGATCCTATACTTTCATACCATCAAGGTTACATACTTCATTAGTATAACGCACATTCTAATATTGCATTCATATCACACTCGTATCCTATTTTAACTTTACTAGTACGTCAATTTCCAACAACACAACATATAAACTAGAATCGGATCCTTTCATTCCCTACTCACATAGTAAAACACACATACAACCATAAGATCATATATGCACATACAACATAATTCCAACATTAATTATTCGCATACAAATTTCATTTTCATACTAATTCATCAATTCAACAAGAATTTCATGCTAAAAGGATAACTTAATCAGCCTTGGCATTTCATCGAACATGTTGTGTGCGTACTTTTTACAAAGCATAAAGTACAAGTACCTTGTGCATAATCTTACTATTTCATATCAAAATCATTGATTCCACAAATATCCCATAACTTTTATTCTAATTAGGTTCATTCAAAAACATCCTACAACATCTAACATCATCCATCCAAACTTTCATAAAACAAAACATATGTAATCATCATCATCTTCATTCTACTACTTCTACAAATGGGTTTTCCCCCAAAACATCAACATAATCGAAATTAAGCATATTATAACTACTATATATTCATATTATCTAGAATTCCTACTCGATTTCAATAAACATTTACGGATTACACACAACCCGTTTCATCAAAATCATTATACCACAAAATTCGACTTACTTGTTGATGAGAATACTTAGGAGGTTATGATTCCTAATTCATGCATAGCAATTTCGATCCCTAGGCCTCTTGATTGAAGATTTTCCTTGCTAGGTTTTGAGAGAAATGCTTTCCCCTGCTTTTCCCCTTTCTGTCGATCGCACAAACCCAGGGGAAACCCTAACCCTTTTTTTATTAAACTTCAACCCTTAATAACATATTTAGCCCCTCATCTTTTAGAGTGTGTGCTGATATTGAAGTTTCTACACAAACTTGGTTACATTCCTTTGGTTAACTCAATTACATAAATATATTTTAAATTTACTATCATTCTTTTACAGTATCATTTTATAATTACCGTCTTCCGTCACTTAACATCATGATTATAATATTATTTTATAACATACGAAATTTGGGGTGTTACAAGTCTACCCCCTTAAAGAAGGTTTCGTCCCCCAAACCTCTTTTGTTTCTTCTATAACACGTCTAGTTATATCCTACGTTTGTTCATTCATTCGGGTTACATTAGAGGACTTACCTAAGTATGTTGTGAGAAATTACCATTAGTCAAACATCCCATAGTCCATAGTTTGAAACTAGCATCCCGACATACATTCATACCTATCAAGATTTTCAATTCCTTGCGAAAACCAATCCCTAGTTATCATTATTTTTACTTATATATCTATTCATTTCATTCATGATACATACAAGCATGTCCCCTACATTCGTCACATATACTAGTTCATACTACCTATACCTACCATGACTCCAATATACATTTCCGCATACAACTTCATCCTCTCAAACGCATTTAACGTATCGTACTTATCCATGCATGCAATCATCTGATAATAACTTATTCATAAATGAGTTTCGTCCCTTCGTACAAATAACATATTTCAACACATTTGTATATTCAAATTCTATTCATATATGGGTTTTAATGTTTAATGCGCACCTTATTAAGTACTGGAACGAAGCCGGAATCAGCCGGTCTCACGAACTTTCATTTTTAATCCCGCCGCAAATTACGGCTACTAGCCCTAACTTACGGTTGCTACTTATTGGTTAATCTTGTCTCAAGGATTACTTATCAGGCACTAGTATTCATACAGTTCGATGATATTAAGTTCGAGTTGAAAATCATTCCTTGGCTGGCCTATAAGAGTCAAACCTCTCTTTTTATATCACATTTTGCGCTATCAAGAATTCATGCGGATGTACTTATTCAGCCCTTCACTTAACCATTTATATTCAGATACTAAACGATTCACTAACCTTACTATTTCGGCGCAATATTACGACATGCAAAAGCGATCCGAACCTCTTTGTTACCATTCATACCATCTCCAGCTTTACTTGATTCATCCTTGTGATGAGCCTCCGCTCATGGGTATTCTTCCATCGTCCTCGATAAGTTCATCATGTCATGATCCCTGCCATTCTTTTTATAAGTTTAGGGGTTTACACAATTCATTCAACTTCGTTCAGAGAGAATGTTTATTGCATCTCCTTATATATATATATATATATATATATATATATATATATATATATAGGGAGCCGCTAAAATGAAAACCACCCCCAGTTGTAAGAACCGCGAAAACCATTCTCCACCAATAAGATAATGACACCCAAAAGGGTAATATAGTCATTTAATAAAAACCATCAAATCTATTCTCTCTCCTCTTTAAATATTCTGACTAGCATTGAGATAAGCACCATCATTTTTCATCTTTCACTCGTTCTTCTCTCTTTCTAAATACCCAGATCACCACCATCACCATTATTCTCAAACCTCTCTATCTTAAAAATCCAAGATTTTGAAACCAAAAGATCTATGACGGCGAGGATTTAACAGTGACGGTGGGTTTTGACGGCGGACCTTCGGCCGGTCACCCACACCCCCTTAGGTCCCTGGTCACCGGTGACGACACCATGGGCGATTGCGACTGGGTTGAACACGAAGAGAGAGAGAGAAAGACTGGCACCATGGGCGACGGGCCGACGGCAGCGCCGCCGTGAGCGGCGGCGGTCATGGTCTCCCAACGGTCATGGTAAAAACGGTGGGTTTTTGTGGTGCATAAAGTGGGTTTCTCAGGTTGTGGTGGTCGATTTATTTGCAAAGCGGTGCCCACCCCGACTAACCACCACCGATTATCCCCTCTCCCACCTCCTTCTCCATTACCGCCGACACCTCTGATTTCCGATCACCTCGCCGCCGTACCCACCACCGGTAACATAAATCCACCGACTACCACCTACCACCGACACCTCTGATTTCTTGGTGTTTGTCTTGGGTTTTACTTCTTCATCTATTCTGACCCCAATTTTGAAGACTTTAAGGTAATCTTTAATCTGAAATTTGTTCAGTTTTGGCACCTGCATGTGGGTATCAACTGCTGAATGTTTTAAAAGAATTATGGATTTGTGTTATTTGGGTTATTTTGACACTTAAAAGATGAATCCGTTTGGTTTTGTAATTTAGGTTGTGAAGATAGTTTATTTTTGATTGTTTCTGCTATGATTTCATCAACATGGAAGTTTATATATAATTGATTATATTATATGCTATGTTTTTTTTCTTTGTTGTTGTTGATGATTTTTTTTTAAATTTAATATGTTGATTTTTATGGGTTTGTTTTTGTTAAATTTGCAGTCTGGACATTCAATTCAACTTTGCATTGAGTTTTTTTAAATGTAGGAGGCGGTGGTTTTTGGTGGTGTGGCAGTGGTTGATGTCGACGGCTCCGATGTTGGGTTTTGAGGCCGACGGCTCCGATGTGCGGTGGGTGTGGTGGTGTGGCAGTGGGTTTGGTGGTGTGGCGGTGGGTTTCGTGGTTTTTGATTTGTGTTCTTTTGAATCTGTAGGTATTGATATGGTCGATCGGGTGGCGAGGATGCAAAAAAAAAAAACGTCGATTTTGATGATGATGGCGCGGCATGGACGGCGGAGGGTAGGTTTTTTAAACCTGCAACCCCTCTTTTGCAGCCTTTTGATTATCCATTAATCTGAGCCAAACCCCGTTTTATTTTCGAGATACACTTTGTTTTGATGTTTTTGTATTTTTCCCCTCTAGTCGATGATGATAACGATATATCTGAGACACCTCCCCGAGTATGCGATTTCTGGGTGCGTTCGTTTTTGCGTAAAAAAGTTTTTGTTAATAAAAAAAGTTAAATCGTAAACTTTTTAACGTAAAATGTAAACTGTTTAATGTAAAAACGTAAAACGTAAAAAGTTTTACGTAAAACGTACAACGTAAAAAGTTTGCGTTTTCTGTGTGCGTTCGTGTTGCGTAAAAATGTTTTTGTAAAAAAAACTGTTAAACCGTAAACTTTTTAACGTAAAACGTCAAAAGTTTAACGTAAAACGTAAAAACGTAAACTTTTTAAACGTAAAACGTAAAACATAAAACGAAAAAACGTAAAAAGTTTTACGTAAAACGTAAAAAGTTTTAACGTAAATCGTAAAACGTAAAAACGACGCGTTAAAAATGTAAAAAACGTAAAAACGTAAAAAAAGGGCGCGTTAAAACGAAAAAAACGTAAAACGTTAAAAAACGACGCGGTAAAACGTAAAAAAATTAACGTAAAACGTAAAAAAACGGCGCGTTAAAACGTACAAAATTCAACGTAAAAAACGACGCGTAAAAAAAACGACGCTTGAAAAAGCCCGGAGTAAAAATCGGCGCGTTAAAAAAACGATGATTGAAACGTAAAAAACAGCGCGTAAACCGTAAAACGTTAAAAAAACGGCGCGTAAAGTTTTTAACGTAAACATCGGCGCGTTAAAAAAACGACGCTTGAAAAAGCCGGGCGTAAGAACGGGGCGTAAAAAAACGGCTCTTCAAAACGTTTTTTTAAACTAATCTTAAAAAAAATGATCATAAAAATCTGATTTCAAAAAAGTTTTTAAACCAAAAAATCAGTTCTTAATAAAAAATTATTAAGATCAAAAAGTAATAAATGAATGGGACAAAAAAGACATTTAAAAATAATATATATAAAAAGACAAAAAAAAACAAATTTTACCTAAATACCCTTTAACAATAAAATATTAAAAACATAATAAGACAAAAAGCTTTTAATATTAATATTAACTACTTTTAATCTCATCCATCCATCTAGTTGATCTAAGGGCTAAAAAGTGGTTCCCATGGTTCTTACAACTAGAGGTGGTTTTCATTTTTGCGGTCCCCTATATATATATATATATATATATATATATATATATATTAATCCTTTCTCGATTCTTTTTCAAAACATTAGTACGTTCAACCTGTTCAAAACAGGTCAATACATGACCATTACCTAACATATCTCTTCTGTTGTTTGACCCGCTCATGACGGTTCAATTCATGACCATTCTTTCTCCGATCTTTAACTTATTTCTCAACTTTCGCAGTTTAACTTTTTAAATTCAACCTGCTACTTCTTACTTATCATAGACGTATCAAAGTACACGTTCATAATTTCCTTTTCATTCTTGCATACTTGCAAAGACTTCATTTCATCATTTTATTATTAATTTGCAAGATTTTTACCAATTTCCGTCCCTACTTGAATCATTTGTCTTGGTCGTAGACGTCATTCATCCCAACTCCCAAGAGTTAATTAATAATATGTCTAACACATAACTTATTTCAAAGCTTATTTCTTCGACTAAAGTTTCTTGCTACTACATTAGCTTTCATCGGTTTTATCTACATGACAAATCAACTACCTCATGTTCTCTTGCTATTACTTGTTTTAATATCTACCAATTTACTTTGTTTGGCTTTTCAAAAGTCCAATTGTAAATACATTCTGACCTATGATTACCAATTACCCAGTTCTGGCACATCCCTCTCTAGCCGAGCTATAAGCTCCTATAAGAAAACATAATTAACCTTTATACATACCTAATGCAAGTCAAATCCATTGACTCGTTATCCATACCTGACGTTGGTTATTTCTTTCCAATCTGTGGCATTGGATGATCATACATTATGCTCACCTACAATTATAAGACTTGACAATTTAAAACATTAAATGTCGGGTTCAATGGCAATCCCCATTTGACCCGTATGACTCATTTGTACCTCTCAACCATCTTGCATACAAAACGTTTACATAAACATATTTATATAGGTAAAAGTTTAAATCATAACTTGGATAATACCTGCTTTTTAAAGAATATTTACTCGTTTGGTCTGTAATTACTTACAAATTCAAACCTTTCATTCTATCATTCCTTCCCTTCTATGTTTCGAATCTGTCTCGAGTATTCTGACATATCATTCATATCCTTCATTCTTTCTATGTTTCGAATCCGTCTCGCGGATTCTAACATATCATTCATATCTTTCATTCCTTTCATGTTTCGAATCTGTCTCGCGGATTCTAACATATCATTCATATCTTTCATTCCTTTCATGTTTCGAATCCGTCTCGCGGATTCTAATATATCATTCATATCTTTCATTCCTTTCATGTTTCGAATCCGTCTCGTGGATTCTAACATATCATTCATACTTCTCATGCGTATTTGGTACTTTCAAATCCCTGAAAGTCTTACATTTCCCTCTCACTCACGTCCACCTACTACCCAATTCTAACGGACCATCACGGTCTCACAACGTCATATGTTTCTTGTGTACTGGCCAGGTACACAATCTACATACTAGTTTCGTGTCTTCGTGTAATCGTCACCTTATGTCCGAAGAATTAGGTGTCGGCACGTGTAACATTTTCATAACTTCGTTTCCATTCTATTATTATATTTCATTAAAATTTTCCTTCACTTGATAGATTTTACCATTACATGCACCCATATGCTAAATTTACGTACCTGGGTCAATATGTCTTATTAGATACCTTGGTGTCGGTCCTAGACCGCATTCACGGATCATCTTTTCCAAGCAATCATGCTTACCTTACACATAGCATACTATTAGTTTCCTTCATATACATAATTTAATACATACTTACATTCGCTTTTAACTTTGGGCCTTGATCGAGTCTTGGATTGTACGGGTTCCTTGTCACAAGAGCACACAGGTTTGAGTTCAAGTATTTACCTCCTTCTACTTGATTCCTCTCAACCCAGGGCTCTGATACCAACTTGAAACGCCAGAACGTTAAAAAACCAATATTAAAATACTTTGCGGAAAATAGGCCCGGTTTTTTTTACAGTGAGTAATAAAGGATACTATCCCCAAATATATGAATCCACGTCACCAGATTAATAAGACATTTACAAACAAGTATTTAGAAAAGTTTCGCCATGACCCATTTGCAAAACGACCAATCCTTATGAAAACAAAACCTGCTTAACAACCAAAGTTCTCTTTTTTTTTAAACAAACATAACCCGTTACCACATTGACATACTAGCATATTGCTAAAACAAACGTTGAACTTAAACTCCAAAATACAAATAATTCAGTCTAATTGTCCCAATAAGGAAACCCATATACTTAGTGAACAAAATATCACTAAATCCTCACATCGTTGACCCGCTTCCAAGACTTGATCACTTTCGCCTTTCTACCACCCCAATCTGTCATATAACATTACCATATCATTAGTGTCGACCGAGAAACTACGGTAAGCATAATAATTACTAATATATTGACTGAACCGGGTTATTGGTGAACGACTTGTGAGCTCTTTTCTTATTTCATGATTCCGATTCAAGCAACCCCGTTGATTCTCATGACTTATTATCTACATTGAAAACACCAAAAATAATTAGCTTTTGCTAAGTGAGGACTCATAATATGATTTTGTATCAAACATAGCGGAGTATTCAATGCTCATAACACCCAACGAAACAATGTCGAGCCACCACTTCATTATCTCCAATCACACATTTCGTGACTTTCTCTATTCTAATCTGGGCGCCCCCTTTTTATCCATATCTCATGTATATCCATGCTAATATAGAATCAAGGACACTTCAAAGTAAACCATTATCAAACCGATTCGGTCAATATAAAAAAAATGTTAAACCGCCGCATAACTATGTTGTAAATTCATTAGAAAACATATACCACTATCAACAATCATTATTACCTAACACACTCTTAGTAATTCGTACATGTATTCATAACATACTAAAATAGGTTATATAGTTTTAACGACACAAGTGTCACTTGTTCATAAGCAATACCAAATGAACACATGTTTTTGCATATACAGGTTACAACACCCATGATTTTTTTTTTAATTTAGCATACGCATCCCATATTCAAGGAATCACTCACTTTAACTTATGTAAATATATATAACTACATTGAGTTTTAAAACAACAACATAATCACATCCGATTGGTTCCTTATAAATTCCTTAAGATTATGCAAGTACTATAAAATTTATGTTTTTCACTCAGCTTTACGCAGCTGTAGTAGTTCAGTATTTTCCCCTTTTTACAATGAGTAATTCACTTCAAACTAAAATTATTAGTAACGGTGACTCCGAGACCTTTCCGTGGATATAAAATACGCCCCAAACGGACATTCGGTTGCTTTTCTATGAATTTTTAAAGACTAGCAAAAATCTGGAAATAAGCTGAATTTTCAGCACTTGGGTATCTCGACCCATTAACAATTTGCACTCTTTTTTGATGGGTTTAAACCCCTAAATCATCGTCAAGACATACGCTATTGTTAAGTTGAACCATATTCAATAATTTGTATCAAACTACCGTAACTATAAAAAGAACTTCGGCTGAACAATAAGACTATTTAAATCAACACGACTGTAAACACATTCAAGTACTCACAACCGAGTCTTTTGTCTACATGAGCGTCTCCATTTCTCGATTAACATTCTTATATGAAATTCTACCCATTACCCGGTTACAAAACCGTAGCCATTACTTAAGCATTATTCCGACATATTCATACTACCTTGTTTTGACCCGTTCGGTCTACGTAGTAAAAGTTACCGATTTCATACAACCAAAACCATATCAAACCTCAATCATCATCATGCTCGATAAACTAACGCTACCTTACTTAAACAAAATAAGAAGTGATTATGGAAATCACTTACCTCGAGTGCCCGTTTCGTACATGCTTCCTCATATCCTTTCCGTTTGCCTTCTATGCTTTCCCATCTAAACATGATCCTATACTTTCATACCATCAAGGTTACATACTTCATTAGTATAACGCACATTCTAATATTGCATTCATGTCACACTCGTATCCTATTTTAACTTTACTAGTACGTCAATTTCCAACAACACAACATATAAACTAGAATCGCATCCTTTCATTCCCTACTCACATCGTAAAACACACATACAACCATAAGATCATATATGCACATACAACATAATTCCAACATTAATTATTCGCATACAAATTTCATTTTCATACTAATTCATCAATTCAACAAGAATTTCATGCTAAAAGGATAACTTAATCAGCCTAGGCATTTCATCGAACATGTTGTGTGCGTACTTTTTACAAAGCATAAAGTACAAGTACCTTGTGCATAATCTTACTATTTCATATCAAAATCATTGATTCCACAAATATCCCATAACTTTTATTCTAATTAGGTTCATTCAACAACATCCTACAATATCTAATGGGTTTTTCCCCAAAACATCAACATAATCGAAATTAAGCATATTATAACTACTATATATTCATATTATCTAGAATTCCTACTCAATTTCAATAAACATTTACGGATTACACAAAACCCGTTTCATTAAAATCATTATACCACAAAATTCGACTTACTTGTTGATGATAATACTTAGGAGGTTATGATTTCTAATTCATGCATAGCAATTTCGATCCCTAGGCCTCTTGATTGAAGATTTTCCTTGCTAGGTTTTGAGAGAAATGCTTTCCCCTGCCTTTCCCTTTCTGTCGACCGCATAAACCCAGGGGAAACCCTGGCCCTTTTTTTTATTAAACTTCAACCCTTAATAACATATTTAGCCCCTCATCTTTTAGAGTGTGTGCTCATATTGAAGTTTCTACACAAACTTGGTTACTTTCCTTTGGTTAACTCAATTACATACATATATTTTAAATTTACTATCATTATTTTACGGTTTCATTTTATAATTACCGTCTTACGTCACTTAACATCATGATTATAATATTATTTTATAACATACGAAATTTGGGGTGTTACAGTTAATTACCTGTTGTGTCTCTGTTCTGCAATTCTGCTTTAAACCAGTTAGTAACATTTGATTGCTTCAATATTGGCTTAGTGAAAATCTGTTCGTCATTGCTTCAATCAATTGAACTTGCCTTTGTCTTTCAAATTTGTTCTTCATCGATTTGTTAATTGATTATTTGATTTAGTGATAAAGTGATTACTTGAAAGTTAGATACTTGATTTGTTGATGACTAGGATTAGGATTAGGGTTTATTGAAGATGTGATTTTTTTTAATTCTGAAAATGGGTAAGATTTGTGTGTGTGTTTCACCTGTTACAAATCAGAGGTTGGTGGAGATGGTGGTGTGGTGGTGGTGCGACGGTGGTGGTGGTGTGGTTGAGAGAGAGATAAGGAAGAAAAAGAGAGATTAAATGAAGTCAAATGAAGCATTCCTATTGATTGAAATTTCTTTTTTTTTCTTCTCACTTGAACACTCCACTATATACATTTATACATACATACATACATACGTGTATACTTCCTATTATATCCTAACCAAATAAACTTCCTATTATATCCTAACCCTATACTTATATACACTAAGGCCACTTGGTATACTCTAACATCCATAGGTGTTAATCCTAGTTGGCATCCGTGAACACTTGTTATACCGCTCCTGAAGGGTGTTAAGAGGCATTAAAAGCTTCACATGTTAAGAAGTTAACCAGGAGAGAGAGTGAGGAAATCAAGCATTGCAAAATTTACACACACACAACATGCTATATATATATATATATATATATGTATTTTAATTAATTTAAGGGGCGTTAATGTGGTTAAACCATTTCCTTGTTGTGAGGTGAAGTGAAAGAGGGTCAAGTAGATGATGTGACGCCTACGTGTAGTTAAGGGGCGTGAAAGTATACCCCATAGCCTAAAAATCACATGCAGAGGAATACTTACTCAAATTATGATTTTACCCCGTTTAAATTTACAGTTTTGTCGTTAGTTTTGTTTTTTTATCTCAGCAAATTACAATTTTGCCATAGGTTTAAATTTATCGTTTTGCCATCTTTTTTGTTTTTTTCCCTCTAAAATTACGATTTTGCCGCCAGTGTAAAATTACAATCATGCGATCATTTTAGTTTTTTTTTTTTTTTTTGACAAAACTATTGTAGTGTTTTGTTTTAATTGGTTGACTCGGTGTAATTTTTATTCGTGTGAAGCGGATGTCTGGCACACGCTCATTTGTCCTCGTAAATTACAATTTTGCCCTCATTTTAAAATTACAGTCTTTTCATTGTTTTAGGGGGATTTTTTTTTTCAAAAGTACGGTTGTGTTTTGTTTTAATCGGTTGACTTGATGTAATTTTTTTGATATCGTGTTATAAGTAGTATGTACAAGTAACTGAAACACAGACGTACATGTTATGAGAGATAAATATTCGGCTTAATGCCCCGGAACGCGTTCGGAGCAAAAACTAATTATTATTACATACGGTCATACGCTATGTATTAGTTATAATTTATTATTGTTATGTATTATTATTACTTACGCTTAGACGTTCAGTTCATATATCAATTGTAGTGGCGGCTTCATAGACCCATATACAGGATTTGGCTCATGAAACCATTGTGAAAGAGTAATGAGATGTGGACATTTTCAATGAATGGAATTGATACGAATCCGGCTGCAATTAACGAATGTCCGAAGCCCACTAAGGGTAGAGGGTATGGTTCAATTACTCTAGGGTGTTTGAGTCATTCTCAACCCAATAATAACATGCCATGTCAACTCCCCATTCTACTCCCCATTTTACACTCAATCACTAGGTATGGTTCAAACACCCCTCAATTAAAAAAAAACTTGATTGGTTGTATCTCTCCGCTCTCCTCTCTCTCTCTCCTCTCCTCTCCTCTCTCCTCTCATCGGTGATTATACACCGAAATCAACCCTCCCCACTTACCGATCCCCACTCACCGATGGACCCGGTGTGGTTCACCGATCAGTGACCCCCATCCCCGAATGAGGTCCCCGTAACCATACCGACCAGCCTAATGACGAGGCCGGTCCATCCATTCGTGGCTAGGATTTTAGCCCAGTATTTCCAGCCATCCAACCAATTAGTTTAATATTTGAGTCTATTTTTTTATGATGATTTGAATGGTTATCTTCTCATTGTTTAGAGGGATTTTGTTTCCAAGTTTTATCTTTTTACGTTTCCTATTTATTCATTGTAATCAAAGGTTGAATGCAGACAATTATTGAATAAAAGTTTTTTCCTTTGAACATTGTTCAGTTTTATCTTCCGTTCGAATGTTCGAAGGAAGTCATCAGGCTGGGTTCTTTGGCCTCAACTAATACGAATCCGTATCAAGTGGTATCAGCAGCTTCAGGTTCGTCAGGATGTCCGATTATAGGAGAGATCGTCGTTAGCTACACCGCAGATTCGCCGCCGGAGGCAGTGGTCCTGAACCGCGTGATCCTCATGACACCGAGATTGAACGTCTACAACAACAGATTCGTGACCTCGAATTCAATCAATGTCATGGGCATGACAGGTACGACCCGCATGACCGGGATGACACATCAGCCACCGACTCTGTCGTCTGGGATGATTACGACGCCAATGACAGATTCGAGAATGTTTTTGCTCATCAAAATCGTCACCATGAACCACCCCCACAACCACCTCCTATTGACCCGATAAGAGCTTTGGGTATTCGAACCGAAAATCCCGAGTTTGAAGGTCGGATGCAACCAGACGATTTTATCGACCGGCTTCAAACAGTCGAGCGAATATTTGATCTCCACCAAGTACCAGAGAACCTTAAGGTAAAACTCGTTGCTATTCGTTTACGTAAATATGCGTCTTTATGGTGGGAACATGTTCAGATTCAACGTAAGCGGGAGGGTAAACATAAAATTGAAACGTGGGATAAGATGAAACGATTGATGCGTTCGAAGTTTTTACCAGTAACTCATAAGCAACATTCTTTTTTGGAGTACCATAATTTCAAACAAGTTTCACTTTCAGTGGAGGAGTTTATAATATCATTTGAACAATTACGCATGCGATGTGGGATTGAAGAAGACGAAGAACAGATTATCGCTCGTTTTATGCGGGCACTCCGATCGGACATCGCAGATGTCATTATGTTGTCGCAGTATTAGTCTTTTTCTGATGTTTGTAGGTTGGCTCAAAGGGTGGAAAAACAATTAGCAGTGAAGATGAAACCGTCCAATCGGGTCAGTTCCTACCGTGCACCGGCAGCGGCGAGTTCTCAGTCTCGGGTCGACCCCCTCAAAACCGACCCGCCTACAGCACCAGTTATTCCGTCTTGCTCCGGTAATAATGCTAATTGTTGTTTCGAATGTCACGGCTTCGGTCACTTAAAGCGGGAATGCCCAAATAAACAAGTAATTGCTCTAGTTGACGATACGGTGCAAACCTATGATACCGACGCTGAGGATAACAACGAAGCGCCTCCAGAAATTCTTTATCCGGATCGTGGCGAAAATCTTTATTCAACGAATTTTAAATACCACTGTGACGGATACAAGTGATGACATTGCATGGCTTCGTAACAACATTTTTCGTACAAAGTGTACGTCAAAAGGAAAAGTTTGTACGGTTATCATCGATGGAGGAAGTTGCGAGAACATCGTTTCTACCACCATGGTTGATAAACTTGAATTACCAATGCAAAATAATACTTAACCATACCAACTAACTTGGTTAAAAAAAGGAAACAATATCAAAGTCACTCATCGTTGCTTGGTACAGTTTTCAATCGGGAACAAGTACACAGATAAGGTTTGGTGTGAGGTCATCCTAATGGATGCCTGTCACATTTTGTTGGGAAGGCCGTGGCAGTATGATCGCCGAGCGCGACATGACGGTTTTTGTAACACGTACACATTCAAAAAAGATAAAGATGGTGTTCATATCACTCTCGCCCCTTGCGACCCTAGACAGGAAGGTACGGAGTCCATGCTAATCTCCAAATCGGAGTTTTCCGGCCTCACCAAGTCACAACCCCCGACACTTATCTTTGGGTTGTTGATTGCCAAAATCAACCAAGAAGTCCCGCACGTCCCGCCGGAAGTCCAACCGCTCATAACCGAATTCCGTGATGTTTTCCCTGATGATATTCCGGCTGGGCTTCCTCTTTTTCGCGATATTTAACATTGCATCGATTTCCTACCAGGGGCAAGTATTCCTAATAAATCGGCCTACCGAATGAACCCTAAAGAATTCAATGAGTTACACCACCAAGTTACCGAGCTCCTAGAAAAAGGACTTATTCGTGAAAGCATGAGTCCGTGTGCGGTGCCGGCACTTTTAGTCCCAAAACCTAATGGCACGTTTCGTATGTGTGTTGATAGCCGAGCAATTAACAAAATCACCATTATGTACAGGTTTCCCATTCCCAGGTTTGATGACTTGTTGGATCACCTTCATGGCGCGAAAGTTTTCTCGAAGATCGATTTGCGTAGCGGTTATCACCAAATCCGCATGCGCCCGGGTGATCAGTGGAAGACGGCTTTTAAAGCTCGGGATGGCCTCTACGAGTGGATGGTCATGCCGTTTGGGTTGTCAAACGCCCCAAGCATGTTCATGCGGTTGATGAATCACATCTTCAAGCCTTTTATTGGGAGATGCGTCGTCGTTTATTTCGTCGACATTTTAGTTTATAGCTCCGATGTGGCGTGCCATTTGTTACATTTAAGGGATATTTTCATCGTGTTACGAGATCAAAAACTCTATGGAAATGGAAACAAATGCCATTTCATGACATCTGAGGTAATTTTTTTGGGCTATCTTGTTTCGGGTACAGGTATACGGATGGATGAGTCCAAAGTTTCCGCTATAACTACTTGGCCAACCCCGAAGTCATTACACGATGTTCGAAGTTTTCATGGGATCGCGTCTTTCTACCGTCGATTTATCAAGAATTTTAGTAGTATCGTCACGCCAATTACGGAATGTTTGAAGAATAGTAAGTTTGTTTGACCATCCACAACTCAGTCCTCATTTGAAGCCTTGAAAGCATCGGTTACGCAAGCACCAGTCCTCGCTCGCTCTGCCCAATTTTAACCATGTCTTTCAAGTGGAATGTGATGCCTCCGGAGTAGGCATTGGCGGAGTTTTAAGCCAACAAAATCGCCCTGTTGCTTTTTTTAGTGAAAAACTAAGCGATACACGACGCCGGTATAGTACGTATGATAAAGAATTTTACGCCATCGTTCGGAGTCTTGAATATTGGAGACACTACTTACTTCCTGCGGAGTTTATTCTTTATTCGGATCATCAAGCGCTTAAGTTTATTCAAGGGCAAGCAAAGTTAAACCCGAGGCACGCTAAATGGGTCGAGACATTGCAAGATTTTTCATTCGTCATTCGTCATAAAGCCGGCTCAGCCAATTCAGTCGCTGACGCGTTAAGCCGACGCCCCGCCCTTGCTACGGCTATGACTTTTGAGGTGGTAGGATTTAAATCCTTCGCTACGCTTTATCCTGATGATCCTGATTTTCGTGATGCATGGAAACAAACAAAGCGGGCGCCATATAAATCCTTTGTACAAAAAGACGGATTGTTATATAACGGGAATCGGTTATGTGTTCCTTTTTCGTCTTTTCGAGAGGCCATCGTGCTAGAATGCCACCAAGGGGCATTGGCCGGACATTTCGGTCGTGAGAAAACCACGGCACTTGTTCGAGATCAATTTTATTGGCCGAATATTTCCAAAAAGGTTACAAAAGTTCTGAATCGTTGTCGTGTGTGTCATGTCGCGAAAACTCGTCACACAAACCATGGCATTTACACTCCTCTACCAGTTCCTGTTCGTCCATGGGAGGATGTGAGCCTTGATTTTGTGTTAGGACTCCCACTGACTCAACGAAAAAAGGACTCCATTATGGTGGTGGTGGATCGATTCTCAAAGATGGCGCATTTTATTCCTTGTGTTAAGACTTATGATGCGTCACAAGTAGCCCGTCTTTATTTTGCCGAGATCGTTCGTTTACATGGGGTCCCAAAAACTATAACTTCTGACCGGGAGGTGAAGTTTGTTAGCCACTTCTGGCGTACTTTGTGGAAACGATTGGGAGCCAAGTTACAGTTTAGTAGTTCCTACCATCCTCAAACGGATGGCCAAACGGAAGTCACGAATCGCAGTGTAGGCAATTTTCTTCGGAGCCTCGTCGGGGATAATCCAAAAAAGTGGGATCTCGTCCATAATACTAAATGTATCAATATTCGTCCCAAGATTTTCCAACTGGTCGGTGTACAACCCTTTACCCGAGGCCGAACTCGGGGCCAAACCCGAGGCCAAACCCGATGCCGAACTCGATCTCGTTCTTTGAATCTGCTTTTTAGACGTGTCTCTACCGGGTGGGCGAGAAGGAGAATCATCAAAATCATCCAAATTAAGATCAAACTCTTGATCACGAGCATCAGACTTAGCTTGGGACGAGGGTGTTCTTGCCCTTTTGGATGATGTTGACTCGCTAGCAGGAGGGACTCTCGCCTATTTCGAAGCGTACCTACATACATCCCAACAATGCATGTAATTGAACTCGTTCTTCTTGTTCTCTCTATATGCTAGCAAGACATTCTTGATAAAGTCAACCTCGGTTTCACCGCTTCTTGGCGTGTTCTTCGCCTTATGGAAACAAGCGTTGAACATGGTAACGTGTGTATTTATATCACCCCACTTCGACGAGAGGCTATCATTTTCACGATACACCTCCGCCCGTTGCATTTGCATATGAAATGATTTCTTTATGGAATCCCAAAAATTATAATAAAACTTAAAACAATAATATTGTAAACATTAAATATGTTATATACAAAAATACCATGAATCGGATTTTGCGATTCGTCGATCCAACATCTTGTCAAATAGTTTCTTCTTGAACCGCCCACTTTAATTGTGTTCGTTGAGTGGCCGCTATTGCTTTCTCTTCATCCGTTTTTTTTGTGATTTCTTTTTTTGGCCGGTTTGGATGACGAACCACCAACGTCTTGCGGTTGAGTTTTGGGCACGGAATCGGGTTGGGAAAGGTTAACCAGAATAGATGAATCGTCGTATGGAAAGTTCGCGTATACACGGTTTCCTAAATATGATGCGATTCCGGCTAGATCGGGACACGATGAGTATACTAAACCGTGTGGCGGTTGTTGTGGACGGCCGCACGTAAGGGGTATTTTGGTTGGGTTTGGTGGCGGGCTAGGGTTCGGGTTTTCTTGGTATCCAAAGGGGTTGTTTGGGTTATAGTTTCGGTTAAAAGGATGCATTGTAGGCTGTTGTGGGTTGATTTTATAAAAAAAAAATAAAGAGATATGGTAGAAGAAGTAGAGAAGTGGTAAAAAAATAAAATGTTAAACATTGATGAGTATTTATATTGGTTTAATATGTAACTTTTTTTAATTAAATTAAACGGCTAGCCCCAACGGCTATATTGGACCAGCCAACCAAAGCCAGCCATGTCACCCCCCCCCACACGCCAGCGGAGCAACACCATGATCAACGCTAGCCCGGTGTGGTCTAGCAAGCGTTGCTTGGCAACCGCCACCCCAACCCACGCCCCACACCCACGATTATGGTGTTATTAACAACATATTCATCACCGACAACACGTGTTGCATCAAATCATTAAAATTAATATATATCTTTAGGCCTCACCTACTTTGATTGCGGTCTCATTTCACATTATATGCAAGACCTAACATCGTGATCATTTTCTTGACAATTTTTACAAGCTACATGCACCTCAAGATTCCCTTTTTGTAATGATGAACTTTCTATTTGTTGAGCCATTTGAAGAAGAAAAGTGGCCCGTTTGCGTCTTTAATTTCATATGCAGGACTGCACATATATTAAAAGACCCGGTTCATAACATTACAAAGGAATTGGTTACCAAGTATTAATGACCAAGTTGACATGGCAGTATTTTTCAGCTTGCTTCTTATTCTTGGCTGGTTCACCCTTAAATGTACAACCAGCTAACTCAACGGTGCAAGTGAAGATGGGCAGACCCAACCTAAAAGTTGTAACTACATGTACATATTTTTCCTAAGGTTAATAACATTTATGGAAATTTAAAATAAATAAAAAAATACGTATGTAAAAATTTACTTATGTATAAAAAGAGTTGCGTAATTAAGTATCCTTCATTCTAATTTTAATGTATGTAAATTACAACTTATTTACTTGTGTGCATACAGATATTTATAAAATAACTTCCACATGTGGTTACTAACATAGAATATAAAACATGTTACTAAAAAAAAGAACAAAAAAAATATATTACATTAAGTTTTCATGAATTTACCTTAACATACGATGCGTACGCAATGAGAATATAACATGCGAATTTAGTTTACAACATGCAGATTTGGTTTCATGCAGCTTTGGTTTATAACATACGGACTTAATTTACAACATGCGAATTTAGTGTATAACATGCGGATTTAATTTTATAATATGCAGATTTAGAAATATAACATGCGGAAATTTCATCGCGTATGCATCGTACGTTAAGGGATATTGTACAGTACACTTTCTCTCTTTTTGTCTCTCTCTCTCTCCCTATATATATATAGGAGAAGGATCCGTTAGGAACCACTCTTTATTGTGAGAACCGCGAGAACCAGTGTGGACACAAACAGTAATACCTAAAAAAATCTAAAAAACACCCAATTTTTTTTTACTATTTTTTTTTTGGAAAAATAGCTATATTTCGTTTATAATAAAAAAAATCAAAATTTTTTTTTCGAGTCACAGTTATCCATGCACATATGCATTTGTATCATTTCTTTGACAAATTCCGTAATTCATTACAAATATTAGACAATTGCACTTTCATTTACATTACCACGTGTAATACACTACTTTTTACGTTAACAAAATAAGAAATGCACATGTGCATCTATATGTATCAACATGAAATAAGGTGTGTTGGTACACTACTTTCTCTTTCATCTATCATTCCATCCATAATACACAAACATGCACATGTGCATTTTTGTCATGTCTTTGACAAATTCCGTAATTCATTACAAATATTAGACAATTGCACTTTCATTTACACTACCATATGTAATACACTACTTTTTACATTACCAATATTAGAAATGCACATGTGCATCTATATGTATCAACATGAAATAAGGTGTTTTGGTACACTACTTTGAATACATTTTCCCTTTCATCTATCATATCATCCATAATACACTACCATTACCTCCTACCATCCATAATACAATATCATTACCTCCTACCACCCATAATACAACACCATTACCAATATTTTCACTTTATTTCATGTATGTCAACACCATTTATACCATCCAATCATCATATTACATCATAAAGTAACAACTATAGCCAAACCATCAACCACTAGATATAACTAACCAAAAAACATATATATGGGCCTACTTCTCCATTCAAAATCACAAATTTTTTGTACTAAAACATGTTATATAATGGTTATACCTAATGATGCACATGTGTATTTTGAATATCGGTAATGTAAAAAGTAGTGTATTACAGATGGTATTGTAAATTAAAGTGCAATTGTCTATTGGGTTATTAGATTTTATCACCCCCAACTATTGGCTATTGGTCGCTGCCACCCTCAACTATCACTTTGACGCCCGTCACCCCCAACTTAACACTTAGTGTGTTCTGTGACCACGTCGTTAACTGATCACTAACTTTTGATCCTGTTTTTATACTTTTGGGGGTGTCATAGGGATCTTAGGAAGGTTTTAGGGATCTTTAGACACCCCGAAAAGTATAGTAACAAGCTCAAAATTTAGTGATCAGTTAACGACATGGTGACAGAACAAACTAAGTGTTAAGTTGGGGGTGGCGGGCGTCAAAGTGATAGTTGGGGGTGGCAGCGGCTAATAGCCAATAGTTAAGGCTGATAAAATCCCATAACCCTTGTCTATTACTAATAACGTATTACGGAATTTGTCGAAGTAATGATACATATGCACATGTGCATGGATAACTGTTACTAAAAAAAAGTTTTTTTTTTATTTTTGTAACTAAATATAGCGATTTTTGTTAAAAAATATTAAAAAAAATTTTGAGTGCTTTTTTGATTTTTTTAGATTTTATTTTGTGTTCACATTGGTTCTCACGGTTCTCGCAATAAGGGTGGTTCTCAAATGCACCTTACCCTATATATATATATTGATTTACGCTTGTATATAGGGTAAGGTGCATTTGAGAACCACCCTTATTGCGAGAACCGTGAGAACCAATGTGAACACAAAATAAAATCTAAAAAAATCAAAAAAGCACTCAAATTTTTTTTGAGTGAACTGTGTGAACTAATTTTAGTCATTGATTATCAATACACAAGCGTAAATCAATTTCCAGGATTTGATGATCAAAAATACACTAGTATATTTTACAATTTGATGATTAAAATCAATTGTCAGGATTTGTTCACTCAATTCAGAAATACACTAGTATTCACATTAGAACCCACCCATATATATATGGGAGAGTTATCTTGAGAACGCTAAATATTGTGAGAACGAATGAGAACAAATCAAAATCATTTTTTTAATACAAACCTTATTATAATTAAAATACAACTTTAAAAAAAGAATTTACTCCTTAAATAATTTATCTTTTCTTTCAGAATCAATCTTAATAATTTTTTTACACATGTGTAAATATAACAAACTTACACATGTGTAAATTTTCTTTAATTATGAATACATCTAAAATTTAATGTTTAGATTCAATTTCTAACATTGTATTTGAATAATAACTAGAATTACGACCCGCCGCAATGCGGCGGGGATTTTTTAGTTATAACTAAGTCGATTTAGAACGCGCACGTTATGTTGAATCTGTCAAACGGGGAAAAATAGACAATGTAAAAACGTTCACGCACACACGCGCGTTGCGTTGTGTTAACTCGCAGAATTTAGAACGAAACGTAAAAACATTAAACCAAAGACGCACGTTGCGATGTGTTAAGTCACAAAATTTAGAACAAAGCATAAAGCGAAAACTTTGCGGAAAATGAAAACTATAAAGGACCAAAGTTGAAAGTAAAAAAAAGTTGTGAGGATAGATTGTAAAAGGTAAAAAGTTTTGTGTTAAAAGTAAAAAAACAAATAGTTTTAGGTTAAAAGTAATTTATGAAATACTTTTCGGTGAAAAGTAAAAAAATCAAATTTAAAAAAAAAAACCCAAAGCCAAGGTTACAACAACCATATGCATAACCATTTTTTCTTTGAGAAATCACCAAAGCCAAGATTACAACATATAAGTAAAAAAAATCGAAGTGGTTAAATCGCAAAAGATGAAAACTTTTGAATTAGAAGTGATAAATCAAATTAATCAAAGGGCTTAAATGGTATAAGATGGAAACTTTTGAATTAGAAGTGAGAAATCAAATTAGTCAAAGGGGGTAAATTACCAAAGATTAAAACTTTAAACTTAAATTGTCAAAGATTAAAACTTTAGGGTTAAAAAGGAAACAAAGATTAAAACTTTAAAATTAAATTGTTAAAGATTAAAACTTTAGGGTAAATTGTCAAAGATTAAAACTTTAGGGTTAAAAAGGGAAATTCTAATTTTTTTTGAAAAGCTCCCAAAGCTAAATGTACAACTACCATATGCATAAAGTAGTTGCTAATTTATATATGGAATAATTATAAGTGTAAAACGAAATTTTGAATTTGAATTGTTTTTGACCAAGTTCTTGTGGTTTCTTTATCCGTACTCACGATTCTCGCAATATCTAGCGTTCTAATTTAAACCCTCCTATATATATATATATATATATATATATATATATATATATATATATATATATATATATAGGTTATGGTTCATTTGAAAACCACTCTTATTGCGAGAACCATGTAAACAAACAAAATAAACTCACTCCATCACCACCCAAAACCTAAACACCAACCCCCACTCAAAAACCTAACCCCCCCCCCCCAAAAAAAAAAAAAAAAAAAACCTAAAAAAAACTAACCCCCCACCCAAGCTAAATGCTAAAAACTAAAACCTAAAGCTAAACCCCACAACTAAATGCTAAAAATATTTTTTTTAAAGCGCTACTTTTCCTCCCAAAAAAAACTGGGACGAAAAATAGCGATTTTATTTAAAAAAAATGTATTTTTTTAATTTTTTTTAGGTATTTTTATTGTGTTCACACTAGTTCTCGTGGTTCTCGCAATATAGGATGTTTTCTAACGGATCCTTATCCTATATATATATATATACACATATATACATACAGGGGGCTGCTAGAATGAGAACCACCCCGAGTTGTAAGAACCGCGAGAACTACACCCCACGGAGCGCCGTTCGCCATGATTTTTTTTTGCAAGTAGATGTGTGTATTATAAACACAGCCGTAAAAAATCATGGCGAACGGCGCTCCGTGGGGTGTAGTTTTTTACACCACAAGTTTGGTGTTTTTTAATTTTTTTTCTTTTTTCTTTTTTTTTTCACCAAACTTGTGGTGTAAAAAACTACACCCCACGGAGCGCCGTTCGCCATGATTTTTTACGGCTGTGTTTATAATATACACATCTACTTGTAAAAAAAAATCATGGCGAACGGCGCTCCGTGGGGTGTAGTTCTCGCGGTTCTTACAACTCGGGGTGGTTCTCATTCTAGCGGCTCCCTATACATATACATACACATCTATACATACATATATATATATGGGGGTGGGATCTAATCTCATTTCTATTTAGACAGCAAATTGGACAAAGAAAACAAAAGTTACTGCTCTAGATTGCTTATTTGGTAACATGTACTATTGTTTGTTGTCTAGTACAACTATATAAATGAACTTGTCGACATCCTAAATAACATACAAATTTCGCTGCATGATGTAGAAATCATACGCCAGGTGCTTAGATTCTTCCAGGTCAGAATTGTTGGCTAATATTTGAATTTGGCAAACCGAATAAAAACTATATTCATTCGGACGCAGACTGTGACATGATATACATATACACACATATATACATATATATATATATATACCAGGGTCGGTCCTGGAAATTTATGTGTCTTGTTCGAGCTTGAAAAAATGTGCACTTAAGCCTTAACAAAATATATAAATGTAAAATAGATTTTTATTTAGCCATTAGGTTGCGTTTCGGGTACTCATTGTGGTTGTGAATTGGGTACATCCCAATCGTCAGCCCCATATAATAAAGTCTAACAAAATAATAACAAAATGGCTAAATAAAATATTAAATTTTAAAGCCAATAAGATTAAAAAACCAAAGAATAAATTGATACAGTGATGTAATAGAATTATTATATAAAATAACAAAGCTTAAATATACTAAAGTATCAAACCAAAACGAAAAAGTAAAACACCGATTAAATCAACAAATGAATATATTTAGAATAAAATAAATAAGTAATAAATAAAATTTACTCATATCCAAGTGATTTTTCTCCATGTCAAACTAGATAATTGGGCTAATTTTAAAGAGGGCCCAACTTAAAATAGAACTACCCATAGGGCCAAGTCCACAAATGATGTGTATATACTTCTTCTTTATTTAAAAAAAAAAAAAAAAAAAAAAAAAACCTAGCAGTCATTGCTGCCGTTGTGGCCATTGCAGGTGACAGACCAAAATATTCTACTCCTCTTTTCATATTTCTCTTCATTTGTAATGGGTTTATCTTGAGTTTTGTATGGGTATACTCTTTAAAAAATATTATAACACATATATATCGGATTTTTTTTTAAAAAAATGTGCCTTTTAGAATCTCGGACCCTGGCCGGTGGTCCTCCCCGCACACCCCTAGGGCAGCCCCTGATATATACACATATATATACATATATATAGGGGTGGGATTTAGGGAAAACGCCTAAAAGTATGAAAACGCTAAGAACGATTTTAGTGTTGACATGTGGCGTTGGTGCTAACTTTACACTAAGGGTAATATTGTCAAAACGTACATGCACATGCTACTCACATGTCAAAGACCATGCACATGCCACTCATATGCATATTCCACCATCTTTTTAAACTCTCGTAACTTCTATACGTGATTATTTAAAAAAAAAAATACACCATAAAATCGAGTGTTTTATTATCTTTTTAACGAGTATACTATTGCTATACTTTTGAAATTAAACAAAAATAACATGAACTGGGTGTTTAAATAAAAACGCCATAACAATACCCAGTTGAAAACGCCATAAAACACCATGTTCAGAAAAACACCATAAAAACTCAGTTGAAAACGCCATAAAATACCCAGTTCAGAAAAACGATATGAAAATACTCAGTTGAAAACGCCATAAAACACCCAGTTCGGAAAAAACCCATGAAAAACTCAGTTGAAAACGCCATAAAAATACTTATTTCAGAAAACGCCATAAAAACTGGTTGAAAAACGCCATAAAAACACTCACTTCAGAAAAACGTCATAAAAACCCAGTTGAAAACACCGTAAAAAACAAAGTTTAAAACGTGATAAAAAAACCCACTTCATCTTTTTCGAATAATATATCAATAGTATAGTCGTTGGAAAGATAAAAAACGCTGAATTTTATAGTGTGATTTTTTTGAAAAAATAATCGCGTATAAAAAAGTTATTGGTGTTTAAGTATGATCGGGGGAAATGACATGTGATTAGCATGTGCACCCTTGTTTGAATCTTCCTAATTTACCCCTCCTAGTAGTTTCAAAGCCCTTAGTATTTACAAAAATGTCATTGCATCAATCTCAGCCACAAACCACTAAGATCTTGTGGCTGAGAATCGTTCTCACCGTTTTCACACTTTAAGGTGTTTTCTCCTAATCCTGTTTTTTTCTCTCTCTCTCTCTCTCTCTCTCTATATATATATATATATATATATATATATATATATATATATATATATACGTATACATATACATATAGGATGAGTATCATTACAGAACACTAAATATTGTGAGAGCAAAAAGAACAACTCTAAATCACTAAATTTTGGGATTTAAGGTTGATATTTTTTTAAATTTTATGTTTCTTACATTCATATGTGTATTGGATATACATAAAAAAACCCATATATTTTTACCTACAAACAGCCTACATACATGTAGGTAATTTAACCTACACATATTTAATTTTGAATTAAAGTGTGAGATACAATAAATCTTACATTTGTAACATTTTCATTTACTTTTGAGGATTTTAGGATTGAAAAAATGAATAATTCATTTTATTCTGCGTGTTCTCACAATATTTAGTGTTCTGCATAGAACCTTCTCATATATATATATATATATGAGAACCACCCTTATTATGAGAACCTTGAGAACCAATGTGAACACAAACTAAAATAGCTAAAAAAACCTAACCCCCCCCCCCAAAACCTAAACCCCCCCCCCCCCCAAAAAAAAACCTAACCCCCCCCCCCCAAGCTAAATGCTAAAAAAACCCTAACCCCCCCCCCCCCAAAAAAAAAAAACCTAAACCCCCCTCCCCCACCCCCCAAAAACCTAAACCCCCCCCCCCCCCCAAGCTAAAATCCTAAAAACTAAACCCCCAAAAAACCTTAAAAAATCTAAAAAAAATCTAAAAAAATCAAAAAAAAAAAATCTAAAATTTTTTTTTTGAATTTTTTAATATTTTTCATGTTAAAATCGCTACTTTTAGAAGCCAAAAAATTTTTTTTTTGAAAAAAAAAATATTTAAAAAAAATTAAAATTTTTTTTTGGCTTGGAAAAGTAGCGATTTTTTTATAAAAAATATTAAAAAATTCAAAAAAAAAAAAATTGTGTGATTTTTAGCTATTTTTAGCCATTTTTGGTGTGTTCACATTGGTTCTCGCGGTTCTCACAATAAGAGGTGGTTCTCGCATGATCTTCTCCCTATATATATATATATATATATATATATATATATATATATATATATATATATATATATATATATATATATATAATATATATATATATATATATATATAGGGGACTGCTAAAATGAAAACCACCTCCAGTTGTAAGAACTGCACGAACCACTTTCTAGCCATTAGATCAAGATGATGGATGGATGAGATTAAAAGTATTTAAAAATAATATTAAGTATTTTTTGTCTTATTATGTCTTTAATATTTTAATTGAAAAGGGTATTTAAGTAAAATTACTTTTTTTGTCTTTTTATATATATTATATTTAATTGCATTTTTGTCCTATTCATTAATTACTTTTTATTTTTTTAAACATAATTTCTTTATTAAAAAACATTTTTAAATTCAGATTTTTTTTTAAAGATTTTTATACTTTTTACAATTTAAGTTTTACGTTAAACTTTTTACGTTTTACGTTTTTTTGATGCGCCGTTTTTAACGCCGTTTTTTAACGCGCCGTTTTTTACGCGTCGTTTTCACGCACCGTTTTTTACGCGCCGTTTTTTAAGGCGCCGTTCTTTTAAGGCGTCGTTTTTCTCAATCGGCGTTTTTTTAACGTGTCGTTTTTCCGAAGTTTTTTAACGCGCCGTTTTTTACGCGTTTTTACGCGCCGTTTTTTCAAGCGTCGTTTTTTTAAACGCGCCGTTTTCCCCGTTTTTTAACGCGCCGATTTTTTACACGCTTTTTAGACGCCGTTTTAACGCGCCGTTTTTTTCACTTTTTTAACGCACCCTTTTTGTAAACTTTTTACGTTTTAAGTTTTACGTTAAACTTTTTACGTTTTACGTTAAACTTTTTACGTTTTACGTTAAAATTCTTACGTTTTACGTTAAAATTCTTACATTTTATGTAAAACTTTTTACGTTTTACGTAAAACTTTTTACGTATTACGTCTTACGTTAAAATTTTTACGTTTTACGTTAAACTTTTTACGTTTTACGTAAAACTTTTTACGTTTTTCGTTTTACGTGAAACTTTTTACGTTAAAAAGTTTACGGTTTACGTTAAAAGTTTACGGTTTAACCTTTTTTTACGAAAACTTTTTTACGTAAAAACCAACGCACTCAGAAATCGCAAAACTTTTTACGTTTTACGTAAAACTTTTTATGTTTTACGTTTTACGTTAAAAAATTAACGGCTTACGTTAAAAAATTTACGGCTTACGTTAAAAAATTTACGCGCCGTTTTTTCAAGCGTCGTTTTTTAACGCGCCGTTTTTACGACGGGCTTTTTCACGCATCGTTCTGTTTAAGCGCCGTTTTTTACGCGATTTTTTTTACGTTTTACAATTTACATAATTTTTTTTACGTTTTACATTAAAAAGTTTACGTTTTGCTTTTAAAAATTTACGTTTTACGTTTAAAACTTTACGTTTTACGTTTAAAACTTTACGTTTTACGTTTAAAACTTTACGTTTTACGTTAAAAAGTTTACGTTTTACGTTAAAAAAATTACGTTTTACGTTTTATATTAAAAAGTTTACGTTTTATATTTTTACGTTTTACGTCTTTACGTTTTACGTTTTACGTTTTACGTTAAAATTTTTACGTTTTACGCTTTTACGGAAAACGGACAGAGTTTCCTCTGTTTTTTGGAATAAACCGACAACTCAAGTTCCCGTTGTCTTTTCAAAACTCAACAATTTTCAACAACATAAACACAATATATAAAATTTCTATCAAAATGCCAAACGTAACAAGTCACTAAAGTATCGGTTCGAGCTCGGTGCGCGTTAACTAAATAAAACTCAACAATTTTTACCGAATCTTGGTGTCGTTTTGTCGAACCGCGTTGACTGACTTGAACAGAAGCTGAGTTGACCGAGTCCGCTGTACCAAAAATAACCAAACTGAACATGAAAATCGACCGAGTTGCCCCGAACCGAAACTTGAACCGCTGTTGTTAACCCAACCTGAACCAAGTTGTTAACCCAACCTGAACCAAGTCCAAGTTGTTAACCCAACCTGAACCGCTGTTGTTAACCCAACCTGAACCAAGTTGTTAACCCGTTGAGTCGGCTCGAACAGAAGCTGAGTTGTCCACCACTGTTGTTAACCTAACCTGAACCAAGTCCACCACCGTCATCGGTTGAGTAGATACTATTCTTGATATCGGGTAACGAAGGGTCAATCGGGTATTCCCGTTTCGACATATCCAATTCCGGACCGGGTTCCGGTTCCGTTTCCGACAAGGGGTTTCAAAACATCAATGCTTCCATACATTGCTGCCACCATTAACGGGGTTCGGTGTTCAAGAACCATCTGTTTCGACTCTTTTTAACGGCCGTACCACAGTCCAACTTCAGCAATACCAGAAGGGTCAGATTCAATTGCCTTTTTGAACCCTTCAATGTCATCATTTGCAGCAAGTTCAAGTAATAGCAGAAGTATCTTCGGTTTCAACACTCAACTGGCTCATATTGGTAAACTTATTAATTGTAAAACACGGTCAACGAAAGTTGTTACCTCGCCCATGATTTTCATCATCGTCTTCAAACGAACCAGTGCCGCCGTCGGCCACCTCCACCTTTATCTTCAAACATCATCGTCTTCATCTCCACCCCCGTGTCATCATCAATATCGTCGCTGCCACCATTGCCGGAAAAATCAAGGGTTTCAGGGGGTGTTTTGTTGGCGTCTGGGAAGCAAGAAGTAGGCCGGTAAGGCTCCGGCTCCTCCATGAATGTTCTCCATTTTGCAGAGGGATGGAAGAGATGAGGTGTTTTGTGTATGAAGTTTGAATTTTTATGAGAGTGATGAAAGAGAAAGGGATTTCAGTTTTAATTAGATAGATGAATGAGAAGAGTGAATGATGTGAAAGCATTAAAGAGGCAAGAGACAAAAAAAGACAGAAGATTAGACATTAGGAGTAAAAGACTAAAATACCCTTTAGGATGGCAAATTCTGATTGGTGGAGAGTGGTTCTCGCGGTTCTTACAACTGGGGATGGTTTTTATTTTAGCGGCTCCCTATATATATATATATATATATATATATATATATATATATATATATATATCGTGAGGTTCTAGAGTAAACACTAGTGTATTTGCGAACTGAGTAAACAAATCTTGACCATTGATCTACACACGTGTATGGCTAGAATTTCTTCATCAAATCGTAAAATACACTAGTGTATTTCATCATCAAATCCTGGCCATTGATTTACACACGTGTATGGCCAGGATTAGTTTGCTTAGTTCGCAAATACACTAGTGTTCACTCTTGAACCTAATCATATATATATATATATATATATATATATATATAGAAAGTGTATTTTTCCTAGAAAGTCTAGGAAGCAATAAGAATTGGATATGTGGTATTGAGTTATTTTAATTAGAAGGGTAATTATGTAATTTCACATTTTAATTTTATTTTTGGAATTTATATTTCATTAACTAACATTGCATGATCTCGAAGGTAACTGATTATGTCCATGATTTTCGGAATTTTTTTTGTTGTGTTTCGAATCCAAATCTCATCCAAATCATATGTATATACAATTCTTTCTATCGTTTTCTTCTTCACCAGCAGTATTCGTATTTAATAAATTTTTCAGAGAGAAAAATCATGGCTTCAAACACACTTGTTGATTGTGGAGATGGTTATTAACATTTAACTGCAAACCATCAGCTTGTTCTTGGTGATGTGTTTTAACAACAAGCAGATTCATACAGTTGTGTTTTAGCATTCAAATTCATACAGTTGTGTTTTAACAGCAATCAGATTCATACAGTTGTGTTTTAGCATTCAGATTCATACAGTTGTGCTTTAACAGCAAGCAGATTCATACAGTTGTGTTTTAGCATTCATGTTGGTAATGCTGGAGGATTTCTTGATGCTGTGTTTTACCATTCAGATTCATACAGTTGTATTTTAACAGCAAGCAGATTCATACAGTTGTGTTTTAGCATTCAGATTCATACAGTTGTGTTTTAACAGCAAGCAGATTAGCAAGCAGATTAATACAATGTGTTTTCTTGATGTGTTTCTTCATGAAGGATAGAAGGAAGAGAGAGAGAGAGAGAAATCGCAAGAAATGTGGGGTGGTTATGGAATGACAATTATTTTCATATTTAAAACAAGCTAAATGACATATCTACCACTGATTAATTAAATAATCCTATTTTTAAGAAACATATATTACCAAAATGCCACCAAGATGATCTCAACCATTAAACACACCCATTGGATGGCCCAGATCGCTTCCTTGACTTTCTAGGAAAAACACACTTTCCGTGGGATCCCCACTCCATATATGTATATATATATAGGGAGGGGCTCATGCGAGAACCACCCTTATTGTGAGAACCTTGAGAACCAATGTGAACACAACCTAAAATAGCTAAAAAACCTAAAAAAACCTAACCCCCATCCCCCCCCTAAAAACCTAAACCCCCCCCCCCCGAAGCTAAATGCTAAAAACTAAAACTCCCATAAAACCTAAAAAAACCTAACCCCCCCCCCCAAAAAAAAAAAAAAAACCTAAACCCCCCCAAGCTAAAATACTAAAACCTAAACCCCCAAAAAACCTAAAAAAAATCTAAAAAAATAAAAAAAAATCTAAATTTTTTTTTAATATTTTTTATGCTCAAATCGCTACTTTTAGTGGCCAAAAAAAAATTTTTTTGGGCTTCGAAAAGTAGCGATTTTTATATAAAAAATATTAAAAATTTTTTTTGTGATTTTTAGCTATTTTTAGGCATTTTTGGTGTGTTCACGTTGGTTCTCGCGGCTCTCACAATAAGAGGTGGTTCTCGAATGATCTTCTCCCTATATATATATATATATATATATGTTGGGGTTCTAGAGTGAACAATAGTGTATTTGCGAACTGAGTGAGCAAATCCTGGCCATTGATCTACACACGTGTATGTCCAGGATCTCATCATCAAATCGTAAAATACACTAGTGTATTTCAACATCAAATCCTGACCATTGATCTACACACGTGTCTGGCCAGGATTAGTTCACTCAGTTCGCAAGTTACACTAGTGTTCACTCTTGAACCTTATCCTATATATATATATATATATAGGGTGGGGTTCTAGAGTGAACACTAGTGTATTTGCGAACTGAGTGTGTTGGTGCACTACATCTGTCGACTTCGTCTTGTATCGAGTCTTAGTTTTAGATTGTTAGATCAGGGCATGTTTTATGAGAAAATAGGATAGCATATAGGTTTAACCTAGGAGGTCCACTTATGTATCAGGTCCGCTTATGTGTCACTAGGAGGTCCGCTTATGTGTCAGGTCCGCTTATGTGTCCATGTACCTTGGTTGGAACCTCAACACCTATAAATAGGTGCACATAAGCGAACCACAAAAAAAGTCTTGTAACTCATACCGAAGTGCTGCCGGATCGAGATTTGGATGTAAACTGTCATAAATCAATGCAAAGAGGTGTTTAAAGTGATTTGCAAGCTGTTTCTACGTTGATTACTTGTTTTCCGCACCTGTAATTGACGAAAACTCCTCTGAACGACTCGTTCGGGTCGAAACACGATCCTACAAGTGGTATCAGAGCTTCAGGAGGAGGAGTTCTGCAGAGAATAGCTGGAATTCATCGAAATTTCTTACTTCTACACCTTCTTTCTTCAGTTCAAAAAGTTTCACCGGTCAAAATCAGTTCAAAATTTCACGGATTGTGTGTAATAGGATATAGACAAACCCTGGAAAGTTTGGTGTTAAATTTCAGATTAAAAATGGGTCAAATGAACTTCCGAATAGGTTCCGCTTATACGGACATCCCATAGTTTCGCTTTTGTGAACAGGGCAGTTTCGCTCATAGATACATCATATCAGGAGGTTCCGCTCCAAAGTTCAAGTACTTTCGCTTTTGTGTCACCATATCAAGAGGTTCCGCTCCAAAAACATCCTAGTTCCGCTCTTGTGACACTTTTCAGAAGGTTCCGCTCATTTGACCAAGTAGTTCCGCTTGTTTGAACATCAAGTAGTTCCGCTCATTTGGACAACTTAGTTGTTTCGCTTATTCGACAACACTGGTTCGCTCATTTGAAAAAGAATAGTTTCACTTTTGTGTCATCATACTAAAGGTTTCGCTTTTACGGACAGTTGTGTTAAGTGTTCAAACTTGAAAAATGGACGAGGAATTTTATAACGCATTCGCAACTCCAGTTACCCCAATCACTGTTGCTCAAACTACAATGCTCGAAAACGAAACGGGAACAATGCAAAAACCGCCCAAACTATTGAATATTGAAGAATATAAAGGATGGGAGGGTCGGTTTGAGAACTGGGTATAAGCTAATTACCTAGATGCATGGGAGTGTGTGGAAACAAAGTATGTGAGACCGTTAAATGATGATGAAGAGGAGGTTGCGATCAAAGACATGAGTGCCGATGACAAGAAGAAGTATAAAAATGAGAAGATGATGTTAATCCTACTACAACAAGCTGTGAAAGAAGATATCATGGTTTTGTTACAACACAACGGGAGTTCGTATTCAATATGGAAAGCGTTGCGTTCAAAGTTTGTTGGAAGTCAGGAGATGGTAAAGAATAAAAAATCGCTTTTGAAAAAGGAGTTTGATTTGTTTAGAGGTCTGAAGAATGAAAGTACAAAGCAAATCATTGAAAGATATTATAATTTGTTAGTGAACATGAAGAGGTTAAGTATCAACAAAGACAATGAAGAGTTAATTGAAAAGCTTGCTGATGCTTTACCACATGAAACTTGGGGAACATATCTGATGATGCTCAGAAACAAAAAGGGTTTTAGCGAGTTAACTTTGAGTAAATTTATTGAGAAGTTGGAAGCTCAGGAAATGGAACAAAGAAAGATTGTTCGGATGAAAGATTTTGATGGAGAACAGGACATTGGATTGTACTATAAAGCAGGAGTGAATGAGAAATCTACAAATCTATCTCCGAAAATAGAAACTGCTTACAATGCCAAGAATTCTCCTGGACGTTCATCATCAGGATCAAACAGCAAAACAAGTTTCACATCATTTCCGTCTTTTGATCCGAACATTTCAGCAACTAAAAATGGAAGAAAACTTCAGTGCAATATTGTATTAAATCTTGAAAGTGATCAAGATTATTCTGAGGAAGTTGCTAAAAGTCAAATGTCTTTATTAGGAATGGTTTTAGAGTCTTACAGGTGTTTTGTTGCAGGTCGTATCGGAAATCCAATGCTAACAAAGGAAGATTACGACCAGATAGATGCTGAAGAAATGGAGCTGATGGACATAAAGTGGTGTTTGGCTAGCGTGTTACGGAGAGCTGAGAAATTTAAGCAGATCACGGGGAGAGATGATCTTCGTGAGCTAATGTTTCTACTTTAGGTTTTGATAAATCTAAAGTCACTTGTTTTCGTTGCAGGGAGAAAGGACACTTCAAGAGAGAGTGTACCAACCGTGAAGCAAGTGGAGGTCAGAATCCTTTCAACAACAATAATGATTACTATCAAAAAGCCATTTATCATCAAGTTGCTCAACAACCATCTCAACAGAATCAACATCAAGCACAAACGGCACATGGAAGACCTATAATTGAAGATTCTTGAAAGAGAGCTTGTGTGGGTAATCAAGATTGTTTGAAGAGAAAGGATGGTAGTGCATTAGTAATTGATCAAGATGATGAAAAGTTACTCGAGGGATTTAGCTGGGAAAATTTTTCTTGGGATAACTACATTCCTGATCAAGCTACAGCTCACACAGCTTTTGTTGCCAAAATTGAAGATGACAGCGATGATGATACTGAGTATTATGCTAAACAGATGGCAAAACATTTGAAGATGTTGGAAGAAAGTGACAATGAGGATGAGAAGGCAAAGAAGAAAAAGAAGAAGGTAAAAACACTGGTTAGCAGCGATGATGAGACAGTACCGGTAGTGAGAAGAAAAGTGAAAGAAATTCCAAAGTTCGAGATTGATGAAGAAGCCATTGCAAAGAAAAGTCTAATCACTTGTGAAAATTGTGAAATTGTAAAGAAGCAGAACAGTTCATTGATTCACAATATGAACCGATTGAAAGAATCATATGATGTGTTGAATAGGGCGATGAACATGTATAACGACACAAGTAAAGAGCAGGCTACAGCAATGAAAACACTTCAAGGAGCTTTCATGGTCAAGCAAAAAAGTTGTAAAGAACTATATTGAGAAGTGTGCTGAACTCGAACAGAAACTTGAACTTCAACGAATTGAAACTGAAAGAGTTAACCGCTTATTAAAAAGTTACTCATGTTCATCTTATGTCATTGACAGGATTTATCCGATGGCTGAAAGCTTGAAGGCATTTGAAGACAATGAAGTAACTGAAGAAAAGAAAGTTTCAGAAGAGAAGGTTGAAGAAAAGACTCCAGTGAAAAAGACCAAAAAGAAGAAAGACACTGAAAAGACGTCATCTGGTAAGAACCAAGGTGTCAGTTACAACAAGTGTCGACCCCCACTGGAAAACGGATATTTGGCTAGAAATCCAAATGATGAAAGAGTCAAAAAGGCAACAAATTTACAGTGGGAGTCGGAGTCGTCAATAAACTTGCCAGATAGTAGTGATGTCGTGTTTACATCATCTGACACTGATCAACAGTCTCAATTAATGAAGAAAGTCGTGGATCATGTGTTAGAAAACGATTAGATAGAGGAGTCAAAGTCGGAGTTTGCGTTAGAGTCAAAGTCTGGGTCGAGCACTCTGTGTCTAACAGAAAAACAGGACAAAATAGTGTATAATAAAGAATTCCTGTTATCAAAATCTAATTTGGATGATGGATTGTTTAAAGTTGCTTACACTTTGAATGATTCTGACAAATTATATTCTGATGAAGAATTTCCAATAAGAGGTGTCAAAACTGAATTGATAAACAAGGTTTTCAAACTTACAGAAATTAATATTTCTGAAATAAAAGACTTATGTCTTAATGAAAAACCTAAAAAATACACCTCAAGAGTACAACAAAGATTAAACAAGAAAAAGAATTACAGTTCTGGTTCAGGTTTCCAAAAGAAATCAAACCATAACGGTAATTTCAAAAAGAAAGGTTTAGGTTTTACTCCTACAGAAAAACAGAAAAATGAAAAATATGTTCGTGATTTTAAATCCAAAATGACATTTGTTTCAGGAACGTCATCCGAGGAAGAAGAAAAGAAAGACTTCTAGAGACAGTCAAACAATGAATTCCTTGCAAAGAAGCAAGATGAATTGAAGAAAATGGCTGAACAGAAGAAAGATACAAAAACCTGTTTTCGATGCAACATTGTTGGACATATTGCCTGAGATTGTTCTAAGGCAATACAATCAAAACAGGGAGTATTTCGTAAACTCAAAGAGAAAGTAGTTGAGTTCGAACCACCAATTGATAGAACAAAATTGTTTAAAGATTCTACATTTGAAATTGGTGAGAGTTCGAACAAGTTTTACAAGAAGAGAGCTAAATCTGACAACCAGAAATGGATTGTTAAGAAAGCTGTTGAAAGCTCTAGCGATGATTCTGATAGGTCAAAATCAGAGGAGCTATCTTCTGGCAATGAAACTGATTCCATAAAATCAGTTGAGTCACAAGTTGTTTCAAAATGTGAAGCTGTTTTAAAAGATGAAAAATCAGTTCCGATTGTGAATGATGAGGAGTTTCCATCACTTCGGGCTGAGAATTATAAAAAGAAAATTGGTAAAGTTGAAATTTCTAACCAATTTTATAATGATAAACAGGAATTTGATGCTGAAAAGGTCTTTAATCCCAAAGTTCAACATATCTTTGGTAAAATGATTGATCGAAAAGTCAAGGGGGTTAAGGAATTTTATGAAAAGAAGAGGAAAGGTAAGAAACCGAGTGCTGGTGACTCGGTGAAACCCAAAGCTGGTCAGGCTTGGGTGGATATTTTCTTCGACTAAAAACCTGACTTGCCGGAGCTCCCAGGTTGGTAAGCGTGGAGCATGAATCGGCATCTTTCTTGAGTTTTATTCGGTAACGTCAATCATACAAACGGTAAAGAGGTTTGTTTGTGTTTGTTGTACAAGTGGTTAGAAGATTTGATTGCGCATTCTTGTATATGGTAAATCAAGGACATTAAGTTGTACTTGTATTTTCCTACAAATTGTTGAGAGACAATATGATGAACCACATCCCCGAATCTATTATTGATAATCCTACAAGTGGTAAAATCAATCAAACTTATTTTCCGGAAAAACCATTTTGATTAAAACAAACTTAAGTGTTTTGAAATATAAATGGGAAAATAGTTTGTTGATAGGGAGAGTTCTGATTGTTTATGCCAAGTGAATGGCGATTTGATGCAATTTGATGTCAGTTGTCAAGTTTCTGTATAGTTTGGTTTACTTTCATGTTTCTAGTAGGTCAAGAGCTTAGATAGTTTTCAAATTTCTTTTATGTGTTTGCATTTTAGGGGGAGTAGAAACTTTCAGAAAAATCCAAAAACATTAGAAAATTTGAAAAAGCCAAAAACATGATAAATTCAAAAATGAGTTTTGTTGTGAAAAAGAGGAAATGATAGTACATCAGTGGACTGTCACAACATGCTAAAGATTTGTAAAGTTAAAATGTGATAAACAATCTTACTGCGGATGTGTCAGTAGATTTTTGCACATTTAGTAAATTGAAACGAGATATAAATCTAAATTCAAACTTGCTTAATTCGTGGGTAACTATTCTTGGATATATGGGTAACCCCCGAAATCTTGTTTGAAAGGTCCCTCTTTCTGAGATACTAGGTCTTTATACTCTGTGATATCTGGGGTATTATTCCGGGACTTCTGCTGTATGGAAGTACTGACCTAGTCCCCGAATAATACTTTCTGCAAAAAGCTTTGAAATATAAGCTCGCCCTCAGCAAACTGATTAAACAATAAAATTGATAATCTTTGCTGTTGTAACAAAAGATCCTCTAAAGGGGACCCACCTAAAGTCGAAGCCTTCATCTCTCTGCGTATACGGAAGTATCGACCTGAGCTCTCACGGCCCTCGCACATAACCTCTTTACAGATATCATCTGTGGTATACTCACCTGTAAGACTGAACATTGGGATCTGGATACAGGAGTATATTCAAGTGGAGTGATACACAATTAATTTTAAGTTTCTAAAACATTAATATCGTATCTCGAATCGATTGAAATTTGTGTGAAAATTTAAAGTGGACCAATATACTGACAATCTAGGTAAATTGTTTAGAACTGAGAATGTTTAGAGCTTAACGGTGTTAGTGATTTGTCACAAAACTGATATGATCCTCTTGCACAAACTCACAAAAATAATGTTTGTAAATAGTTCATTTCTGCAATTCTTTCTTACAGAAAATCCAAAAAGATTTTAGTGTGTTTTAGCATAAATTTTGAAAAAGTCAAAAAGATTTTCGACGACTAATATTGAATAGCTGATTTTCAAAATTCCAAGTGCTAAACATGATGAATAGTTGGTTTGGGAGATTGTGTTTGTTTTGATAAGAAAAATGTTACAATTCCAAGTGGTTCATCAGTACCTGATTGGTTGATTGATTTGTAATAAGTTTCAAATGTTGTCTATATGCTTAAATGTTTATCATAAAACTTATGTTTGTGGTAGAGTTTTATGCAGGTAGAGTCAATATTTGAGGGGGAGTGCATGTTGGAGATGAGGAACTCAAAAGATGTCAACATTCAAGAGAAGAAATTTGTTGGTGATAAAAGAGAAAGAGATGAAGATAGAGAGAGAGAAGCCCAAAGACTGATCAAGACTGAAGATGCGAAGACACGATATTGTCAAAGACTCGATGAACGACTCGTCAACATCTGAGGGGGAGTTTGTTGGTGCACTACATTTGTCGACTTCGTCTTGTATCGAGTCTTAGTTTTAGATTGTTAGATCAGGGCATGTTTTTTGAGAAAATAGGATAGCATATAGGTTTAACTTAGGAGGTCCGCTTATGTGTCAGGTCCGCTTATGTGTCACTAGGAGGTCCACTTATGTGTCAGGTCCACTTATGTGTCACTAGGAGGTCCGCTTATGTGTCAGGTCCGCTTATGTGTCCATGTACCTTGGTGGGAACCTCAACACCTATAAATATGTGCACATAAGCGAACCACAAAAAAAGTCTTGTAACTCGTACCGAAGTGCTGCCAGATCGAGATTTGGATGTAAACTGTCATAAATCAATGCAAAGAGGTGTTTAAAGTGATTTGCAAGCTGTTTCTACGTTGATTACTTGTTTTCCGCACCTGTAATTGACGAAAACTCCTCTGAACGACTCGTTCTGGTCGAAACACGATCCTACAGAGTGAACAAATCCTGGCCATTGATCTACACATATGTATGACCAGGATTAGTTCACTCAGTTCGCAAGCTACACTAGTGTTCACTCTTGAACCTATATATATATATATATATATATATATATAGGTGAGAGTTGGCTACAAAGTCTATTTTTCCTACAAAGTGTAAAAAGTCATAAAACACCAAAATGTAAACCATAAAGCACACTCTAAACCCACAATAAAGAAAGTGAAGATTACTAAAACCCCATAATTGTGGGTTTTGTGTTGTATTTTGGCTGATAAGGCTTTAATTATCGAATTATTAACATTAGTATGTCTTATGTTGATTATCATACTGTGTTTTATATTCATAGTTCTACGATAGTGTGTTTGAAGTTGTTATTGACTGTTAGGGTTTGGATATTGTGTTTTAGTGATATTTACTCTGATATTTGTGGGTTTTAAGTGTGTTTTATGGCTGAAATTGTGGTGTTTTATGATTTTGTACACTTTGTAGGAAAAATGGACTTTGTTGCTGAACCCTACCCTATATATATAGGGTTAGGTTCATTGTGGAGGGTTCAAATGAGAAAAAATTTTTTGTGAGAAGAAAAAAGAAGTTTCAACCAATAAGAATGCTTCATTTTACTTCATTTAATATTTGTATTTAATTTTAATATAAGGGTATATCGGTAAACTTACATAAATCATTAATTTGTATTCTTCCCCTTTAATAACTAGCTAAATTAAATTTGTAACTCCTTTTCAAAATATATATATTTTTTTCCAAATTAAAAAAATAACTTAATTTAAAGTGTAGAATAAATTAGTAGTTGTGTAGGATATCTTACGAGTTGTGTAGGATACATTTCGAGGTGTGTAGGATAAATTTCGACTGTGTAAGATAAAATTCTATAATGTGTATGGTATATGTAGGAAAATTTTGATATGTGTAGGTTTTGTAGATTATATGTAGGATACGTAATGATTAGTTGACTAATTAATTAAAGAGAGAAAAATTAATGATATGAGTTATAAATGAAATAGCATTTTACTAATATGCTCTTTCTTCTTTTTCTTCTCACATTAAATTTCTTCTCAAATGAACCTTCCCCTAGGTTCATTTGTGAAGAACCCCCTCGATTGTGAACACTAGTGAACTAATCCTAGCCCTTGATTATCAATACACAAGTGTAAATCAATGGCTAAGATTTGTTCACTCTGTTCACAAATACATTAAGTTCACTCTAGAGCCTCACCCTATATATATATATATATATATATATATATATATATATATATATACATAGAATTGTGCTAAAATAAGAACCACCTCCAGTTGTAAGAACCGTCAGAACTACTTGATCCGGGGCGAGTTGGACCAATTTTTTTTTTTCATAAACGTAGATGCGTGTATTATAAACACATTTGTAAAAAAAATTCAAAAAAAAAATGTCGTGTGTGTAGTTTTGAGCACCACAAGTTTGTGTTTACGGGTACCGTAAATTTTCCGGTAAGATTTACGGTACCCGTAAACACAAACTTGTGGTGCTCAAAACTACACACACGACATTTTTTTACAAATGTGTTTATAATACACGCATCTACGTTTATGAAAAAAATTTTGGTCCACCTCGCCCCGTACAGTGTAGTTCTCACGGTTCTTACAACTCGAGGTGGTTCTCATTTTAGCGGTCCCCTATATATATATATATATATATATATATATATATATATAGAGAGAGAGAGAGAGAGAGGGAGAGAGAGAGAGGAAGGTTAACGTACATTACGACTTAACGTACATCGCGTACGACAGGTAATTACGCACATTCATTTTAAAATCACGCACATTATAACTCAAAAATCCAAAATCACGCATGTTGAAACACAATAATCACGCATATTGAAAACATTAATCACGCATGTTATATAACAAATCACGCACGTTGTTGTACGTGAAGTACGTTAAGCCGTAATGTACGATATACTTTTTCCATATATATATATATATATATATATATATATATAGGGGAGGGTTATCTTGAGAACGCTAAATATTGCGAGAACCTTGAGAACGCTAAATATTGCGAGAACCTTGAGAACGAATGAAAAAACCAATCAAAACCGAATTTTTTAAATACAAACCTCATTGTAATTAAAATACAACATCAAAAAAGAATATACAACATCAAATAATTCATTTATCCTTTCAAAATCACTCTTTACTAGATTTTTTACGCATGTGTAAATATAACAAATTTACACATATGTAAATGAAAAACTTACACATGTGTAAAAAAAATTATTTATGAATTCACGTAAATTTAAACGTGTAAATCTAATTTCTAATATTGTATTCGAACAATAATGATAAGTGTAAAAAGAAATTTTGAATTTGAATTGTTTTTGACCAAGTTCTTGCGGTTTTTTCATTTGTTCTCACGGTTCTCGCGATATTTAGCGTTCTCATTTAAACCCTCCCCTATATATATATATATATATATATATATATATATATATATATATATATATATATATAAACGGGATCAGGAGAAAACGCCCTAAAGTGTGAGAACGGTGAGAACGCATCCTGATTGAACGCGTGGCGCGGGATATAACCAGGGTGTGAGGGGCTTTTTTGTCTTTTCAGTCTTCTGTTTTCCCAATTTTGTGTGGCACATGCTACTTCATTTTTAGCGTCTAAGATTATTTTGGCGTTAATTAGATTCATTAACTACTTGGCGTTTTATTGTTTTTTTTTTTGGATCTGCCTCGTTGAATTAATTGTTTTTGTGTAATATAGATAATTTTTGCCGTTATGGCGTTTCCCCAGGTCAATTTTTTGGCGTTCGTGGCGTTGTTAATAATTCATTACCATTCATTAATATTTCATAAGATTACAATAATACGAAATCAAAAGAAACTAATAGTCTTCTGTATATGGGATTACATCAGAGTTGTAGCCATCGCTTTGTTCCTCACTTTCTTCAGATTCATCATCATCATATTTTAGATTGGCATATAATGCTATCATCTCGTCTCTTCTTTGTTGTAGCCTATTCTTGAATATCATTACAACCCTGGATCTTGCATCGTTTGAAGGTGCTAAATCACGGAGTTGTTCAAGGAGATATAGCCTCTCTGTCTTCAACATTTCCTCCATCGGCAATGAATATTTCACCTCGTGCCGATAAGTCACTTCAACCATTCCTGCTTCTTCATGCACCACCCAACTGCTAACTGTTGGTAGAGGAGTATTGTCAATATCATCATCGTCATCATCTTCTGCCAGAAATTTTCTCTCCAATCTTCTTATTACCGTTCGAGTTCTTTCACAATCGTTGGCCATTGGAACCCCAAGGGCCAGAATATCCCTCTGAACCCCTTCAGCCATACCAAGTATGGTTTTGATTGTCCTGACCTTCACCCTTCTCCTATCAGAGAACTTTAGGATGAAACGTCTCTCCGACCTTTCAAACCTCCATGCAATAACCTTAGCCATTTTTTTTAAGTTTTTGGCGTTTTGGACAATATGTGGCGTTTTAAACAATGTTTGGCGTGTGAAGTTGTGTTCTCATGTTCGCTTTTATAATGATTTTTTTTCCCGCCCATGACAGGTAATTATGACGTTTTGAAAAGATAAATAAATTCAATTCTCCATGTATTGGCTTTTAATATAATAAATGTTAGTAATTATGTTTCCGTCGCTTCATTTTACTGTTTGCAGTTACTGTGTTTTGTTTCAGTTTCATCTGTTTGTGGCTGTAACACGTCCCATCTTTACGGCTGTAATTGTGACGTTTTGTATTTCCAATGGCGTTTAGAAAAAGATGGCACTTTGTTGTATTCTCTTGCACATTGTTTTATACTTTTTTTAGATTTATTATAATAGTACTTGTCCAAAGTAATTTCTTTAGTTTGGTTGTTTCAGCGTTTTATGGCATGATGGCGTTTCACAAGCATTTGCCCGTTTAACGTTTTATTATATTTTTTTAGAGAATTAATGTATATTTTGTTCTTAGCTGAAAATTACACAACCAACAACAGAAAAAGAAAATTAAAAAAAAACAAATTGAAGCAATTTTATGATCCAAATCTTCACCGTCATCAGTCTCTTTTTTCTTTTAAAACTACAAGAACTGTCAGAAATAAATGGCGTTTTGGGTTTGGCGTGGTTTTTTTTCTTGTTCGTGTGTTGAAGTGTGTTTGTGGATGTTGGAGACATAGATCGACACCGTGTGGGTGGATGCTATTTGCTCATTATCTTCATTATTATCATGGAGTCCAAAATGACATTTACACTAGGATCGGTCTCTTCTCCTCATCCAAACCTTCTTCAAGAACAAAGAAGACAAAATGACATATCGGTGTCATCAGTCTCTTTTTCTTGAAATTTGTCCATCTCATTCTGCAAAATCTTACTCCCCTCATCTAACAAACCAATTAGTGAAACTTCATGCAGAACATTACAGAGTATCCAAGTAATGATGTTTGCCATCGTTGGTTTTTCTAACTTTTTGGCATTTTAGATTGAGTGGTATTTAGGAACTATTTTTGTTGTTTGTGTGCTTTTGGTGTGATCAACAGAAGGTGCTGAGGCGTTTCTCTTTATAGGATGTTTTTGGCGCGTAGTTTAGGCGGGATATTATTATAACAATAAATGCAATTAACAGTATCCGGTTTTGCTCAACTTGTCACGTCTTTCAGGCTTGGCGTTTATATTTTATGGCGTTTTTGTAGGACAAAACCTTAACTAAAACACAGAAAAAACGAGTCAGTAATAAAAATGGCGTTTTGCATTTATATGGCGTTTTATATTTCAATGGCGTTTTACTTATGAAATGATGTTTTTACCCTTTTACCCTTAATGAAGCACGTTCTAGTAATAAAAGTGATCTTATTTACGATAACGCCACCGCGCCAATCTAGTCTATAGATTGTTTTGATCTGACGATGCATAACCGTTCTCAATGTTCTCACACTTTTCACCGTTTTCCCCAAATCATGACCCTATATATATATGAACAGGATCAGGAGAAAACACCTCAAAGTGTGAGAATGGTGAGAGCGATTCTCAGCCACAAGATTTTAGTGGTTTGTGGTTGAGATTGATGCGGTGTCATTTTTGTAAATAATAGGGGTCTTGGGGCTACCAGCAGGGGTATAATAGGAAGATCCAAACAAAGGTGCACATGCTAATCACATGCCATTTTCCCCCATCATATTTAAACGACAATAACTTATTTATACGTGATTATTTTTCGAAAAAAAATTACACCATAAAACTCAGCATTTTTTATCTTTCCAACGAGTATACTATTGATATACTTTTCGAAAAAAAATTAACTGGGTTTTATGGCATTTTTCTGAACTGGGTGTTTTATGGCATTTTAGACTAGGTATTTTCATGGCGTTTTTCTGAACTAGGTGTTTTTATGGCGTTTTAACTAGGTGTTTTCATGGCGTTTTTCTGAACTAAGTTTTTTATGGCGTTTTCTGAACTGGGTATTTTATGGCGTTTTTAACTAGGTATTTTCATGGTGTTTTTCTGAATTTGGTGTTTTTATGGTGTTTTATTTGAACACCCAGTTCATGTGAGTGAGTTTTTTTTTTGACAATATTACCCCTTACTGTAATTTAGCATCAATGCCACATGTCACCACCAAAATCATTCTCACTGTTCTCACACTTTTCACCGTTTTCTCTAAATCCTGACGCTATATTATATACAGGAGTGTTCAATCAAAAACCCATAGTTAAGCTGAGAACTAGAAAACACCCTATTAATGAAAGAAATAGGAGTTTTAATGAAAGGGGGACAAAATTGGAGAATATATATATATATATATATATATATATATATATATATAATTTTTCAAACATTTTTAGCTTCTTCATATATTATTATTATTTTTTTAAATTACACCATAAGATCACAAATTTTCTTATCTTTCGTTTAAGTATATTCGAGCATATTTTTTCTAAAAAAAAATATTTAACGTGTTATACTTTTTTCAATACTACTATTATAGTATAGCACATACGCAACATTACTTAGCTTTAGGTTAAGTTTTTTTTTTTTTTTTTTTTTTTTTTGAGGGGGTGGGGTGGGGGTAGGTTTACTTTTTAGGTTTTTGCACCATGAAAACCAATATGAATACAAATTTGAACACCAAAACTAAATGCAAATTTCTTTTTTATTTTTATAGTTAAATCTTGACTTTTTACTAAAAGATTATTGATAAAAACCTGCGATTTTATTCGAAAACTTTAAGAAAAAATTATGTGTGTTTTTTAAGTAGTTTTAGATGTTTTTATACTGTTTCTCGCCATCAATGGAGGTTCCTAAATGGTCTTCACCCTATTTATAAAGGGGATGGATCGTGAGAAAACAAAAAAAATACTAACTAAAAAAGCCTAAAAACACGCCATTTTTTTTTCAATTTTTTTCTTAAGATACGCTATTTTTAATTCATAAAAATATTAAAATAATAAAAATAATTACTGCACATTTGCATTAATACGAAAAAACCAAAACCCCCTATCCAACCCAAACACTACCCACCCCCTAAAAGCCTAAACCCACTTACCCCCTCAAAAAACTACCCCCCCCCCCCTCAAAAAAAAAAAAAAAAAAAAAAAAAAAAAAAAAAAAACCACATCCCCCACTCCCACCCCCTAAAAACCTGACCCCCCATCCCTCAAAACATAAACTCTAAGGCTAAATTGCATGTGCAACATATACATATAATGCACATGTGCAATACTATTTTATTTTTGTTTTATTTATTTGAAAAAAAAAACGTTTTTTTATATGTAACAAATAGCGAATTTTAAAAAAATAAATTTGGTGTGTTTTTAGGTTTTTTAGTTAGTTTTTTAATTTTCTCATTTATATTTATTTTTATATGCACAAAATACAACATATAAATCATATTAAATGAGGTATTAAAACAATCCTTTTTAGTACTAATGTTTGATAAAGTGTGTTTCTTTGTTTACTTTTGATTTTCAGAATTAAAAGAGCTTAAACGGACAAAAGGAATAAATTAACGGCAAAAACCAACATAAATACGAAGAAAGGAAGTTGACACACTATACTGACCTGTAACGCCCTGCTTCTTTGTACTTTCCATATTTAGAAAGTCTTACTTGTATTTCTATTTTTGGAAGCCTTGTGTTCTTGTAATCGTTCTTTCTTTGTAATCATTGTAAAATCCGAGACTTGGATCATAAATAAAACTCGTATTTTGTTAAACTCATGTTGTACATACTTTATACATGCTCATACATTCAATTTCGTGAAAACATTGATGCTTATTCGTAATTCTTGGAAACTATGTGCTAAACTTGTAAATACGTGAAACTTGTGCATAAAACGTATTACAAACGTATACGATACTTAAATACGACATTCATATGCTTAATTATACTTTGATTATGCTCATCATACTTTATTTGGCCTTAAACTATGCTTGTATGGCGAAACTAGTCCCTAAATCACTTAAAAGCACAAAAAAAACAAACTTCAGGGGCCTATTTGTAATTAAATGAAACTTACCCCTCCCACTTGACACGGGCCGCGTAAGCTTACCCCTAGGGCTACGCTGGCCGAGTGACAACCCCCAGATCAGTTCCCCTCATTCAGCTCGCGATTTTGAGCGGGATGTTGGGTTAAACTTGAGTTTAAACCCGTTTTTAGCATTAATTATCCCCCCAAAACCTAACCTAATCCTCCCTTATAAATACCAAGTGCCTCCCAAGTCACTTGCACTTTACAAACACTCTCAAGCTCCCAAAATCGTAGCTGCAAGTTCAAGTTTGGACATGTAACACCCTAACATGTTTTAACGGAAAAGGCGCAGCGGAAATTCGTACCATAAAAATTTCTTCCATTAAAAACGTTTTGACCTACTAGCAAGTTCATTATGAAACACTTTCTTACATTATATGCATCTTTTGTACTCATTTACATAACAGACGCATAACTTATAATTATCAATTTACATAATCAAGTATTCCCGTACAATCTGACTTGTGACTCGGTCTTCGATCTTCACTCCTCAGTGATCCTCCGTGACACGTACAACCTACACTTACCATTCAATTTCAAACATTAGTATACAATATGAACGTAACAAGATCCATACACTTTTACTTCCTATTCCGTTATTCCTTTATACTTAGGCATGTCCGACTGAGTATCCATTCTCTAGAGAGACTTCATCATTGTACCTGTATTATTCTTCATTCTCAAGGTACACTGTTATTTGCATCAATACACAAACATATTGAGATCATATGAACATACGTACTTACCTTCTGGCATTAGGTTATACATGCATACTAGCATTCGCGTATGTACGTTCACACCTACACGCGTATGCACCTTCACACTTAAATACATAATACTTACACCCATGTATGATTCCTCGCATACGCACCTACACCGTTACCTACATATATACTTACCTACGTACATATCTACTTACTTACATACATACATACATACATACATACATACATACATACATACATACATACATACCCTCATACTTAATTCGTTACCCCGCATACTCGCTTACGTACCCCGATCTTGTTCGCACATCTTAAACGCCTTTAAAAAATATCTATCGGGTATGTTTCGGTTCTTAAAAATGAGTTTCATACTCATCCATAACTTACCAAGCCATTTAGTAGGGTTAAGGATCATTATAGAAGCTTAACAAGGCTTGGAATGGGTTCACGGGGTCCAAATTCGAAGGAAAAACAAAGAAATCTTCAAACCTTACATTTGTACCTGACCTCCACCGTAAGCTACGGTGGCTACCGTAGCTTACGGTGGCCCCTGATGTCTTACGGCAGTCTTATACTGCCTTACGGCAGAAATAAACCACCGTAACTTACGGTGGGCACCGTAAGCTACGGTGGCGCCCAAATCAGCCTTCCTTTCCAAAAACTAAAATATGCATAACTTGCTCGTTTTGCATCCGTTTCACTTGAAACTTGTTCCTAAACATCCGTAAGACAATTCCTCACATATTAGACTAAGATTCTTTCCCCGGGTCCTTAATCATTACCCGTATTATTACCGTTACCTCGCTTATTCTTATTTATCCGACCCGTTTGGTCCCATAGACTACCTTCGACTATCTAGATCAATAGTTTTCTTATTACTTTCAATCATTTCATACCATACATGACTTCCCTTCATTTAATATCCAGAATAAGTTCTTATGTATACTAAGAAGTGAGTCGGAAATCACTTACCTTGTGTATCCGTGCTCGTAACCGCTTCATTGTCTCATCTTGATCCGTTAGCCTTCCATGCTTGGTCCATGCTTGTGTGGTTCCAATTCTTTCATGTCGTCATGCCATAGTAATGTTAGTATTTATGCTCTTTCAAATTAACACACATTTACCAAATTCTTATTTACATCGACTTTCTCTATCACGCATACGACATGAATTGTCAACCACATTGTTCAATGTCTTATAAATTTAAATTTCATTATCTTACATAACACATAATCGATCTAACACATATTCCATGATCTCTCAATTCTTTCATTTGTGTCAAATACTTTATCATGTTATAAATTATCGGTTGACTTTCAGAAAGTCAACCTTCTAGCATACAACCTCCAACTTATATGATGTTATATGACACATGAAACACACAATCACCTAGTTACACAAAATCAATTCACACATACTTACATTTCCATAATCCTACATTTGACAACTACATACCAAGTTAACCATTTTAATGAAACGTAACATCATACTTAACTAGTAGCTCACAACTTCTTCACTTAGTACATGCTCATCCTAAATTACCATTAAGCCACTAGTCCGTCTCATGGTGTGCACCACTTTTCAAGCATCGGATACTTATTCCTAATGCATACTTTCACGGAACCATCTCATCAACTAACTACTCACATGTATTCCATCCAAAACACATATCTCATGCTAACTTAACTATCTAACATAACATTATCACATTCTACACCAAATTACCAAATTCTTGCAATAATTTTACTTTCTAGCTTCGCCTAGACATTTCATCAAACACTAGGCGTGCATACTAACATTTATGCATAATGTACAAGTAATTCAAGCATATTCTTTCCATATTCAAGCAAGATCACTTTGTCATAAATTTTGCATCATGTTATCATCAAAACCTACCACATATCCCATGCATCAAGATAATCATCAACATACACATATTCATCATGACTATTCTCATGCTCATTGACATAGGTTTCATTCCAAATCACTATGACAACTGAAATTTAGCCATGATTCAACTTAAACATGATAGCAATAGTAAACTTTCATCCTAATTTGGATCAAACTCACACATTCATCAAAACCCACTTCATGGTTGTTCATCAAAACTAGAAATTAAGGCATACCTTGGCTAAAGCTTGCTTGGATAATCACTTTTAGGGCTCATGCAAGTTCGAATTCAGCCCAATTCGCATCCAATTTTGTTGATTAGGGTTCATGAGGGGTTTCCCCCTTTTCTTTCTCCTCTCTGATCGAACACACACACACACGTCCAGGTGTGTGTGTTTGTGGTTTTTATTTTTGTTTTACATTTAATCTTTCCATTTATTCAAAACCACCCCCTCATGTTTGACACTTGCTCATAATTAACCCAATTTCATGTCCTTGTTTGTTTTGACTAAGCATTTAACTAGGTTCAATAACCTAGTTACTACATTCTATTTTATTAGACATGGGGCCTTACTAACAAATTTAATAATTCAGTTTTGGGGCGTTACAAGTCTACCCTCCTTAAAAGAGGTTTCGTCCCCGAAACCTTTCTCATTTCTATTAGACACTAATATCCTTTCCCTTACTCTATCAACACGACCAGTGGCCCATCTTAGTAACAACCCTCTATATTTTAGAACCCGTCTCGGAGTTCTTATTAGTGTCGCTTTCACTAATAGCGCTAGCCTCCAACCCATTTCTTAGCTATTGGTTCATTCATCATTCTAATACCCATATATCATGTGCATTATATATCTTTTTGTTCACCTCAACATTCTTATTATTTTCGTCAACTATACAACTTTATTTCGAAATTTATACCCACACATATATGTCTAACTTTGACTGGTACCTCATCATGATAGGTAACTACCTGTCCTTGTTTCATAAATCATTCATATAACTGACTTATTCCTAATAAGCTCTTACTATCCATACTATACTTTCACATAACATTCTCATTTCCCTGACCGTTTGCAACAGGTCAATATTCATATTTATTCGAACTTGTACTAACACTTTCATTCATATGATCCATTTATGACGGGTCTAATACCTTCATCTCATTTCCTAAAATTACATTCTATACGTATATCATATAACATTTAATTCTTGTTTTGTTATCGCAACAAAACTATTAATTCATAGTCACCTATACATGCTTTAGCTACAAGGTTGACATCATTTTATATTTCTATAGTTACTTGTATCATACGTACCTTTACGTTACCTTCAAATTATCCCATTCCTCTGACATTACAACTACCCTTAATTCCTGCATTATTTAATCTACTTAAGTAAACATGCCGTGCAAATTCATACATTGTTGACTTTTCAGAAAGTCAATCATCTTACTTACATACTTTCATCATATGATCATGTACTCATCTAAACCTAGTCGGCCACACCAATGATACTATTTACATTTCATAATCATGGTGAAAGGCACACATGTACATAAGTACATGATCAACTAATTACATATGTGCACATGTATCACCATTTCAACTCATACTAACATATTCGAAATTCTATAGTTGACAATCATATTCAACAACTAAAAATTTGACATAATCTCATTACCATTCCTTACTAGTAAGTTCATATTTCTCATACTTTATCTTCAACTTACCTCATTTGTCCTACATTCTATTCTTCTCAATTCACGCATCACTAAAGTTGCCTACACAAGCGCATCATATAGGTTCTTCATACGAGAGTCTAACCCATACCCGAGGGTTTCGCTCATAACTTATAAAACGTAATTCTCAATGACATGGTTCTCTCCTTATGTTAATTATAAGGAATTAACCATTCCATACTACACCATACTCCTTTCACCACTCAATTTGCAGGACGATTTCGATTTGCTAATTCATACTTATCCGTCATAAATTAAAACACTTTACTTACCTCGATTTCGTTCCATATTACAACGATCTATAAATCAGATCTGTCCGCCTTCTTCACGAGTACTAGCCAGACCAGGCTAGATTCCATTCATCCATGTAATGTGCCTCCATTCGAACACATCCCTTCACCAATTCTGTTGGTTTCATCACACCAAAGATTTTAACATTACCATCAAGAAATTTAACGGTTAGTACTTTTCATTTCTCACACGAAACTTTTTCATTCTAGTTACTTAGTTCGCCATCCTTCATAATTTAATCTTTCAAGGCCAACTAACATTTCTTATTTATCGTAATGTATCGAGGTATACGTTCATACTTCTTTCCATTCATGCTTACTTACAAAATCATTCATTACGTTATTTCGGTACTCATGACCAAGCCTACCCTTTTCATTCATACTTAATTTATTGTCTGGGTCATAGCCCGCCCTACATTATGACTCCTACGGGTCGATTACTAACACCTTTAACACATAACGGGTTTTAAAACTTCTTTCTTTCATTTTAAAACTTAGGTTTATGTGTGTCCATTACGATCATTCTTTTGTTCATTTACTTTGCATTTACTCATAGAACTCGTTTGACATAACTGCGGTCAATTATTGACACAATCTGATGTGGGTAAATTTTTATCTTTTATATGTGTTAAATCCGTTTTGCGGATTCAAATGTAACACCCATAGCTTTTACTACTTGTATATTTTGAATCCGTCTAGCGGTTTCTAACCTACCATTCATACTTTTTCTTCCTTTTTACGATTTGAATCCGTCTCGCAGATTCAAGCATATCATTATTGCATTTCATTCCTTGAATCCGTCTTGCGGATTCAGACATTCCATTCGAGCCTTTCATTCCTTGAATCCGTCTCGCGGATTCTAACATATCTTTCATACTTTCATTTCTGAAAGTCTTACATTTCTCTTCACCCCCACGTTCACCTACGACCTAATTCTAACGGACATACCGGTAGCAATTATCACGGGCTCACGAACATCACACGGTTCTTGTGTACTGGCCAGGTACACTATCCACGTACTAGTTTCGTGTCTTCGTGTAATCGCCACCTTATGTCCAAAGAGTTAAGTCTCGGCACGTGTAACATTTCCAAAATTTCATTACCATTCTTATTATTCTATTTCATTTAAAATTTTCCTTTTACTTGATAGGTTTTACCATTACATGCACCTATATGTTAAATCTACGTACCTCGGTCAATATATCATATTACATACCTTGGTGCCGGCGCTAGACCGCATTTACAAATCATCCCTTCCAAGCAATCATACTGACCTTACACATAACATACTATTAGTTATCTTCAAATACAAACTTAAGCCCATACTTACCTTGGCTTCTACCCTTAGATCTTGATCGAGTCTTAGATTGTACGGGTCCTTAGTCACGAGAGCACACCGGTTTGAGTTCAAGCATTTACCTCCTTCTACTTGATTCTCTCAAACCAGGGCTCTGATACCAACTTGTAACACCCTAACATGTTTTAACGGAAAAGGCGCAGCGGAAATTCGTACCATAAAAATTTCTTCCATTAAAAACGTTTTGACCTACTAGCAAGTTCATTATGAAACACTTTCTTACATTATATGCATCTTTTGTACTCATTTACATAACAGAAGCATAACTTATAATTATCAATTTACATAATCAAGTATTCCCTTACAATCTGACTTGTGACTCGGTCTTCGATCTTCACTCCTCAGTGATCCTCCGTGACACGTACAACCTACACTTACCATTCAATTTCAAACATTAGTATACAATATGAACGTAACAAGATCCATACACTTTTACTTCCTATTCCGTTATTCCTTTATACTTAGGCATGTCCGACTGAGTATCCATTCTCCAGAGAGACTTCATCATTGTACCTGTATTATTCTTCATTCTCAAGGTACACTGTTATTTGCATCAATACACAAACATATTGAGATCATATGAACATACGTACTTACCTTCTAGCATTAGGTTATACATGCATACTAGCATTCGCGTATGTACGTTCACACCTACACGCGTATGCACCTTCACACTTAAATACATAATACTTACACCCATGTATGACTCCTCGCATACGCACCTACACCGTTACCTACAAATATACTTACCTACGTACATATCTACTTACTTACATACATACATACATACATACATACATACATACATACATACATACATACATACATACATACATACATACATACATACATACATACATACATACATACATACATACATACATACATACATACATACATACATACATACATACATACATACATACATACATACATACATACATACATACATACATACATACATACATACATACATACATACATACATACATACATACATACATACATACATACATACATACATACATACATACATACATACATACATACATACATACATACATACATACATACATACATACATACATACATACATACATACATACATACATACATACATACCCTCATACTTAATTCGTTACCCCGCATACTCGCTTACGTACCCCGATCTTGTTCGCACATCTTAAACGCCTTCAAAAATATCTATCGGGTATGTTTCGGTTCTTAAAAATGAGTTTCATACTCATCCATAACTTACCAAGCCATTTAGTAGGGTTAAGGATCATTATAGAAGCTTAACAAGGCTTGGAATGGGTTCACGGGGTCCAAATTCGAAGGAAAAACAAAGAAATCTTCAAACCTTACATTTGTACCTGACCTCCACCGTAAGCTACGGTGGCTACCGTAGCTTACGGTGGCCCCTGATGTCTTACGGCAGTCTTATACTGCCTTACGGCAGAAATAAATCCCCAGCTCCCACCGTAACTTACGGTGGGCACCGTAAGCTACGGTGGCGCCCAAATCAGCCTTCCTTTCCAAAAACTATAATATGCATAACTTGCTCGTTTTGCATCCGTTTCACTTGAAACTTGTTCCTAAACATCCGTAAGACAATTCCTCACATATTAGACTAAGATTCTTTCCCCGGGTCCTTAATCATTACCCGTATTATTACCGTTACCTCGCTTATTCTTATTTATCCGACCCGTTTGGTCCCATAGACTACCTTCGACTATCTAGATCAATAGTTTTCTTATTACTTTCAATCATTTCATACCATACATGACTTCCCTTCATTTAATATCCAGAATAAGCTCTTATGTATACTAAGAAGTGAGTCGGAAATCACTTACCTTGTGTATCCGTGCTCGTAACCGCTTCATTGTCTCATCTTGATCCGTTAGCCTTCCATGCTTGGTCCATGCTTGTGTGGTTCCAATTCTTTCATGTCGTCATGCCATAGTAATGTTAGTATTCATGCTCTTTCAAATTAACACACATTTACCAAATTCTTATTTACATCGACTTTCTCTATCACGCATACGACATGAATTGTCAACCACATTGTTCAATGTCTTATAAATTCAAATTTCATTATCTTACATAACACATAATCGATCTAACACATATTCCATGATCTCTCAATTCTTTCATTTGTGTCAAATACTTTATCATGTTATAAATTATCGATTGACTTTCAGAAAGTCAACCTTCTAGCATACAACCTCCAACTTATATGATGTTATATGACACATGAAACACACAATCACCTAGTTACACAAAATCAATTCACACATACTTACATTTCCATAATCCTACATTTGACAACTACATACCAAGTTAACCATTTTAATGAAACGTAACATCATACTTAACTAGTAGCTCACAACTTCTTCACTTAGTACATGCTCATCCTAAATTACCATTAAGCCACTAGTCCGTCTCATGGTGTGCACCACTTTTCAAGCATCGGATACTTATTCCTAATGCTACTTTCACGGAACCATCTCATCAACTAACTACTCACATGTATTCCATCCAAAACACATATCTCATGCTAACTTAACTATCTAACATAACATTATCACATTCTACACCAAATTACCAAATTCTTGCAATAATTTTACTTTCTAGCTTCACCTAGACATTTCATCAAACACTAGGCGTGCATACTAACATTTATGCATAATGTACAAGTAATTCAAGCATATTCTTTCCATATTCAAGCAAGATCACTTTGTCATAAATTTTGCATCATGTTATCATCAAAACCTACCACATATCCCATGCATCAACATAATCATCAACATACACATATTCATCATGACTATTCTCATGCTCATTGACATAGGTTTCATTCCAAATCACTATGACAACCGAAATTTAGCCATGATTCAACTTAAACATGATAGCAATAGTAAACTTTCATCCTAATTTGGATCAAACTCACACATTCATCAAAACCCACTTCATGGTTGTTCATCAAAACTAGAAATTAAGGCATACCTTGGCTAAAGCTTGCTTGGATAATCACTTTTAGGGCTCATGCAAGTTCGAATTCAGCCCAATTCGCATCCAATTTTGTTGATTAGGGTTCATGAGGGGTTTCCCCCTTTTCTTTCTCCTCTCTGATCGAACACACACACACGTCCAGGTGTGTGTGTTTGTGGTTTTTATTTTTGTTTTATATTTAATCTTTCCATTTATTCAAAACCACCCCCTCATGTTTGACACTTGCTCATAATTAACCCAATTTCATGTCCTTGTTTGTTTTGACTAAGCATTTAACTAGGTTCAATAACCTAGTTACTACATTCTATTTTATTAGACATGGGGCCTTACTAACAAATTTAATAATTCGGTTTTGGGGCGTTACAGGACAGAAGCATCAAGCTCCACTAAAGTGAGCATAACTTCTTCATTTCTTATCCCTTTTAGCTCATTCTTTTTCCAGAACACTTGGATCGACCTTAGCTTCGATTCCATGGATATTTCACAGTGAATAAGTCCCTGGAACTCCGAAAAATAGGCTCCAAAGTTCATTGTTTGAATCTGATTTCATTTAACTTTGTTTATACTTGTTTAAACTTGAGTCTAGCTCACTCAAACCCACGTCCTTATGCTTATAACTACTTCTATGGTTAGTTAAGCTTAAAAACAGGGCTGAGACATACAAAATCAGAGGTAAACCTCATATACTTTCTGTTTTGTTTAGGGTTTTTGACCCACAAGTGATGTTCAAGCTTCAAGCTTGATGAAGGTGTGATTGTGGACTAACTTGGGTTGTCCAACATAGAATCCCCACATTACTTGATGATTTCTCATAGTGTAGTTGTTTGTTATGCTTGTATTAATATTAGTTCATGACCTTGTTTTTTTTATATCAAGTATAGTGGTGAACCATAAGAGGTACCTAAATGGAAGCTTGTTCTTCCTACCTCCTACATGATTTCCATGATACTAGAGGTACCTATATGAAGATTTAATCTTCTACCTCATGCTTGACTATTGGACATAACAATACATATAATACTTATACATATATATACTATTCAATATTCGAACCCTTGATGGTGAACTTGTGTTCATTCGTCAAAGTATTAGAATAACATTATCCAAGACATAAGACTTGTTACGATTCTAATGTGTATACTACTCATGAAAACATTAACCCTTGAGGTTTCATTGTGTCAAGAACAAGTACTTTGTGTTAAAGGATGATTACTTTCGAATACATATGTTCTTGTGTTTTAACTTCCTAAATCCCTATATCTTTCGAATTCCCAAACTCATACGCCTTGTTTACTTCATGTAGAAGGACTTGGTGTTCCAACCTCTTAATCAACAAACAACGCACTCGCGGATTCTCAAGCTCAAGACTTGCAAAATCGTGAGTACACTTGACCCATTTCCTTTTTAAACACTTTGGGTTGTAACATGTTAATATACAAAATACACTTTCACACACTTAAACATTGTTTTATGCTCAATCCTATATACATGCTACTTGTTTACTTAGGTTCATGCTAGATTATACATGCTTTTTGTCATTAACTTTGCTAAGCCCTCAACTTAACATATATAGCGCTATAGGAGTAGCATACCACCCGTCGGGGTCTTGTTAAACCTTTATACTAAACGGTCTTGTCACTTTTGTGGTGAGGGATGCTAAATACTAGTGGACCCTTGGGTTTGACGTATTGTTATGCATGCTAGTTACCTTGTTTACAAATTGCCATATGGATTCGAGTAAAATGCTTTTATACTTCTGCTATACTTATTCAAACCTTGTGTACTCGCCTTTGCTTTTGCATTGAACTTTATTTTAAACATGTTACGGGTTGAGGATGATGATGCTATGAAACGAAGTAGCAATGATGCCTAGATACACATTTAGACGTCTTAGGTTTAAATTGTTGTATCAAATTTTGTCTTGTTATGTTATGTTATGTTATGTTATGAACATGTTGTTATTTGAGATTTCTATGTAATGTTTGACAATTTGACTTATGAAATGAAAATGGTTGATTTAAATATTGTCACAAATAGTGTTATGAAGTCTCTTGCAATCTATTTCGTCTCATCCCGATGATTCCGCCATCGGTTGGGGTGTGACAGATTGGTATCAGAGCCATAACCATAGGGAATTAGGTAGAATTGCCATGTTCGACCTAGTCTATAGTATGAACCATATTTTTTACCATTCTTGATTCTTGCTTAAAATTTTATTCTTCCTACTTTGCTTCTTTCTCTTCTTTTTGGTCTTAATATTTGCATAATGTCTTTCCTAAGACATTTCACACAATACACTTGAAGACTTGAAGACACTCTTTATACAAAAGAGACGAATTTACCAAAATAGGCGTGAAACCCACAATTTGGTGAATGACTCTCATTCTGCTTATTCTTATTTTGCACGAAATTTCGCCATTTAGCTAGGAGTGAAATCCACATCTAAATGGTAAATTTCCAATTCAAACTCTAGTGGACCCTTGTCAAAGTGTTGAAATTATATTTTGACCCGACGAGTACTAACCACATTAGGGTATAAAATTGTCAAGTTAGGGGTGAAACCCGCACCTTGTCAATTAAGTCCCATTCCTCGATTTTCGATCTCGCCAAAGTTTCGATTGTTTCAATCGATTAGAGACGTGTAGTAACTGGAAGGGTAAGATACCGTTAATCGCTTCTCGACGAGAGTATCTTACCTATAGGCCAAAGCACGTTTCTCTAATTTGAAAGGACTTTCGATTCACTTTGGAATAGTCGACGTTTCTCTACCCGAAACAATCCTGTGTTTTATGAGCCTCTCTTTTATGTGATTCAATTTATATGTGATTTTATACCTGTTACGTCGCTCGTTTCAAACCGTTACACAATCCGCACGTCTCGCGGAATAAAAACCAATAATAATTCTCGTGAACAAACTAAATTTATACTCTTTTTACGCAATCATACGTGTTTATACCTGTCGCATACATGTTGAATTCATGATAATTATGTGAATCATATGTGATACATCATACTTGCATACTTAAACTTGCAAACTTATTTAAAAAAAATTATGATCAAGTCTCATCCTTTCCTTTTCTTTCGAACTTCTAGATGGCATCTCCAAGCTCATCAAAGAAGACCAAGTCAAAGAAAGGTTCCAACAGCGAATCCATCTCCAAACAAGAGCTAGTTGGACTCATTGCTGAACAAATGGTCGACCAAATGGCTTGAGTTATACCCGACATTGTTAGCCGCATTCAAACCAACACCGATTCGCCTCATGGCTCGGTGGACTCCAAGGTGGATAAACCGAACACACCTTTTCTCTTCAAGCAATTCATGGCTTGCAAACCATTGGAATTTACTGGAAAAGATGGTGCTACCACACTACTCTCTTGGTTTGATGCCATGGAAATCACCTTTCGTCAGAGTGGTTGTCCTGACGACCTACGCACCCAAAATGCCACAGGGGTGTTCCGATCAAGGGCTCTTGATTGGTGGACCTCTGAACGAGGCACAAGAGGTGAGGACGCCGCCCACGCCTTGCCATGGGCTGAATTGAAGAAGATTATGAAGGAGGAATTTTGTCCGCTGCACGAGATAAGAAAATTGGAAAGCGAATTTTGGCACCTTAAGCAAGTGGATGACGACAATGATGGCTTAACCCTCCGTTTCAAACAACTTAGCATCCTGTATCCTAGCCAAGTTGATACACTTGAAAAAGCTATCAACAAATACATCCATTGTTGCCCTGATTCATTCATGAACCTTATGGAAGCTGCTTGCCCAGCCACTATTGAGGAAACCTTTCGTTTAGCTGCCCGTTTGAACAGTAACCATGTCATGCGTAGGAATGCCACGAAAACCCCACTAAAAACCGCCCATCCAGCCACCGTTGAGCCCACTGTTGAACCCTCCTCATCCACCAAGAAAAAAAAGGCAAGAAGTGGAAGGCTTAAAGCCAAAACTGTGCGTTCGTCACTCTGCCAAACCCATAACCTTTACAAACTGTACCCGCCGTTACCCCCGCAACCTTTGGACCTCAACAGAGAAACTACGTTGGGTCGTGGCCCAAGTGTAATCAATGTTCTTACCACCACCCTACTAGAACCCCATGTCGCAAATGTGCCACCTGTAACAAACTGGGGCATTTCGCCAATCGCTGTTGCTACAATCCAAAGCTTGCCCAAGATCAGGCTATTGTTGCAAACCCTGCTACCAACCAAGCCCCGAACCAAGTCGCTCCTGTGCGAGCGTGTTTTAAATGTGGTGATGTCAACCATATGGCTAACGTCTGTCCCCAACGAAACCAGCCTCAACAGCAACAACAACAACAGCCACCGCAACAGCAGCAACAGCAACAGGCTCAACAACCCGCTCGAGGCAGAGCCTTTCTTCTCACTACTGATCAGGCTCAGAACGCGAATGATGTCATTACTGGTACGTTCCTTGTGAACCATGTTTATGCTTCTTGTCTGTTTGATACTGGCATCGATAAGAGTTTTGTATCGTTAGAATTCGAATCCTTGCTTAAGTGTAAACGCTCTAAGCTGCCAAGATCTTTCGCTGTTGAAGTTGCTGATGGTAAAACCGTCGCTGTCGATTCCGTTCTTTCCAATTGTTCTTTGATCCTTAACGATCATACGTTCTCAATCGACCTCATACCTATGCAAATGGGTAGTTTCGACGTCATAGTAGGTATGGACTGGCTTAGGCGAGTTCGTGCTAAAGTTGTTTGCTCTGAAAAGTTTATTCGTCTCCCTTTACCCAATGGTGATTCCTTGCATGTCTATGGCGAGAAACCTTCTCAAGGTCTCAAGCTCATGTCGTGCATTCAAGCGAACAAGTGCTAACGCAAGGGTACCTTCGCCTTTCTCGCCCAGATTGTGGAAAAGAAGGACAAAAGCCCAAGCATAAGTGACGTTCCCGTCGTACGTGATTTTCCCGACGTGTTCCCTGATGATCTTCCTGGTCCGCCTCCTGCTCGTTCTGTTGATTTTCGCATCGATTTAGTGCCTGGCGCTATGCCTGTCGCTAAGTCTCCTTACCGTTTAGCACCCTCTGAGATGCAAGAGCTTTCGAGTCAACTTCAAGATCTTCTTGATAAAGGCTTTATACACCCTAGTACTTCTCCTTGGGGCGCTCCTGTTTTGTTTGTCAAAAAGAAAGATGGGTCATTCCTTATGTGTATTGACTATCGTGAGCTCAACAAGCTTACTGTCAAGAACCGATACCCTCTTCCTCGCATCGATGATCTCTTCAATCAATTGCAAGGCGCGACCTTCTTTTCAAAGATCGATCTTCGTTCTGGGTACCACCAACTTCGAGTCCTCGAAGAAGACGTACCTAAAACCGCCTTTCGTACGCGTTATGGTCATTATGAGTTCGTGGTCATGCCCTTTGGTTTGACCAACGAACCTGCTGTTTTCATGGATTTGATGAACCGCGTGTGCAAATCATACTTGGACCGTTTCGTAGTCGTCTTCATCGACGATATTCTTATCTATTCCAAGACACAAGAAGAGCATGAGCGACACTTGCGTCTTATCCCTGAACTTCTTCGTACTGAACGTCTATACGCCAAATTCTCCAAGTGCGAGTTTTGGTTAAATGAGGTTTAATTCCTTGGTCATACTGTCAACGAACTTGGTATTCACGTTGACCCTGCTAAAATCGAAGCCGTGAAGAACTGGGTTGCACCTAAATCTCCATCTGAAATTCGTTCATTTCTTGGTCTTGCTGGTTATTATCGTCGTTTTATCTCTAACTTTTCGAAGATCGCTGTCCCTTTGACCTCTTTGACTCAAAAAGAGAAACCTTTTGTTTGGGGTCCTGAACAAGAGGAATCTTTTCAAACGCTCAAGGACATGCTCTGTAATGCTCCTATTCTCGCGCTTCCTGATGGTAACAATGACTTCGTCGTATACTGCGATGCTTCACACCTTGGACTTGGTTGTGTGCTTATGCAACGAGACAAGGTCATCGCTTATGCATCGAGACAACTCAAAATACATGAAAAGAACTATACTACTCACGACCTTGAACTTGGCGTAGTTGTTTTTGCATTGAAGATTTGGCGACTCTACCTTTATGGTACTAAGTGTGTGGTTTTCACCGACCATAAGAGCCTTCAACATATCTTCGACCAAAAGGAACTGAACATGCGTCAACGTCGCTGGGTGGAACTGTTAAACGACTACGACTGTGAAATCAAATACCACCCAGGTAAAGCGAATGTAGTAGCCGACGCTCTTAGTCGTAAAACTCATGTGAAGAGTGTCCGTTGTCTCCAACTCGTTAACGATCTTCAATGCCGCATTCGTGAAGCCCAATATGCCTCTATGAACGAAGGTAATCTCTCTGTAGAAATACGAGGCGCTAGGGAGCATGATCTCGTGTCCAAATCTGATGGTATTCTATACTATCTCAATCGTATCTAGATTCCTAATCGCGAAGACCTTTGAGACTTTCTAATGAATGAGACGCATAAATCAAAATACTCTGTCCATCCTGGTGCTGATAAGATGTACCGTGATATGCGTACGTCCTATTGGTGGCCTGGGATGAAAAGGGATATCGCCTCCTACGTTGCAAAATGTCTTACATGTTCGAAGGTCAGAGTTGAACATCAACGTCCCTCTGGCTTACTCGAACAGCTAGAAATTCCTGTCTGGAAATGGGAGAGCATTGCCATGGACTTTATCACTAAACTTCCTCGTACTTCTTCTGGTCATGACAGTATTTGGGTGATCGTTGATTGATTAACCAAATCAGTTCATTTTCTTCCCATTCGTGAAGATTTCAAAGTCGAGAAATTGGCTAGAATCTACACTGATGAGATCATCTGTCGTCATGGTATCCCCATTGACATCATTTCCGATCGTGATGCTCGTTTTACATCCCGTCTTTGGCAAACCTTTCAATCTGCTATGGGTACCGTTCTTAACCTTAGACGGTCAAACCAAGCGTACAATCCAAACTTTAGAGAACATGTTTCGTTCTTGCGTAATAGATTTTGGTGGCAACTGGGATTCTCACTTACCTTTGATCACGAGTATTCAAATGGCACCTTTCGAAGCATTATATGGTCGCAAGTGTCGTTGGCCTATTTTTTGGAACGAGGTTGGTGAATCTCAATTCACTGGTCCCGAGCTTATACAAGAAGCAACGGACAAGATTTTACAGGTTCGAGATAACTTACTGAAAGCCAGGAGCCGACAAAAGAGTTACGCTGACAAGCGTCGCAAACCCTTGGAATTCGAGACAGGTGACTTGGTACTTCTGAAAGTATCCCCTTGGAAGGGCGTAGTTCGATTTGGTAAGAAAGGGAAACTCACACCACGTTACGTTGGTCCTTTCAAGATTCTCGAAAGGATTGGCAAGGTTGCGTATAGACTGGACCTGCCTGAAGAACTCAACAATATACATCATGTCTTCCACGTGTCCAACTTAAAGAAGTGTCTAGCTGACGAAGGGCTTCAAGTTCCACTCAAGGACCTTCAAGTCAACGAGACCTTGCATTTTGTGGAAAAACCCGTCGAAATCATGGATCAAGGAGTCAAGTTATTGAAGCGCAGTAAAATTCCTATCGTCAAGGTTCGATGGGAAGGTAAACGTGGAGCTGAATTCACTTGGGAACTCAAGAGTCACATGAAGACGAAGTATCCGCATCTTTTCGTTACATCTTCCTAAATTTTGGGACGAAATTTCCTAAAGGAGGGGAGACTGTAACACCCTACTTCTTTGTACTTTCCATATTTAGAAAGTCTTACTTGTATTTCTATTTTTGGAAGCCTTGTGTTCTTGTAATCGTTCTTTCTTTGTAATCGTTGTAAAATCCGAGACTTGGATCATAAATAAAACTCGTATTTTGTTAAATTCATGTTGTACATACTTTATACACGCTCATACATTCAATTTCGTGAAAACATTGATGCTTATTCGTAATTCTTGGAAACTATGTGCTAAACTTGTAAATACGTGAAACTTGTGCATAAAACGTATTACAAACGCATACGATACTTAAATACGACATTCATATGCTTAATTATACTTTGATTATGCTCATCATACTTTATTTAGCCTTAAACTATGCTTGTATGGCGAAACTACTCCCTAAATCACTTAAAAGCACAAAATAACAAACTCCAGGGGCCTATTTGTAATTAAATGAAACTTACCCCTCCCCCTTGACACGGTCCGCGTAATCTTACCCCTAGGGCTACACTGGCCGCTTGACAACCCCCAGATCAGTTCCCCTCATTCAGCTCGCGTTTTTGAGCGGGATGTTGGGTTAACTTGAGTTTAAACCCGTTTTTAGCATTAATTATCCCCCCAAAACCTAACCTAATCCTCCCTTATAAATACCAAGTGCCTCCCAAGTCACTTGCACTTTACAAACACTCTCAAGCTCCCAAAATCGTAGCTGCAACTTCAAGTTCAGACAGAAGCATCAAGCTCCACTAAAGTGAGCATAACTTCTTCATTTCTTATCCTTTTTAGCTCATTCTTTTCCAGAACACTTGGATCGACCTTAGCTTCGACTCCATGGTTATTTCACAGTGAATAAGTCCCTGGAACTCCGGAAAAGAGGCTCCAAAGTTCACTGTTTGAATCTGATTTCATTTAACTTTGTTTTTACTTGTTTAAACTTGAGTCTAGCTCACTCAAACCCACGTCCTTATGCTTATAACCACTTCTATGGTTAGTTAAGCTTAAAAACGGGGCTGAGACATACAAAATCAGAGGTTAAACCTCATATACTTTCTGTTTTGTTTAGGGTTTTTGACCCACAAGTGATGTTCAAGCTTCAAGCTTGATGAAGGTCTGATTGTGGACCAACTTGGGTTATCCAACATAGAATCCCCACATTATTTGATGATTTCTCATAGTGCAGTTGTTTGTTATGCTTGTATTAATATTAGTTCATAACCGTCCTTGTTTGTTTTTACATCAAGTGTAGTGGTGAACCATAATAGGTACCTAAATGGAAGCTTGTTCTTCCTACCTCCTACATGATTTCCATGATATTAGAGGTACCTAAATGAAGATTTAATCTTCTACCTCATGCTTGACTATTGGACATAACAATACATATATATACTATTCAATATTCGAACCCTTGATGGTGAACTTGTGTTCATTCGTCAAAGTATTAGAATAACGTCACCCAAGACATAAGACTTGTTATGATTCTAATGAGTATACTACTCATGAAAACATTAACCCTTGAGGTTTCATAGTGTCAAGAACAAGTATTTTGTGTTAAAGGATGATTACTTTTGAATACATATGTTCTTGTGTTTTAACTTCCTAAATCCCTAAATCTTCCGAATTCCCAAACTCATACGCCTTGTTTACTTCGTGTAGAAGGACTTGGTGTTCCAACCTCCTAATCAACAAACAACGCACTCGCGGATTCTCCGGTTCAAGACTTGCAATACCATGAGTACACTTGACCCATTTCCTTTTAAACACTTTGGGTTGTAACATGTTAATATACAAAATACACTTTCACACACTTAAACATTGTTTTATGCTAAATCCTATATAGATGCTACTTGTTTACTTAGGTTCATGCTAGATTATACATGCTTTATGTCATTAACTTTGCTAAGCCCTCAACTTAACATATATAGCGCTATAGGAGTAGCACACCACCCGTCGGGGTCTAGTTAAGCCTTTATACTAAATGGTCTTGTCACTTTTGTGGCGAGGGATGCTAAATACTAGTGGACACTTGGGTTTGACGTATTGTTATGCATGCTAGTTACTTTGTTTATAAATTGCCATGTGGATTCGAGTAAAATGCTTTTATACTTATGCTATACTTATTCAAACCTTGTGTACTCGCATTTGCTTTTGCATTGAACTTTATTTTAAACATGTTACAGGTTGAGGATGATGATGATGCTATGAAACGAAGTAGCAATGATGCCTAGATACACATTTAGACGTCTTAGGTTTAAATTGTTGTATCAAATTTTGTCTTGTTATGTTATGTTATGAACATGTTGTTATTTGAGATTTCTATGTAATGTTGACAATTTGCCTTATGAAATGAAAATGGTTGATTTAAATATTGTCACAAATAGTGTTATGAAGTCTCTTGCAATCTATTTCGTCTCATCCCAATGATTCCGCCATCGGTTGGGGTGTGACACGACCCTCCAAGCTTCACCCCAAAGACAAAAATAACAAAACCAGAACCCAAGCACAGGGCCGTGCCTGCCGGGCATGGGTCGTGCGCCATTCAAGGTTCCCAAAGAATAAAGAAGACAAACAAAAAACGACAAGGGACACTGGGCCGTGTCCCCTAGGCACGAGCTGTGGTCAACTCTTAGATTTGCAAATTTGGGTTCGTACAGCAAGTACTGAAGACATGGGGCCGTGCCGTTGACACACGAGGCCGTGTGTGTAGAAAAGTTGACACCATCATTAAATGAAGACAGGGAAGGGAAGGACATGGGGTCGTGCCTACCAGGAACGGGGCTGTGTGAAGCTACTGTTTTCAAGTATAAAGGAGGTGCTTGGCTCATTTGAAAACCATACCTTGGCAAACCACTTCTCTCACACCTGCCAGCACTCTACCACCATCATCCACCATTTTCATCCATCATCCATCCTTAGAGTATGTGTGTAGTCTCGGGATCCAAGATCGACAGTAAGAGTTTTTGTCAAACAAAGGCCTTGCTTGGCTAATCTCTTACATCACTTAATGAAGATAAAATCATTTATGTATTACTTTTGATTTCCTAGCTTTGGTAACTTTTTATTTGGGTTTGTATTAATGACTTTAATAACTAGTTTTTTATAATGAAAGTGAACTTTACTTAATTATTTCTTCATGTTTTGTTGATTCACGCATTCATGTCTTTGTGGTCTATATAAAGCGCGTTAGCTGCCTGGAAGGGGGTTTTAAGGGTGGTTGGGTAAAGTTGTTGCCTCGTTCAGTGTATAGATCCTGTGAGGACCTGATTCAAGCTTATTAGGACTTCCCTTGAGGCAGATAGCATCAAATCAGGGGAAGTAAGAACGACTGGTAATCCCTTATAAACTAACTACTACTAAAACTTTAAACCGGCCTTGCGGGACTGTATCCTAGCTGACTCAGACCAATATGGCCGAGGGTAGCGTTGGCTCCAAAAGAGGGACATGCCACTTTTTGCATCAATAACTTACTTAATTATCTTTCAATAATCTGGCATTGCGGTACTGTATCTCTGCTGACTCAGACCAATATGGTTGAGGGTAGTGTTGCCTCCAAAAGAGGGACATGCCACAATATCTAAGATAATCTCTTAAAAACCCAAAGCGAGGAAATCATCAAAGGATAAATAAATAACGAGTCGGATCCAAGTGATTCTATCTTGTCTATCTGTTTTATATATTTATTCTGTTTCTTATTCTTATTTATTAAAAACAAAACTTTTCTCTCAATATTTGGTTAGATTAGACGTCGACGATATTCCGGTATTAAAAGCTCTTGTGTCCTTGGATGATCTCGGTATCTTACCATCACTATAATACGCCAACGATGGGTGCACTTGCCCTAGCGTGTTGTAGAGAGTGATAGTTTTATATCATGTTATATAAATTTAAAGCCTGATAAAAAGGGTAAAAAGTTACTAAAAATACATTAAAAATCCGTACACCGACACGTCAAGTTTCTCATGATCTTCTCTCTCTCTCTTTCTCTCTCTATAAATTAAAAAATAAATAGAAAAGGTAGAATAGTAAACTTTAAATACTTTTTCTCTTCGGTTAGAGTTAAGTGTTTTCTTCTCCAATTATACACGGTGTATAACAATAGATGTGCAATAACAATGTGTCTTGATTGTTGTATATAAAAAACAAATAGTCACTATACACATATGTATAAAAAACAATTACTCAGCTAACAACAATTATACACATGTGTATAAAAGACAAACAGTCACTATACACATCCAAATTGCTCAGTGAACAACAATTATACACATGTGTATAAAATACAAATAGTCACTATACACCATCAACACCTTTAATTTTTTAAATTAAAAAAAAACTATAACAAGACCATACACAAATTAAAGAGAAGAAAATGCTCGTTTTTATGATGTAACTACTTTAAAAAAATATAAACGTATGAAAAGGTTATGGTCATTAAAAAATTATGGGGGTAGTTTATTTAAAAGTCAAAAAACAATTATATATATCCTTTGTATTACACCGAGTTGTACAATAGATACGATATAATTATATAATCTGCAAATAAACTCCACATCTATAACTTAGCTAATTTTATTACCATATGCGACAATTCATTCAACTAACTTGAATTTATCATAAAAAACATATTAATTAGTACCACTGAAGTACCATAATAGCCTATGTATTACACGGGTTGAATATGAAAAAAATACGTAATACAGAAGTACATATATTCTTCATATGACTGAAATTATGTATTACATTACATATAATCTATTATATATAATAAATGTGTTAAATTTTGCTGATGTGTCAAGCTAGGAGGCCTCTAAATTTTGCTTTTTGGCAGGAAAAATTCGGGTCCTTTTTTCCTTCATACGGGCAGACAAGGGATCCATTTTATGACCCGAGTATTTAAATGTTCTAAAACCCTAAATCTAGATCTACATCTCATTCACCGCCGCTTCTCTTCTCTTTGTGACCAACACTCTTCAGTCAATTCTTCGTATCTCTCCCTTGAAATTAATCTACATCAGTTAGGATCACATCTCCACTTCTTCTAGCAAATGGATATCCATATTCGCATAACGCTTCTTTTCTAAAACCCTAAATTTTTCCTTCTGGTTTACTCATCTCCAATCCTGGATACAAACCCTAATCTCTACTAAGCCGTTTCATCAGATCATATTGCTTCTTCAACAATTGATATTCATTTCAATTCTTAATCTATCGTTTTCTTCGTTAAATCGATGGGTAAGTCCACCAAAATGAAATACGAAGCCCTAGGTATCAGCCACCGTGTTCCTCATTCTTCTTCCTTATGATTCAACTCAAACCCTAGCTATTAGCCACCGTGATCCTCATTCTTCTTCGTTGTTCTATGATTCAAAGTCTACAATTGATCGGTATGTATTAATCATTTTGGTATTTGTTATTTTGATTGTTAATTTGTTCCATCTTTGATCGTTTTTCCCGTTTCTGTTAATGATGTTTAGATTTTCTTTCTGATTTATGATTTAATTGGTTGATTAATTTATCTTGATTTTCTTTGTAATTTAGGGTTAAAGTCATTAATTTCTTTTTTTTCAGAGTATTTTGTGTGTTGAATTTTGGGTTTGGTGTGTTCATTTGTGATCTTCGAAGCCGTTGATGGTGATTGAAGACTTGAAAAGTTTTACTTTTGAGATTGGTTCTTGCGCACACATAAACTGTTTATGTGAATGTTATAGGGTTAATTCCATGATTTATGATGTTGGTACAGTTACGAACTCGCTGAATTTGAATTCATCTGGATTATGTTTATCATATTTTATGTTGCTTTTGTTTGATCTTATAATTTCAAAGTGTAAATTTTCACTTAGATGAACAAATATACATGTGCTTTGAGGTACAGGACTAAAGTTTCAGGTACAGCTATATCTTTTGAGTTCTTTGAAGATTGCTTCACTTTCAGGGAAGGATAAGAAGCTTTTTGTTGAGGTAGACAAATAATTTTAATTCCTGAAACCAATAAATAGTTGTTTTTATTTATTTATTGATTGATAAATATTGCATTTTGCAGTAATACATGGCTCTTAATGATGATGGGTGCAGTGGCAACTGCTGCTGATTTCATCAGGTATCTTGCTTAAATATAAATCAGTTAAATAACAAATGTGTGACATTCTTAGTGTAATATACGAAATCTCAAAATCCTAATCTAATAACCATATAAGTATTTTAACAAATTATTATTTCAAGTATGCAATGGTTCAAAAGTAGTAAACTGATAAATAATATAATCTATACATATAATAAAAGAAACCAATGTGTGACACATGTCATTCATTAGAGCCTTTTAATTTTCTGTTTCCCGCATTTTTCATACTTATCTTATACTAATTAAGTAATAAATTAATATTATTTCTCTTCATTTATTCCAACTTTTTTTTTTCAAATTCAAACAATATGATAGGTATCAATTTTACTTTACTAAAGAATATTTAGATAATATCTGATAATATGTAAGTATGTTATTAGAAAATATGTATCACAACATAATTATGACTATGGACGCATGTATGGTTATAAACAAAAATATGCATAGATAAAATTGTATATATAAGTACTTTAAGTTTTTTCTATATATAATATTAGATAATATATTTTTCTATAACTAATGTATGTTAGATTATATCTTTCTTTTTTTTTGAAAAGATAACTTCATTAAAAACACACCTCCGACCCAAACGGGCAAAAGGCTATACACAACATTTAGATTATATCTAACAATAATATTTATGTTATTTTCAATAAATAATAATGTTAAATCATAGTTATGCCGCTAATTCTCTTATGATATAATATATTATTAAATCATAATTTTCAGTTTATCTTTTATTTATTTATTTATTTAATATATTTTTCTTAATCATTTCATTGATTTTTTCCATTAATTAATAGCCTTTTATTTTATTTTTTCACTTATCTCTTATGTTTCCAACTTTGATCTAACCACATGTAATACATAAGTTTGTAACCTAATAACTAAAAACGGACAAAGTAAAATGTTATACCACGTGTAATACACAAGTGTCTAGCCTAATAATAAATAAAAAAACAAAGTAGAATGTTATAATAAGTAAATAGTACATTGAAATTCATTTTTTAAAAACATATCTTAACGAATGTATGTATTATGCGATTACATTATATTTATTCAACATGTGTAATACACATATTTATTCAATCCGTGCAATACATGGGTTTTCTAAAGCTGTAACTTTTTTTATACTTACTATATAAAATTACGTGTATTCAACCCGTGTAATACACGGGGTTCTAACCTAGTAAATATTATAAAACTACAATGACACTTATAAAAGTGAGGATATAATCATAAAAGCAATAAATTTATGTTAAGTAGAAATAAACATACAAGAGGGTATCATATGCAGAATTAAAGGCTTATTAGAAATTCAAATTACATTGGCTTTCGGACTTAAAAAAAATAATATAAACAAGATATTAAATCTTAGCTTCAAATTATTTTGGCTAAATTGCACTTTTCGTCCTTTATGTTTCAGGGTTTTTACAGGCGCTATCCTTTAAGTTTAAAAATTACACTCTATGTCCTTTATGTTTGCAACCTATAACAGGTGGTGTCCTTTCTCATAAACCCAGTTAACTTTTTTATGTTAAAACCCCTCACCTTAACAGCAAGGACCATATGTGTAACTTTGTAAACATGAGGGACCTTTAATGTTAAAACCGGCCATCTTCTCCGGCATCTTCTCCGGCCATTAATTCTAGATTGTGAGGATTACCAATTACAAAACGAAAAGGGGCCATATCTAAACAATACCCAAATTCAATCTAAACAAAACCCAATTCAACATTTCACATGAATCAATCCACTGCACTTCGCATTTCTGTACCGCTTACCCCTTCTCCTTCTCTCTTCATAAAATACCAAAACAAAACCGACATCATAAATCGTCATTTTCAAGCATAAAATTCATTCTATTGAATGTTGAATCTAAGTCACAGATCTGAGGTGTTGTTATTGCAATAATAAGCTACGAAGAAGTGTTGTTATCATTGTTTGAAACGAATCAGAATTGGTGATTTGTTGTAGTTAGATCGAATCAGAAATTGTTATGTTGTTCTGGTTTCAATACGATCGAATCATAGATCTGAATCTGTATTGAGTTGATAGATGATAAATCATCTTGAATCAGGTTATTCATATGTGTAGATCTTAGTTGCAGGTTTTCTTCATTGTGTTTGCAGCTGGATCTGTAATTGATAGTAAAGATCTGATTTACGACTGATAATTTGAATCTGATTGCATCTGAGTTTTAAATCTAAAGTATTTTAAATATGAAATAGAAAAGTTAATGAATCTTTGATTAAAAATGAAAAAGAAGGATATGAAAATGACGCTGTAACAGTAAATATGAATCGATGTTTGACTGAATCTTTTTTTCAGATCTGAATTTGAATCGAATTGAAGAATAGGAGTGTTGTTTGTGTTTTCGGACATATTACAGTTTGATTCGATTGAAGTATCAATCATATTGGATATTTGTTTTCAATTTCGAACAAGTGTTAATAGTTAAGATTTAGATTAGAACTGAGATTCGTATGATCGTACTGATTGTTTTTGTTTAATGTTCATTGAGAGTAGAAAGATGATAGTTATCTGCTGTGAAAAGAATTAATGGTCGGAGAAGATGCCGGAGAAGATGGCCGGTTTTAACATTAAAGGTCCCTCATGTTTACAAAGTTACACATATGGTCCCTGCTATTAAGGTGAGGGGTTTTAACATAAAAAAGTTAACTGGGTTTATGAGAAAGGACACCGCCTGTTATAGGTTGCAAACATAAAGGACATAGAGTGTAATTTTTAAACTTAAAGGACAGCGCCTGAAAAACCCTGAAACATAAAGGACGAAAAGTGCAATTTAGCCAATTATTTTAGCTTAATCCACGTTCAAATCTGCATGTGCTTTGAAAATCCTTATCGCCAAATCCCGTCAACATGTTCAACTATATGGCTAAAAAGACGGCATGTATCTTCAAGATCGTTTTATTTAAACCACCTTCAACCTCATACAGTTACCACATGAAACCATCGCACAAACCACAAATCTCTACTACCGGTTGCGAATCTACGACACCTCCTAGTTTCGGTTCGTTGAACACGTTGATCGGTCTCCGTTAGATCAGTAGAAAGTCCACAATCGGTCGTTTCGGTCAGCTCCTTTTGGCGATTTAGGTAATCAAATCTAAACCAGTCTACATTGAATATAGTTGGTTAGTTTAGTTATTGATTTTTATAGCGGCGACATTGGCAGCCACCGCACACCCTCCAGTCTGAGCGATCGTGATCGTTGTTGTATTTTTTTTTCTCGTCTTTGTGAGACCCGACCAGGTACAACACATCCTAACCTCCCTTCAAATCATGCTCTTATAAAGTTTGAAATAATTATGTTTAGTCATTCTATTGGTACGCGCAGACGCTAATACGGCTCCGATACACCGAAGTTTCCGCATAATCTTTGATTCAGGCCATCGACTCTCATCCTTGATAAGTGGTACCGATACTCATCTGATGTATGTTTGTATCTTCAATCTTCATTCAATGGAACATAAAGACAATGATATAATCAAGTTCTGCAAAATCTAAAGAAAATTTAATAGTAAATGAAATACCACTGTATTTTCATATGTCCTTGTTTTAGGAAAACTCACAGATACCATTTTTTTTACTCATGTTTCAATTTTAGTAATGGAAATGGAGGACAATGTTGTATTTTCAAATAAAGAAGAAGATGAAGTAGAATACTGAATAAAGGTTAAAGATGTTTTACTACTTTATACTTGTACAGTACAAAGAAACATGCACACTGATTTTAGTCTTTCCATGATTTTCTTAAATTAGCCTAATACACTGTCATATGAATCAATTTTGAGAAAAATTAAAATAAATTAACTTAGATACTAAAGTGTAAGGTTGTATATGTGTTTTGAAACTCAACTAGAAACGTACACGTTATAATGTAAACCTAAAATGTATGAGTCAAACTAAATATTTACATCTCCTAAATACATAATCGAGAGTACACTCATCTTTAATGATTATAAAGTAAAATATCTACTGAGATAATAAAAATCTATAAATTAAGGAGTTAAAATAGGTGATTACGTTTCAACTATGCTTATAGAGAACATAATTGCTATGTAGGCTTTGGTGATATAATTAAGGACATCATTGAGTTTGGTGCTATTATCGTATAAGCTAAGGTACGGATTTTGTGGTCTTTTCTCTTAGCGTCTTATGTCGTTATTTTAGTGTCTAGTCATCGGACCGTTATTGTTGTTTCCTCAAGTATTGAATTGAAATGTTTCCATTGATTCACATGCGATAGATTAATTCCTTAAACTCATTATCGTATGTTCCTATTAGTCATTGACCATTGCCATAGAAGTCATTATTGTACTAGTTGACTTAAGTGTACCGTTTTATTGATCTCAATACCCGAGCACATCCACCTATGGGGACATAGGGCGTCATCTTCGGCACCGATGACGTGCACCATCTGTGACGCTGCGATTAGTTCACGGCGTCTCTGTATTAGTATTTATCGTTTATGGATTATTGAGAGGCGTATGGATCGATCCTAGGATATTATTGTTACTTATTGGTATTGGGATAGGTGTGTGTGCCCACATCCCTCTACATATTGGTACATTGGAACTGCAGCTAATGTACACATTGCTTATTGTTTATTGTCATTGGCTCATATGGGTATTTCCACATAGATTCGTTTCGTATTGATTGACTATGGATTAGTGTTGACTGTATCGTTACATTGTCATTGGCATAGTATCGTTTCACCATTGATCGAATACCGTATTGACCGTTACAGTTATTGCTATTGTTTTTCCGTTACTGGGCAATTTTTGGCTCAGCCGTGTTTCTTTTGTTGTTTTCTCTTGTTTCTTAAACAGGTACTCAGGGGAACTTGGGGAAAAGTGCAAAGAGAGAAAACTAAATGGTTAGAGTTGCAAATAAGGAGTTTAAATAAAATTGCTATTTGGATTTTAGACATTCTTATTTTCGTTAAGACCGTTGTGTGGTTTTAGATTTTTAAACCTATGGAGTCATGTTTTATTTGAATTAAGTTTTAATATGTCTCTGATTACTGTAGTTGGTGACACGTCAGCCCTTTTGGGCCGGGGTGTTACAGTTATGGTATCAGAGCTTTAGGCTCTTTCTTGTTGAAAATTTAAACTAAATAACTAAGGACATGTGAGATTGGGTAGACCTTGGGTTAGGTATTTTCCTTATGTGCTAAGTTCGTATTATTTTCTTATTGCTTCTATCTAAATTTTTAGCGTGTTTTTCTAGATGCATCCTCGTCGCCAGACACGCAACCCGAATCGTCAAAATGATGGAGGACCTAACGAGCCTGATCCAGCCGTTGTAGCCGCTATGACTCAGGCTCTTACTGCCGTACTGCCAACTCTGGTTCAGGCAATACGTAATCCGAACCCAAACCCAAATCCCAATCCGAACCCGAATCCGAATCCAAACCCAAATCCCAACCCAAATCCAAACCCAAACCCGAACAATACGGGTGGCAATATGGGAATACAAGATTGGCTAGCTCATTTTGTGAAGCATAAACCGAAATCGTTTACTAAGGCTTCCACACCAGCAGTGGCAAAAGATTGGATTTCTCACATTGAGAAGATTTTTACTGTACTTAGGGTTGACGAGCAATACAGGGCTAGTTTAGCAGCTTATAAGTTGGAAGAAGATGCGCATGTTTGGTGGGAGTCTGTTTTAAGAGAAAGAGGTGGTCCAACATTTGTAGAGACTCTAACTTGGAATGGTTTTTGTGATCTTTTCTTTGAGAAGTACTTTACTGTGGTGGATAAAGGGGCTTATCGACGCGAATATCATAATATCCGCCAACGGAATGATGAATCACTTACCGACTTCACTGATCGATTCTATAGACTTGTTGGTTTTCTTGGGGCTGCTGCTGGAACACCTGAGGAACAAGCAGAAACATATCAATGGGCTGTGTGTGATCGGATTCGTAGGCAAATAATTGATTCCAGGTTTGCCAATGTTGCGGAAGCTATAGATGCTGCAAAGAAAGTAGAGATGGAGAGGAAAGAATTCTTGGGAAATTCTGATGATAGCAAGAAAAGGAACAGAGATGGAAACCGTATTCAGTCTTCTAGTCATTCTTCGTCTCAAGGACCCAATCAGTATGGTAATGATCGTAGCAATGCGGGAAACAACAGAACTAATGGATGTTGATAAGTTTGTTTTCCTGACCTTACTGATGATAATAATGTGATGTTCGATTGAAATGTGGCTTATAATAATAGCTCTGTCATATTCAGTTTCTTCATTTTGATAACGGGTTTGATGAAGTGATTACAGGTATGCATGAAGACATTTTTCTCGAGATTAACTTCCTCAGATTTGCAGTTTTTATGTACATCATGCTTGATGCTTGCATACTTTTGTTATTTATGACACTGCACTCATTAGAAAATGTTATGCATGTAGGACTAATATTCATATCTCAGTTTGATATAAGTTACATGGACTCACCACTTTATGAAACCTTAGTTCTGTAGATAATTTATATCCATTTATCTTTCCATTATATAATTGATAATAGAGTGAAAAAAGGTCAAATCTATTTCTAATAAAGGTCTTAAAAGATGCATCATCCGCCCCAGATGCGTTTGAGTTGTTCAATGATCTAAAAGGAAAAGGTGCATATCATACTAAAGCATTAAAACATTTTCTATTTCATATCTTTTTTTATCTTACAATTATTCTTTTCCCATTTTATTGTTATTTCAATGGGATGTATTTGAGAACAAGTCCACCGTCATAGTCTATTGTGGAGAGCAATTGTTGCAATTTGGCTATCTTCAGTTCTTATTGGTGATATCAGTTTTGTACCCTTTGTAAGTAATAGCATAAGTTATATTAAACTATTATACTTTGAAACTGTAATCTTCTTTTTCTTACAAAAATTAGCATAATTTTAGAAAAATATATACATAACTCCTAAAGGTTGGTCATGCATCTACTAAGCAGCTCACTAAATATGTATTGTAGTGCGAATGGCTGATATATGCAACATGGAGGTTGGTAGCTTATTTTTCATCATTACTTCATTGTGTTGGAGCAAGTGAAAAGGTTTTTCAGCTAATTTAATTTGGATGTCTTGCATAGCCGTCAATTTTTAACAAAAGGCATGGAAATTATTATATTATTTCATTCAATTTTCCCTTCTTTTAGGACTGGCTCATCATAAATAAATATATATATTTTGCTGTCATCTTGATGATGCATTTCAGGGAGCCAATTTTGATGCAAAGAGCCCCTCTCTATAACTGGTACATTCTTGTGCAAGGAGCTCATTATTTCATTTTATTTCTTTGTTCAGGACCATCTAAGTTGAGTATTTATCTAAAGTAGGTGGGTCACGGAGGTTGGGTAACTAGTCAGAGTGGGTTGGCGTAAAACATGTAAAGTTAGAGGGTTAGTCAAGACGGTGGAGTTTACTGCCATCACTTTGTTGTTCAGTTTTCTAATTACATAATTTTTTTATTAAATATGATCATACAATAAAGCGTTGATCGTATAAGCACCAACGATCCAAAAGGTGTGAAGCATCTTTTACCCTATGCTTTTCATAGTTCTACTTAAGTGTGTTTCAATGCCAGGGATTGATTTAGGGTTGAATGGGAGAATTGCTCAGGACAGTGGAATGCTACATCTCCATTAAAGTCGCGTCCCACCGTCAAGAAAGTGCCATAGAGCAAGAGCAGCATGGGTGGGGATGGGAGTTTTGGTTGTTATGATTAGAGAGATAGAGAGATTAAAGTCGCGTCCCACCGTCAAGAAAGTGCCATAGAGCAAGAGCAGCATGGGTGGGGAGGGGAGTTTTGGTTGTTATGATTAGAGAGATAGAGAGAGCATGGGTAAAAAAAGAAGTTGAAGGGGTGGAGGATGGGTGGCATGCGGGGTCTTGGAAACGCACACGACCCACTGGGACCTGCTGTTGATATCCTTGATGATTAACTAAGCTCAATAATATGGATCGATGAAAAGGTTAGTGTGTTCCGTCGAATTCTATACACTTTTTATGTAATCTTTTTTAAAAAAAATATAGAAAAATAATGCATAGACTACAAACTATATTATCACTGTAATAGTCTATATATTTCTTTGTATAGGAATTTTAGTATTTTTTTTCCTTAAATGTAATATGTATATTTCTTTGTACCGAAATCATCACCAATGGAATCTTAGCCTTTGAAATTGAAACTGTAGATGGAATCAAGGGGCAGATTGCGGGTTCTTGCGAAAATGGGAGAGGAAGTGGTGGTGGTAGTGAGCGGTGATGGCTGGTGGTATATCCTTCTAAGAGCAAACTGCATGTGAGTTATATTGTAGTTAACTTTATTGTAGTTCCAAAGCACAATTCCCAACTCACCTTATACTTTTAGTTATATGTTTCACTTTAATTTGTTAATAGACATGATGGGTATATCCTTCTAAGAGCAAACTGCATGTGAGTTGAATTTATTTTACTAGATGTATCTTTCATATGCAGAGTATGTAATTATAAACTATTTTTAGTTAGAGTATGTAATTATAAACTATTTTTAGTTTAGAACCATGGAGCAAGATTCTCTTTGGAACTGCAAATAGCCTATGTTATTTAAAGCTTTGTTTTTTTTTTTTCTCTAATCATAAACATGATACATGAGATATGCTCTTTATAAGCACACTTTATTCATGCTACACTTTTTAACAATAGAATTTTGGTGATTTAGGTCAAGGATTATGAAGGCATCCAGATTTGCAGCCAGAGAAGTAACTTATAAATGTTTATGAATGTATAAAAAACACTAATGTAGCTATTCTCATAGATGTAATTGTTATGTGTACCATTCAGTTGTAATTAGTGATATACGATTTTGTTCGGCTTTTTAGGAGAAATTTAGTGTGAAATCGAGGAAACGAAGAATACGAGCTTATGTTGGCTCTTTACCTCTTAAGTCAGCATCATCAGTCACAGACTCATTTTAGTTACAAGATCAAAGAAGTTGGTCATTCGTTTATCCTTTTTCATTATTAAGTCTATGAATCAAACGAAGAAAATAGTGACTTAAATAAGTGGTATGATCCTAAAGAAGTTGACTGAGGAAGACCTCCCTTTCCTTTTCCATTATTAAGTCTATGAATAGGTTCACTAGGAAAGCCAAAAATTATGGACTTTCAACAATAATGTTTGTGAGCTACAGATCTGAACTCCGAATATAGTATATAATATATTATAATTGTAGGTGAATGATATTCTTCGGGTCCGCTTTTTCGAGCATACGTCAACATACGTCATTACGTTGGACAAACACCTAGAGGTAGCTGATTGTGTTACTGTTATTTTTTGCTTGTCATTACCAAAACTAAAAAAACAAAATTTCTCATTGTTTTTCTTGGTTGTACAAGAATCCAAGGTATCTTTATTTTGCTTAGAAAAATATCGTGTATTAAGAACCTTAGAATAATTTTTCTATGTACACGAATCAGTTGAGAAATTCATGATTGGGAGCTACATTTTTCAGTTTAATGTAATTTAATATCTACATAAGTAACAGAACGTTTCTTTTATTTCAAGGTTCATGTTTAAATGTATTTTTTATCAAAAAATAAAAAACATATCATTTTTCAACACACATATTCATAAAAAGATTTAAGGGTGTGTTGATGACTATTGAACCCGTATATTATTGTTGCTTTTGATTGTAATTTAAATTTTCCTACCCGGGTATCTACCCGGGGAATAACCTAGTAATGTATATAAATAGTACTATTTTTAATGTTGTCTATTGTTTAAATATAACTTTTATATAAAGTAAATGAAAATAATTTTATTGTTATGACATAAATTAGACTTGCCATTATATATATATATATTGATTTCGAGAGATGATGAATAGTAACTTTATTTTTATAATAATATAAAGTTTTTTTATTATTTTAATATTTAATATATTATAACCGTTTACTTTTAATAACATATTTTTCTTTTTTTAAACATATATTTCCTTTACCTTTTTTAATAATTGTTTTTTTTCTTTTTTCTAAAAATATATTAATTTGATACGTCTTTAATAAGTTACGTTTATCACTTTTTTTTCTAAAAACTTAAGTACGTAGTTGTGCTTGATTTCTTTCCCTGACATTCCGTTATAAATTTTGTTAAAACGAGGTTACACTCAAAATAAAGTATTTATTTGGTATTATAAAACGGTACGATAATAAACTAAATCGTTCTAATGGTTTGACTTTTTAAACAACATGTTTTATTTTCAAATCACGTTTGTTTTACATTATTATTTGCTCGGTTTCGCCGCAACGCGCGATATAAAAAACTAAGAGTTAACTGCCATTTTCGTCCCTGTGGTTTGGTCACTTTGGCCATTTCAGTCCATTTTTCAAAAATGCGCCATTTTCCTCCCCGGCGTTCTGAAAAGGTGCCATTTCAGTCCAAAAATCATAACCCAGTTAAGTCAGTTAGTAAATAAGGACTGATTGTGTAAATTTGTAACATAAAGGACCATTTAAGTAAAATGTATAATATTAATGTAATTATAAAATATATATATAATATATATATATATAATGTATACACACCGCCGCCGGAACCGGAGCTCCGGTGGTCACCACCGCCGCCGGAACCGGAGCTCCGGTGGTCACCACCGCCGCCGGAACCACCACCATCAACGTCATCATCGTCATCATCTGTTATCATCATCATCGATCATCATCGACCTTCATCATCATCATCATCATCGCGATCTTCATCATCATCATCATCGCGATTTTAATGATTCTGCGGATGTAATTCAGCAGCGAATGGGTTTTCGCATGCAGATCAGCAGAACAAATAGATTTATACGGCTAATAATTCTGCAAATCTGTTCTGAACGAATTATATAACGACAGCAGATATGTTTCCTGTTCAGCAGATTGTTCAATGACAACAGATTTGTTTATACGGCTAATAATCAGCAATGACCGAACACCTCTGCAGATTCTGCGGACTGAAATTCAACCAAAAAATCATTCGATTTAGTCCGAAATCAATCCGAAATTCGTTTTCGTTTTCACCGAACCTGATCAAAATGAACAAACTTTGATTTGAAACAGATCTAAATCAGTCCAAAACGTATCGAAAATCTGATGATGATGATGAAGATCGCGATGATGATGATGAAGGTCGATGATGATCGATGTGGCTGTTTTCTTTGGATTGGATCCTCACACAAATAATTTGTTTTCTTTCTTGTTGGTAACAACATTATGTTTTGGTAAGAACCTCAGCTAAGGTTGATCGATAAGCAAAACTACAGGACATTATACAACGATGAACTATGGCTTGTAGTTCACATTAATTGCAAATGCCACGAGCCCAATGACAGTTGCCTGAATATCTAACAGTTGTTTTTTATTCTTTGGTGAAAATGGCCGGATAGTGCATTATATAAAAGGCAAAAGCTAACTTGGAAATTTGAGTTCTTTATATACCGAACTGCTGATGATGGCGAAGACAATACTCCTATCGATCGGTTGTAAGCATCCCTTGTAAACAATAATTAAGTTTGTGGAACCAACATCAATGAAACATCAGTCGTTTTGTGGAACCAACATCAATGGAGGATGCAGACGATGGAAGTGGTCGATTTGCTTGAATTCGGATGAAGTTGCAGGTTCCGGTGAAGTTGCAGGTTCCGGTGACCGTGGCTGTGGTGGCGGTGGTGGTGGTGGTGGCAGTGGCTGTGGTGGTGGTGGTGGCAGCGGAGTGATGGTGGTGGCAGGGCTAGTGGTGGTGGTGTTACAAATTTACACAATCAGTCCTTTATGTTACAAATTTACACAATCAGTCCTTATTTACTAACTGACTTAACTGAGTTATGATTTTTGGACTGAAATGGCACCTTTCCAGAACGTCGGGGAGAAAAATGGCGCATTTTTGAAAAATGGACTGAAATGGCCAAAGTGACCAAACCACAGGGACGGAAATGGCAGTTAACTCAAAAACTAATTCATATTAATAATAGCATGCCGATAATATGGGGCAGTAGGACACTTAAATTTTTAATCCGTAAACCAACTAAAAACAATGAATACGACAGGAGCCAATCATACGACCCAGAAAAGAAACAAGTAGTTGGGTTACCTGGAATGCCGAATGCGAAGAGAGTCGGAAGTAAAAGTGGGAAAAAGTTGCAGCCATAAATAATATCTTGAGTGGACCTGGATACACCAAGGATCGGCTCCTGCCATCAAGTTTCTTCATGTCGACTGATGGCATGGTTATATGAACCACACACCCAAATACCTTTAAGTATTGGAATTCTGGTTTATACCCTTTTAGAGCCTCATACGGTATGACCGATTTAAAAACTTTAAGGGGTACACGATTTAAGATATAGACTACATGGCTAACATTTTCACCCTGAAAATTTTACGGGATTAATATCATCTTCAACATGCTTCGTGTGGTAAATTTTAAGATGGGCCTATTTCGTCTCTTGACCACGCCGTTTTGTTGAGGCGAGTAATGACTCGTCAATATGTGTTTTATGTTGGTTTCTTCACAAAATGTTGCAATGCATTGTCAACGAATTCACCACCTATGTCACTTTTTAATATGTTCATGATCAGAGGGTGGTAACTTATTTTGCCACTATAAAATAAAAATACAGTCGATCTAATGGACCTCTTAGTATGATTCGAACTCAGATGAAGTTATAGGGGTCAAAACCTAATTGTCCTAGCTTGTTTGGTAGATCTACGGACCCAACAACCCAATCGGTTTGGTTTACTGTTTTCAAAACTCGTAGGTATCGTTTTACCTAGAAATCTCATAAAAATCACCGAACCGAACCATGAACAACCCTAGCAGTAACATCAGTTTGTAACTGTTTAGCAAAATGGCAGCTTAACATTTGTGTGGCATTTGCGATTAACAATAGAAGTCTATGAGGTAACTCAAAGATCTCTAAAATCATAGAAGAGTTGGCATAACTTGGAAGGCTCTGAGGCCAGATCAGAAGTCTGTTTCATATCAGACTTACTAACTTGATAATCGGTATCCCATTCATCTTAGCTTTATTTTGTACACATTTTAGCTTGTCACAAAGCTCTCAACAAGAACGCAAACCCATACATTATTAAATACATCTCACATATATAAATATAATCATTTGTGTCCGAAGTTATCATTATATCATTAAATGTTTCAATAAAAAAGACATCGTCCTGAATGATGGTTCACCCACGGGTTCGCGAACCAGCGTTTTAACCTGTTAAGGGAACCCAGATGCGTTGTGGCGTTGTTCCTAGGCCGACCAACTCAGCCCGAAGGTTGATCCCTTGGGCGGCCCCATTCCCCGAAACATGAGAGACCCCAAGTGGGACTTACATTGCCCATGCCCAATAACTCTATCGGAAACTTCACTTGGTACTTCACATCATCAAACTATCATCAGAACCAAACCTGTCTGCGAAATTTGGTGATTACACTGAAGAACATACAAACGATGTTAAAGATTTGTTTGATAATCTTGATGTTTACAGTTGCAGTCATGTTGATGTCGGGACGTTTTAGCAGAAGAACGCTTTCACTTTGCATGACACGCCAGACGGATTTGGAGTGCGGTCTTGAAGAGCATATAATAAGATAATTCAATGAAGAAATCATTGATTATGTATCAACGACCATTCTCGAATAAACAATCCCAGCTGTCGATCTCAATATTCTGTTTTCTTTTTAACTTCCAAGGTGTTTTTGGTTTCATGATACACATATCTTAACAAAAGAGAGGTTACATGAATGAAAACTCGTATAAGTTTCTTAAATAGAGTTAACAGAGTCACCATCACTGCTTTCACTATCACTACTACTGCTGCTACTACTACTCCCGCTGTCACTGCCGCTACTATCACCAGAGCTCGAAGATGGTTCTTTTCTTTCTTCAGCATTCAGTTGTGCTCTTAGCGCTTCTGCGGCATTTGCGACTCCGTCCCCATCATCATCACTCACATCAACCTCTGCAATCTCATCATCACTTTCGTTTTGATGTGGGATATTAATGTCAATTCCGGTAAATGGTTGTCTTTCTGGTAATACAGGCTCCATATTATCGGTTCCACCAATGTCAATTTCATCATCATCATTGTTGAGAATGTCCAGCTGTTCGTCCAGGTCATCATCGGTCTTCTGGTCGGGTGATGTATAGAATGAATTTGGCGGGACTGGTGGATTATCGATAACCTTTTCTTCTCTAGCCTTCCCATCTGGAAAAATAAAAAATAAAACATTTAATAACGTGGTGAATTTCATAAAAAACCAATATACTTTCTTATTTTTCAAGAAAAGACCAATCAACCTAATTATATAGTATAGTAAAATCCATCAGCTTTACAAAAAAATTCACTAAACTAATTGCTGTATATACAAAAGTCCCTAAACTTGTTTGAAATCCATATACTTTCAAACTTATATTTTGAAATACGACTTGTTAACTTTTAAATTAGTCAAAACAGGGTGTAAGTTTTTTTTATGTTGGTGACACTATTAAATGTTGACCAATTTAAGAGTTAAGAAGTCATGATTTTTAAAAAGAAAATCTTATGTACATGGATTTTAGACAAGTTTAGGGACTTTAATATACTGAAATTAGTTTAGTGATTTTTTTGTGTGTACTTTTTACTAGTTAAGTGACTTTAACATACCACAATTAGTAGGGGTGTGTATGGTTTGGTTCAGTTGGGTTTTATGGCAAAACCAAAACCCAAACCGATTGGTTTCGGTTTTTTCAGTTTTTTCGGTTTTAACAACGGTTCGGTTAGGTTTTTCGGTTATTTTCGGTTTTTGGGACAAAATTACATAAGACACAAAAACAAAAAGTATAATCCAAGATTTAAAAATCTTTCTTAGGTGTTTAAATTTATGTTAATATATTTAACCTTTTGAATTGATATTATTCACATAAACCTAACCTTCTAATCTATATTTATGTTTCTTCAAAGTTTTCAACACATTTTCTTTTATAATACTTTGAAAGTCATTTATGTTTTATGTTAAACTTTGTTATTTCGTGTAGGCTATGGATCAATCATTTCACAGATAAATAAACATGCTAATGTTCTTATTATAAATACTTTTTAACATTAAAAAAAAATAATTCTTAAATCAATATATATAGCAAACATTTAAATAATGATTATTTGGGTTATTCGGTTCGGTTTGGTTTTTTCTGTTTTCATAAAACGCAAAACCAAAACAAATCCATAAATTAAGGTTCCCGTTTTTCAGTTCCATTTTTTTCGGTTCGGTTAACTCGGTTTTTTCAGTTTCGGTTTTCTGCTCACCCCTAACAATTAGGGTGACTTTTCGGTTTATTGGTATTACATTTCATGGGGCCAGTTAACGTACAAAAGGCCAGTTACACAACCACCAATATAACGTGCGTAATAATGCAAAGTTAATTACTATTGTGCCACCGCGTTCAATTGAATGCCTAGATTAGATCAGATGTGCGGTTGAGATGCTTGCGTATGCATCGCACGATAAGGTGGTCTTGCATTTTAAACTTTCTCTACATTTCATAAATAGCAAGTAAGGAAATTAATGATCGAGAACATACCGAAACCTTTAAAGTTCCCAATTTCAATTCGTTCAACTTCAACCTGTACATGTGCACAAAACCAACTCAATTAATTAAAACCGTAAGATCCTAAATTAGAAAAAGAAACAAAAGAATAACTTACGGATGGAGGAAGTAAGTTCTTATTTGACGGCTGCGTTTTAGGTCCCTTCCCAAGTGGCGGTGAGCTAGACTCAGGAACCGGCACTGATAAACTAGTGGCACCAACCGCTGCAGACTCGCCAGGTTGCCGAACATGCCTTAACCGCTTAACCGATCTATGTAACCGCTCTAACCTAAAACTCGACCCGTCAAAGAACAAAACTGCATCGTTATCCTTGTAATCCTCTATGCTACCGTCAAAACAGACTTTAGGTTTCCCTGGTTGGTTGTTTTGAAATTCAACTGCCACTTTATTATCTTTACTCTTGTGCAATTTACCAGGCTGGTTCTTATCGATTGATGCAGGCTTAAATTCATCTGAAATATCCAGATGTAACAGCAGTTAAGAGTTATCGATGACCTAAAATCAAACTAGCCAATGATCACACCTTATTTTATTCGAAAATGTTTCAAATTAACAAATTATCAACAAAATTTCAATAAAAAAATAACTTCTGGCAGCACCGATTCCGAATCTACCGAGACGATATTTTTTCAATCAGATTGTCTAATTGCACAAAACACTTAAAATGCATATTCATAACCTAAAATCACTGAAATATCCAGATGCAACATACAATTAAAATCATTAATAACCTGAAATCACCTTTTTCTACTCCAAAACAACCTAAATTTACAAATTAACAACTCGATTTCAACAAAAACATGAGATATATTTCAATCAGATTGCACAAAAACACGTAAATTGCATAATTATAAACAAATACGTACAGCGAAGAGTGCAGAATTTGGAAGACGGATTGTCCTGAAAAGAGGAACCTAGGGTTAGGTCAAACCATTGATCGACCGGTGGAGCTGTTAAAGGTTCGTCTCTTTTGTTGCTATTTGCCATTGATTGAATCTGAATTAGCAGGTTTTACTGTTGGATTGGAGTGGTTTGATCGTTAATCGGAGCCCTAGAATTGTGTTTGGAGTTAGGGTTGATGGATTATTGGGTTCGCGTTTCAACTGGAACGTAACGTGGTGATGTTTGTTGATTTACTTGCAAGTGTGATCCTTGGGTTTGAAGAAGAGTCTAGAAAAGCCCATGTTGGTTTTCTTTATTTACAAACAACCCTTTGTTTCTATCTAGTGGGATCCCTCACGCTACCTAGTGGGAATTCATTCGGTATTCATTATGTTTGTTAAGATACCAACACTCAAATGGATGTTGTTACGTGATTTAGATCGGTCAAAAACATTGAAAACAAATATTGGTTCATTTCGTAACGCCTACAGTACTAAAAATATACTTTATCTTGAATGCAACTCCGTTGTCAACAAAATTTATATTGTACTTCTAAATAATTTAAACACGTGTATGTATTGAGCTTTAAAAAAACAGACATTATATGTGTTTTAATATATTGATAGTTTTGCCAAATTTATCGTATATATACTGTGTCGACGAGGGCCCTTAGTTGGGCTCCTTGTCTGGGCTTCCAACGTAAAAGACTACGAAGCCCATTAAGCCTTACACAAAGACTGGGCCTCGAGAGAAGGAGTGTTATAAGATGGTCTGAAAGATCATCACCTCAAGACACTGTTCCGGTCATGGAAACTGTTGATAGAACCTGTCAGTGGCATTTAATGCCTGAACAGAAGAGAGAAAGTGGTTTTCGGTGATAGTACGAGGAAAGGACAACCCGCATTGAATGCGAGGATCGTCCTATATCTCAGCAGTGGGCAAAGAACTGAAAAGGGCAGAGATCTCTTCTGATTAATGGAAGACTGTTAGATCTCTGTAAAAGTAAGCCATCCGATAAGCACAAGGCTTTATATATAAGTCAAGGAAATGATCAAGAAAAGGTAAGTAATTTCATAACTACAACATACACACACATAAGGAGCATTTACTTAGAGACATTCTCTGAAAGCTCTTTGAATACTCACAATCCAGATTCCACACCATTGATTTCGCCCAAATCACTATGCCGGAATCTTGTTCTCTCTACGGCAAGCTTTCTTATTTTCACACCAGAGCTTGGTTACGGATTCCCCTCCGGGGTCCTCCGTGACGAGGCTAACGGTGTTCTTTTTTGTAGATCATCTTGAAGGCCCTATTTGGATGCAGGAAAATCTCAATAAATAGGCGCAAAACTTTGAGGATTCGACATTGGCGCCATCCATGGGACCTTTGTCAGCAAAGGTATCCCAACAAGAACATTCGCGTCCAAAGGTCTCACTAGAATCGATCCTAAAAAATGACAACACCACCTCCCACCAACGAGAAAATCTCAAACTTACTTAGACGACTGAAAGCAAACTCAAATATTAAAATGTCATTCAGTGGAGAGGGAATAGTGTAGGCAGTTATCTGATACTTCACCATTGGTCAAGCCAAATTACGATGTTGCCCTGTTTAAATTTATAGTCTTGCTATTGGTTTTGTTTTTTTTTCCTCTCCCAGTCAAATTACGATTTTGCCCCAGTTCAAATTGATAGTTTTGCCATCTTTTTTTCCTGTCAAATTACGATCTTGCCCACAGTGTAAACTTATAGTCATGTAATCGTTTTAAATTCTTTTTACAAAACTATGGCGGTGTTTTGTTTTAATTGGTTGACTCGGTGTATTTTTTATTCGTTCCATGCGATTGCCTAACACACGCTCATTTATTTTGCTCCTAATTTAAAATTATACTCTTTCCATCGTTTCAATTTTTTTTTTTTTTTTACTAAAACTATGGTAATGTTTTGTTTTAGTTGGTTGACTCGATGTAATTTTCTTCGAAATCGTGTTATCAGTAGTATGTACGAGTAATCAAAACACAGACGTACATGTTATGAGAGAAAATATTGGGCTTAGTGCAACGCAACGCGGACGAGGCAAAAACTAGTTATTTACATAAGATCAAATATTGCTGAAATAAAAAATAAAGTAATGTAATTGATTGTCTGATATTAGCTTTTGTTGTAATTTGAAGGGGTGATTCTGACACTTGATAATAATATTTTCCCAACCCAATCAGCGTTTCCTGGTAATATTTTCCCCCAAATTTTAGGGTTTTTCATCAATGGCGACTCAAATCTGTTCAACAAATTCGTCAATCAAATCACATAATACTCCCCCCATCCGTCAGAATCCTGTAAAACTTCATCCCACAATTGGATTCTCAACGCCAATTTCGCGTTTGTCCAATCATCGTGTAATTAGAACACACTCGATTCAATGCTCCTCGGTAGAAGAAACTAAAGCGGTCAATTTAAGAACTTGCAAGCAATGTAAAACACAGTTCGATCCTTCACTCAATCATCCACAAGCTTGTCGTTTCCACACTGCACATTTTGGCGGTAAAGTTAATTAATATCTTTTTTGTTATGATCTATAATAATTGAGTTCAAAATCGAAATTCTGTGTCTTAGTATGGTTTCTATAATTTGGCATATGAAGCTGATTTTACTGTAAGTGTATAGTAACGACTACTCGGGATTAACCGGATCGGGTTTTATATGTAATTTTAAGTTTTATGTATACATATACACATTTTTACAGGTAAATATTTTAAGTAGCTAGGTTTTAACTATTACTCAACTTATTTTTTAAGTATACAAGATTAATTGTTGGAATTCACATGGTTTGGTTGGAAACTGGCCGGAATTTAGAAGTTTTGGCCGGAATATACAAGTTTTATGCCGGAATCTGGCCGGAATCGCCTTTTTCTGGCCGGCCGACTAGGTCCGACTAGCGATTAATGGACCGATTAACGAAAAATTACTCAATTATTGGCCGACTAGCGATTAATCGCCGACTAGTCGCAGTTTTTACAACACTGAGTGTATGTGTATCTTGTATTTTCTGCTAATTATGAAACTCGAAAGGGACTGAATTTGTTCGTTTGACAGATCCTAATAGTTCTAATTTAGAGAGGAGATGCAGTTACTTGCCAATTAACCTGTATTCATCTTCTATGAATTCAAAGCTTTTTTTAGAAGAATATGACTGCTGCATTATTACTAGGGACGGTCATTGTGTCAAATTTGCTGGTTGAATTGTTGAACAACGGGAGCGTTACTCATATATTTATTCACGTTGACACTTAAAGTTAAAATTGTGTAGCCCTAACACAACCTGGTTAACTCATTTATCTAAACGCGCCAAACAGGATGTAAATGGGTTGTAGTCAAGTTGTAAAGGTGTTAGACGGGTTGGTGTGTTGTAATCATGGTTTTAAAAAACGCTTGAGGCGCGCACCTCGAGGCGAAACGGCCAAAAAACAAGTCTGAGGCGCGCCTCATGGGGTTTTTATTGTATATGCGCCTCAGAGGGGCTGAGGCGCTAAGAAAGGCTGCGCCTCAGGGATTTTGATAGTTGTTTTTGATGTTTTTGACTTTTTGTGTCAATTTCAAGCATTTCATGTCTTTTTTATTTGTGTTTTTGATGATTTTGCTGAACCTGATGATGAAATTAGTTAGTATTATTATTTTTATAATATATATAATTTTTATATTTATTTATTAATACCGCCTCGGCCTTACGCCTCATGAGGCGAAGGGAAAACGCTTCGAAACTCGTTTCCGTTCTTTTAAACCTTGGTTGTAATAAATAGGTTAACCAGGTCGGCAGGTCAACCTATTTGTTTAAAAAATTGATTGAACATATCAACCCGAACAAGACCCGTTTAATCCATCTATCTAAACCGAATCAAAACGGGTTGGCAGGTTGTTAATGGGTTGTAATCAAGTTATAAACTTTGTTAAACAAGTTGGTGGGGTAGGTTGTGATAAACACAGGGTAAATAGGGTGGCGGATCGAGCTTTTTAATTACACAGGTTAAACAGGTCAGCATGATTACTACTAAGGGTCAGATATGACCACACAAACCTGATCTTTTTCTCGTCGTGGTCATGTCCCATTAAATCCATGACGAAATCCGTTGTGTTTTTGTTAATATCAGGAGAAACCAAGAGAAAATTCGAGAGTGTTTATAGTGGAGGCACCATGAACACACCTGAATCTGGTAAAGTGTTTCAATATTGGCATTGTTGTGGATCTGAAGATCCATTTGACCCTGGATGTACAGCTTCTCCTCATTCTTCCTATGATGACTGATATATATCTGCACAGTTTCTTCGTCTTTTAAGGTTTTTTAAGGTTTTTCATTGTACTATGAAATTGTTTTACATATGAATCAAATACTAATCTTCCTTATTCTTGAGGTTGTTAAACCTTTGGTTCTTGATTAAAACATATAGAATAACTAGGTTATCACCCGTGATTGCTTCCCGGGCTCGAGAAAATTATTTACATTAATTATGAATTACTAACATATAAACAAAAGAGTGAATTGCAAATTTTGTCCTTTATCTTTATATCCATTTGCAGACGCTGTCCTTTGTCTTTAAAATTGACGGGTTTTGTACTTTATGTTTCAGATTGTTGCATGATTTGTCCTTTATGCCTAACTAAGTTTGTTTTTAACGTTAAAAGATACCATGTGCATGTCACATAAGGGTACTTTTGTAATTTTACCTATTTAATCATAATAAGATTAATTAAAAAAACAAAAAGAATAAATATATATAAAACAAAATACTCTCTCTCAACACTACTCTTTCTCTCACTAAAATCTCTCTCTCTCCTCTCTCAGCAACTAACTATGAGACTCCATGTTCAAACTCAAAAATTAAAGATTGTAATCTGCAAATTAATTTTTTAAAGCCCAAAATCTAGATGATGACCGATCAACTCATCCATTATATGACAAGAAATCATCAATTCTTGGTACTCAAATTCAAGAACCATCACATCCAGTTTCAAAATTACACCCTTTCAAAAAACCCACTTCAAAAATCTTAAACCCACTTCATGAACCACACGATACAGCCGGTCAAAATCTCAAACCCACAAAAACCCACTTTAAAAATCTCAAACCCACTTAAAGAACCATCTCGCAGTTGCGGCTCCTACTCCAACATCGTCCCAGCCGGTCACCGGAATCGTTTCTGCCACTCTCTGCCAAGGCGGTTATGCTATTTTTCAGTTTTTGAGTTATTGAGTTTTTGGGGTCGATTTGTTAAGGTTTGAGTTGTTGAGTTTTTGGATCGGTTTGTAGGGCATTAGCGCCAGTGAGCAGGTTGTGGCGGTGGTGATGGGTGGTGCTGATGGCAGCAGGTGGTGTGGGATGAATGGTGGTAGTGGTGGTGGTAAGTAGAACAGAGGAGGTGAGAAATCAGAGAGAGAATTTGAGAGATTTTAGATTGTGTTTTAGTTATATTAGTTTTTCTTTTTTAATTCTTTGTTTATGAAGTATTTTATAATAAAATGGTTAGGTTGTTTACATAATTATAAAATGACAAAATTGCCCTCATGTGGATTGCACATGACCAGATTTGACAGAAAAATCTAACTGGGTTAGGGTTAAAGGACAAAACGTGTATGATTTGAAAACATAAAGTACAAAACTCGTCAATTTTAAACATAAAGGACAGCGCCTGCAAATGAGTATAAAGATAAAGGACAATCCTTGCAATTCACTCTAAACAAAATAATACAAACAAATTGATTATATGTGTATAAATCAAATAAATTCAAAACAAAGTGACATAATTTATTCAAAAGTATGTTGATTAGACAAAATGAATTTGAAAACACTCACTTTTAGACATAAAATATTGGCAGATATCTTTTTTTAGCGACAAACAAAATCTTTATTAATATAGGGAAAGCCGAAAGCTTAACCCAAACACCAAAGTATTTACATCATACATATTACATTCCACTAAACGTATCATTACACTTTACACTTTGAGCGTTTTCCATTCCTCCCAGCCAAGTGCATTCATTCTTGCTCAATTTCTAATCCATAGGAATGCAAGAACTTTGACCTCTTTGACTATTTTCTGCTAGGATGCCTACTTTTCGCTAAAAATAATGCTAGAATCCTAATCTTATTTAATAAAACAAACTATTTTGAGGGCTAAATCAACCCGGCACATTAAATACTAAAGTCCCCACTATAGATATATGATAAATAACATTCATCAACCAACTATTACACGTACCTAAACCAGTGTTACACGTACCTGAAGGTAGATTAAGTCATTAGAAATTGGTTCACCTCCTAGACTGTTCTGACTTGTTTCCTGTATCATTGGAAGAGGAATTCAAAACTAAAAGTCAAAAGCAAAATAAATGGACCTCAAAACACAAAATTTAACAGCTAATCAAGTTATAGGAAAGTAGGGAAGCAAATTGCTTTCAACAATGAGAGTCTATTAATCAATAAAACATTATTGAAAGAAGATTTGCTAATTAATACATATGTTTTATTCTCAAGATATTAGCATACTCTTTCGCACATTTAGTTAACACATGGGCCATAAGTTTCAGTGTCTTCTCTTTTTCTTTCATTATAGTTATTATATCTTCTAAATCAGAAATCTTATATCCATCAATTTTTCTTTTTAATTTGGCATGCTGGTCCAGTGGCCTGTTATCACTTAAACACAATCTGAACCGACCGATTTCCAAATTAACGGGACAAAATTGAATCAATGTGTACATAACTACATAAGTAAGAAGTATAAATTTAATTATTCTAAACTAAACAATTTCGATTATTTGTTAAATATATAATTCATAAGCACATGGTTTGTCCAATACTCCTTCAAAATTACACCAAATAAATCAAAATCTACTATTTGCTTGGGATTGAACCCAAGACCTCTCATTAAGAGGCAAGAGCCTCCATCAAGTGAGCTAGCCCCACATTGGCACTAATTCAATTTTATTAAAAACCCAATTTGCTAACACAAATAATATGATAGCGACATGCCTTTTCACATAGGTCATTGGTTTTGTTATGAATAAGAAACCATCAGGCTGAAGGAATTGCAAAAAATAGACACCATAGAGCTGTGAATATTAAAATGGAAAATAAATCACACGTTTGACCCGTTAACAACATAACATAACACAACTTGAACCATTTGTGCATACCTGAGGATAAGGTACTATTCTATATACAAACAAAACGAAAGGGCTTGGTTCAACAATTTTAATAGTCCTGCATATATAATCATATAAAAGAGGTTAAATAATTAAATAGAAATAATTATGGATGTATATGTAAAAAAAAAAAAAAAAAACTATTGCTTCAAAATGGCACTCAGAACTATCACCCAAAACAGATTGAGCCCACCCAAACCACCAATCACTGCCCCCTCTCTATATCAAAAAGAAAATTAATAATATTAAAAAAACAGAATTTAATAATTGTATTCAAAAATTTGTTAAACAAATAATGAAATAGTGTCCACCTACCTTAAGAAAAGCGAAATAAGGCACATAGGTTGTCAAAGACACAAGGCACATATGATATGAACCCTAAGTTGTCAAAGACGCAAGGCGCATAGGCCTCACCCGGTGCTTAGGCACAAGGCGCAAAAAAAGCGAGGTATTTTTTAAGAAAAGCGCATATAAAGGAAAAACTTATAAAAACATATTATGCTTTGAAAATTAAAATTCATAATATAGTTTATATAAATAAACTTATTTTTTAAACATTAAAAGCCCACTGGATAAAAAAAAATCGCAATAGCAAAGAAAAAGCCCTACAAATATAAACAAAAGTCAAAAGAAAGCCTAAGAAATAATAAAACCCAACAATAAAACCCTTAGGGTATCGGTAAAAAAGAAAAGATAGTGCCAGTAGAGAAAGATGCAGCGTACAATATCAAGAAAAAAACTATTAGGTGGTGATTATAACATCGTTCAAATTTGTTGTCTTCTTGTTTATCGCCTGATATCCAATAAACCCTCGCCTCTACCTCGCTTGCGCCCAGCTCTAGGCGAGCGCCGGACCATGGCTTTTACAAAAAAGACGCAGTTTGGTGTCTAGGTCACCACCAGGCGCTCTAGCCTTGCTGCACCGCGCCTCTGCGCCTAGGCGCGCGCCTAGTGCATTTTTGACAACATAGTATGAACCAATTATTTTTGACAACGGAATATAACATCGTATAAGTTCCATGTAAAACACCTTGTAAATGTTGGCAAAAAAACATTACACAACAATGAATTAAGTAGCAGCCCAAAAAAACAAACAAAGTTATGCAAAAAAGGAGATCACCATAGTTAACAAATTAGTTGTCTTGCGCTGAGAACGTGAATACTTGTGTATTCATTGTATATCAAGAAAATCAAAACACGTACATAAACACACACACATATATATAGTATAATAGGTTATAACCCGGAAAATTTCCGGGTAGGAAAATTTAATTTACAAAAAATAAAAGTATAAAAATAACACTTTTAACCTCTAAAGTATCCTCTTTCTCTTTTCTCCACAATAAATTTTTAATTCGATTTCTTAAACTTTTTCTTGTTGTAAAGAGCCATAAAAACATACAAAAGCAAGAATGTAAAGTTCGCATCTATATTTAGAGCATTTACATTGGAGCATCTATAGTATATTATATAGAGAAAATAATAGAGGAAACAACAAAAATACCATCACATTAGAATCTCTATAATTGAAAAAAATTAAAGAAAGTAAAGTACACCTCTATATTTATATGGTCACATTCAACCATCTATATTGTTGTTGTAAGTATTACCCTCTATAATCATGAAGCTTAGGTCGTTGTGAACGTAGATAATAGAAGTAAAAAAAGAGACTCGATTAACATTAACAATTCGGATAAAAACAAATCCGATATCATACTGCACCTATCTAAAACATAGGTGGGTTTAACTAAAACCATTAAATATATCCAAGGAAACATTTCTTATTGTTTGATCATAGAACAAAAAGAAGAAAATATCAAGTAAAAATCATTTTTGGCGGTTTGAAATCATAAATAGAGCGCTAAACGAACATCCTTTAGTTTACCAATCAACGCCTGTTGATATGATTTGATATGATGGTAGACATGTATATATGATAGTATATGCATGTATACCAGTTGGAAGTAAACATCCAAAATCAGTTTTTTTAAATAAACTTGGAAGTAAACATTCAAAATCAGTTTTTTTAAATAAACTGGTGTCAAAGCACCAAAGATGATAAGATTGACAACATCGAGAAATCGCTATATATGATAACGATTAAGAACACATACCACAAATCACATGGCGATGAATAACGGTATTCAAACATAGTTACCGCAACTAACCGGCCAAAACTACCAATTGCATAGTATTTAAAGAGTATCATCAAGAAAATACCGAGAACCATCGATTGCCACCATGTCCGCATATATCAAAATTTTATCTTAACAAAGTCCTTGCCTTTTCACAGAGTATGCTTTAGCATGTAACCTATGTATTACAAAAGAAAGCATTAGTCTATAAATAAAAAAAAATACAAAACAAATTACATATTACATAAACTAATGACAAAGTAAAATAAAAAATATAATACGCATACATTAAAATAATCATAAATCTTTAGATATTCCCTTGTAAAACCAATTGATGTATTACATATGACATGTGACGAACAAAATGGAACCTTAATTTTAAGTTGTTAAAAAATGCAATGACCAATGAGTAATGACCCATTTGACCAGTTTTTTAATTACTTCATTTTATCGATATTACTAATTTGGCCAGTTACCTATAAACATGCCCCATGTTTACCATTGTTGAGTAAACGGGTTAAACAACTCTGTTTATGTCAGAAGTTGGAACAACTTTTGGAATTCCCATTTTGTAGCACTTGCCAAGATTCCAACCTCACAATTTCAAACACAAAAAAAAAAAAAAAAAAAAAAAAGATACATACAATCCTTCCGATTTTTATTTTTCTTTAAATGATTGCACAACCATGGAATCTATCTAATTGTAATAGAAAAAAAGTTTATCATTGTTTATAACCTGAACAACAGCCGATATGTTCCTTCACAACCAAATTTAGTTGTCTGCAACTTGTTGTAGCACACACTTACTTCAACACGCAAGTGGAAATCATTTCTTCACTAAGAACCAGGTTTTTGATTTTCAGTGACCTAAACATATATAAGGGGTATTTATGTCATATCCAAAATGGTTAATTATAATAACCTATGTGGAAGAAAGGTAAAGATGAACCAACATACCAGGTCATTGTTACAACTTTTTTCCAAATCAAGAACCCTGCTGGCAACCGTCTAGTTCAAAGGGACACAAAGAGCTCAATACATGAGGCACTAACTCATTCAACAATTTCCTCATATAGCTTGAAATCCTTTGCGTCAAGAGTAAACTTCTCTTTTAAGGTGCACTGACCCAAAAGTAAAAAGCTACAACATGAGAAATTGAGAACAATTATGGACAAACAAAATAACTAAAAAACAAAATTATTTTGGATGGTTACCAGGGCAGCTACAAATTTTGAAACATATTCTAGTTTGGTTGAATTGGAAACGTAAAAGATACCGTAGAATGAACTCAAAACACTTCAGGCAACTTTTGACCCGTTTGAATCCATCCCTGGAAATTTCTAAATTGCAACATATTAATGTAAGCATATACCATTAAGTAAATAAACTTCGTACCAATTGGAAAGAATCTTTTGCAAGTTTAAACATAATATCTTCTAAGAAAATCAAAAGTAAGTAGTATTTGGATTAATGATGTAACCACTTGAACCAAAACAATGACATTCGTATCCCAATAGCAAAATTGTACATATCAAAGTTAAATACGCAATATGCTTAACAACTTATTATAAATTGTATAAACAACTTAACACGATAACTATAGTATTAACAAAGCAACTTACAGTCCCATCACCATTCTGGAATGATAAACCTCGCCATAAGATCCTAAAAGAAAGAGAATATTAAAAAACTGTTATTTAGAATAAACAAATAAATGTATATAAAGAATATTAACATAAACGCCACCAGTACCATTACCACAATGCATCCACCATCTACTAATCTCAATCTCCAACCGTTACAAACCTAAAAAAAGAAGATAACTAAAATTCATTAGAAACTCCCACACAAATTGCCCTAATCAACGACATGTAAACATTTTTTATCGATTTACTTAAATATAAACAATGAACCTGATCTTACCGTTAAGACAACAATGGCTTCGTTTCCAATAGAGAGGGGAGATTTAGATCGAGATACATGGATCTGAGATAGACAATAATCAACAAAAACAGTTAACCGAATCACTAAAATCTTCAACTTCATTACAATTAAAAAAAAAACTAACATAATCAAGAATCAGATTAAAGTTGGTTGAAGGAATCATACCTGTGATTGAAAGGAATCATACCTATAATCACAACCGGTTATCAAAAAGTGAAATCAATATAGATACAACCCCTATTAACTAAACAAATTTGGGTACCTGATTATTGAACCATTTGATGAGAATATGATTGATCCAGAAGAGCGAGATGAAGGAGGCTAGGGTTTAGAAAGAAGCGTCCTTTAATTTGGGTCAGAATAGCCGTGTTGAATGAAACGAATGAAGGATTCACGATGCTCAGATGGAATTCATTAGGAAAGACATGTGAGGAGATGATCATTGGAATGGAGATAGAGAATGGAGATGGAGATGGAGGCTCTCTAGGGTTTTGGAAAAGAAACGCACGTACAAATAAAGTCGGGTCATAACAATAGGAAACGGATCCCGTCTCAACCCGTATACAAAAATCTTTCACCCGACTTTTTGGAGCCAAACCCAATTTGTAGAATGCATAAGGTTATGCCACATCATTTTTCAAGCCCTCATATCATGACACATCAGCCCTTATTTATCATGTTTATATATATATATATATATATATATATATAGATAGATTGGTAGTTTGGTATCTTTTAAATAATTGATCTTGACTTGACTCAACATTAAAGTGAACAGACAAAGAGCATTAGTTTGGTGAAAAAGGATTCTTAGATAATATTATTTGTAAATTGTAAGTTGTAATATATATAGATATATACAAATACAAATTATGGTTAAATATTTTATTAATAGTTAAAAAAATCAATGATATTCAATTTGAGGGTGGGAGCAGAATTAGATCAGTGATTCCTGATAAGTAACTAAAATTATCAAGGCACACATAGAATTTCAAGGTATGAATAACTTTTTTTTATAATTGTATGAATCAAAATCTCTATTCTATAAACCATCAAGAAAAAATAAAGACTCTTGGTTCTTGCAGCCGCAACTTGTATTGATAATAGCTAGTTAATTAATCAATCTTGTCAAATATTTTAGCACCAGCTTGTGCGAAAGAACATATTGCAAATTGAGAATAAATTAAACTAAAACAAATATTGAAACAGCTATGGGTGTAAAGGAGTCGAGCCGAGTCTGGTCTGAGCTTGATTAACTTATGAGAGCTCAAGCTCGGCTCGGTTCGGTTCGAGCTTTGTTTTCATAGCTCGAGCTCGGGTCATTGGTGGTTTCTCAGCTCGAGCTCGGCTCAGGATCGGCTCATTCATTATCTATTATTTAATATATTAAATAAAAATAATATAAATAATAGATTTGTTTAGTCTTGCGAGCTCTCGATAAGTGAAGCTTGGACTCGTTTACTAAACAAGTTTAGTTTTAGGTTCAGGCCCGACTCGTAACCAAGTTTAAATAAGCTCGGCTTGACTCATTTAGTAGACAACTTTAAATAAGGGTAAATGATATTAAATATTAACAAAAACTAATATTACACCTAAGTCTCGATAAGGCCTAAAGAGCTTGACGAGCTTCATGTGTCAGGCTCAATAAATAAACGAGCTTTATTGTAGACTCAAACTCGGCTCGGGCTCGATAAGACTTGGTTCGTTTGGAGCTTTTTCTCAAGCTGATCTCGAGCGCTCGAGAACCGCTCGGCTCGTTTGCATCCCTAGAAACAACTAATATAGTCCTAAGGATTCTAATTGTTTTATAATTTATATATGGAGCTGAAGTTGAGAACTAATTTGAGCTGAGGGTAAGAAATGTATACCACCTGCAGGTACATGGTTTCTTCATTTATGGCCAAAAGGTCATTGAGAAAGAAGATAATCTCTACATAAATGTATACTGCTTGTAGAAAATATATGGCTTCTTCAATGGAGATAATTTCAAAAGAAATCATCAAGCCTTCATCTCCAACCCCTAATAATCTCAAAACGTTTAAACTCTCATTGCTTGATCAATTAACCTTGCATTCCCACACCGCAATCTTGCTTTTATATAAGTCCCAACATATTAACAATAGTGATATTTTGAATTTTTTTTTGTCTAAAACCTTAACAAAATACTACCCGTTTGCCGGTAGACTCGAAAAAGATGGCATCACGGTCGATTGTGGCGATCATGGTGTTGTTTTTGTGGAAGCAAAGATTCTTGGGTGTAGGTTATCCGAGTTCCATGCATATCCCAGGTATGAGACTCAAAGATTACTTTATCCTGAAGGTTTCCTTTGGAAGGATTCATGTATTGGTCATATGTTTCTTGTGGCGCAAGCAATCTCTTTCGAAGGTGTGGAATGGAGGTAACGATTGATATATCTCATAAGGTTGTAGATGGATGTATGATGGCTGCTTTTTTAAATGACTGGGCTGCCACTGCACATGGCGAAGTTAGACCGCCGCCTATGATCCTAGCTGCATCAATTCCAAGTTTGGATCTTGGATACATGATGCCGGATATTGTGATCAACAAGGCTAAAACTTGTGTTACTAAAAGGTTTGTGTTTGGTGCACAAAAGATAGGTTTGTTGAAACAATCTGTATCAGGGTTTGTGGAAACCCCAACAAAAGGTGAACTTATAACCACAGTTCTTTACAGATGTGTGGTTACTTCATCAATGGAAAAAATGGGTTGTTTCACCAACTCAAATCTGATTGAGCTGGTGAACATGTGGCGGCGATTTGCTACACAATTATCGGACAATTCTATTGGAAATTTCAGTTGGTACTACACCATATCAAAGAATGATGAGAGCCAAATCATGAATCTGGGAAAGTTGGTGCTTTAGTTGAAGAAAGAAATGAAAGAACTCCACGATGGTGGGGATGGTCAGAATCTACATGATTGGTTGTTAAGTGTTAGAGAATCGGCAAAGAATGCAAAGGAATTGTTTGGTCATGTTAATGTTTACAGGTGCAGTGATGTACACAATGCGCCTTATTACCAAACAAATTTCGGGTGGGGAACTCCGAGATGGGTTACAGTTCCATATTTGTTGGTGAGGAACATGTTCATCTTATTAAACACACCAGATGGAGATGAGATTGAAGCAATGGTGACTCTTGAAGAAGGACACATGAAACTGTGTTAGGAACTAGAAAAGCAAAGGCTGGTTTTATTGAAAAAGTACTAAGATAGTTGGCTTGATTCGAGAAGGGCTAATCTCCAATACAAGAACATTGATAATTAAAACAAACAAGACATAGGAAACTAGAATAGGAATTGGAATACTTAAATAAGAAATAGGGCAATTAGTAATCCTAAATTTCAGCCCCTACATTTAGCCTGTTGACTTTGACTGGACCTTTATCTGGCTATGGGCTTTAATTATGCTAAGGGTCTAGCTGGGCTTATAGGCTCTTGTTGGAATCGTATCAATACATCCTGCCCAGAGAACAAACTTGTCTTCAAGTCGAAAATCCAGTAGTTGTGCCAATCAATGAGCCATTCAATTATAGGTTGATCCGCTTAATAGACCAATAGGTTAACCCAAATGAATTGTGGTTGTAGGTTGATTTCCTTACATGTAGTAATCAGAAGAGGGGCCATATATACCGCGGGTACCTATCGAACTATAGGATAGGTCCCAAAGAACCAGAGAAACAACTTCTCATATTGTCTTTTGGCTCGATGTCTTTATTTATAGAGCTACTCTAGGTTTAGTAGATGGAAAGTTAGGTTGCTTCATGTATCCACTCTAATTAACATGATCCAGTTAATGTAACGATCGGTATTTTTCAAGCTTTTTCCATTCTGTTTTTAATTCATATTTTATCATTAATCCTTTATAATTCAAGAATTATTGATCATAATGGTAATTGTATTTTACATTATTTTTGCCAAATCATGCTTGTACAATACGTAAACATTCACAAATACGCGTTTTATACAAAACTGAGCCATATATCTTTGGAATATTATTTGTACATATTATTATTCACATGCTTACATGCACCTTAAAACCCGAAAAACATGCCTAACTATGAGTTTATTGCATAGAATAACAAGCCACATAAGTGCAAGGATCGAAAGTGAAATTTTCCTCTTCCTAACTCCCAACCAACTCATTTAAAACCCTAACCAACTCATTTAAAACACCAACCACTTATCCCACTTAGAAATGTCAATCATAACACTTTCTAAACACTTTCACCACTTCTAAATCAATCTCAAACACTCTCTAATCTTCCAATTCTTCCACTTTGGTTAGAAAGTTCAAGAACCAAAACACTGAGTTTTGGTCTTCCTTCTTACACTTTTCTTCTTGTTTTTCTTCTTCTCCTTCCTTGGATAACCTCTAGGAGTAATACCACATGTTCACCAAGGTAAACAAAGTTGGTATACCACCATTTTTGTGGTCCAAGTGAGGATTTTTGTTAAACTTTATAAAAGGTTCATCTTTACATTGTTTTTGGAACATTTTTGCACCAAACCAAGCCACCAACAAAATTCCATGTTGAAGGGCTTGTTCTAGAAACTTTAAGGTTCATATGTCTTATTTTATGTTCTTGTAAGTCTCTAAGGAATCTCCAATTCATAAAGTGAACAAACCTACACCAAGCCTCCAATCTCGCAATGTTGGAAGTACTCATCTAGGTGATACCTCATTTGGTTACTTAGCAAATAGATAGTTTAATTATGTACTTCATACTTATATTCATGCCCATTCGAATCATCCATGTTGGTGATTTTGTGCAATGGTGAAAATCTTGAAATTAGTGGATTACCCTACCTCTAATGCATGACAAATACTTGATTATGTAAATAATAATAACCTATGTATATACATATCATACGTATCTCCAAAACCAAACCATAATATCAACCAAAATTTATAGTTGAATGTTATGTGTTGAGGTAGAGAATATCTTAATCTTAGATTCCTTATTTTGGGCTTCTAATGAGTTTTAACACTCAAGAAAAACACAAACTAAAAAAGTGTCCAAATAAGTGCCTAAGTAAGACATGTTTAATGTAATTTCATATACATAAATTCATTTACATTCCAAACTCGCAATCATCATACTCATACACCTTGTTTAGCTTTTTAGGGTAACTTTGGTGATTCCATCCTCCTAAACCGTTCACTCGCATTTTGTGGAAACCTTCGCAAACCGTGAGTTCATACTTGACCCATTTTACGCTTTTAACACAATTTGGATTGCAACATGTATCTGTATTAAATTCACAATCACACATACAATCAAGCTTATGCAAACACTCAATCCTTAAAACATGTTTACTTGTTATGCTACTTGTTTATACATACTAGGACAATCTTATGCATGCTATCTATCATTAACATTAAAAATCCTCCTTTAACATGTATAGAGCTATAGGAGTAGCATACCGCCCCATTTGTTGGGTCATTGTGAAGTATTTAGTCTTTACGATCTTGTTAAGCATGCTAGTATATAATTATATGACTTAGTATACAATTAACATGCGAATTTGAGATTTAATTCATACTTATGCTATGTAGACAAACTAGTATGCTTATAGACATAATTTGTGTTGACGGATATTATACATGTTGCAGGAAATATTTGATGATGTTAGGGTGGATTTAGATACTCACCTAGTTTTTAATTTATGCATTTTAATATTGTTAGTTTTTAAATTCCAATTGTCGTACTTTCCATTTTCATGAACAATGTAATGCTTGATTTAGTGAAATGAAATAGAATTTTGAATTTTAATTTATTGTCACAAATTTAGCGTTATGTTGCCTTTGAGCAATCTATTACGTCTCGCCTCGGTGTTTTGCCATCGGTTGGGGTGTGGCAGTTAGGTTGACCAAGAATAGCTTGGAGGTTGATTTATGGCATATCATCTAGTTGGGGTTCTGGTTTCCCAATTGTTGTTACCAAGACATAGAAGTTCTCGATATCCATGGTATGCTTTTCTTTAACTGGAAGTATCAATGGATTGTGAGGGTCATCCTTAAGTTTCTTACCACATTAATCTCTTCGATACATCAAACTCTTGATTCTTTCAACATTGTTCTTCATGGGTGTAAAATGGTATCCAACCATGCTGTAATGGTCGATAATTGAGTAGCAATCACCAGACTTTAGGTGTCCTGATCCATCTTCTCCTTGTTTCCTGGCAATGGAACCAAATGTTAGGAACTAGAAAATCAAAGGCTGGATGTATTGGAAAACAATTAAGATTGTTGGCTCGATTAGAGAGTGCCTAATCTCCAATACAAGAACATCGATAATTATATTAGGCAAGACATAGGAAATTAGAATAGGAATTAGAATACTAAAATAAGAAATAGAGTAGTTACTACTCCTAAATTTCCGCCCCTACATTCAGCCTCTTGACTTTGACTGGGTTTTGACTATACCTTTGAGGTATGGGTTACAATTGGGTTAAGGGTCTAGTGGGGCTTAGTGGTCCTTGTGGAATCGTATTATACTG